>NC_091285.1:137500-737500 GCF_032444005.1 Ranitomeya imitator | reverse complement strand
CACGTCACTGGTGATCGGGTGCAGCCACAAGTCACTTTTGATCGGGTGCAGCCACAAGTCACTGGTGATCGGGCGCAGCCACAAGTCACCGGTGATCGGGTGCAGCCACAAGTCACTGGTGATCGGGTGCAGCCACAGGTCACTGGTGATCGGGCGCAGCCACAAGTCACTGGTGATCGGGTGCAGCCACAAGTCACTGGTGATCGGGTGCAGCCACAAGTCACTGGTGATCGGGTGCAGCCACAGGTCACTGGTGATCGGGTGCAGCCACAGGTCACTGGTGATCGGGTGCAGCCACAAGTCACTGGTGATCGGGTGCAGCCACAAGTCACTGGTGATCGGGTGCAGCCACAAGTCACTGGTGATCGGGTGCAGCCACAAGTCACCGGTGATCGGGTGCAGCCACAAGTCACCGGTGATCGGGTGCAGCCACAAGTCACTGGTGATCGGGTGCAGCCACACGTCACTGGTGATCGGGCGCAGCCACACGTCACTGGTGATCGGGCGCAGCCACAAGTCACTGGTGATCGGGCGCAGCCACAAGTCACTGGTGATCGGGCGCAGCCACAAGTCACTGGTGATCGGGCGCAGCCACACGTCACTGGTGATCGGGCGCAGCCACAAGTCACTGGTGATCGGGTGCAGCCACAAGTCACTGGTGATCGGGTGCAGCCACAAGTCACTGGTGATCGGGCGCAGCCACACGTCACTGGTGATCGGGTGCAGCCACAAGTCACTGGTGATCGGGTGCAGCCACAAGTCACTGGTGATCGGGCGCAGCCACAAGTCACCGGTGATCGGGTGCAGCCACAAGTCACTGGTGATCGGGTGCAGCCACAAGTCACTGGTGATCGGGTGCAGCCACAGGTCACTGGTGATCGGGTGCAGCCACAAGTCACTGGTGATCGGGTGCAGCCACACGTCACTGGTGATCGGGTGCAGCCACAAGTCACTGGTGATCGGGTGCAGCCACACGTCACTGGTGATCGGGTGCAGCCACACGTCACTGGTGATCGGGTGCAGCCACACGTCACTGGTGATCGGGTGCAGCCACACGTCACCGGTGATCGGGTGCAGCCACAGGTCACTGGTGATCGGGCGCAGCCACAAGTCACTGGTGATCGGGTGCAGCCACAAGACTTGTAACGCCTGTCAGAGGCTCAATAAGGCTTCCTCATACAGACATGGCAGATTCCAGAGGAATCCCGACCTTTACCCTTTAACCCTGTACAGGGATGTGGTCTTACAACTGGTTCACTGGATTGCTACCATGGAAGGGCTGCTGGCTGAATGATGAACCCAAGGTGAGAAATGGAGATTGCCGGGTCAAAACCAGGAGGAGCAAAGGTACAAAAAATGGTCAAGAAACAGACCACAGGCAGACAGGAATCCAACAAGTAACAGAAAACCACCAGACAGACAAAGCTATAACTGGCAGTGGGAGTTAGAGGCTCAGGGGTGTAAATGGAAGAGAGCACTGCCCAGGGCTCAGAACCCTGACCCTCACCACATAGCCCCCTGACATCAATTCCCGACTCTGTTGGTACTCAAGGGACGGCTGCACTGCCGCTGGGAGGTGCCCCTATCAAAGGAGGTGGAAACAGAGGGGAAAGACTCTGGCCTGGACTTGACACAACTCTTATCACTGCTAGCGGCACACAGTCAGTGCGTGAAGCCACAAGTCAGTCGTCACTGGGTGCAGTCACCTGTCACTGGGTGCAGTCACCTGTCACTAGGTGCAGTTACTAGTCACTGGGTGCAGTCACCGGGTGCAGTCACCAATCACTGGGTGCAGGCATGAGTCACTGGGTGCAGTCACCAATCACTGGGTTCAGTCACCTGTCATTGGGTGCAGTCACCTGTCACTGGGTGCAGTCACCTGTCACTGGGTGCAGTCACCTGCCACTAGGTGCAGTCACCGGGTGCAGTCACCAATCACTGGGTGCAGGCATGAGTCACTGGGTGCAGTCACCAATCACTGGGTTCAGTCAGCAGTCACTGGGTTCAGTTATCAGTCACCTGTCACTGGGTGCAGTCATCAGTCACTGGGTGCAGTCACCAGTCACTGGGTGCAGTCACCAGTCACTGGGTGCAGTCACCAGTCACTGGGTGCAGTCACCTGTCACCAATCACTGGGTGCAGTCACTTGTCACTGGGTGCAGTCACCAGTCACTGGGTGCAGTCACCTGTCACCAATCACTGGGTGCAGTCACTTGTCACTGGGTGCAGTCACCAGTCACTGGGTTCAGTCACCAGTCACTGGGTTCAGTCACCAGTCACTGGGTGCAGTCACCAGTCACTGGGTGCAGTCACTTGTCACTGGGTTCAGTCATCAGTCACTGGGTTCAGTCATCAGTCATCTGTCACTGGGCGCAGTCACCAGTCACTGGGTGCAGTCACCAGTCACTGGGTGCAGTCACCAGTCACTGGGTGCACTCACCAGTCACTGGGTGCAGTCACCTGTCACCAATCACTGGGTGCAGTCACTTGTCACTGGGTGCAGTCACCAGTCACTGGGTTCAGTCACCAGTCACTGGGTGCAGTCACCAATCACTGGGTGCAGTCACTTGTCACTGGGTTCAGTCATCAGTCACTGGGTTCAGTCATCAGTCACCTGTCACTGGGTGCAGTCATCAGTCACTGGGTGCAGTCACCAGTCACTGGGCGCAGTCACCAGTCACTGGGTGCAGTCACCAGTCACTGGGTGCAGTCACCAGTCACTGGGTGCAGTCACCAGTCACTGGGTGCACTCACCAGTCACTGGGTGCAGTCACCTGTCATCAATCACTGGGTGCAGTCACTTGTCACTGGGTGCAGTCACCAGTCACTGGGTTCAGTCACCAGTCACTGGGTTCAGTCACCAGTCACTGGGTGCAGTCACCAGTCACTGGGTGCAGTCACCAGTCACTGGGTTCAGTCATCAGTCACTGGGTTCAGTCATCAGTCACTGGGTTCAGTCATTAGTCACCTGTCACTGGGTGCAGTCATCAGTCACTGGGTTCAGTCATCAGTCACCTGTCACTGGGTGCAGTCACCAGTCACTGGGTGCAGTCATTAGTCACCTGTCACTGGGTGCAGTCATCAGTCACTGGGTTCAGTCATCAGTCACCTGTCACTGGGTGCAGTCACCAGTCACTGGGTGCAGTCACCAGTCACTGGGTGCAGTCACCAGTCACTGGGTGCAGTCATCAGTCACTGGGTTCAGTCATCAGTCACTGGGTTCAGTCATCAGTCACCTGTCACTGGGTGCAGTCATCAGTCACTGGGTTCAGTCATCAGTCACTGGGTGCAGTCACCAGTCACTGGGTGCAGTCATCAGTCACTGGGTTCAGTCATCAGTCACTGGGTGCAGGCACCAGTCACTGGGTGCAGTTACCAGTCACTGGGTTCAGTCATCAGTCACTGGGTTCAGTCATCAGTCACTGGGTTCAGTCATCAGTCACTGGGTTCAGTCATCAGTCACCTGTCACTGGGTGCAGTCATCAGTCACTGGGTTCAGTCATCAGTCACCTGTCATTGGGTGCAGTCACCAGTCACTGGGTGCAGTCACCAGTCACTGGGTTCAGTCACCAGTCACTGGGTTCAGTCATCAGTCACTGGGTTCAGTCATCAGTCACTGGGTTCAGTCATCAGTCACTGGGTTCAGTCATCAGTCACTGGGTTCAGTCATCAGTCACTGGGTGCAGTCACCAGTCACTGGGTTCAGTCATCAGTCACTGTGTTCAGTCATCAGTCAACTGTCACTGGGTTCAGTCATCAGTCACTGGGTGCAGTCACCTGTCACCAATCACTGGGTGCAGTCACCAGTCACTGGGTGCAGTCACCAGTCACTGGGTGCAGTCACCAGTCACTGGGTGCAGTCACCAGTCACTGGGTGCAGTCATCAGTCACTGGGTTCAGTCATCAGTCACTGGGTTCAGTCATCAGTCACCTGTCACTGGGTGCAGTCATCAGTCACTGGGTTCAGTCATCAGTCACTGGGTGCAGTCACCAGTCACTGGGTGCAGTCATCAGTCACTGGGTTCAGTCATCAGTCACTGGGTGCAGGCACCAGTCACTGGGTGCAGTCACCAGTCACTGGGTTCAGTCACCAGTCACTGGGTTCAGTCATCAGTCACTGGGTTCAGTCATCAGTCACTGGGTTCAGTCATCAGTCACCTGTCACTGGGTGCAGTCATCAGTCACTGGGTTCAGTCATCAGTCACCTGTCATTGGGTGCAGTCACCAGTCACTGGGTGCAGTCACCAGTCACTGGGTTCAGTCACCAGTCACTGGGTTCAGTCATCAGTCACTGGGTTCAGTCATCAGTCACTGGGTTCAGTCATCAGTCACTGGGTTCAGTCATCAGTCACTGGGTGCAGTCACCAGTCACTGGGTTCAGTCATCAGTCACTGTGTTCAGTCATCAGTCAACTGTCACTGGGTTCAGTCATCAGTCACTGGGTTCAGTCATCAGTCACTGGGTGCAGTCACCTGTCACTGGGTTCAGTCATCAGTCACTGGGTTCAGTCATCAGTCACTGGGTTCAGTCATCAGTCACTGGGTTCAGTCATCAGTCACTGGGTTCAGTCATCAGTCACCTGTCACTGGGTGCAGTCATCAGTCACTGGGTTCAGTCATCAGTCACTGGGTGCAGTCACCAGTCACTAGGTTAAGTCATCAGTCACTGGGTGCAGTCACCAGTCACTGGGTGCAGTCACCAGTCACTGGGTTCAGTCATCAGTCACTGGGTTCAGTCATCAGTCACTGGGTTCAGTCATCAGTCACCTGTCACTGGGTTCAGTCATCAGTCACTGGGTTCAGTCATCAGTCACCTGTCACTGGGTGCAGTCATCAGTCACTGGGTTCAGTCATCAGTCACTGGGTGCAGTCACCAGTCACTAGGTTAAGTCATCAGTCACTGGGTGCAGTCACCAGTCACTGGGCGCAGTCACCAGTCACTGGGTGCAGTCACCAGTCACTGGGTGCAGTCACCTGTCACCAATCACTGGGTGCAGTCACTTGTCACTGGGTGCAGTCATCAGTCACTGGGTTCAGTCATCAGTCACCTGTCACTGGGTGCAGTCACCAGTCACTGGGTTCAGTCATCAGTCAGTGGGTTCAGTCATCAGTCACCTGTCATTGGGTGCAGTCACCAGTCACTGGGTTCAGTCATCAGTCACTGGGTTCAGTCATCAGTCACTGGGTTCAGTCATCAGTCACCTGTCATTGGGTGCAGTCACCAGTCACTGGGTTCAGTCATCAGTCACTGGGTTCAGTCATCAGTCACTGGGTTCAGTCATCAGTCACCTGTCACTGGGTGCAGTCACCAGTCACTGGGCGCAGTCACCAGTCACTGGGCGCAGTCACCAGTCACTGGGTGCAGTCACCAGTCACTGGGTGCAGTCACCAGTCACTGGGTTCAGTCACCAGTCACTGGGTGCAGTCACCAGTCACTGGGTGCAGTCACCAGTCACTGGGTGCAGTCACCAGTCACTGGGTTCAGTCATCAGTCACTGGGTTCAGTCATCAGTCACCTGTCACTGGGTGCAGTCATCAGTCACTGGGTTCAGTCATCAGTCACCTGTCACTGGGTGCAGTCACCAGTCACCAGTCACTGGGCGCAGTCACCAGTCACTGGGTTCAGTCATCAGTCACTGGGTGCAGTCACCAGTCACTGGGTGCAGTCACCAGTCACTGGGTTCAGTCATCAGTCACTGGGTTCAGTCATCAGTCACCTGTCACTGGGTGCAGTCATCAGTCACTGGGTTCAGTCATAAAGTCACCTGTCACTGGGTGCAGTCACCAGTCACTGGGTGCAGTCACCAGTCACTGGGTGCAGTCACCAGTCACTGGGTTCAGTCATCAGTCACTGGGTTCAGTCATCAGTCACTGGGTTCAGTCATCAGTCACTGGGTTCAGTCATCAGTCACCTGTCACTGGGTGCAGTCATCAGTCACTGGGTTCAGTCATCAGTCACTGGGTGCAGTCACCAGTCACTAGGTTAAGTCATCAGTCACTGGGTGCAGTCACCAGTCACTGGGTGCAGTCACCAGTCACTGGGTTCAGTCATCAGTCACTGGGTTCAGTCATCAGTCACTGGGTTCAGTCATCAGTCACCTGTCACTGGGTTCAGTCATCAGTCACTGGGTTCAGTCATCAGTCACCTGTCACTGGGTGCAGTCATCAGTCACTGGGTTCAGTCATCAGTCACTGGGTGCAGTCACCAGTCACTGGGTGCAGTCACCAGTCACTAGGTTAAGTCATCAGTCACTGGGTGCAGTCACCAGTCACTGGGTGCAGTCACCAGTCACTGGGTTCAGTCATCAGTCACTGGGTTCAGTCATCAGTCACTGGGTTCAGTCATCAGTCACCTGTCACTGGGTGCAGTCACCAGTCACTGGGTTCAGTCATCAGTCACTGGGTTCAGTCATCAGTCACTGGGTTCAGTCATCAGTCACCTGTCACTGGGTGCAGTCACCAGTCACTGGGTTCAGTCATCAGTCAGTGGGTTCAGTCATCAGTCACCTGTCATTGGGTGCAGTCACCAGTCACTGGGTTAAGTCATCAGTCACTGGGTGCAGTCACCAGTCACTGGGTGCAGTCACCTGTCACCAATCACTGGGTGCAGTCACCTGTCACCAATCACTGGGTGCAGTCATCAGTCACTGTAGGTGAACTCGCCTGTGATTCCAGTCCACTCGTGTGGTGGGGAGGGTCAGGGAGGGACGTCTGTCTGCATGGAGAGACCATCATCAGCCGGTATCACCGATTCCCCCATTCATAGGACAGTGAACCTCATACTTCTCACAGCTGAGGACTTGCTACATTTGTATCCATTTTGAACAATACAATTGACCAGTACTGGTTCATTGTCGCAGCCCCTCAGCTCGGGATTCTGCTGCTCAGGGGTCTAGGGTTAGCCTCATGATTTCATCTATCTAATGGGGCTGAGAAGGGTCTTTCTGGCCCTGGTGGACCATTTTGTGGCCTCCGGATGTGAGATGTTTCACAAATTAATCAATGAACAGACAAGGAAATGGAGACCATATTTATCGGGATTCCCACAGCAACGTTGCTCACAGATGGTCAGAATGCTGGAGGAAAGTGGTGACAGATACAGTACAAAGTGGTGAGTGGGGGTGAGGCAGACACACAGGGGCTCTGGGAGCGACTGACCTAACAGGGCACTGCTGCTCCAGACAAACACTGCTACCTCTCTGGTAAAAGATTCTGGTAGCGCTAAAAAAGAAACAGAGATTCTCTTCAGGGTAAATGACACAGCACAGAAACGATTTATGACCAATGTCAGCACCCACCACGGGCATATCGACAAGTTCCTCCATGGTGGAAGCATATCCCGACCCTAACCCAACAAGTCCCTCGTATGGGTGTTCTGAACTCCTTTATAATGTGTATGGTTTGGTCTAAATGTACCCTGATAAACTTGACCTATACTAGCCTAATACTAGACCTACATGAAAGCCTAACTCCACGATCCCTAGTACAAGAACTACACTCTAGGAAAACCCCACAAACCATTGATCTAGATCTACGCTATAGACTAACCCCAAGTCTTAACCCCTAGTACTAGATCTACAATATAGTCCAACCCATCTAGCCTCTATACTAGGTCTGCACTAAAACCTAACCACAGTAGCTCGAATTAGAGGTCTACACAATAGCCTGACTCAACTGGCCCTAATATTAGACCTACACTGCAGCCTAACCACACTGGTTCTAGCACTGGATCAAACCCCACTAGTCATTAGTCTAGATCTACACTATAGCCTAACCACACTAGCTTTATTTCGAGGTCTATACAATAGCACGCCTCAAGTGGCACTAATAATAGACCTACACTAGAGCATAACCACCCTGGTTCTAGTACTAGATCTACACTATATCCAAACCCCATTAGTCCTAGTGTTAGACCTACACTACGGCCTAATCACCCTGGTTCTAGAACTAGATCTACACTATAGCCCAACCCTATTAGCCCTAATACTAGATCTACACTATAAGCAAACCCTTCTAGTAATTACTCTAGACCTACTGTATAGCCTAACCCTACTAGTCTTAATGCTTGCTCTATGCTATAGTCTAACCCTACTGGCACTGGTACTAGATCTACACCATAGCCTAACCACTCTAGCAATAATACTAGGTCTACATGAAAGCCAAACTCCACTATACTTTGTACAAGAATTACACTATAGGCACAGCCCACTTGCCAATGTTCTAGATCCACGCTAGAGCCTAAACCTACTAGTTTTAACATTAGGTCTACACTATAGTTTAACCCAACTGACTCCAGTATAAGATCAATACTAAAACCGAACCGACACTACGTCAATCAATACGAGCCCTAGTACTATATCTACATTAATGATTAACCCCTCAATCTCAAGTAGTAGATCTACATTATAGCTTAACTCCACTATCTCTAATACTAGGTCAACACTAATACCCAACACAAATAGGCTATCCGTATGGATCGGAGGCTGCGGGAGAGACATGTAGAGCAGCGAGAGGTTCATTTGCTTCCTACTACTCCTGTTGTTATGCCACTTTATGAACTTATGGAGGTGGGGGCCATCAACCTCAGAGAGAAAGAGAGGAGATGGTGACACAAAGGAAATTTGTGTTTCTACTATGGAAAACCCGGATATTGGAAAAAGGACTGTCCCTTCTGCCCACCGACTAGCAAAGTGTCAGGAAAATGCCTATGTCTGGGTGACTACTGAGAAGGTCAACCAGACTCTCAGGTACCTTTTTCCTCATTTCATAAAATATTGTTGGAAGTGGAACTTTGTAGTGGGAATTGCTTATCTCTGAGGAGTTTCTCCTTAAGATGGGTTCCTTGCACCAGGAAGATATTTCATGTTTTGTTTTGGACAATCTTCTTGCGGGACTCGTGTTGGGATTTCCTTAATTACAGTTACACAATCCTGTGATTGACTCAGAATCTCGGGACATTGTTAAATGGGGTCCTAATTGTATTAAAGGTTGTCTTACCTCTAAAATGGTGTCATTCGTAAGTCTGGAGGGTATTCCGGAGTACCTGAAGGATTTTGAGGATGTTTTTCTGAAAAGGAGGCCGAGATCTTACCAACACACCACCCTTTTGATTGTGCCATCAATGTGATTCCGGGTGCTAAATTGCCCAAGGCCCGTCTGTACAACCTCTCCTTGCCCGGAGTGAACAGCTATGAAAGAGTATATTTCTGAAAGCTTATATAATGGTCACATCCATCCCGCTGTCTCTCCGGTGGTGGCTGGTTTTTTTTTGTAAAGAAAAAAGATCGTGGTTTACGCCCGTGACTCGATTTTCGGGAATTAAATAAGATCACAGTGAGAAATACTTATCCCCTCCCACTCATCCCTGATTTGTATAGCCAATTATCTGGAGCCAAGTGGTTTTCTAAATTGGACCTCAGGGTATATAATCTTATCCGTATTTGGGAAGGGGATGAGTGGAAAACGGCATTTCTCACCTCTGAGGGATTGTTTGAGAATTTGGTTATGCCCTTTGATTTCACTAACGCGCCAGCCGTCTATCAGAATTTTATTAATCATATATTTTCTGATTTCCTTGGGCGCTTTATGGTGGTTTACCTAGATGATATCCTTGTATTCTCATCTGACAAACAAGATCACATGGGTCATGTATGTGCAGTTCTCCAGAATCATGTAATCATAGAATGATAGAGTTGGAAGGGACCTCCTGGGTCATCTGGTCCAACCCCCTGCTCAAAGCAGGATTCACTAAATCATCCCAGACAGATGTCTGTCCAGCCTCTGCTTGAAAACTTCCATGGAAGGAGAATTCACCACTTCGTGTGCCAGCCTGTTCCACTCATTGATCACCATCACTGTCAAAAAGTTTTTTCTGATATCTAATCTGTGTCTCCCCCCATTCAGTTTCATCCCATTGCTTCTAGTCTTTCCTTGTGCAAATGAGAATAAAGATGATCCTTCTACAATGTGACAGCCGTTGAGATATTTGTAGACAGCTATTAAGTCTCCTCTCAGTCTTTTTTGCAAGCTAAACATTCCCAAATCCTGCAACCGTTCCTCATAGGACATGGTTTGCAGACCGGTCACCATTCTGGTCGCTCTTCTCCGAACTTGCTCCACTTTGTTGATGTTTTTTTTAAATGTGGAGCCCAAAACAGGACCCAGTATTCCAGGTGAGGTCTGACCAAAGAGGAGTAGTAGGTTACGGGAGAACTATCTTTTTGCTAAACCTGAAAAATGTTCATTTTTCATCCAGTAGCTGTCCTTTTTGGGGTATATTCTGTCTGCCAAGGGGTTTCGTATGGACCCTGAGAATGTACAGGCCAGGCCATTGTGGATTGGGTGCAACCCAGAAACCTGAAGGGTCCTCAGTGTTTTTTGGGGTTTGCCAATTACTACAGGAAATTCATTAAGAGGTTTTCACAGGTGGTTAAGCCCCTCACGGATCTTACTCGTAATGGGGCTGATCTCAAAACCTGGTCAGCTCTAGCAGTGGCACCATTTTCTTCACTCATGGAATGCTTTATGTCTGCTGCTGTTTTGTTCCAGCCTGATCGGTCTGAACCGTTTATTGTTGAGGTGGACGCATGGGAGGTGGGGTTGGGGGCAGTGTTGTCCCAAGGACCCGCCACTTTGACTAATTTGAGACCCTGTGCCTTTTTCTCTAAGAAATTCTCTCCTGCTGAGAGAAATTAAGATGTCAGAAATCGGGAGTTGTCGGCCATAAAGTTGGCTTTTGAAGAATGATGGCACTTTTTGGAGGGGGCTGTTCATTGGATCATGGTGATTACGGACCACAAGAACCTGTCCTATATTGAGTCTGCCAGACACCTGTTAGACAGGGGAGGTGGTAGCTTTTTTTTCACGCTTTCATTTTCTCACCACCTTTCGACGTGGTTCCAAAAATGTCAAGGCCGATGCCTTGTCTCGTAGCTTGGATCCGATATCACCTCCCGAACCTCCTTCCTCCAATCTTCAGCACAGAGTGGTTGTGGCAGCAGTGTCCTCAGAATTGGAGCAGGAGATTTGTGAGGCTCAGTCTCTTGCTCCTCCATCATTGCCTGATAACAAGCTCTTCGTCCCTGTTCATTACCGGTTGATTATAGAACATTTATTCTGCAGCCCACCCATAACTCTACTAATGATGATAGAATACTGTAGCCCACCAATAACCCTACTAATGATGATAGATCATTTACTCTGCAGACCACCCATAACCCTACTAATGATGACGGAACATTTACTCTGCAGCCCACCCATAACTCTACTAATGATGATATAACATCCAGCATCATCTTCTTGCTATAGATGATAACGGGTAAAGAGGAGCCTCGACCTTTCAGTCCATGTTTACATGAAGATAAATACTAGGGTACATTCTATCTTTATAAAGAATTCTTCTCTAATTGACCAGCAAAATGAGCAACCTGACCTTGTGCAAGGCCCTCTGCTCCTCCTATTGGGACCACGCTAAAGATAACCTGGTTTCATTATGCCCGATATTAAAGCTGCTGACCCCAAATTTTGCAAGTTACATGAGTTATAAAATATCATATAATACCTTCACACCACATATCTTCTGGTCTTTGGTACATTAATGGGGGAATATTGTCCAGGACTTTAGAATTATGACCAAGGAGAGCCTGAGTCTCTTACCACCCACCAAAAATGAAAGCAGCGATTGTGCAGAGTTCATACAGTCACATGCACTCACCGCATAACATTCATCAGGAAGAAATGGACAAAAGTTCTCTATGATCCAGATACCAAGACACATGTCAGTCATGGAGCTGAGATGAGATGTAGAATTGTTCATCACTCAACTATACCAGTTTTGGGGGTTGGTTTGGGTTCAGGGCATCTCAAACGTTATCTACTGGGGACTCATGAGACAGAAAAGATGTCTACGCCTCACCAAACAGACCGAGAAAATGCCTGGTTCAGACAAGAAAGACCAAAAAAATGCCTGGCCTTCATCATATAGATGAAGAAGATGAGTGGCATCTGCAGACAGAGAAGATACCTGGTTCTCATCAGATAGATGGATGAGATGACTGGGCCTCACCAGACAGGCAGAGTAGATGACGGTCCTGACCAGACAGAAGATGCTGGGCTTTACCAGACAGACAGATGATTTGTGGCCCTCACAAATTAGACCAGAAAGATTATATAGGTCACCAGTATATATACACATAAATCAAAGATATCAAAAAATACAGACTCAAAGAGATCAATTAAATGTGAGGAGAACTTGAGTCATAATGAATCTCAAAATACAAATATTTTATTAAGGGTAGATATTTACCAGATAAACTAAATACAAATACATATAATAGGATATGATAAAATAGTGTGATCCCCAAAAAAGAGTAGTAACAGTCACAGGGTGGATCACGACAGCATATTATGCTAAATAATTACATATACATGGAGAAAGCAATGCACATAAGCAATGTAACTTAAACAGGTAGGACAATCAGTTAGTCACTTGTTTGTACCAAGACTAATCAGTTCCACCTATAACTATCACCATGTTTAGTGCTAGCATGCATTGCTAAAAACCATTACAACGCATCAGACATAAGTAGCATAAGATATGCATCAATAAATCAAGGGTTAATTACCCATATTGTGTCTCCTCTTGTCCACGAGGTGACCGCAAACCCGATGCACGTTTCGCGAGTATAAAGACTCGCTTCCTCAAGATGTCTGGCCCTGACCTATTAGGCCAAGAAGATGCCTCACCCTCATCAGATACACTGAGTAGATGCCAGAGTAGATGCCAGAGCCTCAGGAAACAGACTGAAAAGACGCCTGACCCTCACAAAACAGAATGAGTAGATGAATGAACTTTACGAAAAAGACAGAGAAGATGCCAAGACTATAAAACCTATCATGAAAGTCTATGATAAATTGTTGTTATCTTTCCAACAACAAGAACTAAGTGCACATTCTCCAATAATTAGAGGCATCTCTCCTAACAACTAGGGTTCAGACTTTCCCACCATCAATAGCCGAGCCTTCACCCCAAAAACAACTATTGGCACCGCCTCCAAAACAACTAGTAGCACTTCCCCCAATTACAACAACTAGGAGCACCTCCGCTAATTAGGGGCGCTCCCTTCAACAACAACTAGAGGCACCTCCCCCAACAACTAGAGGCACCTCCTACAAAAAAACCTTGGGGTGCCTCCCTCAACATCAACTAAGGCTCAGCCTTCCCAACAACAACAGCAGAAATTTAGGGCAAACTTCACCCACAAGAACAGTGGCTACCTACCCATCAATACCAAGGGGACAGCCTTCACAACAACTACAACAACTAGGGATGTCTCCCCACAACAACAACTAGTGGGCACCTCACAAGTTGAGAAGCTTTGGGTAGAGTCTATATTCATTTGCTGGTGGGCTTAATATCTCTATGGTATTCAGACCTTTCCCCTTCCTGTTTATTACTCAGTGTTTACCATCAAAATGTAGGATCCGCTCTGGGGCTGAAACACACAGTATGGAATTTTACTGACAAATTATAATTATTGAAGCAATTCAGTTTGTTTTTCTCCAGGCACTATCTGTCCACTATTTAGAAGGAGTAGTGGGTGTTATCAGACTTAAACCAATGTCATCTCTGTCATTTATACAACTCCAGAGGATTGGCAGAACATCTATCACATAGTAACATACTAACATAGTTTTCAAGGCCAAAAAAAGACATTTGTCCATCCAGTTGAGCTATATTCGGTCAGAATAAATCCCCAGATTTACGTCCTTCTACAGAACCTAATAATTGTATGATACAATATTGTTCTGCTCCAGGAAGACATCCAGGCCTCTCTTGAACCCCTCGACTGAGTTCGCCATCACCACCTCCTCAGGCAAGCAATTCCAGATTCTCACTGCCCTAACAGTAAAGAATCCTCTTCTATGTTGGTGGAAAAACCTTCTCTCTTCCCCCTTGTGACCGTCACCTTCCTTGGTATAAACAGATCCTCAGCGAGATATTTGTATTGTCCCCTTATATACTTATACATGGTTATTAGATCGCCCCTCAGTCGTCTTTTTTCTAGACTACATAATCCTAATTTTGCTAATCTCTCTGGGTATTGTAGTTCCCCTTTATTAATTTTGTTGCCCTCCTTTGTACTCTCTAGTTCCATTATATCCTTCCTGAGCACCGGTGCCCAAAACTGGACACAGTACTCCATGTGCGGTCTAACTAGGGATTTGTACAGAGGCAGTATAATGCTCTCATCATGTGTATCCAGACCTCTCTTAATGCACCCCATGATCCTGTTTGCCTTGGCAGCTGCTGCCTGGCACTGGCTGCTCCAGGTAAGTTTACCCTTAACTAGGATCCCCAAGTCCTTCTCCCTGTCAGATTTACCCAGTGGTTTCCCATTCAGTGTGTAATGGTGATATTGATTCCTTCTTCCCATGTGTATAACCTTACATTTATCATTGTTAAACCTCATCTGCCACCTTTCAGCCCAAGGTTCCAACTTATCCAGATCCATCTGTAGCAGAATACTATCTTCTCCTGTATTAACTGCTTTACATAGTTTTGTATCATCTGCAAATATCGATATTTTACTGTGTAAACCTTCTACCAGATCGTTAATAAATATGTTGAAGAGAAGAGGTCCCAACACCGACCCCTGCGGTCCCCACTGGTCACAGCGACCCACTTAGAGAATATTCCATTTATAACCACCCTCTGCTTTCTATCACTAATCCAGTTACTTACCCATTTACACACATTTTCTCCCAAGACCCAGCACTCTCATTTTGTCACTTACCTGTGACTGCCATATCTGTCTCCTTTCGCCTACCTGTCACCACATACCTGTGACTGCCATATCTGCCACCTTCCTGTCTCCACATACCTGTGACTGCCATATCTGTCACCCACCTGTCACCACATACCTGTGACCGCCATATCTGTCACCCACCTGTGACCACATACCTGTGACTGCCATATCTGCCACCTTCCGGTCACCACATACCTGTGACTGCCATATCTGCCACCTTCCGGTTACCACATACCTGTGACTGCCATATCTGTCACCCACCTGTCACCACATACCTGTGACCGCCATATCTGTCACCTACCTGTCACCACATACCTGTGACCGCCATATCTGCCACCTAACTGTCACCACATACCTGTGACCGCCATATCTGTCACCCACCTGTCACCACATACCTGTGACTGCCATATCTGTCACCTTCCGGTCACCACATACCTGTGACTGCCATATCTGCCACCTTCCGGTCACCACATACCTGTGACCGCCATATCTGTCACCTACCTGTCACTACATACCTGTGACCGCCATATCTGTCACCCACCTGTCACCACATACCTGTGACCGCAATATCTGTCACCTACCTGTCACCACATACCTGTGACTGCCATATCTGTCACCCACCTGTCACCACATACCTGTGACCGCCATATCTGTCACCCAGCTGTCACCACATACCTGTGACTGCCATATCTGTCACCCACCTGTCACCACATACCTGTGACTGCCATATCTGTCACCCACCTGTCACCACATACCTGTGACTGCCATATCTGCCACCTTCCTGTCTCCACATACCTGTGACTGCCATATCTGCCACCTAACTGTCACCACATACCTGTGACCGCCATATCTGTCACCCACCTGTCACCACATACCTGTGACTGCCATATCTGCCACCTTCCGGTCACCACATACCTGTGACTGCCATATCTGCCACCTAACTGTCACCACATACCTGTGACCGCCATATCTGTCACCGACCTGTCACCACATACCTGTGACTGCCATATCTGCCACCCACCTGTCACCACATAGCTGTGACTGCCATATCTGCCACCTGTCACCACATACCTGTGACCGCAATATCTGTCACCCACCTGTCACCACATACCTGTGACCGCCATATCTGCCACCTAACTGTCACCACATACCTGTGACCGCCATATCTGTCACCCACCTGTCACCACATACCTGTGACTGCCATATCTGCCACCTTCCGGTCACCACATACCTGTGACTGCCATATCTGCCACCTTCCGGTCACCACATACCTGTGACCGCCATATCTGTCACCTACCTGTCACTACATACCTGTGACCGCCATATCTGTCACCCAGCTGTCACCACATACCTGTGACCGCAATATCTGTCACCCACCTGTCACCACATAGCTGTGACTGCCATATCTGTCACCTGTCACCACATACCTGTGACCGCCATATCTGTCACCCACCTGTCACCACATACCTGTGACCGCAATATCTGCCACCCACCTGTCACCACATAGCTGTGACTGCCATATCTGTCACCTGTCACCACATACCTGTGACCGCCATATCTGTCACCCACCTGTCACCACATACCTGTGACTGCCATATCTGCCACCTGTCACCACATACCTGTGACTGCCATATCTGCCACCTGTCACCACATACCTGTGACCGCAATATCTGTCACCCACCTGTCACCACATACCTGTGACTGCCATATCTGTCAACTAACTGTCACCACATACCTGTGACCGCCATATCTGTCACCCACCTGTCACCACATACCTGTGACCGCCATATCTGTCACCCACCTGTCACCACATAGCTGTGACCGCAATATCTGTCACCCACCTGTCACCACATAGCTGTGACTGCCATATCTGCCACCTGTCACCACATACCTGTGACCGCAATATCTGCCACCCACCTGTCACCACATACCTGTGACTGCCATATCTGCCACCTTCCGGTCACCACATACCTGTGACTGCCATATCTGTCACCTACCTGTCACCACATACCTGTGACCGCAATATCTGCCACCCACCTGTCACCACATACCTGTGACTGCCATATCTGCCACCTTCCGGTCACCACATACCTGTGACTGCCATATCTGTCACCTACCTGTCACCACATACCTGTGACTGCCATATCTGTCACCCACCTGTCACCACATACCTGTGACCGCCATATCTGTCACCCACCTGTCACCACATACCTGTGACCGCCATATCTGCCACCTAACTGTCACCACATACCTGTGACCGCCATATCTGTCACCCACCTGTCACCACATACCTGTGACTGCCATATCTGCCACCCACCTGTCACCACATACCTGTGACTGCCATATCTGCCACCTAACTGTCACCACATACCTGTGACTGCCATATCTGCCACCTTCCGGTCACCACATACCTGTGACCGCCATATCTGTCACCCACCTGTCACCACATACCTGTGACTGCCATATCTGCCACCTTCCGGTCACCACATACCTGTGACTGCCATATCTGCCACCTACCTGTCTCCACATACCTGTGACTGCCATATCTGCCACCTAACTGTCACCACATACCTGTGACCGCCATATCTGTCACCTACCTGTCACCACATACCTGTGACCGCCATATCTGTCACCCACCTGTCACCACATACCTGTGACTGCCATATCTGTCACCTACCTGTCACCACATACCTGTGACTGCCATATCTGTCACCCACCTGTCACCACATACCTGTGACTGCCATATCTGTCACCCACCTGTCACCACATACCTGTGACTGCCATATCTGCCACCTAACTGTCACCACATACCTGTGACCGCAATATCTGTCACCTACCTGTCACCACATACCTGTGACTGCCATATCTGCCACCTTCCTGTCTCCACATACCTGTGACTGCCATATCTGCCACCTAACTGTCACCACATACCTGTGACCGCCATATCTGTCACCCACCTGTCACCACATACCTGTGACCGCCATATCTGCCACCTTCCGGTCACCACATACCTGTGACTGCCATATCTGCCACCTAACTGTCACCACATACCTGTGACCGCCATATCTGTCACCCACCTGTCACCACATACCTGTGACTGCCATATCTGCCACCCACCTGTCACCACATAGCTGTGACTGCCATATCTGCCACCACATACCTGTGACCGCAATATCTGTCACCCACCTGTCACCACATACCTGTGACCGCAATATCTGTCACCACATAGGTGTGACTGCCATATCTGCCACCACATACCTGTGACCGCAATATCTGTCACCCACCTGTCACCACATACCTGTGACCGCCATATCTGTCACCTGTCACCACATACCTGTGACCGCCATATCTGTCACCCACCTGTCACCACATACCTGTGACCGCAATATCTGCCACCCACCTGTCACCACATAGCTGTGACTGCCATATCTGTCACCTGTCACCACATACCTGTGACCGCCATATCTGTCACCCACCTGTCACCACATACCTGTGACTGCCATATCTGTCACCCACCTGTCACCACATACCTGTGACCGCCATATCTGCCACCTGTCACCACATACCTGTGACCGCCATATTTGTCACCCACCTGTCACCACATACCTGTGACCGCAATATCTGTCACCCAGCTGTCACCACATACCTGTGACCGCCATATCTGTCACCTACCTGTCACCACATACCTGTGACCGCCATATCTGTCACCTACCTGTCACCACATACCTGTGACCGCCATATCTGTCACCCACCTGTCACCACATACCTGTGACCGCAATATCTGTCACCCAGCTGTCACCACATACCTGTGACCGCCATATCTGTCACCTACCTGTCACCACATACCTGTGACTGCCATATCTGTCACCCACCTGTCATCACATACCTGTGACTGCCATATCTGCCACCCACCTGTCACCACATAGCTGTGACTGCCATATCTGCCACCTGTCACCACATACCTGTGACCGCAATATCTGTCACCCAGCTGTCACCACATACCTGTGACTGCCATATCTGCCACCTGTCACCACATACCTGTGACCGCAATATCTGTCACCCACCTGTCACCACATACCTGTGACCGCCATATCTGCCACCTGTCACCACATACCTGTGACCGCCATATTTGTCACCCACCTGTCACCACATACCTGTGACCGCAATATCTGTCACCCAGCTGTCACCACATACCTGTGACCGCCATATCTGTCACCTACCTGTCACCACATACCTGTGACCGCCATATCTGTCACCTACCTGTCACCACATACCTGTGACCGCCATATCTGTCACCCACCTGTCACCACATACCTGTGACCGCAATATCTGTCACCCAGCTGTCACCACATACCTGTGACCGCCATATCTGTCACCCACCTGTCATCACATACCTGTGACTGCCATATCTGCCACCCACCTGTCACCACATAGCTGTGACTGCCATATCTGCCACCTGTCACCACATACCTGTGACTGCCATATCTGTCACCCAGCTGTCACCACATACCTGTGACCGCCATATCTGTCACCTTCCGGTCACCACATACCTGTGACCGCCATATCTGTCACCCACCTGTCACCACATACCTGTGACCGCAATATCTGTCACCCACCTGTCACCACATACCTGTGACCGCAATATCTGTCACCCACCTGTCATCACATACCTGTTACCGCCATATCTGCCACCTAACTGTCACCACATACCTGTGACCGCCATATCTGTCACCCACCTGTCATCACATACCTGTGACCGCCATATCTGCCACCCACCTGTCACCACATACCTGTGACCGCCATATCTGTCACCTTCCGGTCACCACATACCTGTGACCGCCATATCTGCCACCTTCCGGTCACCACATACCTGTGACCGCCATATCTGCCACCTTCCTGTCTCCACATACCTGTGACCGCCATATCTGTCACCCACCTGTCACCACATACCTGTAACTGGCATATCTGTCACCTTCCGGTCACCACATACCTGTGACCGCCATATCTGTCACCCACCTGTCACCACATACCTGTGACCGCCATATCTGCCACCTTCCGGTCACCACATACCTGTGACTGCCATATCTGTCACCCACCTGTCACCACATACCTGTGACCGCCATATCTGTCACCCACCTGTCACCACATACCTGTGACTGCCATATCTGTCACCCACCTGTCACCACATACCTGTAACTGGCATATCTGTCACCTTCCGGTCACCACATACCTGTGACTGCCATATCTGTCACCCACCTGTCACCACATACCTGTGACCGCCATATCTGCCACCTTCCGGTCACCACATACCTGTGACCGCCATATCTGTCACCTACCTGTCATCACATACCTGTGACCGCCATATCTGCCACCTTCCGGTCACCACATACCTGTGACTGCCATATCTGCCACCTAACTGTCACCACATACCTGTGACCGCCATATCTGTCACCCACCTGTCACCACATACCTGTGACTGCCATATCTGCCACCTTCCTGTCTCCACATACCTGTGACTGCCATATCTGTCACCCACCTGTCACCACATACCTGTGACCGCCATATCTGTCACCCACCTGTCACCACATACCTGTGACTGCCATATCTGCCACCTTCCTGTCTCCACATACCTGTGACTGCCATATCTGTCACCCACCTGTCACCACATACCTGTGACTGCCATATCTGCCACCTTCCGGTCACCACATACCTGTGACTGCCATATCTGTCACCCACCTGTCACCACATACCTGTGACTGCCATATCTGCCACCTTCCGGTCACCACATACCTGTGACTGCCATATCTGCCACCTTCCGGTCACCACATACCTGTGACCGCCATATCTGTCACCTACCTGTCATCACATACCTGTGACGGCCATATCTGTCACCCACCTGTCATCACATACCTGTGACCGCCATATCTGTCACCCACCTGTCATCACATACCTGTGACCGCCATATCTGTCACCCACCTGTCATCACATACCTGTGACCGCCATATCTGTCACCCACCTGTCACCACATACCTGTGACTGCCATATCTGTCACCTTCCGGTCACCACATACCTGTGACTGCCATATCTGTCACCCACCTGTCATCACATACCTGTGACCGCCATATCTGC
This sequence comes from Ranitomeya imitator, assembly GCF_032444005.1. Taxonomy (NCBI): domain Eukaryota; kingdom Metazoa; phylum Chordata; class Amphibia; order Anura; family Dendrobatidae; genus Ranitomeya; species Ranitomeya imitator. The sequence goes on along the minus strand of NC_091285.1, from coordinate 716,565 downwards.
CACCTTCCGGTCACCACATACCTGTGACTGCCATATCTGCCACCTTCCGGTCACCACATACCTGTGACTGCCATATCTGTCACCCACCTGTCATCACATACCTGTGACCGCCATATCTGCCACCTTCCGGTCACCACATACCTGTGACCGCCATATCTGTCACCTACCTGTCATCACATACCTGTGACCGCCATATCTGTCACCCACCTGTCATCACATACCTGTGACCGCCATATCTGCCACCTTCCGGTCACCACATACCTGTGACTGCCATATCTGCCACCTTCCGGTCACCACATACCTGTGACCGCCATATCTGCCACCTTCCGGTCACCACATACCTGTGACCGCCATATCTGTCACCTACCTGTCATCACATACCTGTGACCGCCATATCTGTCACCCACCTGTCATCACATACCTGTGACCGCCATATCTGCCACCTTCCGGTCACCACATACCTGTGACTGCCATATCTGCCACCTTCCGGTCACCACATACCTGTGACTGCCATATCTGCCACCTTCCGGTCACCACATACCTGTGACTGCCATATCTGTCACCCACCTGTCACCACATACCTGTGACTGCCATATCTGCCACCTTCCGGTCACCACATACCTGTGACCGCCATATCTGTCACCCACCTGTCACCACATACCTGTGACCGCCATATCTGTCACCCACCTGTCATCACATACCTGTGACTGCCATAATTGTCACCTACCTGTCACCACATACCTGTGACCGCCATATCTGTCACCCACCTGTCATCACATACCTGTGACTGCCATAATTGTCACCTACCTGTCACCACATACCTGTGACCGCCATATCTGCCACCTACCTGTCACCACATACCTGTGACCGCCATATCTGTCACCTTCCGGTCACCACATACCTGTGACTGCCATATCTGTCACCTACCTGTCACCACATACCTGTGACCGCCATATCTGTCACCCACCTGTCATCACATACCTGTGACTGCCATATCTGCCACCTTCCGGTCACCACATACCTGTGACCGCCATATCTGTCACCTACCTGTCATCACATACCTGTGACTGCCATATCTGCCACCTTCCGGTCACCACATACCTGTGACTGCCATATCTGCCACCTTCCGGTCACCACATACCTGTGACTGCCATATCTGCCACCTTCCTGTCACCACATACCTGTGACCGCCATATCTGTCACCTACCTGTCACCACATACCTGTGACCGCCATATCTGCCACCTTCCGGTCATCACATACCTGTGACTGCCATATCTGCCACCTTCCGGTCACCACATACCTGTGACCGCCATATCTGCCACCTTCCGGTCACCACATACCTGTGACCAATTATTTTGAGTAAGGCGCACAACAGTGATACTATATGGTATGAGGAAGTGGAATTTTTAGATTTAAGTATAGAAGCGCTTCCTGATGGTAAACTTATTACGGACGTATTAGACAGCGACCAATACTGTGTTGCATGCTTCATCTGCCCACCATAGGTCAACAATTGATGGTATCCCCATTGGTCAGTTCCTGAGAGTGAAGAGGATTTGTACCCTAGAGGAAGATTATAAACAACAAGCGTCTGACTTAGCCGATAGATTTATGGATAGGGGATATAGCAAGAAACAGATTAAAAAGGGATTCAAACGAGCTGAAAGATCTAGCAGAAAGAAGAAACAGAAATCACCGCACAATCAGGTTCGATTTATTTCAGGTTACAACAAACAATGGTCGGAGTTGGGAGCAATTATGCGAAAGCACTGGGGGATATTACAATCTGATCCAACCCTCAATAAAATCTTGCCCCATAGTCCTTTAATGACTCCTAGGCGCTCTAGAAATCTAAAGGATCCGTTAGTGCATAGTCATTACTCTTAATAAACCATTAAAGGTAGAACTATGCGGCTTTTTTCCATGTAATTCTTGCAAAGCTTGTAAAAACCATTTCAAGAGTAAATTATTTGAAAATCATGATGGGTCTAGAACAGAGGTCCCCAACATTTCTGACCTTGAGAGCCACATTCAGCACCCGCCCCCTCACAATTGTGGCAATCAAAACCCCCATTACAGGCATGATGGTAACTAAAGCTTTTCCACAAAAATCACCCCAAAGCAGTATACAAAGATCCAGGGGATCCCACAATACCCCCATTCAGTATTCTCCTATAAAGCACCCCCAAAACACTGTCACATCTAGCTTCAAACACCTCCTCTGACAGGTGGTATCATCTTGTCTCTATCGTAGCATACTTAAAGGGAACCTGTCACCCCCAAAATCGCAGGTGAAGTAAGCCCACCGGCATCAGGGGCTTATCTACCGCATTGTGGAATGCTGTAGATAAGCCCCCGATATATCCTAAAAGATGACGTCTTTTTCTCATCTTTTAGGATATATTGGGGCTTATCTACAGCATTCCACAATGCGGTAGATAAGCCCCTGATGCCGGTGGGCTTACTTCACCTGCGATTTTGGGGGTGACAGGTTCCCTTTAAATTGTCTCAAACCCCCTAGACCAGTATATGTGGGTCCAGTTCTGTGCAGGGCTGCTCACAAAAATCACAATTTTCAGATGTGCTCTTCATACCTGTTTGCTAGAACTGGAGCTAATGCACCAAGCTGGAAGATAGCCGTGAGCCACAATTCATGGGCCCGCGAGCCACATGTGGCTCCCGAGCTACAGGTTGGGGACCCCTGGTCTAGAACATACACTATACGTAAAACACTCACATGTACCAAAAAAGGGGTCATCTACCATGCTCGGTGTCCCTGTGGTAAAATGTATATAGGTATGACTACCAGAGAATTGAAGATCAGGACTAGAGAGCGTATAAGGGACATCGAGAAGGCATCAACAATAGATGACATCAATGGATTCAAAACTTGGCCAAGGCATTTCAAGGCACATCATAAGTGTGATCCTAGTCATTTAAAAATCCAAGCTATTGATCAAGTGGACTTAGGTCTTAGGGGAGGCAACCTTAGTAAAATCCTGGCGCAAAAAGAGAGCCGATGGATTTACTTATCATGGCTTAAATGAGACTATGGGTTTTTCTGCCTTTTTATAACAGCACTTTATTCTCTGCGTATTGTTTTATCCTATTTTACTTATGTGTGTTGTTGTCTTTTTGTTTTGTTAGAAACTTCACATCCAAGTTGATATACAGTGGGGCAAAAAAGTATTTAGTCAGTCAGCAATAGTGCAAGTTCCACCACTTAAAAAGATGAGAGGCGTCTGTAATTTACATCATAGGTAGACCTCAACTATGGGAGACAAACTGAGAAAAAAAAATCCAGAAAATCACATTGTCTGTTTTTTTTAACATTTTATTTGCATATTATGGTGGAAAATAAGTATTTGGTCAGAAACAAAATTTCATCTCAATACTTTGTAATATATCCTTTGTTGGCAATGACAGAGGTCAAACGTTTTCTGTAAGTCTTCACAAGGTTGCCACACACTGTTGTTGGTATGTTGGCCCATTCCTCCATGCAGATCTCCTCTAGAGCAGTGATGTTTTTGGCTTTTCGCTTGGCAACACGGACTTTCAACTCCCTCCAAAGGTTTTCTATAGGGTTGAGATCTGGAGACTGGCTAGGCCACTCCGGGACCTTGAAATGCTTCTTACGAAGCCACTCCTTCGTTGCCCTGGCGGTGTGCTTTGGATCATTGTCATGTTGAAAGACCCAGCCACGTTTCATCTTCAATGCCCTTGCTGATGGAAGGAGGTTTGCACTCAAAATCTCACGATACATGGCCCCATTCATTCTTTCATGTTCCTGGATCAGTCGTCCTGGCCCCTTTGCAGAGAAACAGCCCCAAAGCATGATGTTTCCACCACCATGCTTTACAGTAGGTATGGTGATTGATGGATGCAACTCAGTATTCTTTTTCCTCCAAACACGACAAGTTGTGTTTCTACCAAACAGTTCCAGTTTGGTTTCATCAGACCATAGGACATTCTCCCAAAACTCCTCTGGATCATCCAAATGCTCTCTAGCAAACTTCAGACGGGCCCGGACATGTACTGGCTTAAGCAGTGGGACACGTCTGGCACTGCAGGATCTGAGTCCATGGTGGCGTAGTGTGTTACTTATGGTAGGCCTTGTTACATTGGTCCCAGCTCTCTGAAGTTCATTCACTAGGTCCCCCCGTGTGGTTCTGGGATTTTTGCTCACCGTTCTTGTGATCATTCTGACCCCACGGGGTGGGATTTTGCGTGGAGCCCCAGATCGAGGGAGTTTATCAGTGGTCTTGTATGTCTTCCATTTTCTAATTATTGCTCCCACTGTTGATTTCTTCACTCCAAGCTGGTTGGCTATTGCAGATTCAGTCTTCCCAGCCTGGTGCAGGGCTACAATTTTGTTTCTGGTGTCCTTTGACAGCTCTTTGGTCTTCACCATAGTGGAGTTTGGAGTCAGACTGTTTGAGGGTGTGCACAGGTGTCTTTTTATACTGATAACAAGTTTAAACAGGTGCCATTACTACAGGTAATGAGTGGAGGAAAGAGGAGACTCTTAAAGAAGAAGTTACAGGTCTGTGAGAGCCAGAAGTCTTGATTGTTTGTTTCTGACCAAATACTTATTTTCCACCATAAAATGCAAAAAAAAATGTTAAAAAAACAGACAATGTGATTTTCTGGATTTTTTTTTCTCAGTTTGTCTCCCATAGTTGAGGTCTACCTATGATGTAAATTACAGACGCCTCTCATCTTTTTAAGTGGTGGAACTTGCACTATTGCTGACTGACTAAATACTTTTTTGCCCCACTGTATTTCTTCTGTCTAGTCCCTATAAGGATATGAAGAGGTCCAGTTATACAGATTCAGCATTATGGACAATTCTTCTTTGTTATTGTTGTCAAAATTACGTGTTTTATGTCATTATATTTGTAATGTACATTTATCTAAGTTAGGGAATAGACGTAGGGGGATAGTATATCGTATATCTTTATAAATAATGGGGAAATAGTAGGGTTGGTTATTATTTGTTATTTATTTCTCTGAACGGGGACCATATTTAATTTTTTTAATAGGATTTTGTGTGAATAAAGTATTATTATTATTAAATATATTGATATGTTATATGGCAAATTATATTTATAATATTTGCACTAATATATTGATTATCCTTATGTATATAATGAAATATATTTTTTATATTTCTTAATGTATTTGCACAGAATATATTATTTATGAATTTTTACAGGGATTCAAGCTTGAGGAGGATAATTGGCATATTCCAGGTGCCTTCTGGGAAAAGCGAAGAGTCTCCCTAAGCAAGAAGATCGTTGGGTACAGCCGGGACCAGCTGCTTGGAAAGCATCACCAAACCAGGGATTCAAGCTTGAGGAGGAGAATTTTTGCCTGTAGGACATTATTGCAAGAGAGCTTGGCTGAGTAGATTACACAAGAGGGAAAACACACAGCAAGTCAGCAGGATCTAGGAGCAACATGGCAGATGTGACAACCTACATGGTGAGCTGCAGCATGTGCTACATGTTCACAGATCGACCAGAAGAAGAATCCAATTTCACCTGTCAGAAGTGTAGACTAGTGGCCCTTTTAGAAGAAAAGGTGCGGGGTCTGGAAGAAAGAATAGCAACTTTGAAACTCATCAAAGAGAATGAAGACTTCCTAGACAGAACAGAAGTATCTCTACTGGTCACAGAAGGTGAAAAAAGTGTCAGAGAACCTCCAAAAGCAGATGAGTGGAAGCATGTGACCAAAAGAAGCAAGAAGACCATGGAGAAATCACCAATCACACAACTGAAGAACCGATATCAAATCTTTGTAGAGGATGAAGATGGCACACCTAAGGATGAAGCAATACCAGCAAGCAAAAAAAAAAAGGGCACACAGCAACAAGTGACAGCAAAAAGTACAGCCAAGAAGCAACGAAGAGTGGTGGTGGTGGTGGGAGACTCACTACTGAGAGGCACAGAAGCAGCCATCTGCAGACCGGACATAACCGCAAGAGAAGTATGCTGCCTTCCAGGTGCGATGATCAAGGATGTGACCGATAGGATACCAAAGCTCTTCAGCTCCAAGGACATCCACCCATTTCTTCTGATACATGTTGGCACAAATGACACGGCAAGGAAGGACCTACCGACAATCTGCAAAGACTTTGAAGAGTTGGGGAAGAAAGTAAAGGAACTGGATGCACAGGTAGTTTTTTCTTCTATCCTTCCAGTAGACGGGCATGGCACCAGGAGATGGAACAGGATCCTTGATGCGAACAACTGGCTAAGACGATGGTGCAGACAACAAGGATTCGGATTCCTAGACCACGGTGTGAATTACTTGTACGATGGACTCCTCGCCAGAGACGGACTACACCTCAACAAACCTGGGAAACACACATTCGCCAGAAGTCTCGCTACACTCATCAGGAGGGCGTTAAACTAGGAGAAGAGGGGACGGGAAGAAAAACATTAGACTCGAACAAAGAAGAACCAGGAAAACATACTCAGAAGGGAGGTAAGAACATTTCTAAAACTATCCACAGCAAGGAGATTGGAACAAAACAATATCCTCTAAACTGCATGCTCGCAAACGCCAGAAGCCTGACAAACAAGATGGAAGAACTAGAAGCAGAAATATCTACAGGTAACTTTGACATGGTGGGAATAACCGAGACATGGTTAGATGAAAGCTATGACTGGGCAGTTAACTTACAGGGTTACAGTCTGTTTAGAAAGGATCGTAAAAATCGGAGAGGAGGAGGGGTTTGTCTCTATGTAAAGTCTTGTCTAAAGTCCACTTTAAGGGAGGATATTAGCGAAGGAAATGAGGATGTCGAGTCCATATGGGTCGAAATTCATGGAGGGAAAAATGGTAACAAAATTCTCATTGGGGTCTGTTAGAAACCCCCAAATATAACAGAAACCATGGAAACCGGTTTTTACGTACCGGTAATAGGATTTTACAGAGTCCACGACAGCACCCACAACGAGAGAGGGGATCCGCCCACCTTCCGGACAGGAACCTACAGGTTAAAAAGGGGCGGTCCCCCTCGCCCTCCAGTTTGTGTTCCAGAGTACAAGGGTTACCGCCAATGAATCAGTACATGACAATATCATATTAAACAATACTAAATACCACCACCTCTATAGAGTGAACTCTACGGCACACCTTCCAACAGAGTGCAGGAATAAGAACTAAATACGGGGGGGAATGTATGGGTGCTGTCGTGGACTCTGTAAAATCCTATTACCGGTACGTAAAAACCGGTTTTCCTATCGCCACGACAGCACCCACAACGAGAGACTTTCAAAGACTATTTAACTGGGAGGGACCACAGCACTAAGTACTGAACGGCCAAACTGTAAGCTGGAATTAGCAGATAGATCAAGGCGATAGTGCTTATAAAAGGTGGAAGGTGATGACCAAGTTGCCGCCTTACATATTTCAATGGGGACATCTGCCTTCTCCGCCCAGGATGATGCCATGGCCCGAGTAGAGTGCGCCCTGATGCCTTCTGGTGGTGTTACTCCCTTGGCAGAATAGGCAAGACATATCGCTTCTCTAATCCATCTAGCGATAGAGTTCTTCGTGACACCAGAACCCTTTTTCCGATTCTGGAAAGAAACAAACAGAGCCCTACTCTGTCTCCAGCTTTGTGTCCTATCCAGGTATTCTAATATCGCCCTCTTTACATCTAGAGTATGATATTTTTTCTCCTCTTCTGAACCTGGATCTTCATAGAAGGATGGTAAATAAATCTCCTGACTTCTATGAAATTTAGATGCTACTTTTGGTAAATATGCAGGATCAGGCTTTAAGACAATCTTATCCTGGAGAATTATTAGATAGGGAGGATCTACTGATAACGCATGTATATCACTGACCCTCCTGGCAGATGTTAATGCTAAGAGTAGAGCTGTTTTTAAGGTTAAATTTTTTATTGAAATAGAGTCTAATGGCTCGAACGGAGGTTCAGTCAACGCCTCAAGTACCAAATTTAAATCCCAAGGGGGTATTCTTACAATATGGATTGGGTTAGAACGCTGACATGCCTTAATAAATCTAGCAACCCATCTATTACCAGCTATATCACTGTTATATAGAGCTCCCAAGGCTGAAACATGAACTCTTAGAGTGTTGACCGCTAAGCCCAATTCCCAGCCTTTCTGAAGGAATTCTAAAATAGCTGAAATCGGAGCCTTATCTCCTAATGGTTGCTGATGAAACAAAAGGAATTTTTTCCAAATTTTCGAGTAGATCTTTGTAGTGACCTCCTTCCTACTTTTCAATAAAGTAGCTATTAAAGCGTTAGAGAACCCCCTCTCCCTCAGAAGCTCCCTCTCAAATTCCAGGCCATTAAGTGAAGAGTCTCCAAATTTGGATGATGAAATGGACCCTGAGAGAGGAGTTCCGGAACCACTGGCAACACCCAGGGATCGGTCACAGACATTGTCATGAGGAGAGAGAACCAAGGCCTCCTGGGCCAGAAGGGGGCGATTAAGATCACTCTGGCTCTTTCCTCCCGGATCTTCCTGAGAACTATCGGAATCAGACACATTGGGGGAAAGGCATATGCCAGCTGGAAGTCCCAACGGACACGAAGGGAATCCACTATAAATGGTTGGTCTGTTATGTGTAAGGATGCGAACTTCCTGACCTTCCTGTTCCTCCTCGTAGCAAACAGATCTATTGTCGGCAACCCCCACAGATTGACTATCTGATCGAATATCTGTTGGTTTAGGGACCACTCTCCCTGACGAAGGGAATGGCGACTGAGGTAGTCCGCCTCTATATTGAGTTCCCCTCTTATATGTACTTCCGACAGGGATTATAAGTGTTTCTCGGCCAGGGACAATATCTGTGCTGTAGTGGTCATCAGGGATCGAGACCTTGTCCCCCCCTGATGATTGATGTAGGCTACCACAGTCATATTGTCTGTTTGTATCTGTACATGCGTATTCCTCAGGGATGGTAGTAAGGAAAGAAGAGCCTGATAGACTGCAGTAAGCTCTCTTAGATTCGAGGAATTCTGGGACTCCTGACTCGACCATCGCCCTTGGGTTAGAATGTCTCCCATATGGGCTCCCCAACCGAACGGGCTGGCATCTGTTGTAATTATATTGTTCGGATTGATGGTCCAGAGAACTCCTTTTGACAAATGTGCTGGATTGAGCCACCATCTCAGATCGTGAAGAGTGGCGGGTGATAATTTGAACTTTCTGCTCAGAGCACCGTGAAGATCTTTTTCTGCTCGAAGAACTTCGTACTGAAGTATTCGGGTATGAGCCTGAGCCCATGTTACCGCCGATATACACGCAGTCAAAGATCCTAGTAGAGACATTGCGTCTCTTAAACTTAAGTTTGGAGCTTTTCTTACGGCCGTGATCCTTTGAACGATCTTCCGCTTCTTCTCTTCTGGTAGGAAGGATGACTGATCTTCTGATTCTAGAAGAACTCCTAGGAACATTTGACGTCTTGTGGGTTCCAGTTTTGACTTTTCCCAGTTGATTATCCATCCGAGATCCTGTAGGGATGATATTATGGCATTTACCCTAGACGTACACTGGTCAATTGAATTTCCTACTATCAAAAAATCGTCTAGATAGGGCACCACAAGGGTTTCTCTTTCCCTAATATGGGCCATTACTTCAGAAACAACCTTAGTAAAAACTCTAGGTGCCATGGACAGGCCAAAGGGCATTGCCAAAAATTGAAAATGTTTAATCTGATGGTTTACCCATACTGCCATCCTGAGGAATTGCTGGTGATTTCTGTGAACTGGAAGATGGTAGTACGCATCTTTTAGATCCAAGACCGACATGTAGCACCTAGGAAACAAAAGCTTAGTTGTTGACTTAATGGATTCCATCTTAAAAGCGTGGTACTGAAGATATCTATTCAATTTACGTAAATTTATGATAGTCCTAAAGGACCCATCAGGTTTAGAGATTAAGAATAGCGGAGAATAAAAGCCTGTCTTCTCCTGATGTTTTGGTACTTCTTCAATAACTCGCTTTGTAAGCAATTGTTGAATCTCTAATTCTAAGGCCTGTTGTTGGGCCGGAGTGTCCAGTGATGTTATCACAAAATGATCTGGGGGAGTTCTCAAAAATTCTAATTTTAATCCGGACTCAACCACCCCCATTATCCAGGCACTAGAAGTAATCTTTTTCCATCTATCTGAGAAGAACTTTAGTCTTCCCCCTACTGGTAGATCTGTTCTATCTGTAGTTACGTCTACGTCTTGAGAAAGATGAAGGGTTCTTATAGTATCCACCTTTCTTCTTATGATCTGATGTTTCCGAATCGCGATTATACCCCTGCTGGTCTGGCTGGAATCTCCTGAAGGGCATGCGTCTTCGGAAGGCGTTCCTAAAAGTGGGATTAAACGTTTTAGGAAATCCCTTCTTCCTATCTTCTGCCTTTGCAAGGATGTCATCCAGCACCGGGCCGAATAGGTACTCACCCCTACATGGAATGGAGCAAAGTTTGGCCTTAGCCTGGGCATCCCCCTTCCATGTCTTTAGCCATAGAGCCCGTCTGGCTGCATTCGAAAGACCTGCCGATCTTGCAGCCAATTTCAGAGAATCAATTGAGGCGTCTGCTAGATAAGCTGCTCCTTCTCTGACCTGAGACAGGGAATTCAGCAACTTATCCCTGGGTACCTTCGCTTTAAGCTGCTCCTCCAGCTGAGTCACCCAGACCATGATTGATCTGGCCGTACAGGTGCCTGCAATAGCCGACTTAAAGGCTCCAGATGATGACTCCCATAGTTTTTTAAGGAGCATGTCAGCCTTTCTATCTGAAGGATCCTTGAGGAGCCCTACATCTTCTAACGGAAGTGAGGCTGTTTTTGAAGTAGAGGCTACTGCCGCATCTATTTTCGGAACCTTCATCCACTGGGATAAAGTGTCATCTTCAAAGGGGTACCTTCTTTTTGAAGCTGAAGGTAAAAACCCTTTATCCAGCTTGTCCCACTCCCGTTTGACCAGATCTTTAACAGAATCCACCACTGGGAAAGCTTTCCGACTTCTCTGGCTCAGCCCTGCGAACATGATCTCCTGGGTTGTTTTTGGTTCTTTACTCTCTGCAACCCCCATAGTTGCACGGACTGCCTTAATTAAGGTTTCCATACCCTCCATGGAAAAGCAAGGTCTTCCCTCCTCATCTGAAGAGGATGCCGAAGAACTTTCCGAACACTCGCCTTCTTGTACTGAAGGGCTGGAATCGGACACCAACTCCACACTGCTTTTTTCATGCCGTCTGGTTTTAAGGGATGATTTTATTTCTTCCCTAATTACTTCCCTCAGATCCGATACCCGGAGAGGGGCCTCTTCTTCTAACATACGACATATGCATAATTGGCATAACTTTTTAACATAGGTGTCAGGTAGAGGCTCTGTGCATACAGCACACTGCTTATGCTTGGATTTGGAGACCTTTTTCCCCTATAATAAAGCATAGTGTAGAAAACGGCTGTATCAGGCAATGGTTTACATATTACACTCACCACTGCTGAAAAAATGTAGAGTACCGGTTTTTGAGGGGGTGAGCTGCGACGTGATGCTGGTTTGCCAGGATCCTGCTGCCCACGTTCGCCGCTATGAGACCTGTGCTCTCCTGCCTGTCGGTGTTCAGCGTCTCCTGCTGAAGACATATTGCCGCACACACATCTCACCTGAGCGCTGCTCCTTTTCAAAAGTCCCGCGCTCCTCCTCCCGGTCTCCTCCGGAAGTCGATCGATCACTTCCGGGTCATAAGCGCCGACCTGCTCCCGCAGCGTCGCGCGCGTGTGGACGACCCAGGGCGGCGTGCCTTCCCCTGGGAACGCCACTTCGGCATTCAGCCGCTCCTTGCCAGACGAGGGGGGAAGCTGGACACAGAACTTCCCCCAACGCTGCTTCCGGGCCCCCGACTCTGCCGTTCTCACCTGGACACGGCACAGAGGCTTGGCGGACCCGGGTAGGTGAAACGACCTGTAGGCTCCCGCCGTCCGGACAGGAACCCAAACTGGAGGGCGAGGGGGACCGCCCCTTTTTAACCTGTAGGTTCCTGTCCGGAAGGTGGGCGGATCCCCTCTCTCGTTGTGGGTGCTGTCGTGGCGATAGGAAAAGTCTACTTCTAAAGCAGATAGATGAAGCTGCAACCCATAATGAGGTCCTGGTTATGGGGGACTTTAACTACCCGGATATTAACTGGGAAACAGAAACCTGTGAAACCCATAAAGGCAACAGGTTTCTGCTAATAACCAAGAAAAATTATCTTTCACAATTGGTGCAGAATCCAACCAGAGGAGCAGCACTTTTAGACCTAATACTATCTAATAGACCTGACAGAATAACAAATCTGCAGGTGGTTGGGCATTTAGGAAATAGCGACCACAATATTGTGCAGTTTCACCTGTCTTTCACTAGGGGGACTTGTCAGGGAGTCACAAAAACATTGAACTTTAGGAAGGCAAAGTTTGACCAGCTTAGAGATGCCCTTAATCTGGTAGACTGGGACAATATCCTCAGAAATAAGAATACAGATAATAAATGGGAAATGTTTAAGAACATCCTAAATAGGCAGTGTAAGCGGTTTATACCTTGTGGGAATAAAAGGACTAGAAATAGGAAAAACCCAATGTGGCTAAACAAAGAAGTAAGACAGGCAATTAACAGTAAAAAGAAAGCATTTGCACTACTAAAGCAGGATGGCACCATTGAAGCTCTAAAAAACTATAGGGAGAAAAATACTTTATCTAAAAAACTAATTAAAGCTGCCAAAAAGGAAACAGAGAAGCACATTGCTAAGGAGAGTAAAACTAATCCCAAACTGTTCTTCAACTATATCAATAGTAAAAGAATAAAAACTGAAAATGTAGGCCCCTTAAAAAATAGTGAGGAAAGAATGGTTGTAGATGACGAGGAAAAAGCTAACATATTAAACACCTTCTTCTCCACGGTATTCACGGTGGAAAATGAAATGCTAGGTGAAATCCCAAGAAACAATGAAAACCCTATATTAAGGGTCACCAATCTAACCCAAGAAGAGGTGCGAAACCGGCTAAATAAGATTAAAATAGATAAATCTCCGGGTCCGGATGGCATACACCCACGAGTACTAAGAGAACTAAGTAATGTAATAGATAAACCATTATTTCTTATTTTTAGGGACTCTATAGCAACGGGATCTGTTCCGCAGGACTGGCGCATAGCAAATGTGGTGCCAATATTCAAAAAGGGCTCTAAAAGTGAACCTGGAAATTATAGGCCAGTAAGTCTAACCTCTATTGTTGGTAAAATATTTGAAGGGTTTCTGAGGGATGTTATTCTGGATTATCTCAATGAGAATAACTGTTTAACTCCATATCAGCATGGGTTTATGAGAAATCGCTCCTGTCAAACCAATCTAATCAGTTTTTATGAAGAGGTAAGCTATAGGCTGGACCACGGTGAGTCATTGGACGTGGTATATCTCGATTTTTCCAAAGCGTTTGATACCGTGCCGCACAAGAGGTTGGTACACAAAATGAGAATGCTTGGTCTGGGGGAAATTGTGTGTAAATGGGTTAGTAACTGGCTTAGTGATAGAAAGCAGAGGGTGGTTATAAATGGTATAGTCTCTAACTGGGTCGCTGTGACCAGTGGGGTACCGCAGGGGTCAGTATTGGGACCTGTTCTCTTCAACATATTCATTAATGATCTGGTAGAAGGTTTACACAGTAAAATATCGATATTTGCAGATGATACAAAACTATGTAAAGCAGTTAATACAAGAGAAGATAGTATTCTGCTACAGATGGATCTGGATAAGTTGGAAACTTGGGCTGAAAGGTGGCAGATGAGGTTTAACAATGATAAATGTAAGGTTATACACATGGGAAGAAGGAATCAATATCACCATTACACACTGAACGGGAAACCACTGGGTAAATCTGACAGGGAGAAGGACTTGGGGATCCTAGTTAATGATAAACTTACCTGGAGCAGCCAGTGCCAGGCAGCAGCTGCCAAGGCAAACAGGATCATGGGGTGCATTAAAAGAGGTCTGGATACACATGAGAGCATTATACTGCCTCTGTACAAATCCCTAGTTAGACCGCACATGGAGTACGGTGTCCAGTTTTGGGCACCGGTGCTCAGGAAGGATATAATGGAACTAGAGAGAGTACAAAGGAGGGCAACAAAATTAATAAAGGGGATGGGAGAACTACAATACCCAGATAGATTAGCGAAATTAGGATTATTTAGTCTAGAAAAAAGACGACTGAGGGGCGATCTAATAACCATGTATAAGTATATAAGGGGACAATACAAATATCTCGCTGAGGATCTGTTTATACCAAGGAAGGTGACGGGCACAAGGGGGCATTCTTTGCGTCTGGAGGAGAGAAGGTTTTTCCACCAACATAGAAGAGGATTCTTTACTGTTAGGGCAGTGAGAATCTGGAATTGCTTGCCTGAGGAGGTGGTGATGGCGAACTCAGTCGAGGGGTTCAAGAGAGGCCTGGATGTCTTCCTGGAGCAGAACAATATTGTATCATACAATTAGGTTCTGTAGAAGGACGTAGATCTGGGGATTTATTATGATGGAATATAGGCTGAACTGGATGGACAAATGTCTTTTTTCGGCCTTACTAACTATGTTACTATGTTACACTTGTATATTTATGCTTATGTATAATTTATTAATTTAGCACTTAATCACATTATGGATTTTGTTAATTAATGAGCAATTGAGATGTACTGTATATTTATATTTGTTTGACACTCTTTATAGTCTACACGTATATGTGGTTTGCCGTTCATAGCATTCCCCTGCATTTTTTCTTCTTGTATTTGCCAATACTCCCTGTTTTCAGCTTTAGCGTCCCTCTTTTTCTTTTTTCGGCACCCGGTTGGCGCATGCGCTGGTCAGGAGCTTCCCCATCTCTTCCTGCCTCGCTCACCATCGTGACGCTTAGCGTTCATCGCTTGCGTTCCAGATGCGAGCTGCAGGAAGTCACTCTTTACAAGGGCGGAAGTCCGGGGACTGGACTGGACCGGGGACTGATATATATATATATAGGATTTTGAAAAGTCATGGTATGAGGGAGGTGCAAAAAGCCAGTAGTAGAACAATGATGAACCAAAAAAGAAGAAAGCACTACTGTGATGCACGCACACTACACCGAGAAAATCGCCATTCAGGTTACGGCGATACGCGTGGGGCCTCCCCAGGATCCTCCACTTTCCTTCCCCATTGTTGGATACTCCACCTTGGATATTGCTCTTTCGGCTCCATCATTGTGCGTGTTTTTTCCACCTCCTGAGCCTCCGGCCACATTTATTATTTGCTCTGACTGCCACTCATCATTATGGATCACCACCTTTAACCTCTATATCTAGGTTTATTTCCAGGCTTTGTTTCACAGCCCAAACGGGTTGGCTGTCTTTGGTTTGGCCTTTTTGTTTTCCTCTACTCTGAGGGGAATAATCATGTAGGAGCCGTTTACATATTTTGTGCAATATCCTGTATACATATACACATATACATATATACACACACTAGATGGTGGCCCGATTCTAACGCATCGGGGAGTCTAGAATATGCATGTCCACAAAGTATATTGCCCAGCCACGTAGTATATTGCCCAGTCACGTAGTATATTGTCCAGCCACGTAGTATATTGCCCAGTCACGTAGTATATTGTCCAGCCATGTAGTATATTGCCCAGCCACGTATGTCATAGGTTAAAAAATAAAAAATAAACATATACTCACCTTCGGAGGGAGCCCTTGTAGTCATGTCGTCTGTGTGCGGTGCACTCTGCAGCTTCCGGTCCCAGGGTTGGTAGCGCAGGACCTGTGATGAGGTCGCGGTCACATGACCGTGACGTCATGGCAGGTCCTTGTCGCATACCGTCCTTGCCACCGGAACCTGCCGCTTGCATGGAGCGGTTACCGGAGCGTCGCGAGGAGCGGGAAAAGTGGCAGAAGGTGAGTATATGATGATTTATTTTTTTTATTATTTTTAACATTAGTTCCTTTTACTATTGACCCTGCATAGGCAGCATCAATAGTAAAAACTTGGTCACACAGGGTTAATAGCGGCGGTAACGGAGTGAGTTACCCACGGCATAACGCGGTCCGTTACCACTGGCATTAACCCTGTGTGAGCGGTGACTGCGGGGAGTATGGAGCGGGCACTGACTGCGGGGAGGAAGCAGCGGCCATATTGCCGCCGGACTGTGCCCGTCACTCTTTGGTCATGGCAATGGTCGTGGGCGTTTTGCCACGACCAATCAGCGACTTGGATTCAATGACAGACAGAGGCCGCGACCAATGAATATCCGTGACAGAAAGACAGACAGAAAGACGGAAGTGACCCTCAGACAATTATATAGTAGAATATATGTGTATATATATATATATATATACATACATACATATATATATATATATATATATATATATATATATATATATATATATATATATATATATATATATATATATATATATATATATATATATATATATATATATGTATATATATATATATATATATATGTATATATATATATATATATATATATATATATATATATATATATATATACACCTTCATTGTTGGGGTGTATTAGTGGTGGTTCCTCATATGTTTTTACTTGTGTTTTATGTCTTATTTTGTTATTGAGCACCAATAAAAATGATCATATTTGAACATATTTTCTCGGTGTAGTGTGCATGCATTACAGTAGTGCTTTCTTCTTCTTTTTGGGTCACATACCTGTGACCGCCGTATCTGTCACCACATAACTGTGCCGCGCCATATCTATCCTGGCAGACACTATGATTCTATATGTCAGACCTGTCAGCAGCTGCCACTTTATATGGGTCATCCACCAGAAGAAGGTGCCCTCAATTATTAATCATCGGTATCTATCAGAACATCCGGTATCTATTCCTCGGATGCCCGGCACAGATCATGGACTGATTCGCTAATAGGAGGTGCGATATATAATCCATATGATACCGCTGGTATCAGTGTTGGATCCAGACACAATCGTGACATCATAGGGAGGATTTAGTAGACTCTCTGAGCAATGGACATATCACATTATGTGTCAACTGCTCTACAACTATAGAAAGAAGGAAAATGACTTACCAAGGGTTAATATAAAAAGCCAAGAGGTAGTCGGTCCACAGACAGGAAGGCAGGAGAGCGAGGAAAGCGAAGACGCTACGACGCCTGCGAGTGTGAAGAGGTCAGAACAGAAAAACAGGTTAGTAAAGTGACAGAGACTCTAGTATCTACAGCGAGTCAAGTATTGAACTTGTCACCAATGTGCTCAGTAATCCTATGTCTAAAGGTGCCATTGACATGAAATTCTCCCCAGATGTCGGTAACAACCACAAAAATCTCCATACTGTAGAAATCACCTTAGATGTCCATAGATTATGTTTAAGTATGAGAAGTGACACAAAGTGCTGAACACATGAGGAACAAATAGTCCTGACACCAGCTGAAATCTATCAGTATTTAGAAAGCCGTCCTCGTTCATCTGATGGGATACAAAAAGGTGTGCCATTACCATCTCATCTCATGATGGGTAACACCAGTGAGGTGTCTCAAGACCTTCAAAACCTTATTGTTGCAAAACATACTGATGACTAGGGTTGAGCGAAACGGATCGTTCATTTTCAAAAGTCGCCGACTTTTGGCAAAGTCGGGTTTCATGAAACCCGACCCGATCCCTGTGTGGGGTCGGCCATGCGGTACGCGACTTTCGCACCAAAGTCGCGTTTCGTATGACGCGCTTGGCGCCATTTTTTCAGCCAATGAAGGAGCATGGGCAGAGTGATGACATAGGTCTTAGGGGCGTGGACGCCTATCGTCATCTTGTCGCTTGTGCGCAGTAGCGATTTGCAATGTGTAACACCAGCTTTTCTGTTCAGGGGGGAGAGAGGGGGAGAGAAAGAGAGAACAAAAATAAAATAAAAAATTCCCATTGACTTTGCATTGGGTTTTGTGTTTCGGACGATCCCCGACTTTTCGCCATAATCGGCCGATTTCACTCGACTCGACTTTAGAGATAGTCGGGTTTCGCAAAACCCGACTCGACACTAAAAAAGTAAAAAAAGTCGCTCAACCCTACTGATGACATTGGTTACAGAGGAATTCCTAAACTTCTGAAGGTTCCAGTAAGAACTGTTGGGGTCATAATCCGGAAGTGAAAAAAACATAATTTCACCATACACTGTCCACAACCTGGTACTCCCTGAAAGATTTCACCATAAACCAGCCATGACAAGGTGCTCCCCGCAAGATTTCACCATAAACCGCAAATGACCAGCTGTTCCCCACAAGATTTCAGGCAGAGGAGAGGAAATAAAAATCAGAAGAGTTGTCTAAGAGCCAAGGACCAATTATGGAGAGCTACCGAGTGACCTGGAATCAGCAAGGTCAATTGTTTCACAGAAAACTATAAGCAATGCACCCCACTTCCATGGCCTCTATGCACGCTCACCATGCACCTTCATGGCCTGTATGCAAGTTCACCACGTAACCTCCATGGCATGCATAGAGACTCTCTGTTTAATCTCTGTGGCCTGCATGCATGTGGAGTGCCCCCAGACACAGGGCCACGCGTTTCTGTACCGGGCCTCTCTGGTTCGGTTCTGAGGCTGTCACGGTGGCTAGACCCGGTCCGCTACCCTGCTAAGGGGCGTCCAATGAAATTAGTGAAGCAGTCTGTCAGTAGTTCGTGACGCCACCTGTGGTGTTCGGTCAGGGTGACCGACGCTGCTATAGGGTCCACTGGGGTGATGGAATGGCAGCTGGATGGTATACCTTCCCACAGGTGAAGTATGTCCCCAGGGCTTCCCAGTAAGGTGGATGGTGACGGTGTGAGGTGCAGTCAATAACGAGGACACAAGGTTGCAATCTCTTTACCTCTTTACTGAAGGCTTCAGGATCCTCAATCCAGAGTACGTTTAACAGGGCTCTCAGAGACCGGCCGGTCCGATGGGCACATCCAGAGTTTCCCTCGCAGATGGAAATCGTTGCCTACCAATAGCGCCTGTGTGTTGTAGTCCTATCCTGCTGAGCATTCGGAATAGTCCTCACAACTGCTGTTCTCGTTCGTTCTCTACAGCTCTCTCTCTCGTTCTTTGGTTCCAGATGTTACTAGTTTCTAACGTCCCCCAGATATGTTATGGCTAGGACGCCACCTGTATGACGGGAAGGCTTGGAGGTCTTCCGGGACTCTAGAGACGCCCCTCTCCCAATGTTGCCCCCTATGTCTTCGTAGGTGTAGTAAGGTAGACAGCCAGCCTATGACTAACTGTCCAGCGGAGTTTGAAGTAAGGCCTGAAGTCAGTTACTCCCGCGGTGTTCCGGCCACCGACTACGCGCCTCAGTAAGATGTTGCCTCTGTCTCTCTCGGCACGACTCTTACTGGCTCTCCTTTGTGCTTGATCTCGTTTACACGTTTCCACAATATCCTTCCCTTCGTGTCTCTTTCTTAGGATACCGCCGCAAGGTAGTGCAGGCGCGGTTCCGTTACGTTCTGTTCGCTAGGCACCTTGCCAGGTTCCCACGCCTGACAGGGACCCCCCTGTGCCTTCTCCCTGCAACACCCCCTGCCACGGGATGTTGCCTGGTTCCAACCCAGTCAGCTTCTGACTAACTTCCTCCCCAGCCCCTAGTTTTACCAGTGTGAGGAGTGGCCCAATAAATAAAGCCTTTTTCTCCCCCTAGTGGCCGGAGTGTGAAGTGTAATGTGTTCTGGTGATACCTGGTCAGGAGAACTCCTTCGTGCCATCAGACGTACCGCTACTCTCCTTAGCGGCAGAGCGCTATACTGCAACGACCAGGTCTCTGGGGCGCTGCACATGCTCACCACGCAACTTCCATTGCCTGTATGCATGCTCACCACACAAGACTCCATTGCTGAACAAAAGGCATGTTCAAGTGCGTTTACAGTTTGTTCAACAACATTTAGACAAGCCTGTGAAATACTGGGATAATAAAGTGTGTTAAGATGAGACAAAAATTGAATACTTTGGTTGCCATAATACACACCATGTTTATAAGCCAAAAGGCACTGTATATTACCCCCCAAAAACACAATACCAACAGTGAAGTGTGGAGGTGGGAACATCATGGTGTGAGGCTGTTTTTCAGCATATGGCACTGGAAACTTCGTATGAGTGAAGGACGGATGAATGGACATTCTTGCTAAACATCTGCTGCCATCTACCAACAAAACAATGATTCCAAACACACAGCCGAGGAAACTCTCAAATGGTTTCAGAGAAAGACAATAAAGCTGTTAGCATGGCCGAGCTGATCGCCGAAGTCGAATCCAAGAGATCATTTATGGAAGGAACTAAAGCATAGAGTTCATAGAAGGAGCCCAAGTAAGTTTCAGGATGTGACGAGTGTTTGTGTGAAAGAATGGGCCAAAATCCTACCTAAGCAATGCCTGCGACTAGCTTCTCCATACAGGAAGCGTCTTGGAACTTCACTAACAAAGGCTTTTGTACCAAATAATAATTACATTTCCTGAAGCGTGTTCAATACTATTTCCTGTGTCATTTCTCATACTTAGGGTTACAATTTATGGACATCTATGTTGATTTCTTTGTCTGTGTGGATTGGATAGGTTGTTACAGACATCTGGTGAGAATTTCATATCAATAGCACCTTAGAAAATTGCTGATGTGTTCAAAACATATTTCACACGCTGTATACACTAGGTGTAGAAAAGTATGTGTCCCCCACATTCATCTCCAGGGGATTTTATGTCCTCCATCTACGTTCATAGACATTAATGTGGAGAAAAGTATTTGCCCCCACATCCATCTTCGGAGGCTTTTCTGTCCTCATCTACATCCATATACATTAATATGGGGAAAAATATGAACCCCCTTATATCCACTTGCAGGGGCTTCTCTGTCCTCATCTACATCCATATACATTAATATGGAGAAAAGTATGTGCCCCCCACATCCTCCTCCAGGGGCTTCTCTGTCCTTCACCTATATACTGAAATATTAATATGGAGTTGGTGTTCGTCGATACAACGGTTCCCACTCTTCTGGGAAGGATTTTTCTCAGAGTTGTCTGTGGGAATGTTTTCTCCTTCATCCATCATAAAAATGTATAATAATAATAATAATAATAATAATAATCCAGAAGAGCATTTATGAAGTCAGATTCTGATGTTGGTGAGAGGCCGAGTTCGCAATCTCAGGTCTCATTCATCTCCATGGTGTTGAATGGGTTGGGGTCTGGGCTCTGTCCAGCTGCTCATGTTCCTCCAGCAATCTCCCCCCACCATCTATTTCTTAAGCTTTTGCACTGGGCATAGTCATGGGAAATAGAAAAGGGTCTTGCCCAAACTGTTCCCACAAAGCTGAAGCTACAAGTGTCCACAATGTCTTGTAGTGAAGATGAAGATTCTCCTTCACTGGAGCCAAGAGTGTTATGATCAGGTGACCTTGGAGCAGCATGAAAACTTTCACTGGAGTAGGTGGTAACTATACTGACTGCAAACCCTGATCTTAACACCGCAACTAGAAGTAGCCGTGGGGTGTGCCTAACAAACCCTAGACACCTCGTCACAGCCGGAGGACTAAATACCCCTATAGATGGAAAAAGGAATTTCTACCTTGCCTCGGAGCAGACCCCCAAAGGATAGGCAGCCCCCCACAAATATTGACTGTGAGTAGTAGAGGAAAAGACACACACAGGCAGGAAACAGGATTTAGCAAATGAGGCACACACTAGCTAAATAGGAAAGTATAGGACAGGATACTAAGCGGTCAGTATTAAAAATCCTTCCAAAAATATCCACAGCAGAAAATACAAAAACTCCACCATCTAACTAAAGATGTGGAGCGTATATCTGCAACTCCAGAGAATCCAACAAGACTGAGAAAACACTGACACAGTCTAAGCTGGACAAGAGAAAAACAAATGAATAGCACAGAATATAAGCACACTGCATGTGTGCCACAGAAACAAAAAACAGACACTTATCTTTGCTGAATTGGCAGCTAAGCAGGAGAAGCCAGAAAGTGATGCAACACTTCACAAGAAACATTGACAACTGGCAAGGACTAATGAATCCTGCACACCTAAATATCCCAGTCAGAACTGCAATCAGCAGATACACCTGGCCAGGACTGCGACTCAGAGACAACTGCATTCCCACCTACAAACACTGGAGGGAACCCAAAAGCAGAATTCACAACACAAGATGCCATGGCCGTCCCCTACTGACAAGCACAGAGCATTTTCCTCATCCACCATCTGTACAGCATGCACAGTGCAGTTAGGGGGTAACGTCTTCCATCCCAGTCTCAAATCACTGACAGAAAGAAACAGGTTTTGCTCAAGATTATCCCTGTCCTTTACACCAACCATCTTTCCCTTGACTTGGACTATTTTGCTTGTCCCTGCTGCTGAAAAACTTCCCACAGCATGATGCTGACACCTCTATGTTTCACTTTGGGGGTGGTGTTCTTGTGATGATGAGCTGTTTTTGTTTCAATCCAGTCAGAGCGTTTACCTTGGTGGCCAAAAAGTTCAATTTTGGCTTCATCTGACTAGAGCACCTTCCTCCATACATTTGGGGAGTCTCCCACATGTCTTAGGCTTTGTGGCCTTTCAGATAAGGTAAAGTGTAAATATACTGACAGACATGCGACACTTAGATTGTACACAGAGGGACGTCTTGTCACTAAGCATGGGACTTACAAAGTGAATTGCTTGTACCAGAAATGATTAAGGCTTTGTTACACGCCGAAACATGTTGTTCTAGATGTCCACTGGCCGATCTGACTGCATGTGACTGTGCTCTTTTATATTCTTCAACTATTTTTCAATAAAATGGAAGCTCTATACATATAAGACCTCTGAAGGTGCAGTGGATTCTTCATCGCTGAGTCATACACATTTTTTTAGACATTTTAAGGGCTTCATCACAAAAGGGGTGAACCCATATGCTCATGGCAAATTTTAGTTATTTGATCCCACAAATTTAATTTATGCCTATATTTTTCTCAGTTCACTTCCTTAGACTATTTAGCGCTGATGTATCACATACAAATAGGATTACAAAAATATTTTCACAAAGATTGAAATGTAACAAAACAGGTAAAAAGCCAAGCCACTAATCTGTGCACATCTAATACAAAACTATGATATTATAGGAAGCAGTTTTATGTTGGGTAAATTGTATAATATTACGGATAGTGTAGCTGTAATTTGCCTTTGTGTAAGATGGTGCTGCAGGAGTGACCCTGCTACTAACCATCAGTCAGACTTATGGGTGCAGCAGATTTATGGGATCTCTGGGGAGTCATTTATATTAACTGTTCGTATCACAGCCCACAGGATGGTGCTGTGCCCAGTCTCGATGATAAAAGTAATAAATCTGTATTTCCTGCATTATTATCACCATCCTACACAAAGAGGCTGCAAACCTCATCTGAACCAGTAGAATCACATTAATTGTGCACTCACCAATTGTACGGAAGTTTCCCATCTCTTTCCAAAGTGGCAAAATTGATGAATGTTCCAGCTCCACATTCCCTAGATAAAAACAATAATACAATGAATAAAGTGGAAAACACAGTGAGTGATGTACTGAACAATGTACTGAAGAATACATGGAATAAAGCAACCGACACAGAAAGTGATGCACTGAGGAATATACAGAATAATGTGGCAGACACACTTCACCACCTGGCTACTTCATTTCCTTTCTGCGGACATCCCCACTATCATCATGGGCGACTTCAACATCCCCATTGACACTTCCCTCTCAGCTGCCACTAAACTTCTATCTCTCACTTCCTCCTTCGGCCTCACTCAATGGTCTTCTACAGCCACTCACAAAGATGGTCACACACTGGACCTCATCTTCACCCGCCTCTGCTCCCCATCTAACCTCTCTAACTCACCTCTTCCTCTCTCTGACCACAACCTTCTCACATTCTCTTCCCTCTCCACTCCAGGTCTACAATCCCCACCCCACAAACTTTCACACCCTCGCAGAAATCTTAAACACCTTGACCTACACTCATTCTCTGAATCCCTCCTCCCTCTCACAGATATAAGTTCCTTACACAATGCGGATGATGCTGCCGCTCTATATAATACCACAACAGCTGTAGCTTTGGAATCTGCTGCCGCACTTACACATACCAAAGCTCGCAAAATCAACAGACAGCCCTGGCACACCAGCCTGACCAAAGAACTGAGGCGAGCTTCCAGGGCTGCTGAGCGCAGATGGAAAAGATCCCACTCCAACGAGCACTTCATCGCATTCAAACAGTCCCTCACTACTTTCAAGACCACACTCGCCACAGCTAAACAAACCTACTTCTCATCTCTCATATCCTCCCCGTCTCACAACCCTAAACAGTTATTCAACCCCTTCAACTCTCTCCTCCGTCCCCCAGCACCTTCTCCCTCCCCACTCATCTCAGCTGAAGACTTTGCCTCATTTTTCAAGCAGAAGATTGATAACATCAGAGACAGTTTTGGTCAACAACCCCCAGAGCCCTTCCTCCCGATTTCCCAGCCCTCCACCTCCAAAACCAACTTCTCCACCATTAAAGAAGATCGACTCTCCACTCTACTCTCAAGATCACATCTCACCACCTGTGCACTTGATCCGATCCCATCCCACTTCATCCCAAACCTCACCACAGTCTTCATCCCAACCCTAACCCATCTCTTCAACCTATCACTAACAACTGGTGTTTTCCCCTCAAGCTTTAAACATGCCTCATTCACACCTATCCTCAAAAAGCCCTCTCTTGACCCATCCTCTGTATCTAGCTATCGCCCTATATCTCTTCTCCCTTATGCCTCCAAGCTACTGGAACAACACGTCCATCTTGAACTATCCTCCCATCTCTCTTCTTGCTCCCTCTTCGATCGCTTACAATCTGGCTTCTGGTCACACCATTCCACTGAAACTGCCCTAACTAAGGTCACCAATGACCTCTTTACCGCCAAGAGCAAGCGACACTACTCTGTCCTCCTCCTCCTGTTCCTGTCAGCTGCCGTTGACACAGTGGACCATTCCCTTCTGCTACAGATCCTCTCATCTCTTGGCATCACAGACTTGGCCCTATCCTGGATCTCGTCATACCTAACAGACCGGACATTCAGCGTCTCCCACTCACACACCACCTCCTCACCTCGCCCCCTATCTGTCGGAGTCCCACAAGGTTCAGTCCTAGGGCCCCTGCTCTTCTCCATTTACACCTTTGGCCTGGGACAGCTCATAGAATCTCACGGTTTTCAGTATCATCTCTATGCTGACGACGACACACAGATCTACATCTCTGGACCAGATATCACCTCCCTACTAACCAGAATCCCTCAATGCCTGTCCACTATTTCATCCTTCTTCTCCACTAGATTTCTGAAACTTAACATGGACAAAACAGAATTCATCATCTTTCCCCATCTCACGTGAGCCCCCCAACGAACCTATCCATTAGGCTATGTGCACACGTTCAGGTTTTTTCGCGATAAAAACGCTATAAAAACTCATTAAAAACTCATACATTATGCATCCTATCATTTAGAATGCATTCTGCATGTTTTGTGCACAGGATGCGTTTTTTTTTCCGCGAAACAAAAAACATTGCGGTAAAAAAAGCAGCATGTTCATTAATTTTGCGGATTTTCTGCGTTTTTCCTGCTATTCTATGCATTTGGGAAAAAACGCACCGTTTTTTGTCAGGGAAATTTCTGCAAGAAATCCTGACATGTGCACATACCCTTACAGTAAATGGCTGCCCACTCTCCCCTGTCCCACAAGCTCGCTACCTCGGGGTAATCCTTGACGCTGATCTCTCCTTCAAACCACATATCCAAGCCCTTTCCACTTCCTGCCGACTTCAACTCAAAAATATTTCACAAATCCGTTCATTCCTCAACCAAGAATCTGCAAAACCCCTAGTGCATGCCCTCATCATCTCCCGCCTCGACTACTGTAACCTCCTGCTCTGTGGCCTCCCCTCTAACACTCTCGCACCCCTCCAATCTATTCTAAACTCTGCTGCCCGACTAATTCACCTGTCCCCCCCGCTATTCCCCGGCCTCTCCCCTCTGTCAATCCCTTCACTGGCTCCCCATTGCCCAGAGACTCCAGTACAAAACCCTAACCATGACATACAAAGCCATCCACAAGCTGTCTCCTCCATACATCTGTGACCTGGTCTCCCGGTACTTACCTATATGCAACCTCCGATCCTCACAAGATCTCCTTCTCTACTCCCCTCTTATCTCCTCGTCCCACAATCGTATACAAGATTTCTCTCGCGTATCACCCCTACTCTGGAATTCTCTACCACAACACATCAGACTCTCGCCTACCATCAAAACCTTCAAAAAGAGCCTGAAGACCCACCTCTTCCGACAAGTCTATAACCTGCAGTAACCACCGATTGACCAAACCGCTGCATGACCAGCTCTATCCTCACCTACTGTATTCTCACCCATCCCTTGTAGATTGTGAGCCCTCGCGGGCAGGGTCCTCTCTCCTCCTGTATCCTCACCCATCCCTTGTAGATTGTGAGCCTTCACGGGCAGGGTCCTCATTCCTCCTGTACCAGTTGTGACTTGTATTGTTTAAGATCATTGTACTTGTTTTTATTATGTATACCCCTCCTCACACGTAAAGTGCCATGGAATAAATGGCGCTATAACAATAAATAATAATAATAATAATAATAAGACACAGCGAGCGAAGCACTGAAGAATACACAGAATAAAGAAACAGACAGTGAGCGAAGCACTGAAGAATACACAGAATAAAGCAACAGACACAGCGAGCGATGCACTAAAGAATACACAGAATAAAGCAACAGACACAGCGAGCGATGCACTGAAGAATACAGAGAATAAAGCAACAGACACAGCAAGCGATGCACTGAAGAATACACAGAATAAAGCAACAGACACAGCGAACGATGCACTAAAGAATACACAGAATAAAGCAACAGACACAGCGAGCGATGCACTGAAGAATACAGAGAATAAAGCAACAGACACAGCGAGCGATGCACTGAAGAATACAGAGAATAAAGCAACAGACACAGCGAGCGATGCACTGAAGAATACAGAGAATAAAGCAACAGACACAGCGAGCGATGCACTGAAGAATACACAGAATAAAGCAACAGACACAGCGAGCGATGCACTGAAGAATACACAGAATAAAGCAACAGACACAGCGAGCGATGCACTGAAGAATACAGAGAATAAAGCAACAGACACAGCGAGCGATGCACTGAAGAATACAGAGAATAAAGCAACAGACACAGCGAGCGATGCACTGAAGAATACAGAGAATAAAGCAACAGACACAGCGAGCGATGCACTGAAGAATACACAGAATAAAGCAACAAACACCAGTGAGCGATGCACTAAAGAATACACTGAATAAAGCAACAGACAGTGAGCGATGCACTGGAAGAATACACAAAATAAAGCAACAGACACAGAGAGCGATGCACTAAAGAATACACAGAATAAAGCAACAGACACAGCGAGCGATGCACTGAAGAATACACAGAATAAAGCAACAGACACAGCGAGCGATGCACTGAAGAATACAGAGAATAAAGCAACAGACACAGCGAACGGTGCACTAAAGAATACACTGAATAAAGCAACAGACACAGCGAACGATGCACTAAAGAATACACAGAACAAAGCAACAAACACAGCGAGCGATGCACTGAAGAATACACAGAATAAAGCAACAGACACAGCGAGCAAAGTACTAAAGAATACACTGAATAAAGCAACAGACACAGCGAGCGATGCACAGAAGAATACACAGAATAAAGCAACAGACACAGAGAGCAATGCACTAAAGAATACACTGAATATAGCAACAGACACAGTGAGCGATGCACAGAAGAATACACAGAATAAAGCAACAGACACAGCGAGCGATGCACAGAAGAATACACAGAATAAAGCAACAGACACAGCGAGCGATGCACTAAAGAATACACTGAATAAAGCAACAGACACAGCGAGCGATGCACAGAAGAATACACAGAATAAAGCAACAGACACAGCGAGCGAAGTACTAAAGAATACACTGAATAAAGCAACAGACAGTGAGCGATGCACTGTAGAATACACTGAATAAAGCAACAGACACAGCGAGCGATGCACAGAAGAATACACAGAATAAAGCAACAGACAGTGAGCGATGCACAGAACAATCCACAGAATAAAGCAACAGACACAGCGAGCGATGCACTAAAGAATACACTGAATAAAGCAACAGACACAGAGAGCAATGCACAGAAGAATACACAGAATAAAGCAACAGACAAAGCGAGCGATGCACTAAAGAATACACTGAATAAAGCAACAGACACAGCGAGCGATGCACTGAAGAATACACAGAATAAAGCAACAAACACAGTGAGCGATGCACTAAAGCAGAGGTCCCCAACTCCAGTCCTCAAGGCCCACCAACATGTCATGTTTTCAGGATTTCCTTAGTCTTGCCCAGGTAATAATTGCATCACCTGTGCAATGCAAAGGAAATCCTGAAAACATGACCTGTTGGTGGGCCTTGAGGACTGGAGTTGGGGACCTCTGCACTAAAGAATACACTGAATAAAGCAACAGACAGTGAGCGATGCACAGAAGAATACACAAAATAAAGCAACAGACACAGCGAGCGATGCACTAAAGAATACACAGAATAAAGCAACAGACACAGAGAGCGATGCACTGAAGAATACACAGAATAAAGCAACAGACACAGCGAGCGATGCACTGAAGAACACACAGAATAAAGCAACAGACACAGCGAGCGATGCACTGAAGAATACACAGAATAAAGCAACAGACCCAGCGAGCGATGCACAGAATAAAGCAACAGACACAGCGAGCGATGTACTGAAGAATACACAGAACAAAGCAACAAACACAGCGAGCGAAGTACTAAAGAATACACTGAATAAAGCAACAGACACAGAGAACGGTGCACTAAAGAATACACTGAATAAAGCAACAGACACAGCCAGCGATGCACTGAAGAATACACAGAACAAAGCAACAAACACAGCGAGCGATGTACTGAAGAATACACAGAATAAAGCAACAGACACAGCGAGCGATGCACAGAAGAATACACTGAATAAAGCAACAGACACAGCAAGCGATGCACTGAAGAATACACAGAATAAAGCAACAGACACAGCGAGCAATGCACGAAAGAATACACTGAATAAAGCAACAAACACAGCGAGCGATGCACTAAAGAATACACTGAATAAAGCAACAGACACAGCGAGCGATGCACTGAAGAATACACAGAACAAAGTAACAGACACAGCGAGCGATGTACTGAAGAATACACAGAATAAAACAACAGACAGCGAGCGATGCACTAAAGAATACACTGAATAAAGCAACAGACACAGCGAGCGATGCAATGAAGAATACACTGAAAAAAGCAACAGACACAGCGAGCGATGAACTGAAGAATACACAGAATAAAGCAACAGACACAGCGAGCGATGCACTAAAGAATACACTGAATAAAGCAACAGACACAGCGAGCGATGTACTGAAGAATACACAGAATAAAGCAACAGACACAGCGAGCGATGCACTAAAGAATACACTGAATAAAGCAACAGACACAGCGAGCGATGCAATGAAGAATACACTGAATAAAGCAACAGACACAGCGAGCGATGCAATGAAGAATACACTGAATAAAGCAACAGACACAGCGAGCGATGCACTGAAGAATACACAGAATAAAGCAACAGACACAGCGAGCGATGCACTAAAGAATACACTGAATAACGCAACAAACACAGCGAGCGATGCACTGAAGAATACACTGAATAAAGCAACAGACACAGCGAGCGATGTACTGAAGAATACACAGAATAAAGCAACAGACACAGCGAGCGATGCACTAAAGAATACACTGAATAAAGCAACAGACACAGCGAGCGATGCAATGAAGAATACACTGAAAAAAGCAACAGACACAGCGAGCGATGAACTGAAGAATACACAGAATAAAGCAACAGACACAGCGAGCGATGTACTGAAGAATACACAGAATAAAGCAACAGACACAGCCAGCGATGCACTGAAGAATACACTGAATAAAGCAACAGACACAGCGAGCGATGCACTGAAGAATACACAGAATAAAGCAACAGACACAGCGAGCGATGCACTGAAGAATACACAGAATAAAGCAACAGACACAGCGAGCGATGCACTGAAGAATACACAGAATAAAGCAACAGACACAGCGAGCGATGCACTGAAGAATACACAGAATAAAGCAACAGACACAGCGAGCGATGTACTGAAGAATACACAGAATAAAGCAACAGACACAGCGAGCGATGCACTAAAGAATACACTGAATAAAGCAACAGACAGCGAGCGATGCAATGAAGAATACACTGAATAAAGCAACAGACACAGCGAGCGATGCAATGAAGAATACACTGAATAAAGCAACAGACACAGCGAGCGATGCAATGAAGAATACACTGAATAAAGCAACAGACAGAGAGCGATGTACTGAAGAATACACAGAATAAAGTGACAGACACAGTGAGTGATGCAGTAAAAATACACTGAATAAAGCGACAGACAGAGAGAGCGATGCACTAAAGAATACACTGAAGAATACAGAGAATAAAGCAACAGACACAAAGAGCGATGCACTGAAGAACATTGATAAAACACTGAGTAACACTGGGGAAGAGTTTTGAACATAATTTTAGTTAAGTTAGATTTTTCTGCTGATTTCAACACTGCGGTTTTCTTCTATCATTTCAGTTTTTTCTCTAAACCTCATAGCACATTTGAGGCTGGAACAAGGGTAGTATTGCAACAAGGCAGATCGAGTGCAGCTCTAGCGCTCTAGCACTAGGTACATTGAGGGCAGCATTATCAATAGATACATCAAAGGCAGCACCAGGACTAGGTACATCCAGCACTAGCACCAGATACATGGAAAGCAGCAATAAAACTAGGTAAATATAGGGCAGCAGTAGGGAGATCTAGAGTAGCACTAGGTACATCTAGGGCAGCATTATCACTAGGTACATAGAGGGCAGCACTAGCACTGGGTATGTAAGAGGGTGGGGCTGTTATGGACAGTAAGGAACACGCTGTCACTTTAAGAGGCTGCACCCCTTTGTCTGGCGTGATGGAATGTTCTGCTTTTCCCCTGCAATAGTCGGTGTAATGAACTAGTGTGCAGAGTGCAGGTGTGGAGCTGGATCAGCGTGTGTGAGCTGAGGCTGCTGCAGAGAGGACTTGTTGTGCTGATAGCTGTAAGAGAGAAGAACTGTGTCCTGATATAGCTGCAAGAGAGCCACAAAGATACAGAGAAAGGGATTTACAGTTTCCAGGAGCATCCCTAGGATCCAAAAGCAAGGAGAAGCTGACAGAAAGCCGTGCGCGCCATCATATTAGACTGCTGGGGGCCCCCTGGGACTGGACCTGATTCTCCAACATCACCGTGAGTTTGTTCCTGTTTTGTGCACATGTCAGGGCCTAATGTAGGCTTCAATAGTCAGAGCATGGCAGCCATGAGGCCTGCTTAGTAAAGGCCAGGGAGGTTATACGTAGAGTAGCATCATTCTTTGTTTATTGTTTGCATTTACTTGTGTGACATTGAGTCTGTAACGGTTGGAGCACCGTGCTATTTTACGGACAAGCTAAAATTTATAACTCTTGTAAATTGTCTTTTGCCATTGTATACCCCTGTTTGCATCTTCCTCATCCACTTCATTCCTTGCCTTCCAATAAATCTACTCTTTGTTGTTTGCACCTCATCTTGTGTACAGTAGTCTTCCTGCACCGTGGTGGTCCCGCAGCCATCGCTTTAAGTGGCACTGCGAGCAGGGTACTGTCACCAATATGGAGGCAGCAGACAGCAATGGCGGGAATGCTAATGTTAATGGAGATGCTGTGGGCATTGGTGGAACCCCTGCAAGGATACTCCCTATGGTCACCATATTTAGTGTGCTCCCAAAGTTTGATGGCAAGAATATACCACTGTCCGACTGGGTGTCCTGGCTGCAAAGCACCCTGAAGATTTATAACATCAGCCCAGACCTTGAAGCGGACATTGTTTTAACTGCCCTAGAGGGAGAAGCCTGTGGAAACGTCTGCCTACAACCAGAACTCACCCGCAGTACCCTGAAAGAGCTAGTGAAGTTCCTGGAAGAGATCTACGGTGAGACTGCTAGCGCCGGACACCTTCGCGCCGAATTTTTCTCTAGGCTGCAGCGGTAAGAAGAAGGAACTTCTCAGTATCCAACAATACTGCAAGAAGTGTTAGCAGAGGTGCAGAGAAAGGAGGTGAATGGATTTGCTGGCATGGGCCCTAAAGACCTGATACTCCAGGAGCAATTCATTCTGGGGCTGCACAGCACATCCTTGAGGCGAACACTGTGAGAACGGGTCCGGGAAGATCCGGCTCTTACGTTTCGTCAAATCCTGGCGGAAACATTGGCCCAAAGTAAAGAAGAGAGCTATGCATCTGGGGTGATGCATGTCCAGGGCGCCAATACCAGAGGGGACCCAAACCATCAGGAGGTGCTGGTCCAGGTCGTGCAAGACTTGCAGCGGTCTCTTGTCATCGTGCAAGAGAAACTGACCCAGATGGAGCAAAGAGTGGGGAAACTACAACAGTCTGACCCACCATACTCATGCAACCATTCTTCAGCCCGACCGATAAGGGATCAGTGAGAGCAAGCCCCCTCCCGTCAGGCATCGGAGGCACGAGGACAGGCTCGAGGTATCCCCCGGCGATGAGGAGGCATCCAATGCTGGGAATGTGGAGGACGGGGGCACCTTGCCAGAGACTGTCGGAACTATACTCAAGGCCAGCGGAAGCCGCCGTTAAACTACCAACCCCCGCAGTAGTGCGGCACTCTGTGGGGGAGGCGAAGAGAGAGGTCGCTCCATATCATAACGAACACTTGATTGCTGGGAGCCCCATCCTACGTGCTGAATTCAAAGGAGTTCTAGTGGATTGCCTGATAGATACCGGGTCACAAGTGACAACGATGCCAGAAGCGTATTTCAAGCAGCATTTCCTGGACCTGGCCAAGCCAGAAAAAGAGACATTGATCCGATTGTTTGCTGCCAACCCTCAACCGATCCCGGTCACGGGTCGCGTGGATGAATATTCGAATCTGTGGGCAAGAAGTTGGGAGAAAAGGGATCCTGCTAGTCCCTGAGCCTATCAAGGAAGATGTGCCTGTAGTACTGGGAATGAATATCCTATGTGAACTTGATCAGATTAGGTTTACCAAACGGGGACCTGGATATTGGAAGAAGGCTACTACACATAAGCCTACTCAAGAAGCCCTTTAACGACTGATCCGCGTCTGTGGGACGCAGAAGAGTGTGCCATCTTATCAGACGGTAGGGGTCATCAGGGCTCCTGGTAAAGAACCTGTAATCCTACCTCCCGAGCGAGAAACTATAGTATACCTTCCAGTGGGGACTCACCGCCGCAACCTTGACGGGTTGGAAGTGGTTGTTCAGCCTGTGGTAGGTGGAGGAGTGGACCAAGAAGTCATGATAGCTCGTACGATAGCTGTGGTCTAGTGAGGACATGTCCATAAGAGCTTTGAATGTGGGCCCTGGGAGGTCACCCTGCCACGAGGGACAGATCTGGCCCTGGTGTACCTTCATAAGGGTGAAGTGGTGAGTCAGAAGGAGATGTCTTTATCACTGAAAAAAGGCACAGGGTGGACCCTAGCAGTTGCTGCAGGGAACGAAGAGACGCCATCTCCGGAGTGGAGTGGACAGGTCATCCTTGACCAAATGGAAGTGGATGTGAAGGCTCTGGGCCCTGAGCGTGTGCAAGCAATAGAAACTATGTTGTGGGAAAATCAGGCCGTATTCGCCCGTCACACCGAAAATTTCGGCTGTACTGAAGCCATCACGCATGAGATACCGACTGGGGAAGCTCGTTCAATTCGAGAACGATACCGGCAGATCCCACCCAAGATTTATCAAGAGGTGAAAACATTACTGAAGCAGATGCTGGATTCAGGAGTGGTGCAGAGTAGTCAGAGCCCTTGGGCAGCCCCGGTGGTGCTCGTCAAGAAAAAGGATGGGACCATCCGGTTCTGTGTAGATTACAGGAAACTCAATGCCTGCACTGTTCGAGACTCGTATCCGTTGCCCTGCATCGAAGAATCCTTGACAGCGTTGGGGAAAGCCAAGTACTTCTCCACCCTAGACCTAGCAAGCAGATACTGGCAAGTAGCCGTGGCAGAGAAAGACAAAGAGAAAACCGCCTTCATCCTCCCTATGGGGCTGTTCGAGTTTATCCGGATGCTCTGCGGGCTCTCCAATGCTCCAGGCACATTTCAATGGCTGATGGAAAAGTGTTTGGGAGACTTAAATTTTGGAGGCTACCCTGATCTATCTGGATGACATCATTGTGTTTTCGGCCTCATTCAAAGAACACCTTGCCTCGCTTGGACAGGTACTCGGAAGACTGCGGGCTCATAACCTGAAGGTGAAGCCAAAAAAGTGCCACCTCTTCAAGAGAGAGATCAAGTACGTGGGCCACATAGTGTCACAAGATGGATTTCTACCCTCACCAGAAAAAGTGGCTGCTAGGCAGAAGTAGCCAGTTCCTCGAACAGTGAGAGAACTCCAGGCCTTCCTGGGACTCGCTGGGTACTACCGCCGGTTTGTTAAAGACTTCGTGAAGGTAGCGGGTCCTCTCAATGAGTTGCTGAGGGGGACCGCTGGAGTGCCGAAGACCCAGCGCATCCCCTGGGCACAGGGACAAGACGAGGCCTTCCAGGCTATAAAGAATGCCCTTACCTCAGCCCCGATTTTGGCCTACGCAGACTTCGATCAACCATTCCTGTTGTACACAGATGGTAGCCTTCATGGACTCGGTGCAGTACTTTCTCAGATACAGGATGGACATGAGTCATCGGGTATGCCAGCAGGTCCCTGTGAGACAGCGAAAGAAACCCTCGCAATTACAGCTCCTTCCGCTTAGAGCTCCTGGCCCTGGTGTGGGCCATGACAAAAGTTTGCAGGCTTCCTGACAGGTACCAAGATTCAAGTTCAACAGACAATAATCCCCTGGCCCACCTTGAGAATGCTAAATTGGGGGCCTTAGAACAATGGTGGGTGGCTCACCTAGCCAAGTTCGACTTTACCATCCGTTATCACTCTGCTACTGAAAACGCAAATGCTGATGGGCTGTCAAGAGTGACTGTGGAGACTCCAGTGGGGGATCTTTATGAGCAAATCGAAGAGGAGGAAACCCCAGACTTTCATAAGTTTAGGCCCCCAATGGTTGCGGCCCAGTCAAGAAGGGAGGCCTGCGCATTACCCCGGTCCCTGGGGAGAACCAATGAGGAATGGGGACACGTTCAGGATGAAGACGAAGGGCTGAGACAGATGAAATGGGTAACTCAAAAGCGGAAGCCTGGCAAACAAGAGAGAGATGATCTGGACTCTGAAATGAGGAGTGTGTTACACCAGTGGGATAGACTGGAAGTGCGAGAGTCAGTGCTATATCGTAAGAGGCAACAGCCAAAAGATATGGAAGTAAGGTGGCAAGTGGTCATCGCAGGAAGAATGGCTCAAGAAGTAGCTGAAGAAGCCCACGAATTTGGAGCACATTTCGGCCCCACAAAGACCAACCAATGGTTACAGCGGTATGTGTATTGCCCCCCGGTTGGAGTTTGAGGTGGAAGAGGTTTGCCGGCAATGTCGAATATGTGACCTCATTAAGAGTACCGAACAGAGGGCACCCATCCAGACCATACAAACTAAGGAACCGCTAGAAGTCTTGATGATCGACTATCTCCTCGTTGGACACTCGGCCCCGGGGCTGCAATATTGTTTGGTGATGACCGATCATTTCTCTAAGTTCGCAGTAGTCACTCCAACTAGAGATCAGTGTTGTGAATTCCGTTCTGGAGCTCCCTCCTGTGGTTGCTAATGGTGTTTTTGTGAGTTCTGCCCTTGGGCTCCCTCTGGTGGTTTCGAGTGGAACTGCTGCTCCTTTAGGTAGCTGTAGCAGCTGCCTTCACTAATCGCCTTGCCTGGGTTTGTTATTTAAACCTGCTCTGGGCTTTAGTCCATGCCTGCTGTCAATGTTCTTGGTTGGATTTGGTTCTTTCCTTGGAATTCTCATATGGCCAGTCCTTGTCTGCAAAAGATAAGTTTTTGCTAGTTTTTGTTTGTCCATTTGTTTGGACTCTATTGCTTTGCAAATATGTCTCTTTTTGTCTAGCTTGTCACTATGTGTTATTCAGGCTAGCTGGAAGCTCTGGGAAAGCAGATTTGCCCCTCCACACCGTGAGTCGGTGTGGAGTTCATTTTTGTAAACTCTGCGTGGATTTTGTAGTTTTTATACTGACCGCACAGTATCCTTTTCTCTCTATCTAGTTTAGTATTGGCCTCCTTTGCTGAATTCTGATTTCATTTCTTTGTACGTCATTTCCCTCTCCATTCACAGTCAATATTTGTGGGGGGCTATCTTTCCTTTTGGGGGTTTTCTCTGAGGCTAGATAGCTTTCTATTTCCTTCTTTAGGGGTAGTTATTTCTTAGGCTGTGAAGAGGTGTCTAGGGAGAGTCAGGAACATCCCATGGCTATTTCTAGTGTTGTTGTTAGGATTAGGGACTGCAGTCAGTAGAGATACCATCTTCTCAGAGCTCACTCCATGTTGCATTTTAGCCATTAGGTCATATCAGTGTGGCCTCTTAACCACCAGGTCATAACAGTACAGCAGGCCACAAATGAATTAAATGCATCTCAAAAGAAGGAAAAGAAAGTTCTGAACCCTTTTTTTTTCTGTGCTCTGTTCTGTCTTTTTTTTCCTCTTGATATCTGGGTGGTGCTGGATATATGCTCTGGTATGGAGGTTCAGAGTTTGTTTTCTCGTGTGGATCAACTTGCTGCAAGAGTCCAGAGTATCCAAGATTATATTGTCCAGACTCCGGCTCTAGAGCCTAGAATTCCTACTCCTGATTTGTTTTTTTGGGGACAGATCCAAGTTTTTGAACTTTAAAAATAGCTGCAAATTGTTTTTTGCTTTGAAACCCCGTTCTTCTGGTGATCCCATTCAGCAAGTAAAAATCATCATATCCTTACTGCGTGGTGATCCTCAAGACTGGGCTTTTGCTCTTGAAACAGGGGATCCGGCATTGTTGAGTGTGGATGCATTTTTTCAAGCGCT
This sequence comes from Ranitomeya imitator, assembly GCF_032444005.1. Lineage (NCBI taxonomy): Eukaryota > Metazoa > Chordata > Amphibia > Anura > Dendrobatidae > Ranitomeya > Ranitomeya imitator. The sequence goes on along the minus strand of NC_091285.1, from coordinate 679,334 downwards.
CGGATTGTTGTATGACGAACCTAACTCAGTAGAGCATGCTGAGAAAACACTGTTGGCCCTATGTCAGGGTCAAGAAGCGGCAGAATTATACTGCCAGAAATTTAGAAAATGGTCTGTGCTCACTAAATGGAATGAAGAGGCGCTGGCTGCTATTTTCAGAAAAGGTCTTTCTGAAACCCTTAAAGATGATATGGTGGGCTTTCCTACGCCTACCGGTTTGAGCGAATCTATGTCTCTAGCCATACAGATTGATCGGCGCTTGCGTGAGCGCAAGGTGGTGCACCATATGGCAGTGTCCTCTGAGCAAAGTCCTGACTATGCAATGTGATAGGATTTTGACTAGAGCAGAAAGACAGAAATTCAGACGTCAGAATGGCCTGTGTTTTTACTGTGGTGATTCTGCTCATGCCATTTCTGATTGCCCTAAGTGTACTAGGAGGGTTCCTGGGTCTGTTACCATTAGTACTGTGCAGCCTAAATTTCTCTTGTCTGTTACCCTGATTTGCTCATTGTCGTCCTTTTCTGTTATGGCATTTGTGGATTCTGGCGTTGCCCTGAACTTAATGGACTTAGAATTTGCCAAGCGCTGTGGTTTTTCCTTGGAGCCTTTGCAGAGTCCTATTCCCTTAAGGGGGATTGATGCTACGCCAGTGGCCAAGGATAAACCTCAGTATTGGACTCAGTTAACCATGTACATGGCTCCAGCACATCAGGAAAATATTCGCTTTTTGGTGTTGCATAATTTGCATGATGTTGTTGTGCTGGGTTTTCCATAGTTACAGGTACATAACCCAGTGCTGGATTGGAGATCTATGTCTGTGACTAGTTGGGGTTGTCAGGGGATACATAGTGATATTCCTTTGATGTCCATTTCCTCGTCCCCTTCTTCTGAAGTTCCTGAGTTTTTGTCGGATTTCCAGGATGTATTTGATGAGCCCAAGTCCAGTCCCCTGCCTCCTCAAAAGGGACTGCGATTGTGCCATTAATTTGATTCCTGGCTGTAAGTTCCCTAAGGGCCGACTTTTCAATCTGTCTGTGCCAGAGCATGCCGCTATGTGGAGTTATGTAAAGGAGTCCTTGGAGAAGGGGCATATTCGCCCGTCTTCGTCACCGTTGGGAGCGGGATTTTTTTTTGTTGCCAAGAAGGATGGCTCCTTGAGACCCTGTATAGATTATCGCCTTCTCAATAAGATCACTGTCAAATTCCAGTACCCTTTACCTTTACTTTCTGATTTGTTTGCTCGGATTAAGGGTGCCAGTTGGTTTACTAAAATCGACCTTCGAGGGGCGTATAATCTCGTGCGTATTAAACAAGGTGATGAATGGAAAACAGCATTTAATACGCCCGAAGGCCATTTTGAATATCTTGTGATGCCATTCGGGCTCTCTAATGCTCCATCGGTATTTCAGTCCTTTATGCATGATATCTTCCGGAATTATCTGGATAAATTCATGATTGTGTATTTGGATGATATTTTGGTTTTCTCCGATGATTGGGAGTCTCATGTAAAGCAGGTTAGGATGGTATTTCAGGTCCTTCGTGCTAATGCGTTGTTTGTGAAGGGGTCTAAGTGCCTCTTTGGAGTTCAGAAGGTTTCTTTTTGGGTTTCATTTTTTCCCCCTCGGCTATTGAAATGGACCCTGTTAAAGTCCAGGCCATTCATGATTGGACTCAACCTACATCTGTAAAGAGCCTTCAAAAATTTTTGGGCTTTGCCAATTTTTATCGCCGCTTTATTGCTAATTTTTCAAGTGTGGTGAAGCCTCTGACCGATTTGACGAGGAAGGGCGCTGATGTGGTGAATTGGTCCTCTGCGGCTGTTGAGGCCTTTCAGGAGCTTAAACGTTGTTTTGCTTCTACCCCTGTGTTGCGTCAGCCAGATGTGTCTCTCCCTTTTCAGGTTGAGGTTGATGCTTCTGAGATTGGGGCAGGGGCAGTTTTGTCTCAGAGAAATTCTGATGGCTCTTTGATGAAACCGTGTGCTTTCTTCTCCAGAAAGTTTTCGCCTACTGAGCGTAATTATGATGTCGGCAATCGGGAGTTGTTGGCTATGAAGTGGGCATTTGAGGAGTGGCGACATTGGCTTGAGGGAGCCAAGCATCGCGGGGTGGTCTTGACTGATCAGAAGAATCTGATTTACCTCGAGTCTGCTAAGCGGTTGAATCCTAGACAGGCTCGGTGGTCTCTGTTTTTCTCACGTTTTGATTTTGTGGTCTCGTATATTCCGGGTTCTAAGAATGTGAAGGCTGATGCCCTTTCTAGGAGTTTTTTGCCTGATTCTCCAGGAGTTCTTGAGCCGCCTGGGATCCTCAAGGAGGGGGTGATTCTTTCTGCCATCTCCCCTGATTTGCGGCGGGTACTTCAGGAGTTTCAGGCTGATAAACCTGACCGCTGTCCTGTGGAGAAATTGTTTGTTCCTGATAGATGGACTAGTAGGGTAATTTCTGAGGTTCATTGTTCGGTGTTGGCTGGTCACCCTGGGATTTTCGGTACCAGAGATTTGGTGGCTAGGTCCTTTTGGTGGCCTTCCTTGTCGCGAGATGTGCGTTCGTTTGTGCAGTCCTGTGGGACCTGTGCTCGGGCTAAGCCTTGCTGTTCCCGTGCCAGCGGGTTGCTTTTGCCTTTGCCTATTCCTGAGAGGCCCTGGACGCATATTTCCATGGATTTTATTTCTGATCTTCCTGTCTCTCAGAAGATGTCTGTCATCTGGGTGGTTTGTGACCGGTTTTCTAAGATGGTCCATTTGGTGCCGTTGCCTAAGTTGCCTTCCTCCTCTGATTTGGTTCCATTATTTTTTCAGCATGTGGTTCGTTTGCATGGTATTCCGGAGAATATTGTGTCTGACAGAGGTTCCCAGTTCGTTTCTAGGTTTTGGCGGTCCTTTTGTGCTAGAATGGGCATTCATTTGTCTTTTTCTTCAGCATTCCATCCTCAGACAAATGGCCAAACGGAGCGAACCAATCAGACCTTGGAAACCTATTTGAGATGCTTCGTGTCTGCTGATCAGGATGATTGGGTAACCTTTTTGCCGTTGGCCGAGTTTGCCCTTAATAATTGGGCTAGTTCTGCTACCTTGGTTTCGCCTTTCATTTGTAACTTTGGTTTTCATCCACGTTTTTCTTCAGGGCAGGTTGAGCCTTCTGACTGTCCTGGTGTGGATTCCGTGGTGGACAGGTTGCAGCAAATTTGGACTCATGTGGTGGACAATTTGACATTGTCTCAGGAAAAGGCTCAACGTTTTGCTAACCATCGTCAGTGTGTTGGTCCCCGGCTTCGTGTTGGTGATTTGGTCTGGTTGTCTTCTCGTCATGTTCCTATGAAGGTTTCTTCCCCTAAGTTCAAGCCTCGCTTTATTGGGCCCTATAAGATTTCTGAAATTATCAATCCAGTGTCTTTTCGTTTGGCCCTTCCAGCTTCCTTTTCCATTCATAATGTGGTCCATGGATCCTTGTTGCGGAGATATGTGGTACCTATGGTTCCCTCCGTTGATCCTCCTGCTCCGGTGTTGGTTGAGGGGGAATTGGAATATGTGGTGGAGAAGATTTTGGATTCTCGTTTTTCGAGGCGGAAGCTTCAGTATCTGGTCAAGTGGAAGGGTTATGGCCAGGAGGATAATTCTTGGGTTGTTGCCTCCGATGTTCATGCTGCCGATTTGGTTCGTGCTTTCCATTTGGCTCATCCTGATCAGCCTGGGAGCTCTGGTGGGGGTTCGGTGACCCCTCCTCAAGGGGGGTGTACTGTTGTGAATTCTGTTCTGGAGCTCCCTCCTGTGGTTGCTAATGGTATTTCTGTGAGTTCTGCCCTTGGGCTCCCTCTGGTGGTTTCGAGTGGAACTGCTGCTCCTTTAGGTAGCTGTAGCAGCTGCCTTCACTAATCGCCTTGCCTAGGTTTGTTATTTAAACCTGCTCTGGGCTTTAGTCCATGCCTGCTGTCAATGTTCTTGGTTGGATTTGATTCTTTCCTTGGAATTCTCATATGGCCAGTCCTTGTCTGCAAAAGATAAGTTTTTGCTAGTTTTTGTTTGTCCATTTGTTTGGACTCTATTGCTTTGCAAATATGTCTCTTTTTGTCTAGCCTGTCACTATGTGTTATTCAGGCTAGCTGGAAGCTCTGGGAAAGCAGATTTGCCCCTCCACACCGTGAGTCGGTGTGGAGTTCATTTTTGTAAACTCTGCGTGGATTTTGTAGTTTTTATACTGACCGCACAGTATCCTTTTCTCTCTGTCTATCTAGTTTAGTATTGGCCTCCTTTGCTGAATTCTGATTTCATTTCTTTGTACGTCATTTCCCTCTCCATTCACAGTCAATATTTGTGGGGGGCTATCTTTCCTTTTGGGAGTTTTCTCTGAGGCTAGATAGCTTTCTATTTCCTTCTTTAGGGGTAGTTATTTCTTAGGCTGTGAAGAGGTGTCTAGGGAGAGTCAGGAACATCCCATGGCTATTTCTAGTGTTGTTGTTAGGATTAGGGACTGCGGTCAGTAGAGATACCACCTTCTCAGAGCTCACTCCATGTTGCGTTTTAGCCACCAGGTCATATCAGTGTGGCCTCTTAACCACCAGGTCATAACAGATCAGACTGCGGAATCAGCAGCGCGAGCCATCTGTCAAGACTTCATTCTGGTGTATGGGTGACCAAAGCGCATCCACTCCAACCAAGGCGCATATTTTCAAGGCAAGGTGATGGAAGAATTGTATCGTATGCATGGCATCGAGCGGTCCAGGACCACCCCTTACCACCCTCAAGGCAACGGAGATTGTGAACGCTTCAACCGAACCTTACTTCAAATGCTGAGAACGTTGGAGGAGGATAAGAAGGCATGTTGGCCAGACTATGTGCCGGAATTGGTCTGGACCTACAACAATCGGGTCCACTCAATCAATCTACTGTTGTTTGGAAGAGCTGGACGAGAGATCATTGAGCTGAATTTGGAACAGCCAGAGGAGCTGATGGAGCGAACTGTCACCTCATGGGTGAAAGAGCATCGGCAACAATTGCAAACGATACGGCGGTTGGCGGGTCAGCAGCTGCAAGAAAAAGAACATACGGGCCGCAAACCGACTCAAGAGTTACCGCTTAGTCAGAGAGAAACGCCTCAAGGGAAAACTAAGTGAGAGATGGGAAGTACAGCCACACAAAGTTATCGAGCGAGTGTATGCTAACGGTCCTGTCTACAAGGTACAGATTGAGACTGGGGCATTCTATGCTGCGGCCTTGCCGGTCTGTTCTACGCCATTGTCGCCTGAAGGCGCTACTCCACTTCCTGAATCTGTCATGCCTGATGGTGAAATCAATGATGAGTGGTGGACCGTCCCTGACACAGTAGGGGGTCCTCAGCCGCACAGAGACGGTAATCCCATGGATGTACCAGTATCGCCATGCGAGGATGAGACCACACAAGAGCTCACAATGTCTCCTGCAACAAGTGTTCCTCTGGAAGATAGTGAAGCCTTGCCTGACAGCCAAGAGCTTCGGAGATCCCAGAGGTCTAATGCAGGGGTTCCACCAGTCCGATATGTAGAACAGTGTGCTCTGTTTTTCCAACTTTGTTGCCTCCTCTATAGGTGCTGTTTCCGCATTGCACGTTCCTCCATTACACCTCATGCTGTGATGGCCGAGGACGACCATCATTAACCCCTTTCTGACCTCGGACGGGATAGTACGTCTGAGGTCAGAAGCCCCGCTTTGATGACTCCGGCGGTGAGCCCGCATCAAAGCCGGGACATGTCAGCTGTTTTGAACAGCTGACATGCGCCCGTAATAGGCGCAGGCAGAATCGTGATCTGCCCGCGCCTATTAACTAGTTAAATGCCGCTGACAAACGAAGACAGCGGCATTTAACTACCGCATCCGGCCGGGCGGCCGGAAATGATCGCATCGCCGACCCCCGTCACATGATCGGAGTTCGGCGATTCTTCTGAATAGTAACCATAGTGGTCCTTGAGACCTCTATTGTTACTGATCGCCGGTAGCTGTGAGCGCCACCCTGTGGTCGGCGCTCACAGCACACCTGCAATTCTGCTACATAGCAGCGAACAGCAGATCGCTGCTATGTAGCAGAGGCGATCGCGTTGTGCCTGCTTCTAGCCTCCCATGGAGGCTATTGAAGCATGGCAAAAGTAAAAAAAAAAAAAAAATGTGAAAAAAAATATAAAAAAGTTTAAATCACCCCCCTTTCGCCCCATTCAAAATAAATCAATAAAAATTTTTTTAAAAAAATTCAAACCTACACATTTGGTATCGCCGCGTTCAGAATCGCCTGATCTATCACTTAAAAAGAAAAGCATTAACCTGATCGCTAAATGGCATAGCGAGAAAAAAAATTCAAAACGCCAGAATTACGTTTTTTTGGTCGCCGCGACATTGAATTAAAATGCAATAACGGGCGATCAAAAGAACATATCTGCACCAAAATGCTATCATTAAAAATGCCAGCTCGGCACACAAAAAATAAGCCCTCACCTGACCCCAGATCACGAAAAATGGAGACGCTACAAGTATCGGAAAATGGCGCAATTTTTTTTTTTTAGCAAAGTTTGGAATCTTTTTTCACCACGTAGATAAAAAATAACCTAGTCATGTTAGGTGTCTATGAACTCGTAATGACCTGGAGAATCGTAATGGCAGGTCAGTTTTAGCATTTAGTGAACCTAGCAAAAAAGCCAAGCAAAAAACAAGTGTGGGATTGCACTTTTTTTGCAATTTCACCACACTTAGAATATTTTTCCTGTTTTCTAGTACATGACATGGTAAAACCAATTATGTTGTTCAAAAGTACAACTCGTCTCGCAAAAAATAAGCCCTCACATGGCCAAATTGACGGAAAAATAAAAAAGTTATGGCTCTGGGAAGGAGGGGAGCGAAAAACGAACATGGAAAAACGGAAAATCCCAAGGTCATGAAGGGGTTAAGAAGGGAGGCATGTAAGAGGGTAGTGCTGTTATGGACAGTAAGGAACACACTGTCACTTTAAGAGGCTGCACCCCCTTGTCTGGCATGATGGAATGTTCTGCTTCTCCCCTGCAACAGTCGGTGTAATGAACTAGTCTGTGCAGAGTGCAGATGTGGAGCTGGAGCAGCTTGTGTGAGCTGAGGCTGCTGCAGAGAGGACTTTTTGTGCGGATAGCTGAAAGAGAGAAGAACTGTGTCCTGATATGGCTGCAAGAGAGCCATGAAGAGACAGAGAAAGGGATTTACAGTTTCCAGGAGCATCCCTAGGATCCAGAAGCAAGGAGAAGACCACGTTTCAGAGAGCTGATAGAAAGCCATGCGCACCACTGTATTAGACTTCTGGGGGCCCCCCTGGGACCGGATCTGATTTCCCAACATCACCGTGAGTTCGTTCCTGTTTGGTGCACATGTTAGGGCCTAGTGTAGGCTTCAATAGTCAGTACACGGGAGCCGTGTGGCCTGCTTAGTAAAGGCCAGGGAGGGTATACGTAGAGTAGCATCATCACTTGTTTATTGTTTACATTTACTTGTTAGACATATATTGAGTCTAATAGTTGGAGCATCTTGCTATTTTATGGAAAAGATAAAGTTTATAACTCTTGTAAATTGTCTTTTGCTATTGTATAGCCCTGTTTGCATCTTCCTCATTCACTTCATTCCTTGCCTTCCAATAAATCTACCCTTTGTTGTTTGCACCTCATCTTGTGTACAGTAGTCTTCCTGTACCGTGGTAGTCCCCCGGCCATCGCTTCAGGTACATCGAAGGCAGCACTAGGACTAGGTATATTGAAGGCAGCACTAGGACTAGGTACATCCAGCAATAGCACCAGATACATGGAAAGCAGCAATAAAACTAGGTAAATATAGGGCAGCAGTAGGGAGATCGAGAGCAGCACTAGCATTAAGAAGATTGAGAACAGCAGTACATGGAGCTCAGCACTAAAAGTAGATAAATAGGGGGCAGCACTAGGGACCTCGAGGGCAGCACTAGGTAGATCGAGGTTGGCACTAAGGAGATCGAGAGCAAGTCTAGCACTATGTAGACCAAGGGAAGAACTAGCACAAAATAAATAGAGAGCAACACTAGCACTAAGTAGATCAAGAGCAGCACTAAGTAAATTGAGGGCAGCACAAAAAATAGGCAAATAGAGGGTGGCCGACGCATTAGGTAGATCGAGGGCAGCACTTGCATTAGGTAGATTGAGGGCAGCACTAGCACTAGGCAGATTGAGGGCATCACTATCTCTAGGCAGATAGAGGGCAGCACTAGCAAAAGGTACATCAAGGGCAGCACTAGCACCATATAGATGGAGGGCAGTACTAGCACTAGGTAAAATCAAGAAAGCACAAGCACCAGATAGATGGAGGGCAGCAATAGCACTAGGTAGATCAAGGGCAGCACTAGCACTAGGTACACCAAGAGCAGCACTAAAACTAGGTAAAGGGCAGCACTAGGTAGACCGAGGGCAGAAATTGCACCAGGTAAATCGAAGGTGGCACTAGAGAGATCGGGAGCAGCACCAGCAATAGGTACATTGAGGGCAGAACTAAAACTAGGTAAATAGAGGGCGGCAGACGCACCAGATAGATCGAGGGCAGCACTAGCACTAGGTACATTAGGGGGAGCACTAGCACTAAGCAGATCGAGGGCAGCACTAGCACTAGGTAGATCGAGAGTGGGACTAGGGAGATAGAGAGCAGCACTAGCACTATGTACATTGAGGACAGCACTAGTAATAGGCAGATTGAGGTCAGCACTAGCACTAGGCAGATTGAGGGCCGCACTAGTTAGATCAAGGGCAGCACTACTACTACTACTAGATCGAGGGCAGCATTAGCACTAGGTAGATTGAGGGTAGCAATAGCACTGGGTAGATCAAGGGCAGCACTAACACTAGGTAGATTGAGGGCAGCAATAGCACTGGGTAGATCAAGGGCATCACTAGCACTAGGTAGATCGAGGGCGGCACTAGCACTAGGTAGATCGAGGGCGGCACTAGCACTATGTATATTGAGGATGGCACCAGGTTGATCGAGAGCAGCACTAGCACTATGTAGATCAAGGGCAGCACTAGCACTATGTATATTGAGGATGGCACCAGGTCGATCGAGAGCAGCACTAGCACTAAGTAGATCGAGGGCGGCACTAGCACTAGGTAGATCGAGGGCGGCACTAGCACTATGTATATTGAGGATGGCACCAGGTTGATCGAGAGCAGCACTAGCACTAAGTAGATCGAGGGCGGCACTAGCACTATGTATATTGAGGATGGCACCAGGTCGATCGAGAGCAGCACTAGCACTAAGTAGATCGAGGGCGGCACTAGCACTATGTAGATCAAGGGCAGCACTAGCACTATGTATATTGAGGATGGCACCAGGTCGATCGAGAGCAGCACTAGCACTAAGTAGATCGAGGGCAGCACTAGCACTAGGCTGGATTAAGGGCAGCACAAGTACTAGGTAGATTGTAGGTAGCAGCAGTGTTTTTCTATGGGCGGAGAGTGAATCACCCAGGAGTGGAGGGTGTGGAGGACTACCACAGCAGCAGGTGTTATTTGTCTAGGCTATTTAGTTACATGTAAAGACATTGCGGCGAGAGGTTGTGTGCCACTAGTGAAACTTATTCTGAAAGTCTGTACACAAGGAGTCAGCAGAATTTATTTTTTTATTCATGCAATTATTTCCTTTCACGTCTGTCTATACTCTTTCTCGTGGTAAGTGTCTGAATAGCACTGATTCCTTTCGTTATATCTGTGGCAGTTTCACCAGTCACAGAACGAAAATCAGGTCATTGTCATGCAAGCCTATTATGGATATTGCAAATTAAAATTTGGGGAGAAAAAACAGTCTTGGCCCCCATAAGATGCAAGCGGTGTATTGAGAGTTTACAGATGTGGATGAAGGCAACACGTGATAAGATGCCACTTGGTGAACCTATGGTTTGGAGAGATCCAAGAGATCATTCCAATGACTGTTACTTTTGTAAAGTGAAAACTTCAGGATATAAAAAGAAAATAAATGTAAAATGGAGTCTCCTTGTCTATCGTCAGTGATACGTCCAGAGCCTCATTCAACTGGAATCCCAGGGCCAGTTTTTCTTAAACTTCCTTCTTTTCAAGAACAGAATTATGGTGAAGAACAAAGTGTCGGCAATTAGGAAGGTTCTGAAACTGAAGATGTCCGAGTTCGTTGGGGATTTTACCAGCATGAGATGAATGGTTTGGCACCAGATTTGAGACAATCAAGAAAGTTTTCAGAACTCCTAGCATCAAGGCTGCATGAGAACATGAAGCAAAATCGTCCTCCTCTCGATGCAGAGAAAGTGCCTTTCTGCAATACTGTGGAAGTGACAGTGGTTTTGTGTATCACCATAACACACGGTCTAATGGAGGAATTGGGAATTCCAATCTATAAATGAATCGTGACTGTTCATCAATAGCTCAAAGTGGAAATTAAAGTGTGTCCTCCTCCACAATGGCAATTTATTAGTATTATTATTTATTATTATAGCGCCATTTATTCCATGGCGCTATACATAGAAACATATAATGGTAGAGTTGGAAAAGACCTGCAGGGTCATCATGTCCAACCCCCTGCTCAATGCAGGAGTCACTAAACCATCTCAGACAGATGTCTGTCCAGCCCCTGTTTGAAGACTTCCATTAAAGGAGAACTCACCACGTCTTGTGGCCGCCTGTTCCACTCATTGATCACCCTCACTGTCAAAAAGTTTTTTCTAATATCTAATCTGTATCTTCTCCCTTTCAGTTTCATCCCATTGCTTCTTGTGTTTCCATATGTAGATGAGAATAATGATGATCCCTCTATACTGTGACAGACCTTCAGATATTTGTAGACCACTATTAAGTGTCCTCTTAGCCTTCTTTTTTACAAGCTAAAAATTCCCAGATCCTTTAACCAAATACTTTGCAGTCCACTCACCATCCTGGTCGTTCATCTCTGCATTTGCCCCAGTTTGTCAATGTATTTTTTAAAATGTTGTGCTCAGAACTGGACACAGTATTACAGATGAGGCCTGACCAAAGAGAAGTAGAGGGGGATAATTACTTCAGGTCATATAGATTCTATGCATCTCTTTAGACATCCTAGAACTGTGTTTGCCTTTTTGCTGCTGCATCACACTGCTGACTCATGTGCAATCTGTGATCTATTAGTATACCCAAGTCTTTTATTCACATGCTGTTGCTTAGTTCTATTCCTCCCATTCTGTAGATGTAATTTTCGGTTTTCTTGCCCAGATGCAGAATCTTCCATTTCTCCCTGGTCAATACTATTCTATTAGTCGCTGCCCATTGCTCAAGGTCATCTAGATCCTTTTGAATCCTTCCTGTCTTCTGTAGTTTTAGCTATCCCTCCTAGCTTTGCATTATCTGCAAATTTGATTAGTTTACCTTCAGTTCCCTTATCTAGATCATTTATAAAAATTGTGGTACCCCACTTGAAACACTTTTCCAATTGGATGTGGAACCATTTATTACCACTCTTTCAGTACGATCACTGAGCCAGTTATGAATTCTCATAACCATAGCCTTGTAAATCCTGTACTTGGTCATTTTCTCAATAATGATAGTATGAGATACTTTATCAAATGCTTTGGCAAGTCGCCCCGTTTGAACATGTAATCTATTTGCATAGATTTTCCTCCTTTGTTTTGAAAATCAACAAACTATCTGGCCTAGACAATGTATAGGTAGCATATCAGTAGCCCTCACTGGTCATCAAGGATAAAAACACACTATGTTATATCAAATATCTGCTTACAAGTCAATATTCCAAGCTTACACAAACAAAAGTCTGATTTCTTGACCAACCAGAAATCAACACTTAAATCCAAAAGCCAACATAGAGATAAAAAGTCAATTCTTCTTGGTTTGCTAAACATAGTCATCTGGGTAATTAAGATATGATGGCTGACTGTAATGAAGCATCAGGTGAGATTGTCCACAGAGTGAACTCTCCAGGAAAAGCAAGAGGTGTAATGTTTTACTTTAACTGCTACCAATCTTTAATACTTGCACACTATTTGACTTACTATAACAATATATCCTTTGAATGAACACAATAGCTTTACATACACATTACATTCCGGTGATTTTTTACATTATTTTCCAGTGTATGTACATTTTTGATGGTTTTGGAGACAAAGGGATGAAATCTTGGAGCTTAAAAAGTTGCTGTGATAGAGAAAAATTGGAGTGACTCTTGGATTCAGAAGCCACAATTTAGTCAAAAACAAGTGTCAGATCCAACTCACTGAAAATTGTGTCCCCAGGGATCCAGTGAATAATAAGCATAATAATAATAATAATAATAATAATAATGATAATAATTATACTATTACTAATAATGATAATACTAATAATAATGATAATAATAATTATACTACTAATGATAATAACAATAGTAATAATTATAATAATGATAATAATAGTAATAATTATAATAATAATAACTATAATACTACTACTAATGATGATAATAATAATAATAATAATAATAATAATAAACTGAACCAGCGACTGATGATGACTGAATACGGGAACCATATACTGATATATCTGCTGACTGACATATTGCTGGTCGTGTATTGCTATCATGAAGATTGCTGGTACATACTGTATATATACAGTATATACACAGTACAGACCGAAAGTTTGGACACACCTTCTCATTTAAAGATTTTTCTGTATTTTCATGACTAAAAAAAATTGTACATTCCCACTGAAGGCATCAAAACTATGAATTAACACATGTGGAATTATATACTTAATAAAAAAAGTGTGAAACAACTGAAAATATGTTTTATATTCTAGGTTCTTCAAAGTAGCCACCTTTTGCTTTGATGACTGCTTTGCACACTCTTGGCATTCTGTTGATGAGCTTCAAGAGGTAGTCACTGGGAATGGTTTTCACTCCACAGGTGTGCCCTGTCAGGTTTAATAAGTGGGATTTCTTGCCTTATAAATGGGGTTAGGACCAACAGTTGTGTTGTGCAGAAATCTGGTGGATACACAGCTGATAGTCCTACTGAATAGACTGTTAGAATTTGTATTATGGCAAGAAAAAAGCAGCTAAGTAAAGAAAAATGAGTGGCCATCATTACTTTAAGAAATGAAGGTCAGTCAGTCCGAAAAATTGGGAAAACTTTGAAAGTGTCCCTGTAACGGGGTTTAACAAGCTCTTTCAGTACCACCCCGTGTTTCAGGAGGTCCACTCTGCTTTTGCTGGATTCTGAATGAAGGATGCTGGCTGGAATTCCTTGGTTACGTGAGAGCATATAAAAGCTGACTGCTACCCCACGTATTTCCAGTCTAAAAGAACTACCTTTATTTACAGCACACAGAATATATAACGCAGATACACAGGGCAGGCCAATAGGAAGACAGCAGGCCAGACATACATTACAATAGCCGCAGGGGGCCGGAGCCTGCCAATATTTACTGTGGGAATTACAAAGGTGGGGGGAGGTCAGAAAGAGAATATCTTGTCCAGGGGCACAGCCTGTGGACTGATGCATTTCACATGGAAACTATTATACATACATATACTGCATAACATTCTTGGTGCTGGGGGGTTCTGTAACAGTCCCCAAGTGCAGTTGCAAAAAATATCAAGCGCTACAAAGAAACTGGCTCACATGAGGACCGCCCCAGGAAAGGAAGACAAAGAGTCACCTCTGCTTCTGAGGATAAGTTTATCCGTGTCACCAGTCTCAGAAATCGCAGGTTAACAGCAGCTCAGATTAGAGACCAGGTCAATGCCACACAGAGTTCTAGCAGCAGACACATCTCTACAACAACTGTTAAGAGGAGACTTTGTGCAGCAGGCCTTCATGGTAAAATAGCTGCTAGGAAACCACTGCTAAGGACGGGCAACAAGCAGAAGAGACTTGTTTTGGCTAAAGAACACAAGGAATGGACATTAGACCAGTGGAAATCTGGGCTTTGGTCTGATGAGTCCAAATTTGAGATCTTTGGTTCCAACCACCGTGTCTTTGTGCGACGCAGAAAAGGTGAACGGATGGACTCTACATGCCTGGTTCCCACCGTGAAGCATGGAGGAGGAGGTGTGATGGTGTGGGGGGGGGGGGGGGGGCTTTGCTGGTGACACTGTTGGGAATGTATTCAAAATTGAAGGCATACTGAACCAGCATGGCTACCACAGCATCTTGCAGCGGCATGCTATTCCATCCGGTTTGCGTTTAGTTGGACCATCATTTATTTTTCAACAGGACAATGACCCCAAACACCTCCAGGCCATGTAAGGGCTATTTGACCAAGAAGGAGAGTGCTGGGGTGCTACGACAGATGACCTGGCCTCCACAGTCACCAGACCTCAACCCAATCAAGATGGTTTGGGGTGAGCTGGACCGCAGAGTGAAGGCAAAAGGCCCAACAAGTGCTAAGCATCTCTGGGAACTCCTTCAAGATTGTTGGAAGACCATTCCCAGTGACTACCTCTAGAAGCTCATCAAGAGAATGCCAAGAATGTGCAAAGCAGTCATCAAAGCAAAAGGTGGCTACTTTGAAGAACCTAGAATATAAGATGTATTTTCAGTTGTTTCACACTTTGTTGTTAAGTATATAATGCCACACGTGTTAATTCATAGTTTTGATGCCTTCAGTGTGAATGTACAATTTTCATAGTCATGAAAATACAAAAAATCTTTAAATGAGAAGGTGTGTCCAAACTTTTGGTCTGTACTGTATATATACTGCACAGCGGTTGGGCACGTGGTCACACACTGGAGCTCTTCACATAGTAACATAGTAACATAGTAACATAGTTAGTAAGGCCGAAAAAAGACATTTGTCCATCCAGTTCAGCCTATATTCCATCATAATAAATACCCAGATCTACGTCCTTCTACAGAACCTAATTGTATGATACAATATTGTTCTGCTCCAGGAAGACATCCAGGCCTCTCTTGAACCCCTCGACTGAGTTCGCCATCACCACCTCCTCAGGCAAGCAATTCCAGATTCTCACTGCCCTAACAGTAAAGAATCCTCTTCTATGTTGGTGGAAAAACCTTCTCTCCTCCAGACGCAAAGAATGCCCCCTTGTGCCCGTCACCTTCCTTGGTATAAACAGATCCTCAGCGAGATATTTGTATTGTCCCCTTATATACTTATACGTGGTTATTAGATCGCCCCTCAGTCGTCTTTTTTCTAGACTAAATAATCCTAATTTCGCTAATCTATCTGGGTATTGTAGTTCTCCCATCCCCTTTATTAATTTTGTTGCCCTCCTTTGTACTCTCTCTAGTTCCATTATATCCTTCCTGAGCACCGGTGCCCAAAACTGGACACAGTACTCCATGTGCGGTCTAACTAGGGATTTGTACAGAGGCAGTATAATGCTCTCATCATGTGTATCCAGACCTCTTTTAATGCACCCCATGATCCTGTTTGCCTTGGCAGCTGCTGCCTGGCACTGGCTGCTCCAGGTAAGTTTATCATTAACTAGGATCCCCAAGTCCTTCTCCCTGTCAGATTTACCCAGTGGTTTCCCGTTCAGTGTGTAATGGTGATATTGATTCCCTCTTCACCTTCATTACCATTGAAGAACACCTGATTTCATGCCGCGGTGACAGAATTACCTCGACATCTGGAGATGTTTCCTACGTAAGACAATGAGCGTCACCAGCAGAAGACCAATCAGCAAAATGCTCAGAATGGCCAAGAGCGAGATCACCACAACATTGGGGTTCAGCTCAGCAACTGCAGAGAGAAGAGAAAAAAAATCCACAATTACTCCATGGTGAACACCAGCTGCACATTAGATCTGGATCGGACTCCTGGGATAAAGTCTACAGAAGGATGAAAAACGACCAACTGTTCACATGCAGTGATCCACAGCCACGACTGGTGAACTTCGAGGCCAACAATCGTATCATATGCAGACAGGATCTTATCATGTATCTCTGTATACAGGGAGCTCCCCCTAGTGGTGGCTGCAGACAGGATCTTATCATGTATCTCTGTATACAGGGAGCTCCCCCTAGTGGTGGCTGCAGACAGGATCTTATCATGTATCTCTGTATACAGGGAGCTCCCCCTAGTGGTGGCTGCAGACAGGATCTTATCATGTATCTCTGTATACAGGGAGCTCCCCCTAGTGGTGGCTGCAGACAGGATCTTATCATGTATCTCTGTATACAGGGAGCTCCCCCTAGTGGTGGCTGCAGACAGGATCTTATCATGTATCTATGTATACAGGGAGCTCCCCCTAGTGGTGACTGCAGACAGGATCTTATCATGTATCTCTGTATACAGGGAGCTCCCCCTAGTGGTGGCTGCAGACAGGATCTTATCATGTATCTCTGTATACAGGCAGCTCCCTCTAGTGGTGGCTGCAGACAGGATCTTATCATGTATCTCTGTATACAGGGAGCTCCCCCTAGTGGTGGCTGCAGACAGGATCTTATCATGTATCTCTGTATACAGGGAGCTTCCCCTAGTGGTGGCTGCAGACAGGATCTTATCATGTATCTCTGTATACAGGGGGCTCCCCCTAGTGGTGGCTGCAGACAGGATCTTATCATGTATCTCTGTATACAGGGAGCTCCTCCTAGTGGTGGCTGCAGACAGGATCTTATCATGTATCTCTGTATACAGGGAGCTCCCCCTAGTGGTGGCTGCAGACAGGATCTTATCATGTATCTCTGTATACAGGGAGCTCCCTCTAGTGGTGGCTGCAGACAGGATCTTATCATGTATCTCTGTATACAGGGAGCTCCCTCTAGTGGTGGCTGCAGACAGGATCTTATCATGTATCTCTGTATACAGGGAGCTCCCCCTAGTGGTGGCTGCAGACAGGATCTTATCATGTATCTCTGTATACAGGGAGCTCCCCCTAGTGGTGGCTGCAGACAGGATCTTATCATGTATCTCTGTATACAGGGAGCTCCCCCTAGTGGTGACTGCAGACAGGATCTTATGTATCTCTGTATACAGGGAGCTTCCCCTAGTGGTGGCTGCAGACAGGATCTTATCATGTATCTCTGTATACAGGAAGCTCCCCCTAGTGGTGGCTGCAGACAGGATCTTATCATGTATCTCTGTATACAGGCAGCTCCCTCTAGTGGTGGCTGCAGACAGGATCTTATCATGTATCTCTGTATACAGGCAGCTCCCTCTAGTGGTGGCTGCAGACAGGATCTTATCATGTATCTCTGTATACAGGGAGCTCCCCCTAGTGGTGGCTGCAGACAGGATCTTATCATGTATCTCTGTATACAGGGAGCTTCCCCTAGTGGTGGCTGCAGACAGGATCTTATCATGTATCTCTGTATACAGGGGGCTCCCCCTAGTGGTGGCTGCAGACAGGATCTTATCATGTATCTCTGTATACAGGGAGCTCCCCCTAGTGGTGGCTGCAGACAGGATCTTATCATGTATTTCTGTATACAGGGAGCTCCCCCTAGTGGTGGCTGCAGACAGGATCTTATCGTGTATCTCTGTATACAGGGAGCTCCCCCTAGTGGTGGCTGCAGACAGGATCTTATCATGTATCTCTGTATACAGGGAGCTCCCCCTAGTGGTGGCTGCAGACAGAATCTTATCATGTATCTCTGTATACAGGGAGCTCCCCCTAGTGGTGACTGCAGACAGGATCTTATCATGTATCTGTATACAGGGAGCTCCCCCTAGTGGTGGCTGCAGACAGGATCTTATCATGTATCTCTGTATACAGGGAGCTCCCCCTAGTGGTGGCTGCAGACAGGATCTTATCATGTATCTCTGTATACAGGGAGCTCCCCCTAGTGGTGGCTGCAGACAGGATCTTATCATGTATCTCTGTATACAGGGAGCTCCCCCTAGTGGTGACTGCAGACAGGATCTTATCATGTATCTCTGTATACAGGGAGCTCCCCCTAGTGGTGACTGCAGACAGAATCTTATCATGTATCTCTGTATACAGGGAGCTCCCCCTAGTGGTGGCTGCAGACAGGATCTTATCATGTATCTCTGTATACAGGGAGCTCCCCCTAGTGGTGGCTGCAGACAGGATCTTATCATGTATCTCTGTATACAGGGAGCTCCCCCTAGTGGTGGCTGCAGACAGGATCTTATCATGTATCTCTGTATACAGGGAGCTCCCCCTAGTGGTGGCTGCAGACAGGATCTTATCATGTATCTCTGTATACAGGGAGCTCCCCCTAGTGGTGGCTGCAGACAGGATCTTATGTATCTCTGTATACAAGGAGCTCCCCCTAGTGGTGACTGTAAGCAGCTAACTTATCATCTAGCTCTGTGTTTAGAGTATTTTGAGTCCTTTGTCAGTAATGTTTATAAATGTCCACAAAAAAATACATTTAATTCTTACATATATACTGTACAGACCAAAAGTTTGGACACACCTCATTTAAAGATTTTTCTGTATTTTCATGACCATGAAAATTGTACATTCACACTGAAGACATCAAAGCAATGAATTAACACATGTGGAATTATATACTTAACAAAAAAGTGTGAAACAACTGAAATTGTCATAATGTCATATTTTAGGTTCTTCAAAGTAGCCACCTTTTGCTTTGATGACTGCTTTGCACACTCTTGGCATTCTCTTGATGAGTTTCAAGAGGTAGTCACCAGGAATGGTTTTCTCTTCACAGGTGTGCCCTGTCAGGTTTAATAAGTGGGATTTCTTGCCTTATAAATGGTGTTGGGACCATCAGTTGTGTTGTGCAGAAGTCTGGTGGATACACAGCCGATAGTCCTACTGAATAGACTGTTAGAATTTGTATTATGTCAAGAAAAAAGCAGCGAAGTAAACAAAAACGAGTGGTCATCATTACTTTAAGAAATGAAGGTCAGTCAGTCCGAAAAATTGGGAAAAGTTTGAAAGTGTCCCCAAGTGCAGTTGCAAAAACCATCAAGTGCTACAAAGAAACTGGCTCACATGAGGACCGCCCCAGGAAAGGAAGACCAAGAGTCACCTCTGCTTCTGAGGATAAGTTTATCCGAGTCACCAGTCTCAGAAATCGCAGGTTAACAGCAGCTCAGATTAGAGACCAGGGCAATGCCACAGAGATCTAGCAGCAGACACATCTCTACAACAACTGTTAAGAGGAGACTTTGTGCAGCAGGCCTTCATGGTAAAATAGCTGCTAGGAAACCACTGCTAAGGACAGGCAACAAGCAGAAGAGACTTGTTTGGGCTAAAGAACACAAGGAATGGACATTAGACCAGTGGAAATCTGTGCTTTGGTCTGATGAGTCCAAATTTGAGATCTTTGGTTCCAACCACCGTGTCTTTGTGCGATGCAGAAAAGGTGAACGGATGGACTCTACATGCCTGGTTCCCACCGTGAAGCATGGAGGAGGAGGTGTGATGGTGTGGGGGGGCTTTGCTGGTGACACTGCTGGGGATTTATTCAAAATTGAAGGCATACTGAACCAGCATGGCTACCACAGCATCTTACAGCGGCATGCTATTCCATCCAGTTTGCATTTAGTTGGACCATCATTTATTCTTCAACAGGTCAATGACCCCAAACACCTCCAGGCTGTGTAAGGGCTATTTGACAAAGAAGGAGAGTGATGGGGGCTACGCCAGATGACCTGACCTCCACAGTCACCAGACCTGAACCCAATCGAGATGGTATGGGGTGAGCTGGACCACAGAGTGAAGGCAAAAGGGCCAACAAGTGCCAAGCATCTCTGGGAACTCCTTCAAGATTGTTGGAAGATCATTCCCAGTGACTACCTCTTGAAGCTCATCAAGAGAATGCCAAGAGTGTGCAAAGCCGTCATCAAAGCAAAAGGTGGTTACTTTGAAGAACCTAGAACATAAGACAATTTCAGTTGTTAAGGATATAATTCCACATGTGTTAATTCATAGTTTTGATGCCTTCAGTGTGAATGTACAATTTTCATAGTCATGAAAATACAGAAAAATCTTTAAATGAGAAGGTGTGTCCAAACTTTTGGTCTATACTGTATAATGGAACTAGAACAAGTGCAAAGGAGGGCAACAAAATTAGTAAAGGGGATGGGAGAACTACTATAACCAGAGAGATTAGGAAAATCAGGATTATTTAGTCTAGAAAAAAGACGACTGAGGGGCAATCTAATAACCATGTATAAGTATATAAGGGGACAATACAAATATCTCGCTGAGGATCTGTTTATACCAAGGAAGGTGACGGGCACAAGGGGGCATTCTTTGCGTCTGGAGGAGAGAAGGTTTTTCCACCAACATAGAAGAGGATTCTTTACTGTTAGGGCAGTGAGAATCTGGAATTGCTTGCCTGAGGAGGTGGTGATGGCGAACTCAGTTGAGGGGTTCAAGAGAGGCCTGGATGTCTTCCTGGAGCAGAACAATATTGTATCATACAATTATTAGGTTCTGTAGAAGGACGTAGATCTGGGGATTTATTATGACGGAATATAGGCTCAACTGGATGGACAAAGTTAATAAGACCGAAAAAAGACCTATGTTACTATATTAAATATTGCGGATACTAAAATGACAGTGCCGTTCACCGTCTCATTCTCATGCATTCGACTAATATGGATAATTTTCATTATTATGGGAAGCCAAGGCTAAGTGATAAAACTTGTCTCTGAATCCTTCAGACCCTTGTCGATAAGATGGGGCTCATAGGAATTTGTCATCACATAATTCTCACTGTGAGAAAAGCGACAGCTCTGTGATAAAGGGATTGAAGTTGCATCTATGACAGGACACTTACCGAGTGTGGAGACCACGATGTAGGTGGGAATGCTTCGACTACGATGGCTGACCGCACTGAGGCTGCAGTTGTATGATGTCCCCGGCTGAAGACTGGATATTGTTACCACATGTGAAAAGACAGTCACCGGCTCCTGAGGACATGACGACACAAAAGAATATTCTACAGGAGGTACAATGTGAGTAGAATACCTAAGTGGTACGGGGTATTCTAGGTTACATACAGGGCACGGTGTATTCTAGGTTATATACAGGGTACAGGGTATTCTAGGTTACATACAGGGTACGGTGTATTCTATGTTATATACAGGGTACGGTGTATTCTAGGTTACATACAGGGTACGGTGTATTCTAGGTTACATACAGGGCACGGTGTATTCTAGGTTATATACAGGGTACAGGGTATTCTAGGTTACATACAGGGCACGGTGTATTCTAGGTTACATACAGGGTATGGTGTATTCTATGTTATATACAGGGTACAGTGTATTCTAGGTTATATACAGGGTACAGTGTATTCTAGGTTACATACAGGGTACGGGGTATTCTAGGTTACATACAGGGCACGGTGTATTTTATGTTACATACAGGGTACGGTGTATTCTAGGTTATATACAGGGTACGGTGTATTCTAGGTTACATACAGGGCACGGTGTATTCTAGGTTATATACAGGGTACAGGGTATTCTAGGTTACATACAGGGTACGGGGTATTCTAGGTTATATACAGGGTACGGTGTATTCTAGGTTACATACAGGGTACGGGGTATTCTAGGTTATATACAGGGTACGGGGTATTCTATGTTATATACAGGGTACAGTGTATTCTAGGTTATATACAGGCTATGGTGTATTCTAGGTTACATACAGGGTACGGGGTATTCTAGGTTACATACAGGGCACGGTGTATTCTAGGTTATATACAGGGTACGGGGTATTCTAGGTTACATACAGGGTACGGTGTATTCTAGGTTATATACAGGGTACGGGGTATTCTAGGTTACATACAGGGTACGGTGTATTCTAGGTTATATACAGGGTACGGGGTATTCTAGGTTACATACAGGGCACGGTGTATTCTAGGTTATATACAGGGTACGGGGTATTCTAGGTTACATACAGGGCACGGTGTATTCTAGGTTATATACAGGGTACAGGGTATTCTAGGTTACATACAGGGTACGGTGTATTCTATGTTATATACAGGGTACGGTGTATTCTAGGTTACATACAGGGTACGGTGTATTCTATGTTATATACAGGGTACGGTGTATTCTAGGTTACATACAGGGTACGGGGTATTCTAGGTTACATACAGGGTACGGGGTATTCTAGGTTACATACAGGGTACGGTGTTGTGAAGAAACCAGATTATATCTTCATTACCCAGATGACTATGTTTAGCAAACCAAGAAGAATTGACTTTCTATCTGTATGTTGTCTTTTGGATTTAAGTGTTTATTTCTGGTTGGTCAAGAAAACAGACTTTTGTTTGTGTGAGCCTGGAATATTGACTTGTAAGTTCATATTTAATATAACATAGTGTGCTCTTATCCTTGATGACTAGTGAGGGCTACTGATATGCTAATTATACATTGTCTAGCACAGATATTTTGTTGATTTTTAAAAACAGAGGAGGAAAATCTATGCACATAGATTACATGTTTCAATGGGACGACTTGGTCGTCACCATTCTTCCCCTTATCTGTGAGGGTGGATGGAAGGACACTGGGTAAATCTAAAAATAGGTTACATGCCGCTGTAAAAAGAAACTCAGAGAGAGAGAGAGACTGGGAAGGGCGAGTCAGCCGGACGTTCTGCAAGATACCCAACAGACGAGAGAGAGGACTGCAGCCAATTCATCATGGCACCATCACGAGGGACACGGACCTATCATTCTATAGAAAACCTAGGGGTTTTCAGCTCCGGTTTGAAGGATACAGATCTGCTCCATTGACCATCGCTGAATCATGGATACATTTGGAGAAAGCCAGGATTGGGATCTGCTATTTGCCTGGTTCCCTGGAGACAT
This sequence comes from Ranitomeya imitator, assembly GCF_032444005.1. Classification (NCBI taxonomy): domain Eukaryota; kingdom Metazoa; phylum Chordata; class Amphibia; order Anura; family Dendrobatidae; genus Ranitomeya; species Ranitomeya imitator. The sequence continues at coordinate 656,627 of NC_091285.1, read as the reverse complement.
TCGAATAAGCCAGGTTGTGATTCTCATGTCAACTGGCCTTGTATGGACTCAATGGACTGTCATCTTCCTTCGCGGTTCCCTGAAAAATGCTCACAGGAAAATTGCCCACATGAAAAATGCCCACAGGAAAGTTGCCCACACGGAAAATTGCCCACACGGAAAATTGCCCACACGGAAAATTGCCAATTGCAGCATCACAAAGTTTCAGATCTATGATATTTCAGGTGCAAGGTGAGGATGCTCGCATAATATGTGATCAACTTGTGATTTACAGTTGACCTAGTGCAAAACTGCAAACATGCTGAAGATCTGTGGTTTGTAGCAGTCTGTCATTATCAGCAGTAGATAAATCTAGTCTGCTCTCATCTCTCACTGATTCTGCCTTACTCCTCCCACCAGCCCAGAAGAGCAGCACAGGCAGAACCAGCAGCAGTGTGATCCAGAGGAGCCATCACTGCTATCAGTACCCACAAAAGTATCACTGCTGCTGGCAGAGATAGTTAGTCCTGGAAGCCCAGAAGGCCCAGCAGAAAGGTGAGAGTCTGTCACTTGTACCACTTTGTGTTCTTGCTGAGAATGTATGATATGCTTTTACAGTGGAGTCCGATGGGCCCCAGTGCGAAATTTGGACCTTCCCCCCCCCCACACACACACGTTGGTCAGATGTATGGGCCTCTGTAGTGTTCTAAATTCTATAAAGACATATGACTTGCCCCCCTCCCCCTTCATTATGTAGTAATGTCCCCCATACTGGTATATATGCCCATCATCCTGGTATGTATGTCCTAATGCTGGTATATATGGTCCCCATCCTAGTATGTATGGTCCACATGATCTCCATCCTGGTATTTATGCCACCTTTCTGGTATATATGTCCCTATCCTGGTTTACATGGTCCCCAATCCTAGTGTATGTGTCCCCGTTCTGACCCTAATGCATAATTAAAAACAATAACATTCTCCTCACCTTTCCTCTGCTCCCACGTCGCCCAGTGTCTTTTGTAGCCACCGCACAGCCCGGCAGCTGACATCGGAGTGTGCGCCATTTCATGCACCGCTCCCTGTGGCTGCATCTCTGATGTCAGCTCACAGCCAACGCGCCGGCAGCATGTATCGCAGTGCAGGGACCCCACGGGTCTCTGCAACATGATGCATGTCATCTGGATCTGCATCTTCAGTGAAGCAGGCACCTGGACCCCCTTGCCTGGTTGTGGACTTGATGCCTGCGACCACAGTCGTTACACATCTGTGTTTTTTTGTATTGGTGAACCAATAGTCTTATCTATCTCCATATTTGTTAATTTAATTTTCAATAAAAGTGTATTTTGAGTTCATCTAAAGTATTCTATTTCTTCTTGTAGTGCTAACAATGGAGTTTTCAAAAAGCCAGAGAAACAACAAGGTTATGATTTACTTGGGGTTTGAATATCTTGCATTATGTACTATCAACGCAGTGGTGACTTGGAGATGCCGACTGTACCGCTCTTCAAAGTGCCATTCAATTCTCAAAACAAAAGATGGCAACATAGTTCAAGAACCAACAGAACATTGTCATGACTCCTGCCCTCAAAAAGCAGAAGCAAACGTTGCCAGAAGCAAACAGAGAAGACATGAGAGCAGTAGGTGCTACTCCTCGCAACGTGATGGGGAAGGTGTTATCTGCATTGGCCCATATGCCAAGACAATCATCTCTTGCGAGAAGCCTGGTCTATCATAGAACAGATGGTAACCAGGGATTCAAGCTTCAGGAGGCTAATTTGCATATTCCAGGTGCCTTCTGGGAGAAGCGAAGTCTCCCTAAGCTAGAAGATCGTTGGGTACAGCCGGGACCAGCTGCTTCGAAAGCATCACCAAACCGCGCGCCTTATGGCGCGCGAATTTTTGCCTGTAGGACATTATTGCAAGAGAGCTTGGCTGAGTAGATTACACAAGAAGGAAAACACACAGCAAGTCAGCAGGATCTAGGAGCAACATGGCAGATGTGACAACCTACATGGTGAGCTGCAGCATGTGCTACATGTTCACAGATCGACCAGAAGAAGAATCCAATTTCACCTGTCAGAAGTGTAGACTAGTGGCCCTTTTAGAAGAAAAGGTGCGGGGTTTGGAAGAAAGAATAGCAACTTTGAAACTCATCAAAGAGAATGAAGACTTTCTAGACAGAACAGAAGCATCTCTACTGGTCACAGAAGGTGCAAAAAGTGTCAGAGAACCTCCAAAAGCAGATGAGTGGAAGCATGTGACCAAAAGAAGCAAGAAGACCATGGAGAAATCACCAACCACACAACTGAAGAACCGATATCAAATCTTTGTAGAGGATGAAGATGGCACACCTAAGAATGAAGCAATACCAGCAAGCAAAAAAGAAAAGGGCACACAGCAACAAGTGACAGCAAAAAGTACAGCCAAGAAGCAACGAAGAGTGGTGGTGGTGGGAGACTCACTACTGAGAGGCACAGAAGCAGCCATCTGCAGACCGGACATAACTGCAAGAGAAGTATGCTGCCTTCCAGGTGCGATGATCAAGGATGTGACCGATAGGATACCAAAGCTCTTCAGCTCCAAGGACGTCCACCCATTTCTTCTGATACATGTTGGCACCAATGACACGGCAAGGAAGGACCTACCGACAATCTGCAAGGACTTTGAAGAGTTGGGGAAGAAAGTAAAGGAACTGGATGCACAGGTAGTTTTTTCTTCTATCCTTCCAGTAGACGGGCATGGCACCAGGAGATGGAACAGGATCCTTGATGCAAACAACTGGCTAAGACGATGGTGCAGACAACAAGGATTTGGATTCCTGGACCACGGTGTGAATTACTGGTATGATGGACTCCTCGCCAGAGACGGACTACACCTCAACAAACCTGGGAAACACACATTCGCCAGAAGACTCGCTACACTCATCAGGAGGGCGTTAAACTAGAAGAAGAGGGGACGGGAAGAAAAACATTAGACTCGAACAAAGACGACCCAGGAAAACATACTCAGAAGGGAGGTAAGAACATTTCTAAAACAATCCACAGTGAGGAGATTGGAACAAAACAAAATCCTCTAAACTGCATGCTCGCAAACGCCAGAAGCCTGACAAACAAGATGGAAGAACTAGAAGCAGAAATATCTACAGGTAACTTTGACATAGTGGGAATAACCGAGACATGGTTAGATGAAAGCTATGACTGGGCAGTTAACTTACAGGGTTACAGTCTGTTTAGAAAGGATCGTAAAAATCGGAGAGGAGGAGGGGTTTGTCTCTATGTAAAGTCTTGTCTAAAGTCCACTTTAAGGGAGGATATTAGCGAAGGGAATGAGGATGTCGAGTCCATATGGGTTGAAATTCATAGAGGGAAAAATGGTAACAAAATTCTCATTGGGGTCTGTTACAAACCCCCAAATATAACAGAAAGCATGGAAAGTCTAGTTCTAAAGCAGATAGATGAAGCTGCAACCCATAATGAGGTCCTGGTTATGGGGGACTTTAACTACCCGGATATTAACTGGGAAACAGAAACCTGTGAAACCCATAAAGGCAACAGGTTTCTGCTAATAACCAAGAAAAATTATCTTTCACAATTGGTGCAGAATCCAACCAGAGGAGCAGCACTTTTAGACCTAATACTATCTAATAGACCTGACAGAATAACAAATCTGCAGGTGGTTGGGCATTTAGGAAATAGCGACCACAATATTGTGCAGTTTCACCTGTCTTTCACTAGGGGGACTTGTCAGGGAGTCACAAAAACATTGAACTTTAGGAAGGCAAAGTTTGAACAGCTTAGAGATGCCCTTAATCTGGTAGACTGGGACAATATCCTCAGAAATGAGAATACAGATAATAAATGGGAAATGTTTAAGAACATCCTAAATAGGCAGTGTAAGCGGTTTATACCTTGTGGGAATAAAAGGACTAGAAATAGGAAAAACCCAATGTGGCTAAACAAAGAAGTAAGACAGGCAATTAACAGTAAAAAGAAAGCATTTGCACTACTAAAGCAGGATGGCACCATTGAAGCTCTAAAAAACTATAAGGAGAAAAATACTTTATCTAAAAAACTAATTAAAGCTGCCAAAAAGGAAACAGAGAAGCACATTGCTAAGGAGAGTAAAACTAATCCCAAACTGTTCTTCAACTATATCAATAGTAAAAGAATAAAAACTGAAAATGTAGGCCCCTTAAAAAATAGTGAGGAAAGAATGGTTGTAGATGACGAGGAAAAAGCTAACATATTAAACACCTTCTTCTCCACGGTATTCACGGTGGAAAATGAAATGCTAGGTGAAATCCCAAGAAACAATGAAAACCCTATATTAAGAGTCACCAATCTAACCCAAGAAGAGGTGCGAAACCGGCTAAATAAGATTAAAATAGATAAATCTCCGGGTCCGGATGGCATACACCCACGAGTACTAAGAGAACTAAGTAATGTAATAGATAAACCATTATTTCTTATTTTTAGTGACTCTATAGCGACAGGGTCTGTTCCGCAGGACTGGCGCATAGCAAATGTGGTGCCAATATTCAAAAAGGGCTCTAAAAGTGAACCTGGAAATTATAGGCCAGTAAGTCTAACCTCTATTGTTGGTAAAATATTTGAAGGGTTTCTGAGGGATGTTATTCTGGATTATCTCAATGAGAATAACTGTTTAACTCCATATCAGCATGGGTTTATGAGAAATCGCTCCTGTCAAACCAATCTAATCAGTTTTTATGAAGAGGTAAGCTATAGACTGGACCACGGTGAGTCATTGGACGTGGTATATCTCGATTTTTCCAAAGCGTTTGATACCGTGCCGCACAAGAGGTTGGTACACAAAATGAGAATGCTTGGTCTGGGGGAAAATGTGTGTAAATGGGTTAGTAACTGGCTTAGTGATAGAAAGCAGAGGGTGGTTATAAATGGTATAGTCTCTAACTGGGTCGCTGTGACCAGTGGGGTACCGCAGGGGTCAGTATTGGGACCTGTTCTCTTCAACATATTCATTAATGATCTGGTAGAAGGTTTACACAGTAAAATATCGATATTTGCAGATGATACAAAACTATGTAAAGCAGTTAATACAAGAGAAGATAGTATTCTGCTACAGATGGATCTGGATAAGTTGGAAACTTGGGCTGAAAGGTGGCAGATGAGGTTTAACAATGATAAATGTAAGGTTATACACATGGGAAGAGGGAATCAATATCACCATTACACACTGAATGGGAAACCACTGGGTAAATCTGACAGGGAGAAGGACTTGGGGATCCTAGTTAATGATAAACTTACCTGGAGCAGCCAGTGCCAGGCAGCAGCTGCCAAGGCAAACAGGATCATGGGGTGCATTAAAAGAGGTCTGGATACACATGATGAGAGCATTATACTGCCTCTGTACAAATCCCTAGTTAGACCGCACATGGAGTACTGTGTCCAGTTTTGGGCACCGGTGCTCAGGAAGGATATAATGGAACTAGAGAGAGTACAAAGGAGGGCAACAAAATTAATAAAGGGGATGGGAGAACTACAATACCCAGATAGATTAGCGAAATTAGGATTATTTAGTCTAGAAAAAAGACGACTGAGGGGCGATCTAATAACCATGTATAAGTATATAAGGGGACAATACAAATATCTCGCTGAGGATCTGTTTATACCAAGGAAGGTGACGGGCACAAGGGGGCATTCTTTGCGTCTGGAGGAGAGAAGGTTTTTCCACCAACATAGAAGAGGATTCTTTACTGTTAGGGCAGTGAGAATCTGGAATTGCTTGCCTGAGGAGGTGGTGATGGCGAACTCAGTCGAGGGGTTCAAGAGAGGCCTGGATGTCTTCCTGGAGCAGAACAATATTGTATCATACAATTATTAGGTTCTGTAGAAGGACGTAGATCTGGGGATTTATTATGATGGAATATAGGCTGAACTGGATGGACAAATGTCTTTTTTCGGCCTTACTAACTATGTTACTATGTTACTATGTTACTATGTAATTTGCCTAACCCAAAAACTATACATAAAAATGCATTCCGGAAAAGTATAGTCAACTGATATTTCAAGATTCAGGAAAGGAAGATCGAAACCGGATTCTGGTTTTAGGTGATAGAGATCTTATGCTTGAACTGAACAAAGATACAATCTATGGAGGTGGCATCTTTGATAAAGTGCCCAATATGTTTTACCAACTGTACACTTGGCATGCCAAGGTGGGTGACTCATATCCGCCATGTTTGTACATTTTACTACAAAGGACATGAACACGTATAAGAGAATGTTTGACTGCAGTAAGGATTGCCTTTCCACGTGCCGATGTTAAAGGGTGTTATTTTCATCTTTGTCAGAGTCTCGTTAGAAAAATAAAAAATGTTGGTTTGAAAACAGAATATGAATCTAATATCAACATAAAAATGACACTGAAGTCTCTTGCTGCCTTTGTGCCAATTGAAGATGTGAGATGTGTTTTTGATCAGCTTGCGGCCACATTCGCAGATGAAGAATGCCATAATGATGGGCTCACATACTTTTTTTCTACATATATTGAGGGTGCAGCTGGTAGAGATCCTTTGTTTCCTATAAGAACATGGAATCATCATGATGCAGCCCTGGAACAGTCGCCAAGAACCACGAACTGTTGTGAGGGATTTCACAATGCTCTTAATGCCATGTTCCACTGCAGTCATCCCGGCTTGTGGCTTCTCTGTGATGGATTGCAGAAGGACCTGGCTCGCCACAAATTAACGCTGCCTAATGCACAGGCGGGATGGCTAATGCACAGGCGGGTTGGCTAATGCACAGGCGGGATGGCTAATGCACAGGCGGGATGGCTAATGCACAGGCGGGATGGCTAATGCACAGGCGGGATGGCTAATGCACAGGCGGGATGGCTAATGCACAGGCGGGATGGCTAATGCACAGCCGGGTTGGCTAATGCACAGGCGGGATGGCTAATGCACAGGCGGGATGGCTAATGCACAGGCGGGATGGCTAATGCACAGGCGGGATGGCTAATGCACAGGCGGGATGGCTAATGCACAGGCGGGATGGCTAATGCACAGCCGGGTTGGCTAATGCACAGGCGGGATGGCTAATGCACAGGCGGGATGGCTAATGCACAGGCGGGATGGCTAATGCACAGGCGGGATGGCTAATGCACAGGCGGGATGGCTAATGCACAGGCGGGATGGCTAATGCACAGGCGGGATGGCTAATGCACAGGCGGGTTGGCTAATGCACAGGCGGGTTGGCTAATGCACAGGCGGGATGGCTAATGCACAGGCGGGATGGCTAATGCACAGGCGGGATGGCTAATGCACAGGCGGGATGGCTAATGCACAGGCGGGATGGCTAATGCACAGGCGGGTTGGCTAATGCACAGGCGGGTTGACAAATGCACAGGCGGGATGGCTAATGCACAGGCGGGTTGGCTAATGCACAGGCGGGATGGCTAATGCACAGGCGGGATGGCTAATGCACAGGCGGGATGGCTAATGCACAGGCGGGATGGCTAATGCACAGGCGGGATGGCTAATGCACAGGCGGGATGGCTAATGCACAGGCGGGATGGCTAATGCACAGGCGGGTTGGCTAATGCACAGGCGGGTTGGCTAATGCACAGGCGGGTTGGCTAATGCACAGGCGGGATGGCTAATGCACAGGCGGGTTGGCTAATGCACAGGCGGGTTGGCTAATGCACAGGCGGGATGGCTAATGCACAGGCGGGATGGCTAATGCACAGGCGGGTTGGCTAATGCACAGGCGGGATGGCTAATGCACAGGCGGGTTGGCTAATGCACAGGCGGGATGGCTAATGCACAGGCGGGTTGGCTAATGCACAGGCGGGTTGCCTTGAGATAAAACAGAGGAAGCATGAGGCGCTGTATCATATGGTGACATCGTCTGTACAGGACGACCCCCAGGTGGAAGATAATCTAAAGCACTTAAGGACAATAGCGAATTTGCAGGTATTCAGTGATTGTTATTATTGTTATCAGACCTCGTTAATAAACTGTTCCTGTTCAGCACTATCACCAGGTTTACAATGATTGCTTCATAAATTGAAGTTATTGTTATTAGACCTCCTTAATAAACTTGTCGGTAATTTTCGGTGTGGGCAAATTTTGCCGACATTCTTCTGTGCTGCAGAGCATCTCACCTATAACTCTATACTACTCTCCTGCCCGGCAGAGCATTTCACCTATAACTCTATACTACTCTCCTGCCCGGCAGAGCATCTCACCTATAACTCTATACTACTCTCCTGCCCGGCAGAGCATCTCACCTATAACTCTATACTACTCTCCTGCCCGGCAGAGCATCTCACCTATAACTCTATACTACTCTCCTGCCCGGCAGAGCATTTCACCTATAACTCTATACTACTCTCCTGCCCGGCAGAGCATCTCACCTATAACTCTATACTACTCTCCTGCCCCGCAGAGCATCTCACCTATAACTCTATACTACTCTCCTGCCCAGCAGAGCATCTCACCTATAACTCTATACTATTCTCCTGCCCGCAGAGCATCTCACCTATATCTCTATACTACTCTCCTGCCCGGCAGAGCATCTCACCTATAACTCTATACTACTCTCCTGCCCAGCAGAGCATTTCACCTATAACTCTATACTACTCTCCTGCCCGGCAGAGCATCTCACCTATAACTCTATACTACTCTCCTGCCCCGCAGAGCATCTCACCTATAACTCTATACTACTCTCCTGCCCAGCAGAGCATCTCACCTATAACTCTATACTATTCTCCTGCCCGCAGAGCATCTCACCTATATCTCTATACTATTCTCCTGCCCCGCAGAGCATCTCACCTATAACTCTATACTACTCTCCTGCCCCGCAGAGCATCTCACCTATAACTCTATACTACTCTCCTGCCCCGCAGAGCATCTCACCTATAACTCTATACTACTCTCCTGCCCGCAGAGCTTCTCACCTATAACTCTATACTATTCTCCTGCCCGGCAGAGCATCTCACCTATATCTCTATACTACTCTCCTGCCCGGCAGAGCATCTCACCTATAACTCTATACTATTCTCCTGCCCGGCAGAGCATCTCACCTATAACTCTATACTACTCTCCTGCCCCGCAGAGCATCTCACCTATAACTCTATACTACTCTCCTGCCCAGCAGAGCATCTCACCTATAACTCTATACTATTCTCCTGCCCGCAGAGCATCTCACCTATATCTCTATACTACTCTCCTGCCCGGCAGAGCATCTCACCTATAACTCTATACTACTCTCCTGCCCGGCAGAGCATCTCACCTATAACTCTATACTACTCTCCTGCCCAGCAGAGCATTTCACCTATAACTCTATACTACTCTCCTGCCCGGCAGAGCATCTCACCTATAACTCTATACTACTCTCCTGCCCCGCAGAGCATCTCACCTATAACTCTATACTACTCTCCTGCCCAGCAGAGCATCTCACCTATAACTCTATACTATTCTCCTGCCCGCAGAGCATCTCACCTATATCTCTATACTATTCTCCTGCCCCGCAGAGCATCTCACCTATAACTCTATACTACTCTCCTGCCCCGCAGAGCATCTCACCTATAACTCTATACTACTCTCCTGCCCCGCAGAGCATCTCACCTATAACTCTATACTACTCTCCTGCCCGCAGAGCTTCTCACCTATAACTCTATACTATTCTCCTGCCCGGCAGAGCATCTCACCTATATCTCTATACTACTCTCCTGCCCGGCAGAGCATCTCACCTATAACTCTATACTATTCTCCTGCCCGGCAGAGCATCTCACCTATAACTCTATACTACTCTCCTGCCCCGCAGAGCATCTCACCTATAACTCTATACTACTCTCCTGCCCAGCAGAGCATCTCACCTATAACTCTATACTATTCTCCTGCCCGGCAGAGCATCTCACCTATAACTCTATACTATTCTCCTGCCCCGCAGAGCATCTCACCTATAACTCTATACTACTCTCCTGCCCGGCAGAGCATCTCACCTATAACTCTATACTACTCTCCTGCCCGGCAGAGCATCTCACCTATAACTCTATACTATTCTCCTGCCCGGCAGAGCATCTCACCTATAACTCTATACTACTCTCCTGCCCGGCAGAGCATCTCACCTATAACTCTATACTATTCTCCTGCCCGGCAGAGCATCTCACCTATAACTCTATACTACTCTCCTGCCCGGCAGAGCATCTCACCTATAACTCTATACTATTCTCCTGCCCGGCAGAGCATCTCACCTATAACTCTATACTACTCTCCTGCCCGGCAGAGCAACTCACCTATAACTCTATACTATTCTCCTGCCCGGCAGAGCATCTCACCTATAACTCTATACTACTCTCCTGCCCGGCAGAGCATCTCACCTATAACTCTATACTATTCTCCTGCCCAGCAGAGCATCTCACCTATAACTCTATACTACTCTCCTGCCCGCAGAGCATCTCACCTATAACTCTATACTATTCTCCTGCCCGGCAGAGCATCTCACCTATAACTCTATACTACTCTCCTGCCCGGCAGAGCATCTCACCTATAACTCTATACTATTCTCCTGCCCCGCAGAGCATCTCACCTATATCTCTATACTACTCTCCTGCCCGCAGAGCATCTCACCTATAACTCTATACTATTCTCCTGCCCAGCAGAGCATCTCACCTATAACTCTATACTACTCTCCTGCCCGGCAGAGCATCTCACCTATAACTCTATACTATTCTCCTGCCCGGCACAGCATCTCACCTATAACTCTATACTACTCTCCTGCCCCGCAGAGCATCTCACCTATAACTCTATACTATTCTCCTGCCCGGCAGAGCATCTCACCTATAACTCTATACTACTCTCCTGCCCGGCAGAGCATCTCACCTATAACTCTATACTATTCTCCTGCCCGGCACAACATCTCACCTATAACTCTATACTACTCTCCTGCCCCGCAGAGCATCTCACCTATAACTCTATACTACTCTCCTGCCCAGCAGAGCATCTCACCTATAACTCTATACTATTCTCCTGCCCGGCAGAGCATCTCACCTATAACTCTATACTATTCTCCTGCCCCGCAGAGCATCTCACCTATAACTCTATACTACTCTCCTGCCCGGCAGAGCATCTCACCTATAACTCTATACTACTCTCCTGCCCGGCAGAGCATCTCACCTATAACTCTATACTATTCTCCTGCCCGGCAGAGCATCTCACCTATAACTCTATACTACTCTCCTGCCCGCAGAGCATCTCACCTATATCTCTATACTACTCTCCTGTCCAGCAGAGCATCTCACCTATAACTCTATACTACTCTCCTGCCCGGCAGAGCAACTCACCTATAACTCTATACTACTCTCCTGCCCGCAGAGCATCTCACCTATATCTCTATACTACTCTCCTGTCCAGCAGAGCATCTCACCTATAACTCTATACTATTCTCCTGCCCAGCAGAGCATTTCACCTATAACTCTATACTATTCTCCTGCCCGGCAGAGCATCTCACCTATAACTCTATACTACTCTCCTGCCCGGCAGAGCATCTCACCTATAACTCTATACTACTCTCCTGCCCGGCAGAGCATCTCCCCTATAACTCTATACTACTCTCCTGCCCGGCAGAGCATCTCACCTATAACTCTATACTATTCTCCTGCCCCGCAGAGCATCTCACCCATATCTCTATACTACTCTCCTGCCCGGCAGAGCATCTCACCTATAAAACTCTATACTACTCTCCTGCCCGCAGAGCATCTCACCTATAACTCTATACTACTCTCCTGCCCGCAGAGCTTCTCACCTATATCTCTATACTACTCTCCTGCCCGCAGAGCATTTCACCTATATCTCTATACTATTCTCCTGCCCAGCAGAGCATCTCACCTATAAAACTCTATACTACTCTCCTGCCCGGCAGAGCATCTCACCTATAAAACTCTATACTACTCTCCTGCCCGCAGAGCTTCTCACCTATATCTCTATACTACTCTCCTGCCCGCAGAGCATCTCACCTATAACTCTATACTACTCTCCTGCCCGCAGAGCATCTCACCTATAACTCTATACTACTCTCCTGCCCGCAGAGCATCTCACCTATAACTCTATACTACTCTCCTGCCCGGCAGAGCATCTCACCTATAACTCTATACTACTCTCCTGCCCGGCAGAGCATCTCACCTATAACTCTATACTATTCTCCTGCCCGGCAGAGCATCTCACCTATATCTCTATACTATTCTCCTGCCCAGCAGAGCATTTCACCTATAACTCTATACTATTCTCCTGCCCGGCAGAGCATTTCACCTATAACTCTATACTGTTCTCCTGCCCGGCAGAGCATCTCACCTATAACTCTATACTATTCTCCTGCCCGGCAGAGCATTTCACCTATAACTCTATACTATTCTCCTGCCCGGCAGAGCATTTCACCTATAACTCTATACTATTCTCCTGCCCGGCAGAGCATCTCACCTATAACTCTATACTACTCTCCTGCCCGGCAGAGCATCTCACCTATAACTCTATACTACTCTCCTGCCCCGCAGAGCATCTCACCTATAACTCTATACTATTCTCCTGCCCGGCAGAGCATCTCACCTATAACTCTATACTATTCTCCTGCCCGGCAGAGCATTTCACCTATAACTCTATACTATTCTCCTGCCCGGCAGAGCATCTCACCTATAACTCTATACTATTCTCCTGCCCGCAGAGCATCTCACCTATATCTCTATACTATTCTCCTGCCCGGCAGAGCATCTCACCTATAACTCTATACTACTCTCCTGCCCGGCAGAGCATCTCACCTATAACTCTATACTACTCTCCTGCCCGGCAGAGCATCTCACCTATAACTCTATACTACTCTCCTGCCCCGCAGAGCATCTCACCTATAACTCTATACTACTCTCCTGCCCGGCAGAGCATCTCACCTATAACTCTATACTATTCTCCTGCCCCGCAGAGCATCTCACCTATAACTCTATACTATTCTCCTGCCCGGCAGAGCATCTCACCTATAACTCTATACTACTCTCCTGCCCGGCAGAGCATCTCACCTATAACTCTATACTACTCTCCTGCCCCGCAGAGCATCTCACCTATATCTCTATACTATTCTCCTGCCCAGCAGAGCATCTCACCTATAACTCTATACTATTCTCCTGCCCGGCAGAGCATCTCACCTATATCTCTATACTACTCTCCTGCCCCGCAGAGCATCTCACCTATATCTCTATACTATTCTCCTGCCCGGCAGAGCATCTCACCTATAACTCTATACTACTCTCCTGCCCAGCAGAGCATCTCACCTATAACTCTATACTATTCTCCTGCCCCGCAGAGCATCTCACCTATATCTCTATACTACTCTCCTGCCCGCAGAGCATCTCACCTATAACTCTATACTATTCTCCTGCCCGGCAGAGCATCTCACCTATAACTCTATACTACTCTCCTGCCCGGCAGAGCATCTCACCTATAACTCTATACTATTCTCCTGCCCGCAGAGCATCTCACCTATATCTCTATACTATTCTCCTGCCCGGCAGAGCATCTCACCTATAACTCTATACTACTCTCCTGCCCAGCAGAGCATCTCACCTATATCTCTATACTATTCTCCTGCCCGGCAGAGCATCTCACCTATAACTCTATACTATTCTCCTGCCCGCAGAGCTTCTCACCTATATCTCTATACTACTCTCCTGCCCGCAGAGCTTCTCACCTATATCTCTATACTACTCTCCTGCCCGGCACAGCATCTCACCTATAACTCTATACTATTCTCCTGCCCGCAGAGCTTCTCACCTATAACTCTATACTACTCTCCTGCCCAGCAGAGCATCTCACCTATATCTCTATACTACTCTCCTGCCCAGCAGAGCATCTCACCTATAACTCTATACTACTCTCCTGCCCAGCAGAGCATCTCACCTATATCTCTATACTACTCTCCTGCCCGGCAGAGCTTCTCACCTATATCTCTATACTACTCTCCTGCCCGCAGAGCATCTCACCTATAACTCTATACTACTCTCCTGCCCAGCAGAGCATCTCACCTATATCTCTATACTACTCTCCTGCCCGCAGAGCATCTCACTTATAACTCTATACTACTCTCCTGCCCGCAGAGCATCTCACTTATAACTCTATACTACTCTCCTGCCCGCAGAGCTTCTCACCTATATCTCTATACTATTCTCCTGCCCGGCAGAGCATCTCACCTATAACTCTATACTACTCTCCTGCCCAGCAGAGCATCTCACCTATATCTCTATACTACTCTCCTGCCCAGCAGAGCATCTCACTTATAACTCTATACTATTCTCCTGCCCGCAGAGCTTCTCACCTATATCTCTATACTACTCTCCTGCCCAGCAGAGCATCTCACCTATAACTCTATACTACTCTCCTGCCCGCAGAGCTTCTCACCTATATCTCTATACTACTCTCCTGTCCGCAGAGCATCTCACCTATAACTCTATACTATTCTCCTGTCCGCAGAGCATCTCACCTATAACTCTATACTACTCTCCTGCCCGCAGAGCTTCTCACCTATAACTCTATACTACTCTCCTGCCCGGCAGAGCATCTCACCTATAACTCTATACTACTCTCCTGTCCGCAGAGCATCTCACCTATAACTCTATACTACTCTCCTGCCCAGCAGAGCATCTCACCTATATCTCTATACTACTCTCCTGCCCGCAGAGCTTCTCACCTATAACTCTATACTACTCTCCTGCCCGGCAGAGCATCTCACCTATATCTCTATACTACTCTCCTGTCCGCAGAGCATCTCACCTATAACTCTATACTACTCTCCTGCCCAGCAGAGCATCTCACCTATATCTCTATACTACTCTCCTGCCCAGCAGAGCATCTCACTTATAACTCTATACTATTCTCCTGCCCGCAGAGCTTCTCACCTATATCTCTATACTACTCTCCTGCCCAGCAGAGCATCTCACTTATAACTCTATACTATTCTCCTGCCCGCAGAGCTTCTCACCTATATCTCTATACTATTCTCCTGCCCAGCAGAGCATCTCACCTATAACTCTATACTATTCTCCTGCCCAGCAGAGCATCTCACCTATAACTCTATACTACTCTCCTGCCCGGCAGAGCATCTCACCTATAACTCTATACTATTCTCCTGCCCAGCAGAGCTTCTCACCTATAACTCTATACTATTCTCCTGCCCAGCAGAGCATCTCACCTATAACTCTATACTACTCTCCTGCCCGCAGAGCTTCTCACCTATATCTCTATACTACTCTCCTGCCCAGCAGAGCATCTCACCTATATCTCTATACTATTCTCCTGCCCGGCAGAGCATCTCACCTATAACTCTATACTATTCTCCTGCCCCGCAGAGCATCTCACCTATATCTCTATACTACTCTCCTGCCCGCAGAGCATCTCACCTATAACTCTATACTATTCTCCTGCCCAGCAGAGCATCTCACCTATAACTCTATACTATTCTCCTGCCCAGCAGAGCATCTCACCTATAACTCTATACTACTCTCCTGCCCGGCAGAGCATCTCACCTATAACTCTATACTATTCTCCTGCCCAGCAGAGCATCTCACCTATATCTCTATACTACTCTCCTGCCCGGCAGAGCATCTCACCTATAACTCTATACTATTCTCCTGCCCAGCAGAGCATCTCACCTATAACTCTATACTATTCTCCTGCCCAGCAGAGCTTCTCACCTATAACTCTATACTACTCTCCTGCCCAGCAGAGCATCTCACCTATATCTCTATACTATTCTCCTGCCCGGCAGAGCATCTCACCTATAACTCTATACTATTCTCCTGCCCAGCAGAGCATCTCACCTATAACTCTATACTATTCTCCTGCCCAGCAGAGCATCTCACCTATAACTCTATACTACTCTCCTGCCCGGCAGAGCATCTCACCTATAACTCTATACTACTCTCCTGCCCAGCAGAGCATCTCACCTATAACTCTATACTATTCTCCTGCCCAGCAGAGCATCTCACCTATAACTCTATACTATTCTCCTGCCCAGCAGAGCTTCTCACCTATATCTCTATACTACTCTCCTGCCCAGCAGAGCATCTCACCTATAACTCTATACTACTCTCCTGCCCGCAGAGCTTCTCACCTATAACTCTATACTATTCTCCTGCCCCGCAGAGCATCTCACCTATATCTCTATACTATTCTCCTGCCCCGCAGAGCATCTCACCTATATCTCTATACTACTCTCCTGCCCAGCAGAGCATCTCACCTATAACTCTATACTACTCTCCTGCCCGCAGAGCATCTCACCTATAACTCTATACTACTCTCCTGCCCGCAGAGCTTCTCACCTATATCTCTATACTACTCTCCTGCCCAGCAGAGCATCTCACCTATAACTCTATACTACTCTCCTGCCCGCAGAGCTTCTCACCTATATCTCTATACTACTCTCCTGCCTGGCAGAGCATCTCACCTATAACTCTATACTATTCTCCTGCCCGCAGAGCATCTCACCTATAACTCTATACTACTCTCCTGCCCCGCAGAGCTTCTCACCTATATCTCTATACTACTCTCCTGCCCAGCAGAGCATCTCACCTATAACTCTATACTATTCTCCTGCCCGGCAGAGCATCTCACCTATAACTCTATACTATTCTCCTGCCCGGCAGAGCATCTCACCTATAACTCTATACTATTCTCCTGCCCGGCAGAGCATCTCACCTATAACTCTATACTATTCTCCTGCCCAGCAGAGCTTCTCACCTATAACTCTATACTACTCTCCTGCCCGCAGAGCATCTCACCTATAACTCTATACTACTCTCCTGCCCGCAGAGCTTCTCACCTATATCTCTATACTATTCTCCTGCCCGCAGAGCATCTCACCTATAACTCTATACTACTCTCCTGCCCCGCAGAGCATCTCACCTATAACTCTATACTACTCTCCTGCCCCGCAGAGCTTCTCACCTATATCTCTATACTATTCTCCTGCCCGCAGAGCATCTCACCTATAACTCTATACTACTCTCCTGCCCCGCAGAGCATCTCACCTATAACTCTATACTACTCTCCTGCCCCGCAGAGCTTCTCACCTATATCTCTATACTATTCTCCTGCCCAGCAGAGCTTCTCACCTATAACTCTATACTACTCTCCTGCCCCGCAGAGCATCTCACCTATAACTCTATACTACTCTCCTGCTCAGCAGAGCTTCTCACCTATATCTCTATACTACTCTCCTGCCCGGCAGAGCATCTCACCTATAACTCTATACTACTCTCCTGCCCCGCAGAGCTTCTCACCTATATCTCTATACTATTCTCCTGCCCAGCAGAGCTTCTCACCTATAACTCTATACTACTCTCCTGCCCCGCAGAGCATCTCACCTATAACTCTATACTACTCTCCTGCTCAGCAGAGCTTCTCACCTATAACTCTATACTACTCTCCTGCCCGCAGAGCTTCTCACCTATATCTCTATACTACTCTCCTGCCCAGCAGAGCATCTCACCTATAACTCTATACTACTCTCCTGCCCGCAGAGCTTCTCACCTATATCTCTATACTACTCTCCTGCCTGGCAGAGCATCTCACCTATAACTCTATACTATTCTCCTGCCCGCAGAGCATCTCACCTATAACTCTATACTACTCTCCTGCCCCGCAGAGCTTCTCACCTATATCTCTATACTACTCTCCTGCCCAGCAGAGCATCTCACCTATAACTCTATACTATTCTCCTGCCCGGCAGAGCATCTCACCTATAACTCTATACTATTCTCCTGCCCGGCAGAGCATCTCACCTATAACTCTATACTATTCTCCTGCCCAGCAGAGCTTCTCACCTATATCTCTATACTACTCTCCTGCCCAGCAGAGCATCTCACCTATAACTCTATACTACTCTCCTGCCCGGCAGAGCATCTCACCTATAACTCTATACTACTCTCCTGCCCGCAGAGCATCTCACCTATAACTCTATACTGCTCTCCTGCCCCGCAGAGCATCTCACCTATAACTCTATACTACTCTCCTGCCCGCAGAGCATCTCACCTATAACTCTATACTACTCTCCTGCCCGCAGAGCTTCTCACCTATATCTCTATACTATTCTCCTGCCCGCAGAGCATCTCACCTATAACTCTATACTACTCTCCTGCCCCGCAGAGCATCTCACCTATAACTCTATACTACTCTCCTGCCCCGCAGAGCTTCTCACCTATATCTCTATACTATTCTCCTGCCCGCAGAGCATCTCACCTATAACTCTATACTACTCTCCTGCCCCGCAGAGCATCTCACCTATAACTCTATACTACTCTCCTGCCCCGCAGAGCTTCTCACCTATATCTCTATACTATTCTCCTGCCCAGCAGAGCTTCTCACCTATAACTCTATACTACTCTCCTGCCCCGCAGAGCATCTCACCTATAACTCTATACTACTCTCCTGCTCAGCAGAGCTTCTCACCTATATCTCTATACTACTCTCCTGCCCGGCAGAGCATCTCACCTATAACTCTATACTACTCTCCTGCCCGCAGAGCATCTCACCTATAACTCTATACTATTCTCCTGCCCGCAGAGCATCTCACCTATAGGGTAGAGGCACACTAGGGTATGCGTTATCGGAGCGATTTTAACGCATGACAGTCGGGCGAGTGCTTTCCGTATCGTCGTGCGAGTGTGATGAGATTTTGCTTTTTTTTCTCAGCTAACATCAGTGTGACGACTGTGCGGTGTCTGTGCGCTCTGCGTTTTTACATGGTCCTTCTCATCTTAATATATACTTACCTTCTAATGTCTTCACATCCTGTTTCGTCCAGATGTGTCCGGATCTCAAAATTCCAAGCAGCGGAAGTTCACCGACCTCCATATTGGGACACCCAAGTGATGGGAGTCTCAATATGGAAACTGCTGGTGGTACCAGCCTCTTGTGCGGTACCACCAGCGGAACACCGTCGCACCACACACACACACACACTGTATACGCTGTACGCACCACAGACACACACAAACACACTGTATATACCGTACGCAGCCTCTTGCGCAGTACCACCAGCAGAACACAGTCGCACCACACACACACACACACACACACACACACTGTATACGCTGTACGCACCACAGACACACACAAACACACTGTATATACCGTACGCAGCCTCTTGCGCAGTACCACCAGCAGAACACAGTCGCACCACAAAAACATACACTGTATACGCTGTACGCACCACACACACTGTATAAGCCGTACGCAGCCTCTTGTGTGGTACCACCAGCGGAACACCGTCATGAACACAACGCCGCCTGGATCAGCCGAATGATTCATTGACTGCCACCATCTTTGTACAGGAGGAGCGCATGCGCAGTTTTAATGTGACCGCCGCTATCTGTCTGCACAAAGATGCTGGCGGTCTGATTTACTGCGCTTGCGTGAATTCTGCGCAGGTGCAGTGAATAATTCGGCTGATCCCGGTGTCAGATGCGCGACGTATCTACAGGCAGAGGACGCCGGTCACATTAAAGGGGTTTTCCCACAAACGAAAGTTCATTTTAAAAATTGTCTGTGTCTGACTGTGTACTGAGCATAGCACATCTCCTGGGCAGGGGAGGAAGCATAAGACAACACTGACATTACAGAAGGGGATCACAATGGATTCATTTTGTCAGGTAAAATAGTGGTGGAGAGAGAGAGAGCACAGACAAGGGGGAGAGCACATGGGGTACACAGGTCAAAGAAGAGATGATGAGAGAAGACAGCAAATGAGGTAGAGAGAAAGCGCACAGGGGTGAGAGAGACAGCGCAGGGGGGAGACAGCTCAAACGGGACAGCACATGAGGGGAGAAGACAGCACAGGAAGGAGAGAGACAGCAGAGGAGGGATAGCACATGGGGTAGACAGGTCAAAGAAGAGAGCACAGAGGGGAAAGAGAGAGTGGATAGGTGGGTGAGCACATGGGAAGAGAGATTCTCAATGCTGCGAAACCTGCCCCCATCGGGACATTACCGCCCTCTCGATACAATAGCATGTGGCCTCCATCTAGTGCTGTATAACGTTCGAAAAGAGAAGACAGACAGATAGAATAGACAGATATATGCTGTAAAAGGTAGATCAGGCTTACCAGTCTCCCACCCATTAAGCCTCATGCATATTCACTGCATTGACTGGCAAACAGCCAATCACAGAAGCGCACACTCTGTGAAAGCCTCTGTGATTGGCTGTTGCAGTCAGACTGCATTTCCTTGATCTGAACGGTGTTTTTGCTTGGTTGCCGCCCCTGAAAATGGCGCTAGTGTGGCTGTACCCATACCTGTATACTATCCCCCTGCCCTGCAGAGCATCTCACCTATTATTCTATATTATTCTCCTGCCCTGCAGAGCATCTCACCTATAATTCTATATTATTCTCCTGCCCTGCAGAGCACCTCACCTATAATTCTATATTATTCTTCTGCCCTGCGGAGCATCTCACCTATAATTCTATATTATTCTTCTGCCCTGCAGAGCATCTCACATGTAGCTGCATACTATCCCCCTGTCCTGCAGAGCATTTAGCCTATAGCTCTATGCTATTCTCTGTTCTGCAGAGCATCTCACCTATAACTCTCTACTGTTTTCCTGTGGGTATTCATGTTTGTGGGCACTTTTCACATATCATGTGAACACCTTGCACCTGAAATATCATAGATCTGAAACTTTGTGATGCTGCAATTGGCAATTTTCCATGTGGGGAAACTTCTGTGTTGGGAATTTTCCGTGTGGGCAATTTTCCGTGTGGGCAATTTTCCGTGTGGGCAATTTTCTGGTCACTGTTTCATCTGAGGTGCTTTTTGCCCTTTGCCAAGATGGCGTCTGCTGCTTCACTTCTGCTCATGTAATCCGCCTTCCCTGTGTTTGTAACCCTGGTTCCCCTCTCAGCCCATGCTTGTGTATTCTGCTCGAATTCCTGGTTTTGTGTTGCAAGAGACTTTTCCTCTCCAGATAATCCCGCTCTGCCTTTTCTGCAAACCTTACCAGCTCGCAGTGGTGCTCGTGCTACAAGCTATTGTGCCTGTGTTACTCTGCATTTGCTTCAGCCTGCCTGCTAGGACACGTAAGCTCGGCCTGCTACAGCTTGTCTTGTTGGTATACGGTGCCAGTATATTTGACTCTTCTGGACTCGTAGCTCTGTACTGTTCCTGGACTCTTATTTAGTGACTGCCAGCCCTGATATGAACTGTGTCTTCTGATCTGCATTCCCCAGTGAATGCTACGCCCATAAGACTTAGCCCACAGCAGAGCTGCAAATGAACTACTCCTAAGATCACCCAGTTTTCTGTGTTACTTGGACTGTTGTGCACGTGCTGCACCCACGTTTATTACTATACATACTGACTCTGCCTGCAGTAGAGCTGCAAATGAACTTCTCCTAAGATCACCTTATTTGCTGTGATTACACTGCTCACGCCTCGCATCTATGTGTGTTTGAATACTACAGACGTGACTCTGCACTCTGGTTCAGCTGCCTTATTTGTCTCAAGCCAAGAGGTTCCTGAGTGTACCACTATAATCGTTACATGCATTAAGTTTTGACCTGTGTAGTGAAGGCGAGCTCACTGTAACCCATGGATGACATATACATTAGATTTCGGGCTGTGTAGTGAAGGTGAGCTCACTGTAACCCATGGATGACATGTACATTATGTTTTCAGGCCGTGTAGTAAAGCTGAGCTCAGTGTAACTTATGGACGACATATACATTATGTGTATTGAAGCTCAGCTCTGTGTAACCCAAGGATGACATACACATTATGTTTCGGGATGTGTAGAGAAGCTGAGCTCAGTGTAACCTACGGACAACATATACATTAGATATAGAATGCAGGCGATACATGGCCTGGTCCTGACATTGTTGCTCACCTTCTCATATTCAGTGTGCATCAGATCCAAGCGCCAGCAAGAAACGTCGTAATAATCGGAGAATCCATCCTCTACCCAAAGGAGGGTGAATGATGTCTGAGTTTTATTCACTGCAAAAAGAGACTTTGGGGGAGCTGGATCTGAAAAAAACATACAAAAAGTGTATGATCCATCACTGGCCGAAGTTACCTGCAGAATAACTACAAAATCTACATACACCTCTCTCTATATATAATGGATATGATCCACTACTCACCTGTAAACCTCCTGTCTGATCTATACAGGCTACTATATACACAGCGCCTTGTGAAAGTATTCGGCCCCCTGGAACTTTTCCACCTGTTCCCACATATCAGGCTTCAAACATAAAGATACCAAATGTAAATTTTTGGTGAGAAATCAACAACAAGTGGAACACAATTGTTAAGCTGAATGAAATTTATTGGTTATTTTAAATTTTTGTGGAAATTCAAAAACTGAAAAGTGGGGCGTGCAATATTATTCGGCCCCTTTACTTTCAGTGCAGCAAACTCACTCCAGAAGTTCATTGTGGATCTCTGAATGATCCAATGTCGTCCTAAATGCTTAATGATGATAAATATAATCCACCTGTGTGTGATCAAGTCTCCGTATAAATGCACCTGCTCTGTGATAGTCTCAGGGTTCTGTGTGAAGCACAGAGAGCATCATGAAGACCAAGGAACACAACAGGCAGGTCCGTGATATCGTTGTGGAGAAGTTTAAAGCCGGATTTGGA
This sequence comes from Ranitomeya imitator, assembly GCF_032444005.1. Classification (NCBI taxonomy): domain Eukaryota; kingdom Metazoa; phylum Chordata; class Amphibia; order Anura; family Dendrobatidae; genus Ranitomeya; species Ranitomeya imitator. The sequence continues at coordinate 633,991 of NC_091285.1, read as the reverse complement.
TACAAAATGATTTCCAAAACTCTAAACATCCCAAGGAGCACTGTGAAAGCGATCATATTGAAATGGAAGGAGTATCATACCGCTGCAAATCTACCAAGACCCGGACGTCCCTCTAAACTTTCATCTCAAACAAGGAGAAGACTGATCAGAGATGGAGCCAAGAGGCCCATGATCACTCTGGATGAACTGCAGAGATCTACAGCTGAGGTGGGACAGTCTGTCCATAGGACAACAATCAGTAGTACACTGCACAAATCTGGCCTTTATGGAAGAGTGGCAAGAAGAAAGCCATTTCTCAAAGATATCTATAAAAAATGTTGTTTAAGTTTGCAACAAGCCACCTGGGAGACACACCAAACATGTGGAAGAAGGTGCTCTGGTCAGATGAAACCAAAATCGAACTTTTTGGCAACAATGCCAAGCGATATGTTTGTCGTAAAGGCAACACAGCTCATCACCCTGAACACACCATCCCCACTGTCAAACATGGTGGTGGCAGCATCATGGTTTGGGCCTGCTCTTCTTCAGCAGGGACAGGGAAGATGGGTAAAATTGATGGGAAGATGGATGGAGCCAAATACAGGACCATTCTTGAAGAAAACCTTTTGGAGTCTGCAAAAGACCTGAGTCTGGGACGGAGATTTGTCTTCCAACAAGAAAATAATCTCAAACATAAAGCAAAATCTACAATGGAATGGTTCACAAATAAACGTATCCAGGTGTTAGAATGGCCAAGTCACAGTCCAGACCTCAATCCAATGGAGAATCTGTGGAAAGAGCTGAGAACTGCTGTTCACAAACGATCTCCATCAAACCTCACTGAGCTCGAGCTGTTTGCCAAGGAAGAATGAAATTCTTGCCCAGTCTCTAGTGATCTAGTGATGAGCGAATATACTCGGTACTCGAGATTTCCCGAGCACGCTCGTGTGTCCTCCGAGTATTTGTAAGTACTCGGAGATTTAGTTTTCAGCGCCGCAGCTGAATGACTTACATCTGTTAGCCAGCTTGATTACATCTGGGGATTCACTAGCAACCAGGCAACCCCCACATGTACTTATGCTGGCAAACAGATGTAAATCATTCAGCTGCGGCGCTGAAAATGAAATCTCCGAGTACTTACAAATACTCAGAGGACACCCAAGCGTGCTCGGGAAATCTCCAGTACCGAGTATATTCGCTCATCACTAATAGAGACATACCCCAAGCGACTTGCAGCTGTAATCGCAGCAAAATGTGGCACATTTACATTTGGTATCTTTATGTTTCTAGCGTGATATGTGGGAAAAGGTTGGAAAGTTCCGGGGAGCCGAATACCTTCGCAAGGCAGTGTGTATGTGTATAATGTATGTGTATATATATCAAAAAAATAAAGGGGACACTAAAAACCCACATCCTAAATATCACTGAATGAAATATTCCAGTTGTAAATCTTTATTCTTCATTACATAGTGGAATGTGTTGAGAACAATAAAACCTAAAAAGTATCAACGTAAATCACAACTAATATCCCACAGAGGTCTGGAGTTGGAATGATGCTCAAAATCAAAGTGGAAAATGAATTTACAGGCTGATCCAACTTCAGTGGAAATTCCTCAAGACAAGGAAATGATGCTCAGTAGTGTGTGTGACCTCCACGTGCCTGTATGATCTCCTTATAATGCCTGGGCATGTTCCAGATGAGGCGGCGGATGGTCTCCAGAGGGATCTCCTCCCAGACCTGAACTAAAGCATCCGCCAACTCCTGGACAGTCTGTGGTGCAACGTGACGTTGGTGGATGGTGTGAGACTTGATGTCCCAGATGTGTTCAATCGGATTCAGGTCTGGGGAACGGCGGGCCAGTCCATAGCTTCAGTGCCTTCATCTTGCAGGAACTGCTGACTTACTCCAGCCACATGAGGTCTGGCATTGTCCTGCATTAGGAGGAACCCAGGGCCAACCGCACCAGCATATGGTCTCACAAGGGGTCTGAGGATTTCATCTCGGTACCTAATGGCAGTCAGGCTACCTCTGGTGAGCACATGGGGGGCTGGGCAACCCTCCAAAGAAATGCCACCCCACACCATTACTGACCCACTGCCAAACCGGTCATGCTGAAGGATGTTGCAGGCAGCAATTCGCTCTCCACAGCGTCTCCAGACTCTCATCTGTCACATGTGCTCAGTGTGAACCTGCTTTCATCTGTGAAGAGCACAGGGCGCCAGTGGCGAATCTGCCAATTCTGCCAATCCTGGTGTTCTGTGGCAAATGCCAAGAGTCCTGCACGGTGTTGGGCTGTGAGCACAACCCCCATCTGTGGACGCCAGGCACTCAGACCATCCTCACAGAGTCGGTTTCTAACCGTTTGTTAGAAACATTTTAACACATCCACATTTGTGGCATGCTGGAGGTCATTTTGCAGGGCTCTGGCAGTACTCCTCCTGTTCCTCCTTGCACAAAGGCCGAGGTAGCGGTCCAGCTGCTGGGTTGTTGTCCTCCTACGGCTCCCTCCATGTCTCCTGGTGTACTGGACTGTCTCCTGGTAGCGCCTCCTGCCTCTGGACACTACACTGACAGACACAGCAAATCTTCTTGCCACAGCTCTCATTCATGGCTCTCATTGATGTGCCATACTGGATGAGCTGCACAACCTGAGCCACTTGTGTGAGTTGTAGAGTCTGTCTCATGCTACCACGAGTGTGAAAGCACAAGCAACATTCAAAAGTGACCATAACATCTGCCAGAAAGCATTGGTACGGAGATGTGGTCTGTGGTCCTCACCTGCAGTACCACTCCCTTATTGAGTGTGTCTTGATAATTGCCAATAATTTCCATCTGTTGTCTATTCCATTTGCACAACAGCATGTGAAATTGATTGTCAATCAGTGTTGCTTCCTAAATGTGCGATTTCACAGAAGTTTAATTTACCTGGAGTTATATTCTGTTGTTTAAGAGTTCCCTTCATTTTTTGAGCAGATATATATATATATATACATACACACACTAGATGGTGGCCCGATTCTAACGCATCGGGTATTCTAGAATATGCATGTCCACGTAGTATATTGCACAGCCACGTAGTATATTGCCCAGTCACGTAGTATATTGCCCAGTCACGGAGTGTATTGCCCAGCCACGGAGTATATTGCCCAGCCACGGAGTATATTGCCCAGCCACGTAGTATATTGCTCAGCCACATAGTATATTGCACAGCCACGTAGTATACAGCACAGAGCCACGTAGTATATTGCCCAGTCACGGAGTATATTGCCCAGCCACGTAGTATATTGCCCAGTGATGTAGTATACAGCAGAGCCACGTAGTATATTGCACAGCGACGTAGTATACAGCACAGAGCCACGTAGTATATTGGCCAGCCACGTATGTCACAGGTTAAAAAAATAAACATACTCACCTAACGATCTGAGGGCCCCTTGTAGTTTAACATACTTACCATTCTGGTCGCTACTCCTCAGCGTCCTGTCTCTCCGCCGCCTGGGATCCAACGGCGCTGTGTCGATGGGTGCGTCGCTGCCGCCATCTTCCGTTCCCAGGATGCTTTGCGAAATTACCCAGATGCCTTAACCGTCTCCGATCATACCATACGCGCTGGTTTCTGTAAAGACAAAATCCTTCTTGCAGCCCCTTCCCCCCTCTCTGTGAATTTCCACTTCCCCCTTCCTTCCACCAAATGGTTATTCTGTAATGTGAGTTTATTGCTCTGCCAGCTAGCAGAGAGTAGCATGTGTTTTTCCACCAAAATCCCTTTGTCTGCTAGCATAAGACTTAAAGTCAAAGGTCAATAACAAACATTAATCCCACAAACATGAAAATTAGATTTCCAGGATCTGGGCAATTAGGGCTACGCATGGCAGCGTTTTGTGGAATTTAGGGCCATCAGAAACCTGCGAAATGAATTCCAGTAAACCACAGACATACCGTATTTGGACTCAAAAGAAAGGTAAAATCACATGGGTAAAAATAATGCCAATATGGTTGGCCTGTGAGCTTCAGGGCCAAAGATATGGAAAAAAAAGGAGTTTTGCTAACTTTCCAAAATAGGTGTATCCCCCAGGAAACAGCCCACAGGTGAGGTCAGCCAAATTGGGAGTCCCTAATTTTATGTCCAAACCATAAAAAAGGAAAAGTCCATTTTGGGAGGCATTAAGAGCTGGAGAGACAACTAGACACCATGCTGGGGTGCTGACTCATTCCCTTGGAAACTCTCCTCCCCTTTATTGACATGTCATACTTGTGACTGAGATTTGGTAAGTTTCGTACTTTTATTGCTTTTATGTTATAACTGTTTGTTCATATTTGTATTTTGTCTCTTTTGTAATATCTGTTTGTATCTTTGGTAAACACTGCCGATTTTTATGTAGTAAACTTGTAAATCTGCTAGATTCGCTCTTCTTGCTCTCTGATCGTTCCGACATGTACTCCGTCCAAATTCACGCTACCTGGGGTTGGTTTCTGACCAGATATAGGCTTGGTAACGGATTATATCTAACGAGTGTTAGGACTGGCGGAACGCACCAAGAGAGATGATATAGATGCGTTCGCAGTCCGGGGTCCACCGTGCAGGTGAAACCTGCTGCTAGGAAATGACAGACTATATGGCGGTATCCAAAAGTATACACGCGTGGGTTAAACCTCACCCAGCGTGAAGAAAGCGATCCTGTTGCGTCACAGGACCGCGGTACCGCACATAGAGCGCGAGCAAGTGGTCAGCGAACTTAACCCCAACAGGGATTGTAGTCCGATTAGACCCATGCTGGCACTACACCGCTACTGGGTGTGTAAGGAAATATATAATTATAGCACCGAAGTGCGAACTGTGCCGTGCTGGCAGGTACCACAAAGCACCCAGACGTGGGTCAGGAAGCGCACACTGGCGCGTGGCACCGCACTGGCGGACACAGCAATAGACGCTGATACGTGTGTGACACGTTGAGTGATTAGTCGGGCGCTAGATAGCAGCCATACACCATACGCGAACAGTCATACAATAGGGTAGGGGTATTTAAAGAACGACTTGCACTCACAACAAACACACGTATTAAATTGTACACTAGCGCATGGCCGTGCGGTCATGCGCAGTTTATATAGTTGCAGGACAGGAAGTGGCCACAGAAACTTTGCCCTTCCAAGACCTGCCAAGAGGACCAATAGAATGCGCTGCAGAGTCTGAGCACATGACCCTCGATCTCCAACGGGAGATCTTGCCCTGGGCATGCTCAGTGTGCGCACACAAGGACTTAGTCCCAGAGAAGTCCACTCGCTGCTGACCAGCACTGACTTTAATGGCAGGAGCTGAAGAAGCAGCAGTAACTCTCTGAACAGAGTGAGACCGAGCAAGACGCTGGGACCGACGTCCCTGCTGAGCAGACTCCACTGCGGCTGGATAGGAATGGGGGACCGCAGCGGAGACGGCTCGAGATTCCCCCTGTGCAGAAGCGGGAACTCGAGACCTAACACGAGGAACTGGTGGCAGCATACTGTTCTGGTGTTATTGGGGGATCCTGGCAGTGATGGAACGAGGTTTATATGTGTATCCCTGGCCTGGGACTGGTGATATATATACCGCCCTCACTGCAGAGTGCCCCGATAACCAGTACATGACAGGGCAGCCTCTCCAGCGACTAGTTATCCTAGGCGAAGTTCCCTGACTGACCTGAGGGTAAGGGGGGCCCCAGAGGGCTGCAAGCTCATGAACTAGAAAAGTAAAGTGGGTTTACCTGACACAGGTATTGGTAATTTTTGCAGTGTGGGCAGGTGCCAAGTCCTGCTGGAGAATTAAATTTCCATCTCCAAAAAGCTTGTCAGCAGAGGGAAGCATGAAGTGCTCTAAAATTTCCTGGTAGACGGCTGCACCGACTTTGGTCTTGATAAAACACAGTGGACCGACACCAGCAGATGACATGGCTCACCAAACCATCACTGATTGTGAAGACTTCACACTAAACCTCCAGCAGCTTGGATTGTCACCTCTCCACTCTTCCTCCAGACTCAGAGACCTTGATTTCCAAATGAAATGTAAAATTTACTTTCATCTGAAAACAACACATTGGACCACTGACAACAGTTCTTCTTCTCCTTGGCCCAGGTAACACGCTTCTGGCGTTGTCTATTGGTCATGTCATGTCAGCTGGACACAAGGAATGCGACACTTGTAGCCCATGTCCTGGATACGTCTGTGTGTGGTTGCTCTTGAAGCAATGACTCCAGCAGCAGTCCATTCCTTGTGATTCTCCCTCAAATTTTTGAATGGCCTTTTCTTAACAATCCTTTCAAGGCTAGGGTTTATCCTGGTTGCTTGTGCACCTTTTTCTACCACACTTTTTCTTCCACTCAACTTTCCATAAATATGCTTGGATACAGCACTCTGAACAGCCGGCTTCTTTAACAATGACCTTTTGTGGCTTACCCTCTTTGTGGAGTGTGTCAATGACTGCATTCTGGACATCTGTCAAGTCAGCCATCTTCCCCATGACTGTGGAGCCTACTGAAACAGACTAAAGGATGTTTTTTAAATGCTTAGGAAGCCTTTGCAGGTTTTTTGTTAAATATTCTAATTTACTGAAATAATGACTTCTGTGTTTTCATTGGCTGTAAGCCATAATCATCAACATTAACAGAAATAAACATGTGAAATAGATCACTCTGTTTGTAATGACTCTATATAATGAGTTTCACTTTTTGTATTGAAGAACTGAAATAAATTCACTTTTTGATGATATTCAAACTTAGTGAGAAGCACCTGTATATACTGTAAATAATGTACATGATCCATCAGTCACTTGTACACCTCCTATGTTATCTATATGGGCCTCTCCAGATATACTATGTATATGTATAATTATATATACAGTGGGGCAAAAAAGTATTTAGTCAGTCAGCAATAGTGCAAGTTCCACCACTTAAAAAGATGAGAGGCGTCTGTAATTTACATCATAGGTAGACCTCAAACTATGGGAGACAAACTGAGAAAAAAAAAATCCAGAAAATCACATTGTCTGTTTTTTTTAACATTTTATTTGCATATTATGGTGGAAAATAAGTATTTGGTCAGAAACAAAATTTCATCTCAATACTTTGTAATGTATCCTTTGTTGGCAATGACAGAGGTCAAACGTTTTCTGTAAGTCTTCACAAGGTTGCCACACACTGTTGTTGGTATGTTGGCCCATTCCTCCATGCAGATCTCCTCTAGAGCAGTGATGTTTTTGGCTTTTCGCTTGGCAACACGGACTTTCAACTCCCTCCAAAGGTTTTCTATAGGGTTGCGATCTGGAGACTGGCTAGGCCACTCCAGGACCTTGAAATGCTTCTTACGAAGCCACTCCTTCGTTGCCCTGGCGGTGTGCTTTGGATCATTGTCATGTTGAAAGACCCAGCCACGTTTCATCTTCAATGCCCTTGCTGATGGAAGGAGGTTTGCACTCAAAATCTCACGATACATGGCCCCATTCATTCTTTCATGTACCCGGATCAGTCGTCCTGGCCCCTTTGCAGAGAAACAGCCCCAAAGCATGATGTTTCCACCACCATGCTTTACAGTAGGTATGGTGTTTGATGGATGTAACTCAGTATTCTTTTTCCTCCAAACACGACAAGTTGTGTTTCTACCAAACAGTTCCAGTTTGGTTTCATCAGACCATAGGACATTCTCCCAAAACTCCTCTGGATCATCCAAATGCTCTCTAGCAAATTTCAGACGGGCCCGGACATGTACTGGCTTAAGCAGTGGGACACGTCTGGCACTGCAGGATCTGAGTCCATGGTGGCGTAGTGTGTTACTTATGGTAGGCCTTGTTACATTGGTCCCAGCTCTCTGCAGTTCATTCACTAGGTCCCCCCGCGTGATTCTGGGATTTTTGCTCACCGTTCTTGTGATCATTCTGACCCCACGGGGTGGGATTTTGCGTGGAGCCCCAGATCGAGGGAGATTATCAGTGGTCTTGTATGTCTTCCATTTTCTAATTATTGCTCCCACTGTTGATTTCTTCACTCCAAGCTGGTTGGCTATTGCAGATTCAGTCTTCCCAGCCTGGTGCAGGGCTACAATTTTGTTTCTGGTGTCCTTTGACAGCTCTTTGGTCTTCACCATAGTGGAGTTTGGAGTCAGACTGTTTGAGGGTGTGCACAGGTGTCTTTTTATACTGATAACAAGTTTAATCAGGTGCCATTACTACAGGTAATGAGTGGAGGAAAGAGGAGACTCTTAAAGAAGAAGTTACAGGTCTGTGAGAGCCAGAAATCTTGATTGTTTGTTTCTGACCAAATACTTATTTTCCACCATAATATGCAAATAAAATGTTAAAAAAACAGACAATGTGATTTTCTGGTTTTTTTTTTCTCAGTTTGTCTCCCACAGTTGAGGTCTACCTATGATGTAAATTACAGACGCCTCTCATCTTTTTAAGTGGTGGAACTTGCACTATTGCTGACTGACTAAATACTTTTTTGCCCCACTGTATATATATATATATATATATATATATATATATATATATATATATATATATACATATATACATACACGCATACACTCTAGAGGGTGGCCCGATTCTAACGCATCGGGTATTCTAGAATATGCATGTCCACGTAGTATATTGCCCAGTCACGTACTATATTGCCCAGCCCGCGTAGTACATTGCCCAGCCCGCGTAGTACATTGCCCAGCCCGCGTAGTACATTGCCCAGCCCGCGTAGTACATTGCCCAGCCCGCGTAGTACATTGCCCAGCCCGCGTAGTACATTGCCCAGCCCGCGTAGTACATTGCCCAGCCCGCGTAGTACATTGCCCAGCCCGCGTAGTACATTGCCCAGCCCGCGTAGTACATTGCCCAGCCCGCGTAGTACATTGCCCAGCCCGCGTAGTATGTGGGCATCATATCCCTGTTAAAAAAAATAATTAAAATAAAAATTAGTTATATACTCACCTTCCATTGGCCCCTGGATCCAGGAAGCATTTACCGACGCTCCTCACGCGCTCCGGTCTCAAGAGTGCATTGCGGTCTCGCGAGATGATGACGTAGTGGTCTCGCGAGACCGCTACGTCATCATCTCGCGAGATCGCAATGCATGGTTCGGTTACCAGAACGTCGCGAGGAGCGAGAAAGGCGCCGGAAAGTATATGATGACTTTTTATTTTTTTATTATTTTTAACATTAGATCTTTTTACTAATGATGCTGCACAGGCATCATCAATAGTAAAAAAGTTGGTCACACAGGGTTAATAGCAGCATTAATGGAGTGCGTTACACCGCGGCATAACGCTGTCCATTAGCGCTGCCATTAACCCTGTGTGAGCGCTGACTGGAGGGGAGTACGGAGCGGGCACTGACTGCGGGGAGGAAGGAGCGGTCATGTTGCCGCTGGACTGTGCCCGTCGCTGATTGGTCGTGGCAATGGTCGTGGGCGTTTTGCCACGACCAATCAGCGGCTTGTTTTTCCATGACAGACAGAGGCCGCGACCAAAGAATATCCGTGACAGAAAGACAGACGGAAGTGACCCTTAGACAAAATTATATATATATTCGGAAATCCAAAAGGTATAGTAACCGCACATTATGTCCCCATTATCCATACAGATCACAAGTAAGTCAGGAGCAGATGCTGGATAAGGAATTTCTCACCCATAGGACAGCACTGAAGAAGCGAAACACGTGTTGGGGTGTGTGCGGTGTTCAGTGCTGTCCTATGGGTGAGAAATTCCTTATCCAGCATCTGCTCCTGACTTACTTGTGATCTGTATGGATAATGGGGACATAATGTGCGGTTACTATACCTATTTACTGAGATTGTCCTGAGAACAGGCTGGTGGTTATATATTCCTCTCACCCATTTATCTACTCTTACAGTTGGGGTTACTTTTATATGTATTGTTAGACACTGTTATCAGATGATGTTACGGTTAGAGTACCCCTGTACTTTGGATAGCCTGTCACTGCCTATATGCATCATTACTTAGATTACCTGTCCAGTTATTTTGGATTTTATTGTAACATACATAGTAACATAGTTTGTAAGGCCGAAAAAAGACATTTGTCCATCCAGTTCAGCCTATATTCCATCATAATAAATCCCCAGATCTACGTCCTTCTACAGAACCTAATAATTGTATGATACAATATTGTTCTGCTCCAGGAAGACATCCAGGCCTCTCTTGAACCCCTCGACTGAGTTCGCCATCACCACCTCCTCAGGCAAGCAATTCCAGATTCTCACTGCCCTAACAGTAAAGAATCCTCTTCTATGTTGGTGGAAAAACCTTCTCTCCTCCAGACGCAAAGAATGCCCCCTTGTGCCCGTCACCTTCCTTGGTATAAACAGATCCTCAGCGAGATATTTGTATTGTCCCCTTATATACTTATACATGGTTATTAGATCGCCCCTCAGTCGTCTTTTTTCTAGACTAAATAATCCAAATTTCGCTAATCTATCTGGGTATTGTAGTTCTCCCATCCCCTTTATTAATTTTGTTGCCCTGTGTGTTTCTATATTTATGTATTATGTGGTAATAAAGTTTTGTACTTTTTTCTAAATCAGTTTATCCTTTGGATATTTGTAATCAATTATTTGATTTGCAGTTGGGAATTGTAACTCTTTTTCTTATGGCTACTGCATTGCTCTTTAGAGTTTTCCCCTAATATGGTCCTTACATATTATCAGTTCTGGTATATGTATATAAGGATATATATATATATATATATATATATATATATATATATATATATATATATATATATATATATATATATATATATATATATATATATATATATATATATATATATATATATATATATATATATATATATCTCGTATTTTTCGGACTATAAGACGCACCGGACCATAAGACGCACCCCAAATTTGGGGTGAAAATTGCAGAAAAAAAGATTTTTTATAACATGGGGGTCCGTCTTATTGTCCGAATTTACAGTATCTTATGGCGGTGGCAGAGCAGGGTCACAGGAGGCAAGGTGGGGTGATGCTGGGATGAGGAGGTGCTGGGATGAGAAGGTGCTGGGATGAGAAGGTGCTGGGATGAGAAGGTGCTGGGATCAGGAGGTGCTGGGATCAGGAGGTGCTGGGATCAGGAGGTGCAGTGAGAGGTATGGCGTGAGAGGGGTCCCTGGCGTACCATGCAGGCTTACCTAGGTGGCAGAGGTCCGGTGGCAGAGGTGCGGTGGCGGGGGTGTGGCAGCAGAGGAGGCGCAGGAAGCGGGGTCCCTTTCCCCGGTATGGTGATGCAGCAGGCCCGGTATGCAGCAGAGCCGGGTGAATCCTCTTGTTATCGGTGGGCGCGGCCATCTTCCTGAGGCCGCGCGTGTGCAGATGAAGCGCTCTGCTCCCGGGGCTTCAGGAAAATGGCCGCGGGAGGCCGCGCGTGCGCAGATGGAGATCGCGGCGGCCATTTTCCTGAAGCCCCGGGAAGCAGAGCGCTCCATCTGCGCACGCGCGGCCTCCGGAAAATGGCCGCCACCACCGATAACAAGAGGATTCACCCGGCTCTGCTGCATACCGGGCCTGCTGCATCACCATACCGGGGAAAGGGACCCCGCTTACTGCGCCTCCTCTGCCGCCACACCCCCGCAACCGCACCTCTGCCACCGCACCTCTGCCACCTAGGTAAGCCTGCATTGCGACTATTAGACGCACCCCCCATTTTCCCCCCTTTTTTTGGGGGGAAAAAGTGCGTCTTTTAGTCCGAAAAATACGGTATATATTAAGGTTTCTACCCGCTCAGATGCGTAGGAGGAAACAGGAGGCACATTCTCTTTAGGCCATGTTCACACCATCCTTTTTTTCATGCGGAATCGCCGCGATTTTCCCGCTGCGGGTCCGCAGCTGTTTTCCATGCAGGGTACATTACAATGTACCCTATGGAAACCAGGAACTGCTGTGCCCACATTGCGGAAAATCGCGAAAAAAGCCGCACTGAATTGCCGCGGTAAAAAAGAAGTACCATGTCACTTCTTTTTGCGGAACTGCAGCGGTTCTGCACCCATAGACCTCCATTGTGAGGTCAAACCCGCAGATGAAAAATATATCTGCGGGTTTTACTGCGGTTTGTGGTGCAGAACCGCTGCAATGTGGCTGCCCCCCGTGCCCCAATCCCACCCCCCCATGCTCCGACGCCCCCCCCCCCGTGCCCTAATCTCCCCCCCTTATACCTCCCCGGCCTCCCGGTGTCCGTCCGGCCGTCTTCTCCCTGGGCGCTGCCATCTTGCAAAATGGCGGCCGCATGCGCAGTGCGCCCGCCGAATCTGCCGGCCGGCAGATTCGTTCCAAAGTGCATTTTGATCACTGAGATATAACCTATCTCAGTGATCAAAATAAAAAAAATAGTAAATGACCCCCCCCCCCCTTTGTCACCCCCATAGGTAGGGACAATAAAAAAAATTAAGAATTTTTTTTTTTTTCCACTAAGGTTAGAATAGGGTTAGGGTTAGGGTTAGGGGTAGGGTTAGGGGTAGGGTATTTTCAGCCATTTTAACCCTAAAAAACTTCCTAGAAAACACACAGACTCTGCATAGAAAACTGCATCAAAAAAACGCATCAAAAAAGCACCAAAAAAAGGACCTGCGTTTTCTGCCAAGAGCTGCGGTTTTTAGTCCTGAAAAAAAAGGAGGGAAATCAGGAACGTGTGAACATACCCTTAATATCCATGTGAGTTTATTTGCTCCATAAAGCACCAAGGCAGCAACAGAAAGGAAAACCGTCCGTACATCAGGCCGACATAGCATAAAAGTCCATAGAGGACCTCCGCTCTCTCAGGCCTGTGGGCACAGTGCAATGTCCAGCACTCAGGTTCTAGCTGAAGCCACAGACCACTCTGTAGTGTCCGGCCTGGACACATGGAAGTCTGTCCACACCGGCCGACTCCCAAACACTCTCACACCATGTGCAGCTAAACACACCTCCTTTAGGTAGCCTGTAACCACACCCACAGGTGAGGTAACAGCACATGCACTGGTCACATGATCATGACATCACTGCAGGTCCTCAAACTCAAGCACTTCCCGCAGGGAAAAGGGGTACAGTAAGCACCGTCACCCAGAGGTGAGGCATGTGGGTAGCCAGACCCTCCCATCTCTTATAGCTACCCGCAACCCGGACCCAGGTGCACTAAACGACATCTTTAGTGCTCACATGCACTAAAGACAAAATACTCCGGGTTGCATCGCAGGGAGCATCCATCCCTGTGAGACATACCTCCAATTAACCACGCGACCACCAGTCACACCACATATTCCCCCCTCTGTTCAAACCTGTGGGGTTGAACCAGGGCCGGCTCCAGGTTTTCGAGGGCCCCGGGCGAAAGAGTCTCAGTGGGCCCCCCCCCTTTAACACATACCCCGATTTATGATGCCCAGATACGGCAGAGAAATGTATAGTACAATGCCAGATTTCACTTCTTACATGAGTGACAGCTATTGTAGATTCTGCAGTGTATATATACAGGAGGAAAGGTGCTGTGCAGTGTATATATACAGGAGAGGTGCTGTGCAGTGTATATATACAGGAGGAAAGGCTCTGTGCAGTGTATATATACAGGAGGAAAGGCTCTGTGCAGTGTATATATACAGGAGAGGTGCTGTGCAGTGTATATATACAGGAGGAAAGGCTCTGTGCAGTGTATATATACAGGAGGAAAGGCTCTGTGCAGTGTATATATACAGGAGAGGTGCTGTGCAGTGTATATATACAGGAGGAAAGGCTCTGTGCAGTGTATATATACAGGAGAGGTGCTGTGCAGTGTATATATACAGGAGGAAAGGCTCTGTGCAGTGTATATATACAGGAGAGGTGCTTTTCTGTTTTGAGTTTTTCTATGAAACAAAGACTTTTCTACATAAACAACGTTGTTTGGTTTTGTGGCCCCAACAGATCTGTGCTACAAACTAACAGGCGGCTCGAGCATTAATGAGGTACCTGATGCTGAATCCTTTCCACAAACCCTAATAACCCAATTAGTGCCCTGTCATTAGAAGCTCATTAAACGCCTCCCCGTCCCGAGCAGTCATGTACAGTATGGGGGGATCCTGCAGCCCACCCCCTGAATGCTCCATACCATACACTGCCCTCTGTCGCGCTCACTATTATCCTGTGCATTTCTCCTTCATCGTTACCCCATGTTACACTTGTCACCCCCCACTACAGAGTAGCAGGGCAGCCAATGTCACCCCGTCCCGGACCCTAATGGCAGCAGGAAATGTCTGCTCCTCTATTGGGTTGGAACCTGATTTAATCAAGGAATAATGTGGATTTGTTGCCGGTGGCTGCAGGGGAAGGGTTAAATGATGCCATGTCCTTGGTGGGAGCAGTGGCAGCTGCTGGGACCTGGACAGACACAACCAATGTTGCTGTGACTGCACAGTGTGACCTGGAGGAGAGAATCTGAGACTCCGGAGCAGAAATCACCCACATGCCAGCACTGGGCAGAGTCCCTCCAGTCACCAGCCTGGGGCCACGGGGCCCCAACGTACAGCCCACAGCTCAGTTTTATCCATGGCAGCAGCTCCCCTTCCTCCTGGCATCTGGTTAACCCCATTTATGCGGGTCGGATTGTTATCTTTCAGGTTCAGCAATAACCTTCATACAGATGGGAAGGGGTTAAGCTTCTTCCTACCCCACTGGTGCAGGTTTGGTGCAGCATGCATGTATTCTGGGTGAGCTGGGCGGCTACAGGTTGCAGGCTGCACCCCACCAGCTGCTCCTCCAGACATCACCCACATTTTTAGGCAGCGGAGACAGACAGCAGCAGACTGAGCCACAACTGCAACCACTGATGGATACCTTTGCACTCACTCAGGCACTGGTAGGACGGAGCTCCTCCGGAATCTGCCTGATAAACTTCAGCACTGTCTGCAGCCACCCAGGGGGGAGAGCAGAGAACTCTTAACCCCTATGTGTGCCTGCCTGGCTGCACTGACTGAGTGAGAAGATGCTTGTGTCAGAGCTGGCACATAGGGGTTAAGAGAAAGCAGCCAGCAGTGACTTTGTGAGGGGAGAGAGCACGTTATCTCCTGCTCTGCTCTCCCAGCTGTATCTATGACAGCATGAGTGGGCCCCCCCCTCTCCCCAGGGCCCCAGCATTTGCCCGGTGTGCCGGGTGCTGACGCCGACCCTGGGTTGAACACTTGTCCTAAACCGACCAGAGACCCTTCTCAGTCGTCCCTGACAGTCAAACCGTCTGTCTAAGTCAGGGCCTGTTACTGAACCCTTTCGTCGGCATTCGTCAACCATTTCCGTCACATCCTTTGATAAAGATGACCCCTTGTCATTTTGTCTGGTACAGGATCTCCCGCTTAGGTCACTGAGCCCTGAGCTAACTGAGGAGTCACTATTTCTAGCTCTTCCATTTGGCCACCTTCGGTTCTCCCTCTGTTGGTGATCTCCCCTATTGTCTTTCTTCGGAGAGCAGTTCTTCCCTTTATCTCTATATCCTCTGTTAGCTTGAGGACTTCCAGTCTTTAGAGAACCTCTTTGTCTCTCTATACCGCAAGTTGAAGGTGGTGGCAATCTGTTTGCCAATTCCCGCAGCTCTATATTGATCTGCTCCCTCTCACGTCTTAGCTGCTCTGTTTCAGGTAAACCACGCGATACCCCAGGAGCATTCGGATATTCCCAAGGCTCTCCATGGATCAGATGACCAGGAATGGAACCATCCCATCTTCACCCACGACCTGGGACTTCGTCATCAGCCGGAATGCTCACTCTCATAACATGGGACCTATTCACCATCTCCTGCATCACCTTCCCAAATCTTCCGATGACTTTCCTCACCAGACCTCTGGGCACTTGCACGATGTCTTCTACAATACCCAACCGACTTTGAGCTTCTCTCGCTAGCTCCAGACGTCGAGCGGCTTCCTTATTCTTCAACGTGATCATTTGTTTTGTGCGGAGGCATTGTAGATGCATGTCTCTCAGGACAGCCACCCGCTTCACTGTGACTTCCCTAGTCGACAGTATGACCAGTTGATGAGTCTCAGGTGCCCAAGTGCACCCTACACGCTTCGACCGCCTTTTTAAAAGCTTCATGCACCTCCTCACTGGCACACGCTTCTTGCATGTCTTCGGGTACGTCTATTACGCACTTGAAAATCGAAGTCTCACCTTCTTGGTCATATCGTTGGACCTCCTCGTCCTTACACCAGCGCAGTTTTCCAAGACCTCGATGTCCTTTGTTCGTCCATCTGCGTGGCACTTCCCTTGCTGGATTTCTTCCTCCGTGGAGGCCCCTTCTTTGGTCAGCCTCTCCAGCTCACGCTCCTTCATAGCGATCAGATCGGGAGAGCGCAACAGTTTGATTTCCCGGTCATCCGTGGATTTCTGGAGCTGTTGATTAGTCTCCTTTGTCTTGAGCTCTTGGAGAACTTTATCTTGCTCCTCTACCAAGCAGCGACGCTCATCCTCTCTCTGGAGAAGCTCCTGCTGATTCTTCTCTTGGGCCTCTCTGAACACCTCCATATCTTTCAACATGGCCTTGTTCATGTTTTGACACGCTGATAGGTGACCTCTGAGTTCAGAGACTTCCTTCTCTAGGTCACCCACTCTGTGCTCAATTGCTTGCCTCAGGACCCTTTCTCGTTCGACTGTTTCTTTAAGCAGCTCTATGTTATGGTCCTGCTCTCTTTTGGCCAGCACATGTTGCGCCACCAGTTCTTTAATTAAACTTTCAGATGGGGTCTCTTGCTCACCCACACTCTACCTCTTCAGGGTTCCACCTGTTTCTGCACCCACATCTATGGTCTCTGCAGGGTTCTCTGTCTGTTTACTCTTAGGTACCTCTTGACTCTTGGTAACTTCAGAGTTCTCCATCTCTTCAGCATCAGGTACTCTGGAGCCTTCATCAAACTGAGTCACTTCACCCTTTCCGGGCATTGCAGATGTGGGTCTAAAAAAGGTCTGTTCTAACCCCAGCCCGTCACCAACTACCTCAGTGCTAGGGTTTGTCAGAGATAAAGTGACCTCCTCATCAAGGACAATAACGTGATCTGCACCTGACCATGTCTCCTCCTCATCATCCCTCTTCTCAGAGGGTGTAACCTGTCCCGCCTTTCTGCGGCCCCCGCAACGAGATGAAGATCTGTGATTTTTACTCGGCTCCTCCTTACTGCACTCTTTTTCCCTTGTGCTCGAGTCACCATCTGAGTAGGAGTCACCCCCTCTCACTCTGTCATCCTGGAACAGCAATTCCCCACTTAAACAAGTGTCAGACCCACACTTTCTTCCAATCACCCAGAACTCTGGACTATCGACCTTAGGTGTTGCTATCTCCTTTTCACACAGTGCGGAATCACTACAGCCGCCTGTTGTGGTGAGGCTCCCTTAGGGTCGTTCTGGATCCTTTTTGAGCAATCAGACACTCATCTTTCCTCCCACAAGTCTCAAAACCTTTCAAAGTCCTGGCCTATTACTACAGAAAATGGCAAATCTGGGACTACAGATTCATGGCTGGAAAAAATAGTGGGCGTCTCAATGATTACCCTGGACACCGGATAATCCCTAGCAACCCCATGAACGTAGTGCAGTGGTGTCAAACGGCATTCCTCGAGAGCCTCAAACCATGCGTGTTTTCAAGATTTCCTTAGCATTGCACAAGGTGCTGGAATCATTCTGTGAAGGTGATTAAATTATCACCTGTGCAATACAAGGAAATCCTGAAAACATGACCTGTCTGCAGCCCTCGAGGAATGCAGTTTGACACCACTGACATAGTGGACTTCCATCTTCCTTCTGGGAATCAGATAGACAGGGATTGTGGCGCTCACCAGCGTCACCAGGCTCCTTGAGTCCAGAAGTTCAGTCACGCACACTCCATTGACTTCTACAGAACAGCTCTGTGACATCTTGTCAGATGGAAAGTCAGTACAATATTCTGGACATGCGCTGTTCGAACACTGAACCCGGCAACAGTTCATCAGCGAATTCACCGCCGCCCCTTTTTGGGCCACCACCCCTATTTGGGTCACCACCCCCTTTTGGGTTACCGCCCCCTTATGGACCATTTTCTCTTTTAGGGCCACCACCCCTTTTAGGGACTCCACCCCCTTTTGGGCAACTACCCCCTTTTGGGATGCAGCCCCCTTTTGGCCAACCATAATTATTTGGGGTCACCGCTCCATTTTGGGACTCCACGCCACTCTGGGGTACACCCCTTGGACACCCCACGGTACTCTCAGGCCCCAACAGTACCACAGTATATGTCTCTTTAGGTCAGCACTGGCCCTTTAAGAGTCTGCACGAGCTGGAGCACAATTTTTTTTTTTCTTCTCAACACTTCACCAGCCCCTGCTGGCACTGCCACAGCTTCTGCTGTAGTCAAACCACCGGCACCTCCGGCTGCCGATCACAAGCTGCTGCTGCTGCCACAGCAACTCCGGCTGCTGCAGAACATCTTGCTGCAACTGCACTGCATGTAACCACCGCAGACTTCGGGGACCCGCCGATCCACAGCAAACTTCGTAACCCCGAGTTACCACCTGATGCCTTCAGTCTTCGTGGCCCCGCTGAGCCACAGCAAGTTGATCAGAGAAGAAAAAAAAACAATAATTCATGGACTCGCCGGTCCACAGCAAACACCTACACACGTGCTTTATAGGAAAAACACAGTCTCTCACTGACCCCGGTCAGCACAGCACAGACTCCTGTCTGTTACACACCCGGCTTCACAGCCCAAACACAGTTGCTCACTAACCCCGGTCAGTATCACACGGACTCCTGTCCATTACCTGTCAGCCACACAGGTTCCCGGATCCCTCTACTCTGAGGTGTCCCACAAATAGCAGTTCTCACGGACCCCGGTCAGTATCACACGGACTCCTGTCCATTACCTGCCGGCCACACAGGTTCCTGGAACCCTCTTCTCCTCAGAGGTATCCCACAGACAGCAGCTCTCACGGACCCCGGTCAGTATAACGCGGACTCCTGTCCGTTACCTGCCGGCCACACAGGTTCCTGGAACCCTCTTCTCCTCAGAGGTGTCCCACAGACAGCAGCTCTCACGGACCCCGGTCAGTATAACGCTGACTCCTGTCCATTACCTGCCGGCCACACAGGTTCCTGGAACCCTCTTCTCCTCAGAGGTGTCCCACAAACAACAGTTCTCACGGACCCCGGTCAGTATAACGCGGACTCCTGTCCGTTACCTGCCGGCCACACAGGTTCCCGGATCCCTCTCCTCAGAGGTATCCCACAGACAGCAGCTCTCACGGACCCCGGTCAGTATAACGCGGACTCCTGTCCGTTACCTGCCGGCCACACAGGTTCCTGGAACCCTCTTCTCCTCAGAGGTATCCCACTAACAGCAGCTCTCACGGACCCCGGTCAGTATAACGCGGACTCCTGTCCGTTACCTGCCGGCCACACAGGTTCCCGGATCCCTCTTCTCCTCAGAGGTATCACACCAACAGCAGTTCTCACGGACCCCAGTCAGTATAACGCTGACTCCTGTCCGTTACCTGCCGGCCACACAGGTTCCTGGAACCCTCTTCTCCTCAGAGGTATCCCACTAACAGCAGCTCTCACGGCCCCCGGTCAGTATAACGCGGACTCCTGTCCATTACCTGCCGGCCACACAGGTTCCCGGAACCCTCTTCTCCTCAGAGGTATCCCACTAACAGCAGCTCTCACGGCCCCCGGTCAGTATAACGCGGACTCCTGTCCGTTACCTGCCGGCCACACAGGTTCCCGGAACCCTCTTCTCCTCAGAGGTATCACACCAACAGCAGCTCTCACGGACCCCGGTCAGTATAACGCTGACTCCTGTCCGTTACCTGCCGGCCACAGAGGTTCCCGGATCCCTCTCCTCAGAGGTATCCCACAGACAGCAGCTCTCACGGACCCCGGTCAGTATCACACGGACTCCTGTCCGTTACCTGCCGGCCACACAGGTTCCCGGAACCCTCTTCTCCTCAGAGGTATCCCACTAACAGCAGCTCTCACGGACCCCGGTCAGTATCACACGGACTCCTGTCCGTTACCTGCCGGCCACACAGGTTCCCGGAACCCTCTTCTCCTCAGAGGTATCCCACTAACAGCAGCTCTCACGGACCCCGGTCAGTATCACACGGACTCCTGTCCATTACCTGCCGGCAACACAGGTTCCCGGATCCCTCTTCTTCTCAGAGGTATCCCACAGACAGCGGTTCTCACGGACCCCGGTCAGTATCACACAGACTCCTGTCCATTACCTGCCGGCCACACAGGTTCCTGGAACCCTCTTCTCCTCAGAGGTATCCCACTAACAGCAGCTCTCACGGACCCCGGTCAGTATAACGCGGACTCCTGTCCGTTACCTGCCGGCCACACAGGTTCCTGGAACCCTCTTCTCCTCAGAGGTGTCCCACAGACAGCAGCTCTCACGGACCCCGGTCAGTATAACGCTGACTCCTGTCCATTACCTGCCGGCCACACAGGTTCCTGGAACCCTCTTCTCCTCAGAGGTGTCCCACAAACAACAGTTCTCACGGACCCCGGTCAGTATAACGCGGACTCCTGTCCATTACCTGCCGGCCACACAGGTTCCTGGAACCCTCTTCTCCTCAGAGGTGTCCCACAAACAACAGTTCTCACGGACCCCGGTCAGTATAACGCGGACTCCTGTCCATTACCTGCCGGCCACACAGGTTCCCGGATCCCTCTTCTCCTCAGAGGTGTCCCACAAACAGCAGTTCTCACGGACCCCGGTCAGTATAACGCGGACTCCTGTCCGTTACCTGCCGGCCACACAGGTTCCTGGATCCCTCTTCTCCTCAGAGGTGTCCCACTAACAGCAGTTCTCACGGACCCCGGTCAGTATTACTCACGGTTGTCAGACCGTCCACTCTTCTGGCTCAGACCAGCCATCGCTGCAGCATGTGCTCCTTGGATCGTTGCCAGCATTTGAAACACCAATTGTAAGGTTGGTACCCGCTCAGATGTGTAGGAGGAAACAGGAGGCACATTCTCTATAATGTCCATGTGGGTTTATTTGCTCCATAAACCACCGAGGCAACAACAGAAAGGAAAACAGTCCATACTTCAGGCCGACACAGTATTAATATCCATAGTAGAGCTCTGCTCTCTCAGGCCTGTGGGCACAGTGCAATGTCCAGCACTCAGGTCCTATCTGGAGCCACAGACACAGAAGGGCTTCTCCCTCTCAGTACACAGACTCCTGTCTGCAGTGTCCGGCCTGGACACATGGAGGTCTGTCCACACTGCCAGACTCCCAAACACTCACTCCAATGTGCTAAACACCTCCATTACATAGGTGTAACCACCCCCACAGGTGAGGTAACATCACATGCACTGGTCACATGATCATGACATCACTGCAGGTCCTCAAACTCAAGCACTTCCCGCAGGGAAAAGGTACAGTAAGCACCGTCACCCAGAGGTGAGGCATGCGGGTAGCCAGACCCTCCCATCTCTCATAGCTACCCGCAACCCGGACCCAGGTGCACTAAACGACATCTTTAGTGCTCACATGCACTAAAGACAAAATACTCCGGGTTCCATCGCAGGGAGCATCCATCCCTGTGAGACATACCTCCCATTAACCACGCGACCACCAGTCACACCACAATATATATATATATATATATATATATATATATATATATATATATATATATATATATATATATATATATATATATATATATATATATATATATATATACCCAGGAAGTGGTTGTCATAAAAATGTCTTGTCAGGTGCATTTGCTCCATAAACCTGCTTAAGTTTGGCCTTCTGTGGCACAAAATGGAAACAAACAGTCCATATACAGTGGGCACGGAAAGTATTCAGACCACTTAAAAATTTTCACTCTTTGTTTCATTACAGCTATTTGGTAAATTCAAAAAAGTTTATTTTTTTCACATTGCTCGGCTGCGGGAATAATTACACAGGTCTGCGACTAAAAAGCTGTTTGATTATTTTCATCTAATTTCCATGTATTTTGGTGTGCTGAAAACGAAAAAAATATTGAAAAAAATCCTGGACGTCAGGATTTGCCACAAAATGCAAAATTCTCTTCAAATTTAGTATATTTTTCTAAATTTTTGGTATGTTTTTTATCTTGGGGTTTTGAAAGTCAAAATTACTATTAATTCACATCAATGCATTGAAGATATACAAGACCCTGACTACAAAAATATCGTCAGACGAATGCTGAAAGCATTTCAAGCTTTAGGTTGCCTGATGAGTTTGAAAGTGCATTTCCTCCATTTCCACCTTGACAACTTTCCTGAAAAGCTGTGAGTGAAGAGCAAGGTGAACGATTCCACCAGGTCATTAACCCCTTTCTGACCTCGGACGGGATAGTACGTCCGAGGTCAGATCCCCTGCTTTGATGCAGGCCTCCGCAGTGAGCCCGCATCAAAGCCGGGACATGTCAGCTGTTTTGAACAGCTGACATGTGCCCGTAATAGGCGCGGGCAGAATCGCGATCTGCCCGCACCTATTAACTAGTTAAATGCCGCTGTCAAACGCAGACAGCGGCATTTAACTACCACTTCCGGCCGGGCGGCCGGAAATGATCACATCGCCGACCCCCGTCACATGATCGGGGGTCGGCGATGCTTCTGAATAGTAACCATAGAGGTCCTTGAGACCTCTATGGTTACTGATCCCCGGCAGCTGTGAGCGCCACCCTGTGGTCGGAGCTCACAGCACACCTGATTTTCAGCTACATAGCAGCGATCAGCAGATCGCTGCTATGTAGCAGAGGCGATCGGGTTGTGCCTGCTTCTAGCCTCCCATGGAGACTATTGAAGCATGGCAAAAGTTTAAAAAAAATGTGAAAAAAATAAAAAAAATATAAAAGTTTAAATCACCCCCCTTTTCGCCCCAATCAAAATAAATGAATAAAAAAAAAATCAAATCTACACATATTTGGTATCGCCGCGCTCAGAATCGCCCGATCTATCAATTAAAAAAAGCATTAACCTGATCACTAAAAGGCGTAGCGAGAAAAAAATGCGAAACGCCAGAATTACGTTTTTTTGGTCGCCGCGACATTGCATTAAAATGCAATAACGGGCGATCAAAAGAACGTATCTGCACCAAAATGCTATCATTAAAAACGTCATCTCGGCACGCAAAAAATAAGCCCTCAACCGACCCCAGATCATGAAAAATGGAGACGCTACAAGTATCGGAAAATGGTGCAATTTTTTTTTTTTTTTTTAGCAAAGTTTAGAATTTTTTTTCACCACTTAGATAAAAAATAACCTAGTCATCTTAGGAGTCTATGAACTCGTACTGACCTGGAGAATCATAATGGCAGGTCAGTTTTAGCATTTAGTGAACCTAGCAAAAAAGCCAAGCAAAAAACAAGTGTGGGATTGCATTTTTTTGCAATTTCACCGCACTTGGAATTTTTTTCCCGTTTTCTAGTACATGACATGCTAAAACCAATGGTGTCGTTCAAAAGTACAACTCATCCCGCAAAAAATAAGCCCTCACATGGCCAAATTGACGGAAAAATAAAACGAAAAATCCCAAGGTCATGAAGGGGTTAAAAATACACTATGAACCCCATCTCGGTTGAAAAAAAAGAAATATAGAAATGTTTGCAAAAATGTAATAAAAAAGAGAAAATGAAATATCACATGATATCACATGATATGATAGAAGAAGAGGGGACGGGAAGAAAAACATTAGACTCGAACAAAGACGACCCAGGAAAACATACTCAGAAGGGAGGTAAGAACATTTCTAAAACAATCCACAGTGAGGAGATTGGAACAAAACAAAATCCTCTAAACTGCATGCTCGCAAACGCCAGAAGCCTGACAAACAAGATGGAAGAACTAGAAGCAGAAATATCTACAGGTAACTTTGACATAGTGGGAATAACCGAGACATGGTTAGATGAAAGCTATGACTGGGCAGTTAACTTACAGGGTTACAGTCTGTTTAGAAAGGATCGTAAAAATCGGAGAGGAGGAGGGGTTTGTCTCTATGTAAAGTCTTGTCTAAAGTCCACTTTAAGGGAGGATATTAGCGAAGGGAATGAGGATGTCGAGTCCATATGGGTTGAAATTCATGGAGGGAAAAATGGTAACAAAATTCTCATTGGGGTCTGTTACAAACCCCCAAATATAACAGAAACCATGGAAAGTCTACTTCTAAAGCAGATAGATGAAGCTGCAACCCATAATGAGGTCCTGGTTATGGGGGACTTTAACTACCCGGATATTAACTGGGAAACAGAAACCTGTGAAACCCATAAAGGCAACAGGTTTCTGCTAATAACCAAGAAAAATTATCTTTCACAATTGGTGCAGAATCCAACCAGAGGAGCAGCACTTTTAGACCTAATACTATCTAATAGACCTGACAGAATAACAAATCTGCAGGTGGTTGGGCATTTAGGAAATAGCGACCACAATATTGTGCAGTTTCACCTGTCTTTCACTAGGGGGACTTGTCAGGGAGTCACAAAAACATTGAACTTTAGGAAGGCAAAGTTTGAACAGCTTAGAGATGCCCTTAATCTGGTAGACTGGGACAATATCCTCAGAAATGAGAATACAGATAATAAATGGGAAATGTTTAAGAACATCCTAAATAGGCAGTGTAAGCGGTTTATACCTTGTGGGAATAAAAGGACTAGAAATAGGAAAAACCCAATGTGGCTAAACAAAGAAGTAAGACAGGCAATTAACAGTAAAAAGAAAGCATTTGCACTACTAAAGCAGGATGGCACCATTGAAGCTCTAAAAAACTATAGGGAGAAAAATACTTTATCTAAAAAACTAATTAAAGCTGCCAAAAAGGAAACAGAGAAGCACATTGCTAAGGAGAGTAAAACTAATCCCAAACTGTTCTTCAACTATATCAATAGTAAAAGAATAAAAACTGAAAATGTAGGCCCCTTAAAAAATAGTGAGGAAAGAATGGTTGTAGATGACGAGGAAAAAGCTAACATATTAAACACCTTCTTCTCCACGGTATTCACGGTGGAAAATGAAATGCTAGGTGAAATCCCAAGAAACAATGAAAACCCTATATTAAGGGTCACCAATCTAACCCAAGAAGAGGTGCGAAACCGGCTAAATAAGATTAAAATAGATAAATCTCCGGGTCCGGATGGCATACACCCACGAGTACTAAGAGAACTAAGTAATGTAATAGATAAACCATTATTTCTTATTTTTAGTGACTCTATAGCGACAGGGTCTGTTCCGCAGGACTGGCGCATAGCAAATGTAGTGCCAATATTCAAAAAGGGCTCTAAAAGTGAACCTGGAAATTATAGGCCAGTAAGTCTAACCTCTATTGTTGGTAAAATATTTGAAGGGTTTCTGAGGGATGTTATTCTGGATTATCTCAATGAGAATAACTGTTTAACTCCATATCAGCATGGGTTTATGAGAAATCGCTCCTGTCAAACCAATCTAATCAGTTTTTATGAAGAGGTAAGCTATAGGCTGGACCACGGTGAGTCATTGGACGTGGTATATCTCGATTTTTCCAAAGCGTTTGACACCGTGCCGCACAAGAGGTTGGTACACAAAATGAGAATGCTTGGTCTGGGGGAAAATGTGTGTAAATGGGTTAGTAACTGGCTTAGTGATAGAAAGCAGAGGGTGGTTATAAATGGTATAGTCTCTAACTGGGTCGCTGTGACCAGTGGGGTACCGCAGGGGTCAGTATTGGGACCTGTTCTCTTCAACATATTCATTAATGATCTGGTAGAAGGTTTACACAGTAAAATATCGATATTTGCAGATGATACAAAACTATGTAAAGCAGTTAATACAAGAGAAGATAGTATTCTGCTACAGATGGATCTGGATAAGTTGGAAACTTGGGCTGAAAGGTGGCAGATGAGGTTTAACAATGATAAATGTAAGGTTATACACATGGGAAGAGGGAATCAATATCACCATTACACACTGAACGGGAAACCACTGGGTAAATCTGACAGGGAGAAGGACTTGGGGATCCTAGTTAATGATAAACTTACCTGGAGCAGCCAGTGCCAGGCAGCAGCTGCCAAGGCAAACAGGATCATGGGGTGCATTAAAAGAGGTCTGGATACACATGATGAGAGCATTATACTGCCTCTGTACAAATCCCTAGTTAGACCGCACATGGAGTACTGTGTCCAGTTTTGGGCACCGGTGCTCAGGAAGGATATAATGGAACTAGAGAGAGTACAAAGGAGGGCAACAAAATTAATAAAGGGGATGGGAGAACTACAATACCCAGATAGATTAGCGAAATTAGGATTATTTAGTCTAGAAAAAAGACGACTGAGGGGCAATCTAATAACCATGTATAAGTATATAAGGGGACAATACAAATATCTCGCTGAGGATCTGTTTATACCAAGGAAGGTGACGGGCACAAGGGGGCATTCTTTGCGTCTGGAGGAGAGAAGGTTTTTCCACCAACATAGAAGAGGATTCTTTACTGTTAGGGCAGTGAGAATCTGGAATTGCTTGCCTGAGGAGGTGGTGATGGCGAACTCAGTCGAGGGGTTCAAGAGAGGCCTGGATGTCTTCCTGGAGCAGAACAATATTGTATCATACAATTATTAGGTTCTGTAGAAGGACGTAGATCTGGGGATTTATTATGATGGAATATAGGCTGAACTGGATGGACAAATGTCTTTTTTCGGCCTTACTAACTATGTTACTATGTTACTATGTTACTATGATCATAAGTATTCAGACCTTTTGCTCAGACACTCACAGTCACATGCTGTCCATTTCCTTGTGATCCTCCTTAAGATGGTTTTACTCCTTTATTGGCGGCCAGTAGTGTTGAGCATTCCGATACTGCAAATATCGGGTATCGGCCAATATTCACTGTATTGGAATTCCGATACCGCATTCCGATACTTTTGTGATATCGGATACCGGAATCGGAAGTTCCTATAGTGCAATTATGCACTATAATGGAGTGTGGGCGGTACGTGGGCGGAGACTGAGTGTGTGTGTGCGGGCGGTGTCTGTTTGTGACGTGGGGGCTCTATGCGGGCCTGCCGGGGGTCTGTACGGGCCTGCTGGGGCTGTGTGCGGGCGTGCCAGGGCTGTATGCGGGCCTGCTAGGGCTGTATGCGAGCCTGCCGGGGGTTTGTACGGGCCTGCCGGGGCTCTATGCGGGCCTGCCGGGGGTCTGTACGGGCCTGCTGGGGCTGTGTGCAGGCCTGCCAGGGCTGTATGCGGCCTGCCGGGGCTCTATGCGGGCCTGCCGGGTCTCTGTGCGGCGTGCCGGGTCTCTGTGCGTGTGTGCAGGCATCGTCCGATGGGACTACAAATCCCATCGGATGATGCCTGCTACACTGACAGTGATTGACACATTAGCCAATGATGGGACAGTAGTAGTCCCCTCATCCGGCTAATGTGTTGAATGAAATAAAAACAAAAAAAACACATACATACTACATACAATACATTCATACATTACATACAATACATACATATAGACATACAGTACATATAACAGAGTACATACTTACCATTACTTGTCACTTTGATCCCCGAAGCCAGTGTCAACCTGTAAAAAAGATTAAATAACAAACAACCAATATACTCCCTGTCCACAGAAACCCACGAGTGTCCCAATGACGGGAGGAAGGTATCCTTCCGCACTGTATTCCTCCGCCGCTGTAAAAAAAAAAGTCCCTAGTCTTAAAGGGAACCTGTCACCCCGTTTTTTCAAGAGGAGATAAAATTAGCGCTAAATAGGGGCAGGTTTTTGGTGCAGTTTTGATGCAGTTTTTGGAAATAAATAAATAAACGGAAATTGTGCATGATTTGAATGGAAACATGCATGAAAAAACGGATTCGGAGGCCGGATTCATCATTTCACATCTCAGTTTCATCCATTTTTTGCTGGATCCATCGCTGTGTGTTTTTTCTCAGGACAGAAAAAACGTTCCTCTGTATGTGTTTTCCGTCCGCCGGAAACAGCTTTTCTGACAGATCATGCAAAAAATGGATGAAACGTGTGACCATCAGGCGCAATCCGGTGCTAATAAAACTCTATGAGAAAAAACGGATCCGGCGGAAAAAAAACGATCCTGCAAATGTGCTTGTTTTTTACCCATAGATTTGTATTAGCGACGGATCGCCACACATCGCGTCCATCATGCAACGGATCCGTCGTGGTTTGGCGGACCGTCGGCATGAAAAAACATTCAAGTGAACTTTTTTTGGCTGTCGCGTCCGCCATTTTCTACCGCGCATGCGCTGCTGAAACTCCGCCCCCTCCTACCCGGACTTCAGAATGGGCAGCAGATGCGTTGAAAAACTGCATCCGCTGCCCACATCGTGCACAAATTTCACAACGTACGTCAGTACTTCGGCCCGACGCATAGCGACGGACCTGTACCGACGCAAGTATGAAAGAGGCCTTAAAGAGCGGTTAATTAAAAAAAAAAAAATCGGAAAAAACGGCGTGGGCTCCCACACAATTCTCTGCGCCAGAGGGGGAAAGCCGATGGCTGGGGCCAATATTTGTAGCCTGCTATGAATATCAGCCCGCGGCTGTCTGCATAGCCTTTACTGGCTAGTAAAATAGGGGGAGCAAAAAAAAAATGACGTGGGGTCCCCCATATTTTATAGCCAGAAAGGCTACGCAGACAGCTGTGGGCTGATATTCATAGCCTAGAGAGGGGCCATGGATATTGCCCCCCAAACCCTCCCCCCCCCCCCCCGGCTACAAATACCAGTCCGCCAATTCCGGCACTTAGCCCCTCTCTTCCCACTCCCGTGTAGAGGTGGGATATGGGGTAATAAGGGGTTAATGTCACCTTGCTATTGTAAGGTGACATTAAGCCGGGTTAATAACGGAGAGGCGTCAATAAGACGCCTATCCATTATTAATCCAATAGTAATAAAGGGTTAATAAAACACGCACACATTAGGAAAAAAGTATTTTAATATTCTTTAACCATACTTACCATACTTCAGCGCCTGCAAAAAATGCAAAATAATAAACCGTATACTACCTGTCCGCCATAGTCCAATTAATAATGAGTGTCCCACGACGATCTCCCTTATAGAACAATGACATCGGGTGATGTCACTGCTCTATAGGACCCTCAGTGTCACGGGGCTACCGCGACAGAGAGGTTCCAGAGAACCGCAGCGCTCTGGGCCTCGTTCACACACAGTGAACAGAAGCTCTTCACCTGTATTCTGAACTGGCTGCTTTGTGCCAGCAGTGCAGGAGTTAACCTTATTACTGAGTTGCTGAGAGCTGGGTCTCTCTCAGCTGAAGTGGATTTTGTAATCTTATCCTCTACATAGACCCAGTCCTGACTACAGCTATTGTCAGTGATCAATTCTACTGCCTGGCTTGGAGGTTGAAGGAGCGTAATGTTGGTGTTGGAGGTTTATTTACAGAGATTGGTGTCTGCTGTTTTGGTTGCATGTTTAACCTGTTTTCCTTCCTAGTTTATAGGTAGGAACAGGTGCGGGTCCCAGTACAGCATCCTGCCCCTTTAACGCCGCTTACGGCATGACACTCAGTGACACACTGACAGGAGACAATGGCTCCTGAAGTGCATCACTGAGGTTACCTTAGTACAAAGTCTCACTTTATGGCAATTGCTGCGTGGGAAAATTTTTCACCCAGCAATGCGCCCATAAGTGAGATTAGGGACTTTTTTTTTTACAGCGGCCGGGGAATACAGTGCGGAAGGATACCTTCCTCCCGTCATTGTGTTTCTGGAGCCCCTGGAGAGTGGTCGCAACAGCTGATGCTACTGTTCTCCACGGGAGATCGTCGTGGGACACTCGTGGATTTCTGCGGACAGGGAGTATATCGGTTGTTTGTTATTTTAATCTTTTTTACAGGTTGACACTGGCTTCGGGGAACAAAGTGACAAGTAATGGTGAGTATGAACTCTATGTTTAATGTACTGTATGTCTATATGTATGTACTGTATGGAGTATGTATGTGGTTTGTTTTTTTTCATTCAACACATTAGCCGGATGATGGGACTACTACCGTCCCATCATCCGGCTAATGTTGTGTCAATCACTGTCAGTGTAGCAGGCATCGTCCGATGGGACTTGTAGTCCCATCGGACGATGCCTGCACACACGCACAGAGACCCCGCACGCCGCACAGAGACCCCGCACGCCGCACAGAGATCCCGCACCGAGACCCGGCACGCTGCATACAGCCCCAGCAGGCCACGCAGAGACCCGGCACGCCGCACAGAGACCCGGCACGCCGCATACAGCCCCGGCAGGCCCGCATACAGCCCCGGCAGGCCCGCATACAGCCCCGGCAGGCCCGCATACAGCCCCGGCAGGCATGTACAGATCCCCGGCAGGCACGCACAGTGTCCGCTCACGCACCGCCCACACTCTTCCCCCCTCCTGAACAGGATCTAGAAGGACAGAAAGGGCTTATTTACGTTCTGATATTTGTGTCCTATTGACTTGCATTGGTATCGGGTATCGGTATCGGCGATATCCGATATTTTTTAGATATCGGCCGATCCAATCCGATACCGATACTTCTGGATATCGGAATGTATCGCTCAACACTAGCGGCCAGCTGTGTTTAATTCAACTGATAGGACTTGATTTGGAAAGGCGCACACCTGTCTATATAAGACCTCACAGCTCACACTGCATGTCAGACCAAATGAGAATCATGAGGTCAAAACAGTGTTCCCCAACTCAGGTCCTCAAGAGCCACCAACAGGTCATGGTTTCAGGATTTCCTTAGTATTGCACAGGTGATGGAATGCTTGCCTGTCCAGGTGATGCAATTATCGCCTGTGCAATACTAAGGAAATCCTGAAAACATGACCTGTTGGTGGCTCTTGAGGACCGGAGTTGGGGAACACTGGGTCAAAGGAACTGGCCAAGGAGCTCAGAAACAGAATTGTGGCAAGGCATAGATTGTGGCTAAAGTTACAACAGAATCCCGCCATACCCGTTACCTTTCCACTCATTCCCTCCTAGACCCTTCACAATCCGGTTTCCACCCCCTACATTCGACAGAAACTGCACTCATCAAGGTGACCAACGACCTTCTGACAACAAAATGTAATGGTGACCACTCTTTGCTCATTCTTCTTGACCTTTCTGCAGCTTTCGACACTGTTGACCACCCTCTCCTACTCTCTAGGCTCCAGTCACTAGGCATTAAGGACACTGCTCTCTCCTGGTTCTCCTCCTATCTTTCTGACCGCTCCTTCAGTGTTCTGTTCTCTGGCTCCACTTCATCTCCTCTTCCTCTCACTGTCGGGGTACCCCAGGGCTCAGTCCTTGGTCCCCCTTCTCTTCTCTCTCTACACGGCCCCAATTGTACAGATCTTGGCTTTCAGTACCATCTTTATGCTGATGACACACAACTATACACATCATCCCCTGACCTTACCCCCGCTGTACTACAGAACGCCACTGACTGTCTGTCTGCAGTCTCTGACATCATGTCCGCACTCTATCTGAAACTCAACCTCTCCAAAACTGAACTTCTTCTGCTCCCGCCATCTACTAACCTCTCTAAACCTAACGTTTCCCTCTCCGTGGATGGCATCATAATAACACCCCGGCAGCAGGCGCGCTGTCTGGTGTTATGTTTGACTCCGATCTCTCCTTCACCTCCCATATACAATCTCTTGCCCGCTCGTGCCGCTTACACCTAAAAAACATCTCTAGAACCCACCATTTTCTCAACATGGAAAAAACAAAAACCCTCACTGTCACCTTGATCCATTCCCGCCTGGATCACTGTAATGCTCTATTAATTGGCCTCCCCCTCACTCGACTTTCCCCTCCCCAGTCTATCCTTAATGCAGCAGCCAGGGTTGTACATCTAGCTAAATGGTATTCAGACATGTCCGCTCTTCGCCAGTCGTTACACAGTCATTATAGAATCCAATTCGAAGTACTTATTCTCACCCACAAAGCTCTCCACAGTACGGCACCCCCTTACATCTCCTCCCTCATTTCTGTCTATCGGCCTAACTGACCGCTGCGCTCTGCAAATGACTTTGACTAACCTCTGCACTAATCCGTACCTCCCACTCCTGACTCCAAGACTTCTCCTGTGCTGCGCCAATCCTCTGGAATGCTCTACCCCAAGATATTAAAACCATTCACAATTTGCATAGTTTTAGGCGCTCGCTCAAAACACATTTGTTCAGAGCGGCCTATCACGTTCACTAATCAGTCATTTTATGTGTGTGTGTGTGTGTGTGTGTAGCCCATTCACTAACTCCATCTATCCCCCACCCCCTGAAGATGGCCGGACCCTCATTGTAAATACATCATTGTAAATACACACCTGTACTTTGCATCTCCCCCACCTCATTGTAGATTGTAAGCTCTCACGAGCAGGGTCGTCTTATTTTGCTTTATTATTGTATTGTTAACATTGTTACCTATGACTGTTGTGTTTGAAACTGTTAAACTGTAAAGAGCTGCGGAATATGTTGGCGCTATATAAATAAAGATTATTATTATTATATTGTTAGAATGTCTGCAGTACTCAAGGTTCCTAAGAGCACAGTGGCCTCCATAATCCTTACATGGAAGAATTTTGGGACCTCCAGAAGTCTTCCTAGACCTGACTGTCCAGCCAAACTGAGCAATCGTGGGAGAAGAGCCTTGGTGAGAGAAGAACCCCAAGATCACTGTGCCTGAGCTCCAGAGATGCAGTAGGGAGATGGAAAAAAAAATCCACAAAGTCAACTATCACTGCAGCCTCCACCAGTCAGGCCTTTATGGCAGAGTGGCCCAACGGAAGCCTCTCCTCAGTGCAAGACATATGAAAACCGGCATAGAGTTTGCTAAAAAACACATGAAGGACTCCCAGACAAAGAGAAATAAGATTCTCTGGTCTGATGAGATGAAGATAGACCTTTTTGGTGATAATTCTAAGCGGTATGTGTGGAGAAAACCAGGCCCTGCTCATCACCTGCCCAATACAATCCCCACAGTGAAGCATGGTGGTGGCAGCATCATGCTATGGGGGTGTTTTTCAGCTGCAGGGACAGGACGACTGGTTGTCATTGAAGGAAACATGAATGCGGCCAAGTACAGAGATATCCTGGATGAAAACCTCTTCCAGAGTGCTCTGGACCTCAGACTGGGCCGAACGAAGGTTCACCTTCCAACAAGACAAAGACCCTAAGCACACAGCTAAAACAACAAAGGAGCGGCTTCAGAACAACTCTGTGACCATTCCTGATCGTCCCAGCCAGAGCCCTGACCTAAACCCACTTGAGCATCTGAGAGACCTGAAAATGACATCCACCAATGTTCACCATCCAACCTGACGGAACTGGAGAGGATCTGCAAGGAAGAAAGGCCGAGGATCCCCAAATCCAGGGGTGAAAAACATGTTGCATCATTCCAAAGAAGACTCATGGCTGTACTAGCTCAAAAGGGGCTTCTATCCAATACTGAGCAAAAGGGCTGAAGACTTAGGGAGATTTCAGCTTTTCTTTTTTAATAAAAAGAAAATTACTACATTTCTGTTTTTTCAGTCAACATGGGGTGCAGAGTGGACGTTAATGAGAAAAAAAAGAACATTTTTGAATTTACCAAATGGTTGCAATGAATCAAAGAGTGAAAAACTTAAAGGGGTCTGAATACCTTCTGTACTCACTGTAGCACAGCAAGTCTGTCCGCTCAGGTCAGTGTCCCAGCAAAACACACACTGTAAGCCTCCATGCCTTCAGTCAAAGACCGTGTGACAAACAACAGCCTCCATTAAATAGGCTGTAACCACACCCAGAGGTGAGGTATGTGGGTAGCCAGACCCGACCATTTCATAGCTCCCCGCAACCCGGACCCAGGTGCAACAAACGAACCTCTCAGGGTCTGTTTCCACGTTCAGGAAACGCTGCGTCCAGATGTTACAGCATTTCATGAAATCCCGTCTCCACTATGCATTAAAAGACGCATGCGGCAGACCCGCGAAAACGCATATGCAGCGCGTCTTTTAAGAATGCAGCATGTCCTTACATTGCAGAAACAGCGCAGGTGACCTGCCAGTGACCTCTGGTGCAGATTTGGTCAGGATTTTACCTGCATAAAATCCTGACCAAATCCTGATGCAATCCTGATCGTGGACACATACCCTCAGTGCTTTCATGCACTACAGAAAAATACTCCGGGTTACATGACAGAGACAAGACTGCGACACATACTGTATCTCCCATCGACTATGTGACTATTGGCCACAATATTTACACACACCGTCACTCACCTATCTTCACCAAATGTGGTCGGGAGGTGTTACTACTCCTCTCTGTGCAGGCAGTGACTGTGATATTATAGATGTCTCCCGCTGGCAGACTCATTACCGTGGTCATCATGGTTCTGGACACCTGAAATGATGCAGTAACATTGGTCATGTGACTGGAGAATACGTTTGCGATTTTTCTTAATCAGATCCAATTTTGTTTATATGACACCTGACCAGATTACAGCTGATGGTAGAGAAAATGACATCTATTTTTACAGGGCAAACATGTCCCCCTAAACTTCTACTGGTGACAACATAGAGTACATGGGAGAGGCATTGCCAACACACGGGGGCTGTTGGCACAGCACACGGGGGGCGCTGGCTCACCACACAGGAGAGTCCGTGCCAGCATACTGGGGATGCCGGCCCAGCAAA
This sequence comes from Ranitomeya imitator, assembly GCF_032444005.1. NCBI lineage: Eukaryota > Metazoa > Chordata > Amphibia > Anura > Dendrobatidae > Ranitomeya > Ranitomeya imitator. The sequence goes on along the minus strand of NC_091285.1, from coordinate 599,396 downwards.
TGAGAGAGGCAGTGCAAGTGAGTCGCCCCGCGGGCTAGGGGTACTCGGTACCGGATCCTACTGCTTCTCAGGGGGATGTCACGGTGGCTGCGACCTGGTCCGTGGCCCAGGGCGCCCGTGTAAAAGGGAAAGGTCTTTAAAGGGATAGAGTTTATGTTCGTGACGCCACCTTTCGTATTCGGTCAGGGTGACCGACGCTGCTTTAAGGGGTCCACTGGGGTGATGTTATGGCAGCTAGATGGTATACCTTCCCACAAGTGAAGTATGTCCCCAGGGCTTCCCGGTGTATAGAAGGTGAATGGTGAGAGGTGCAGGGAAGAACGAGGACACCAGGTTGCAGTCTCTTTACCTTTACTGAAGACTTCAGCATCCACAGTCCAGGGCACCAGACCACAGGGCAGGCAGAGTCCGGCCGGTTTGGAGGCAAGTCCAGAATTCCCTTGTCCAGGTGGATATCAGTAGCCTTCCCGTGTGCTGTGGTGGTTTAGTCCCTTACTGCCTATGGCTTCACATAAGGGTCTCACAGATGTGGTGTCTCTCTCTCTGTCCCCCATATAGGATAGGACAATACCCGTATGACTGGTGACTTGAGCCTGTTTATCAGGTCTCTTAGATAACCCGGCTCTGTAGGTGTCACCGTGTCTCCTGGGTGTAGGTGCGGACAGGTAACCTGCAATTAGCTGTCCTGCCAGTCTCTGAAATAAGGGGTAGAGGTCCTTACTCCCTTGGTGTTCTGGCTACCGGGATTCTGCACCTCAGAAGGAGGCAGCCTGAGCGGGGCTGGTCCCCTTCTGGTATCCTCTCCTTTGCTTTGACTTCCTTCATGCTCACTGCAATACAATTCTGCCTTTCAATGTCTCTTTCTGGGAGCTGCAGCTCTGAGGGCGTGCACAGCTCCGTGGACCCTCTGTCCTCCTCAGACTACTGTCTGGAACTTTCTTCTAACTTTCCCTACAGACTACCAGTTATATACTGTATATATGGGGAGTGACCTAATAAATAGGAGCATAAGCTCCCCCTGGTGGCCTGGAGTGTGAATGTGTGGCATGCTTGTGATACCTAGATGCAGTTATCCTTACTTGCCTCCAAACGTAGCATCACTCTCCCCAAGAGGAAAGCAATACCACTGCGACGACCAGGACCCTGGGGCGCCGCACAAGTACACAGGGAACGCCGGCCCAGCACACGGGAGAGGACGCATCAGCACACAGGAGAGGCCGTACTAGCACACAGGGGCCACTGGCCCAGCACACAAGGGACACTGTCCCAGCACATGCAGGACAACAGGCCTGCCTCCAGTGATGTGGTGTGTGGTCACAGTTGGGGTCGCCTTTAGAATAGCCACCACAAGGGCTCACTGTCACCTGGAGGTCAGTATAGCACGCAGTCTTACACTTTTCTTGATTCGCTTCCTTCCTTCTGCCATCACTTGCCAATGCAACATCCTGGAATGGGACAGATCGAAGGTTTTCTCTCCATATCTCCAGGTGACATACAGCAGGTATCTGACATATTCCACGTGCACAATTTGTGGGGCCACAGGGGCTGTGAACGAGAATGAGACGGTTAAGACTTCACAATTGCACATAACATATTAGAGCCCCAACCTGAGCACGGATGCTAGTACAGCGGTGGCCAAAAGTTTTCAGACTGACACAAATTTCTGTGTTCACAATATTTTCTCAAGTTTTTTTGCTCTTATTTTGCTGTTTCTATGGTTACTAAAGGACAATTGTAAACATTCCGTACGTTGATACGTTAGTTATAAATCCATGTAGTTTCTGTGATGCCTCAATATTCCCAGCAGCACTGCTACTTAATCTCCAAACTCCTGCCCCTTATTCTCCACACTCCTGCCCTTATTCTCCAGACTCCTTAACCTTGTTCTCCAGACTCCTGCCCCTTATTCTTTTGACTCGTGACCCTTATTCTCAAGACTCCTGCACCTTATTCTCCAGACTCATGCTCCTTATTCTCCAGACTCCTGCCCTTATTCTCCAGACTCCTTAACCTTGTTCTCCAGACTCCTGCCCCTTATTCTTTTGACTCGTGACCCTTATTCTCAAGACTCCTGCACCTTATTCTCCAGACTCATGCTCCTTATTCTCCACACTCCTGCCCTTATTCTCCAGACTCCTCAACCTTGTTCTCCAGACTCCTGCACCTTATTCTCCACACTCCTCAACCTTGTTCTCCAGACTCCTCAAACTTGTTCTCCACACTCCTCAACCTTGTTCTCCAGACTCCTCAAACTTGTTCTCCACACTCCTCAACCTTGTTCTCCAGACTCCTCAAACTTGTTCTCCAGACTCCTGCACCTTATTCTCCACACGCCTCAACCTTGTTCTCCAGACTCCTCAACCTTGTTCTCCAGACTCCTGCCCCTTATTCTCCACACTCCTCAACCTTGTTCTCCACACTCCTCAAACTTGTTCTCCACACTCCTCAACCTTGTTCTCCAGACTCCTCAAACTTGTTCTCCAGACTCCTGCACCTTGTTCTCCACACGCCTCAACCTTGTTCTCCAGACTCCTCAACCTTGTTCTCCAGACTCCTGCCCCTTATTCTCCAGACTCCTGCACTGTGCTGCTCAGTTTATTATGATAAACTTTCAGCCATACATGGACATTATGTAGTGCTAATAAGTCTGGTTCTATCATTTGTTATACTTTGCTGCCATCTACTGGCCGTTTGCTATATCACTGTAATATTTGTTATGGAATTTTCCCACAACACCTTTCTGTCTTTAGCTCCTCCTATCTTTTTCCTTCTCTTCCTGTTTTTGTACTCCGTGCCATCTTGGATCCCACATGTGCTGCAGAGCTGGAGAAAGGATTCTCTTGTTACCTCTAACCTGAAGCTTCTATTCTCTCTATCTGGTGATTCTGTAACAGCTCTAACCTACAGTCCTCATCTCACCAAGGTACTGTAAATAAACCTGTTGAATGTATCACTGCATCATCCTTCCGGATCACCACGCGCGGCTGATAGAGACTGGTGGCACAGGTTGGCGAGTAACGCTACCTGCCATTGTTTATATAGCGATTTGTGATCACATCCCTCAGACACATCTCATCCACGTATAGCGGTGGCAGAATAGTAACAAGAGACCTAAGTCTACAGTGTCTGTGTGCATATGCATTGTCTGCTAGCAAGTCTTAACCGTCTGCCATCTTAGCTAAAACATGTCCACAAAGGGCACCGTGGACCCATCTGCAAGTGAAGCACATCAGGTTCCCGACACCATAGATGCTGCAGGAGCAGAGTCCACACTTACTGCAGTGCAGGACGTACGACCCAAACGTGTAACCAAGCCGACACAAAAGGCCAGAGAGAACTTTGAGACTACTAGAGACGAGTTCCATGATAACCTAGAACATTTATGGGGCAGAGTTGATCACTATTTAGCAGCTCTTCCACGCTATCACAGTGACGCTGCAGGTTTAACCGCCACATTGAAGAGTTTATCTGCCGCCTATGATCGCTACCAGAGACTGTCTGCAAAGTACATCACATTCCTGAGTAACTGTGACATGGAAGATGCCCCAGCAGAAGTAACTGAAAGGGAAACTCTTCTCCAAGAAAAGACCTCATTAGTGCGAGATGCCCAGGATAAAGCAGAACTCCGCATCGCTCACCTCCAAGAGTTTAGGTCGCATCGCACAACATCGACCAAAATCACAGCTCGGTCTTCCAGATCATCTCACTCCAGGAAGTCAACATTGTCCGACAAGCTACTGGAGATCCGTGCAGCTGCAGAGGAAGCTAGAGTAAAAAGCTCCTTTGCTAAAATGGAGGCTGAAGTGGAAGTGGAAGCTCAAAGAAATGAGATGGAAGCTCAAAGGAAATTAAAAATACTCCAAGCAGAAAGGGAAGAAGCAACAGCCCTTGCTAAACTGAAGGTCCTTGAACAAGCACTGGGACAAGATGATAATCCGGACTGTCTTATTCCAGAAGAAATGGAAGACGCAGCTGATCGAACTTCAGACTACGTGCTAAGACATGTAACATCTGCACCAGCACCACCTCCAGTTTCTAACACGGATGCGCCCGCAAGTCAAGAAATGTCGCCACCTACTGCCGACAAGGTAACTTCCAGCACTAACTCACAATTTAGGCCACAGCCAGCAGAACCTATAGAGACTAAACCGCAGTTTAACCCTTATGCCGCATCATTTCGTCCTGATTTGTCGCAGTCATATAAGCCAGAGAACTTACATTCCCTACGGATACCACAATTTCATCCTGCAACAATGACCGGGAGATCGGATATGTCTGACTTCGCCAGATACATGATTCGCCGGGAGTTAATAAACATTAGTCTCTCAAAGTTTGATGATCGTGCTGAGAATTATAGAGCCTGGAAATCCACCTTTCAAGCAGTGATCCAAGACCTTAATCTCACCGGCAAGGAACAACTGGATTTGCTTGTTAACTGGTTAGGCCCTGAATCAGCAGAGCGCATAAAGACAATAAGGGCAGTTCATGTGGACTATTCAGATGCAGGTCTTATTGCAGCCTGGGAGAGACTAGAACAAACCTATGGCAGCTCAGAAGCTATAGAATGTGCCTTATTTAAAAGACTGCAAACCTTCCCAAAGATAACTAACAAGGACAATAGAAAACTTCAAGATCTGAGCGACCTGCTAAAGGAAATAGAATTGGCAAAATTAGACCCACGTCTCTCAGGACTGAGCTACCTAGACACTGCTCATGGCGTTAATCCAATAGTGTCCAAGTTGCCACACGGCATGCAGGATAAATGGGCAGACCACGGCTCACGGTATAAAAGGCAGCATGATGTGTCCTTTCCCCCCTTTTCATATTTTTCCAGGTTCATCAGTGACCAAGCTCGGAAGAAGAATGATCCCAGCTTTGACTTCACTGAGCCTACTCCACCAGCATCATCATCATCTACAAGGTATGATAACATTGCCAAACGTAGAGATTCAAGGAACACCGTATCTGTGAGAAAGACTGACGTTCCACTTACTACACCTGCCTTCACTAAGACAAATAATGTTGCTCCTAAAGTCATGGACAATAACCGTATGTGCCCTATCCATAAAAGGCCTCACCCACTTAAAGAATGCCGTGGATTCAGAGCAAGGAATTTGCAGGAGCGTAAAGATACCCTCAAGAAGCTTGGGATATGTTATAAGTGTTGCACCTCCTCAGACCACCTCGCTAAGGACTGTAAGGCCGCCATTAAGTGCACTGAATGCAGCAGTGATAAACACGTCACAGCCATGCATCCCACGCCAGCTCCGTACAACTCACAACCTTCTGCAGCATCTAACCCTGCTCAAAAGCATGGCGGGGAGCCACAGGTCCCTGACCCAACTGCAACCGCTGTTTCCTCCTCATGTACTGAGGTATGTGGAGAAGGGACTGATCCTAAATGCTGTCCCAAGGTATGTCTGATTGAGGTCTATCCAGAAGGACAACCCGACAAGGCCTCCAAAATGTATGCCATAATAGATGAGCAAAGTAACCGATCTCTAGCAAGGCCCAAATTCTTTGAGATCTTCAACATAAAGGGACAAACGACTCCATACATCCTCAACACCTGCTCTGGTCGTGTTGAGACTTCTGGCAGGAGAGCCTCTGGGTACATAGTCTCTTCAATCAAGGGAAACGTGCATATACCCTTGCCAACCCTAATTGAATGTGACCAGATACCTGATAACAGGGAGGAGATTCCCACTCCGGAAGCCGCACTTCATCATCGCCACTTGAGGCACCTGACTAATGAAATTCCTCCTCTGGACATGAATGCTGATATTCTAATCCTACTCGGAAGGGACATTCTGAAGGTCCACAAGGTACGCCAACAATGCAACGGCCCAGATGATGCTCCATACGCCCAAAGACTCGACCTAGGCTGGGTAATCGTGGGCGATGTATGTCTGGATAGGAGTCACAAGGCATCCGAAGTCAACGCCTGTAAAACGTATGTGCTCCAAAATGGTCGAGCAACTCACTTTAAGCCATGCCTTCATCACTACGAAGTGAAAGAGAGGTTCTCTGATTGCATCCAGGAGCCTGACATCATTCCCACTCCCTACGGTGATGACTTAGGGAGAACAGTGTTTCACACAACAAAAGATGACAACAAAGTCGCCTTATCCATAGAAGACAAGGAGTTTCTTAAAATCATGGACAGTGGATTCTTCAAAAATGAATCTGACCGCTGGGTTGCTCCCTTACCCTTCAAGGCTTCAAGGACCAGGCTTCCTAACAACAGAGAACAGGCCTTATCTAGATTCATCTCACTGCAGAGAACATTAAGGAACAAGCCTGAAATGAAGGAACATTTCATAGCTTTTATGGACAAGATATTTCGCAATGATCACGCAGAGCCAGCTCCACCATTGCAAGCTGATGAAGAATGCTGGTATCTACCTTCCTTTGGAGTGTATCATCCAAGAAAGCCGAAACAAATCAGGGTGGTGTTCGATTCAAGCGCCAAACATGACGGCGTATCTCTGAATGACGTTCTCCTCACTGGTCCGAACCTGACTAATAACCTGGTGGGAGTGCTCATGAGATTCAGAAAGGAACCAGTCGCCATTACCGCCGACATCGAACAAATGTTCCATTGTTTCATCGTGCAACAAGATCACAGAAATTATCTCCGTTTTCTATGGCACCGAGACAACGACACCAACAAGGAAATGATCGAATACCGCATGAAGGTGCACGTTTTCGGAAACAGTCCTTCTCCTGCAGTCGCCACCTACGGCCTACGTAGGACCGCCTCCGATGGTGCAGCAGAGTTCGGGAAGGATGCTCAACAGTTCGTTGAAAAGGACTTCTACGTGGACGACGGTCTTAAATCCCTGCCCACGGCGGAAGAAGCCACAGATCTGCTCAAACGGACACAAGGTATGCTTTCTAAAGCTCATTTTAGATTGCATAAAATTGCCTCCAATAGTGCTGTTGTCATGAAGGCCTTTCACCCTAATGATCATGCCGCAGAATTTAGGGACTTGAACCTAGGCTCAGACAATCCACCAGTACAGAGAAGTCTAGGCCTGAGGTGGAACTTGCTAAATGACTCCTTCAGCTTTCAGGTTAGTGGTGCAGAAAAACCATTTACTAAGCGTGGGGTTCTGTCAGTGGTGAACAGTCTATATGATCCACTTGGGTTTGTCGCACCCCTGACTATACAAGGCAAGCTCCTGCTGAGACAACTCTCAGAGTACATTAAGGACTGGGATATACCACTCCCTGCAGACAAACAACTAAAGTGGAAGTCATGGAGAGAATCTCTTTGCGCCTTGGATAAGATCCACATACCACGTTGTTACACTCCAGCATCCCTAACTACAAGTCAAAGGAAGGAGATTCATGTATTCGCTGATGCCTCCACTGAAGCTATTGCCGCTGTCACTTACTTGAAGGTTGTAGACTCTAACAATGAAGCCCATGTTGGATTTCTGTTTGGAAAGGCTAAACTGGCTCCTAAACCCGAGCACACCATACCCAGACTCGAGCTCTGTGGGGCTGTACTAGCCATAGAGATTGCAGACTTCATACAGAGCGAACTAGCTATTCACGTGGATGACACAAGATTCTACACAGACAGTAAGGTAGTTCTGGGCTACATATACAACCAGACAAAACGCTTCTACGTCTATGTCAGTAACCGAGTGGAAAGGATCAGGAAATCCTCCAAACCCCAGCAATGGCAGCACGTCCCATCCCATCTTAACCCTGCGGACCTTGCTACTAGACCATTGTCTATTGGTGCCTTCGCAAGCTCTTCTTGGTTGACCGGACCGGAGTTCCTTCACGAACAGTGCAAAGAGACTGCCGTTGAAGACAGCTTCAGCCTTGAGGATCCAGATGTCGACCCAGAGATCCGTCCTGATGTCAGCACCTTCATCACCAAATTCAAGGAGAAGGTTGGCTTGGACTGTCAGCGTTTTGATCGCTTCTCAAGATGGACGAGGCTGGTTCGTGCCATTGCAAGGTTAGTACACATTATACAATGCTATCGCAATAAGGACAGTAACACTGATTGTCACGGTTGGCATATCTGCCATAAGCCTCTCTCTGCAGAAGACATTGCTCTGAGTGAACTCATTGTGATACGCAATGTGCAGCAGAATGTTTTTCACAAGGAACTGGAATCTATGCTGATGGACTCAAATCTTTCAAGACTCACTCACGAGACCTTGACCACTTTCTTAGCAGAAGTCTTTGCTATAGTAAACTCAAGACCTCTTGTACCCATATCTACGGATCCAGAATCTCCTACAATTCTCACTCCGGCAACTCTCCTCACCCAGAAACTTGGAACTGTTCCTAACCCGCCTGAAGACACTGTGTCCGGTAACAAATATCAGAGACGGTGGAAATATGTGCAACATCTGGCTAATTGTTTCTGGAATAGATGGAAGAGGGAGTACCTGACACTTCTCCAAAAACGAAGAAAATGGCAACAAGTAAAGCCAAATTTACAAGTAGGAGATATTATCCTCATGAAAGACCAGAATGAGGAAAGAAACAAATGGCCTATGGGACTTATATCTAAAACCTTTCCAAGTGACGATGGCAAGGTACGCAAGGTAGAAGTGACAGTTACTAAACAAGGTGACCCCAAATCTTTCATTAGGCCTATATCAGAGATTATCTTACTCTTACCGGTTGAGGATTGATTATCCATCCAATCAGTAGGAACTCTTTCAAGGAACTTCAACCTTTGGATTACAAATGGGTTGGAGACAGTTTGGCCTAGCGCGGCTTCTCCAATCCGAAAATGGGTTATCCTTTGGATTACTTCAAGAAATCGTTCTAGACTTGTTATTCAATATGTTATTGTTGCATTGCATGCGTTGTTTTTATCTTACAGGTTGAGGTATCCCTCCATGCACTTCTGGTGAACACTCCCAATTCGAGACTTATGGTATAGTGAAATCCAAGGATTTCAGACGGGGAGTGTGCTGCTCAGTTTATTATGATAAACTTTCAGCCATACATGGACATTATGTAGTGCTAATAAGTCTGGTTCTATCATTTGTTATACTTTGCTGCCATCTACTGGCCGTTTGCTATATCACTGTAATATTTGTTATGGAATTTTCCCACAACACCTTTCTGTCTTTAGCTCCTCCTATCTTTTTCCTTCTCTTCCTGTTTTTGTACTCCGTGCCATCTTGGATCCCACATGTGCTGCAGAGCTGGAGAAAGGATTCTCTTGTTACCTCTAACCTGAAGCTTCTATTATCTCTATCTGGTGATTCTGTAACAGCTCTAACCTACAGTCCTCACTCTCACCAAGGTACTGTAAATAAACCTGTTGAATGTATCACTGCATCATCCTTCCGGATCACCACGCGCAGCTGATAGAGACTGGTGGCACAGGTTGGCGAGTAACGCTACCTGCCATTGTTTATATAGCGATTTGTGATCACATCCCTCAGACACATCTCATCCACATATATCGGTGGCAGAATATGCACCTTATTCTCCACACTCCTCAACCTTGTTCTCCAGACTCCTCAACCTTGTTCTCCAGACTCCTGCCCCTTATTCTCTTGACTCATGACCCTTATTCTCAAGACTCCTGCACCTTATTCTCCAGACTCATGCTCCTTATTCTCCAGACTCCTGCACCTTATTCTCCAGACTCATGCTCCTTATTCTCCAGACTTCTGCCCCTTATTCCCCAGATTCCTCAACCTTGTTCTCCAGACTCCTCAACCTTGTTCTCCAGACTCCTAACCCTTATTCTCCAGACTCCTGAACCTTATTCTCCAGACTCCTGACCCTTATTCTCAGGACTTCTGCACCTTATTCTCCAGACTCCTGCCCCTTATTCTCCAGACTTCTGCGGCTTATTCTCCAGACTCCTGCACCTTATTCTCCAGACTCATGATCCTTATTCTCCAGACTCCTGCCCCTTATTCTCCAGACATCTGCCCCTTATTCTCCAGACTCCTGCAACTTATTCTCCAGACTCCTGCCCCTTATTCTCCAGACATCTGCCCCTTATTCTCCAGACTCCTGCACCTTATTCTCCAGACTCCTGCCCCTTATTCTCCGGACTCCTGCACCTTATTCTCCAGACTCCTGCCCCTTATTCTCCAGACTCCAGCACCTTATTCTCCACACTGCTGCCCATTAGTCTATACACTTCTGCCCCTTATTCCCCAGATTACTGACCCTTATTCTCCAGACTCCTGCCCCTTATTCTCCAGACTCCTGCCCCTTATTCTCCAGACTCGTGAACCTTATTCTCTGGACTCCTGACCCTTATTCTCAGGACTCCCGACCCTTATTCTCTAGACTCCTGACTCTTATACTCCAAACTCCAGCCCCTTGTTCTCCACACTTCTCCCCCTTATTCTCCACACTCCTGCCCCTTGTTCTCCAGACTTCTGTCCCTTATTCACCACACCTCTGCCCCTTATTCTTGACTCTCCTGCCCCTTATTTTCCACACTTCCGCCCCTTATTCTCAACACTCACAAAGGTGGCAGATGAGGTTTAACAATGATAAATGTAAGGTTATACACATGGGAAGAGGGAATCAATATCACCATTACACACTGAACGGGAAACCACTGGGTAAATCTGACAGGGAGAAGGACTTGGGGATCCTAGTTAATGATAAACTTATCTGGAGCAGCCAGTGCCAGGCAGCAGCTGCCAAGGCAAACAGGATCATGGGGTGCATTAAAAGAGGTCTGGATACACATGATGAGAGCATTATACTGCCTCTGTACAAATCCCTAGTTAGACCGCACATGGAGTACTGTGTCCAGTTTTGGGCACCGGTGCTCAGGAAGGATATAATGGAACTAGAGAGAGTACAAAGGAGGGCAACAAAATTAATAAAGGGGATGGGAGAACTACAATACCCAGATAGATTAGCGAAATTAGGATTATTTAGTCTAGAAAAAAGACGACTGAGGGGCGATCTAATAACCATGTATAAGTATATAAGGGGACAATACAAATATCTTGCTGAGGATCTGTTTATACCAAGGAAGGTGACGGGCACAAGGGGGCATTCTTTGCGTCTGGAGGAGAGAAGGTTTTTCCACCAACATAGAAGAGGATTCTTTACTGTTAGGGCAGTGAGAATCTGGAATTGCTTGCCTGAGGAGGTGGTGATGGCGAACTCAGTTGAGGAGTTCAAGAGAGGCCTGGATGTCTTCCTGGAGCAGAACAATATTGTATCATACAATTAGGTTCTGTAGAAGGACGTAGATCTGGGGATTTATTATGATGGAATATAGGCTGAACTGGATGGACAAATGTCTTTTTTCGGCCTTACTAACTATGTTACTATGTTACTATGTTACTATGTAATATGTGATTTATCTGATTTTTGAAGTGACTCACAGCCTTGTGTTCCAATAAGGACTATGGTAATAAAAAAGTTAATGTAAGATGTCAGTGTATTCACTGAAGCAGAAAACTTTGTGAAAATCAAAATTTGTGTCAGTTTAAAAACCTTTACCCACAACTGTACTCTCATCATATACAGTAGCGGGAGCACCGTGAGAAAGATTATTCTAGAACATCTTTTCTACCATTGCCATATCCATGTATACACTGGAGGAGACAACTGTGCAGAAGTATGTGATTCTGCTATGTAGGATTCTTCATTATGCATTATGTGTACAGCCAGCATCATATCTCGTATCTAACAGGACATGACTTCTACACAACAGCTGCTAGCAGATGAGAGTGCAAGGGGCAGTCAGGTGATGGTGAAGTGGCCCCTGACTGTCATGTGGCTCCCACTTGGAAGGGTTCAGGCTCTCTTAATTGAACAACTTATCACAAGGATATGACAGGAGACTTTTGTACAAGGGTATATACAACTAACACAGGATGGGGCCACATAATATATTCTGTAAGCTGAGCCTTGTCTGCACTTCAGCACTCCACTATTATATATACGTCATGGTCTGTAATTAGGGTCAGTGTATACACTCTTGGTCTGGGGCCGGGGTTACCTATACTGGTCCTGATCTTGGGCTTAGGTGGGCGTAAATGCTGGTCTAGTTCTGGGGCTTGGATCAGTTTATATATTGGTCCCGGTTTGCATCTCAGGTCAGCGTATATACACCAGTCATCTTGTCCCTGCAGCTGAAAAACACCCCCATATACATGATGCGGCCACCACCATGTTTCACTGTGGGGATTGTATTGGGCAGGTGATGAGCAGTGCCTGGTTTTCTCCACACATGCCGCTTAGAATTATCACCAAAAAGGTCTATCTTTGTCTCATCAGACCAGAGAATCTTATTTCTTAGTCTGGGAGTCCTCCATGTGTTTTTAGCAAACTCTAAGCAGGCTTTCATATGTGATCTTGGGGTTATTCTTTACCTCTCTCACAGAGACTCTTCTTCCACGATTGCTCAGTTTGGCTGGACGGCCAGGTCTAGGAAGACTTCTGGTGGTCCCAAACTTCTTCCATTTAAAGATTATGGAGGCCACTGTGCTCTTTGGAACCTTGAATACTGCAGAAATTCTGTTGTAACCTTGGCCAGATCTGTGCCACAATTCTGTCTCTGAGCTCCTTGGCCAGTTCCTTTGACCTCATGATTCTCATTTAGTCTGACATGCACTGTGAGCTGTGAGGTCTTACAATGCCTACAAGTAGTATTCAACCCCCTGCAGATTTAGCAGGTTTAATAAGATGCAAATCAGTTAGAGCCTTCAAACTTCAAACAAGAGCAGGATTTATTAACAGATGCATAAATCTTACAAACCAAAAAGTTTTGTTGCTCAGTTAAATTTTTATAAATTTTAAACATAAAAGTGTGGGTCAATTATTATTCAACCCCTAGGTTTAATATTTTGTGGAATAGCCTTTGTTTGCAATTACAGCTAATAATCGTCTTTTATAAGACCTGATCAGGCCGGCACAGGAGTTATCTTGGCCCACTCCTCCATGCAGATCTTCTCCAAGTTATCCAGGTTCTTTGGGTGTCTCATGTGGACTTTAATCTTGAGCTCCTTCCACAAGTTTTCAATTGGGTTAAGGTCAGGAGACTGACTAGGCCACTGCAACACCTTGATTTTTTGCCTCTTGAACCAGGCCTTGGTTTTCTTGGCTGTGTGCTTTGGGTCGTTGTCTTGTTGGAAGATGAAATGACGACCCTTCTTAAGATCCTTGATGGAGGAGCGGAAGTTCTTGGCCAAAATCTCCAGGTAGGCCGTGCTATCCATCTTCCCATGGATGCGGACCAGATGGCCAGGCCCCTTGGCTGAGAAACAGCCCCACAGCATGATGCTGCCACCACCATGCTTGACTGTAGTGATGGTATTCTTGGGGTCGTATGCAGTGCCATCCAGTCTCCAAACGTCACGTGTGTGGTTGGCACCAAAGATCTCGATCTTGGTCTCATCAGACCAGAGAACCTTAAACCAGTCAGTCTCAGAGTCCTCCAAGTGATCATGAGCAAACTGTAGACGAGCCTTGACATGACGCTTTGAAAGTAAAGGTACCTAACGGGCTCGTCTGGAACGGAGACCATTGCGGTGGAGTACGTTACTTATGGTATTGACTGAAACCAATGTCTCCACTGCCATGAGATCTTCCCGGAGCTCCTTCCTTGTCCTTGGGTTAGCCTTGACTCTTCGGACAAGCCTGGCCTCGGCACGGGAGGAAACTTTCAAAGGCTGTCCAGGCCGTGGAAGGCTAACAGTAGTTCCATAAGCCTTCCACTTCCGGATGATGCTCCCAACAGTGGAGACAGGTTGGCCCAACTCCTTGGAAAGGGTTTTGTACCGCTTGCCAGCCTTGTGACCCTCCACGATCTTGTCTCTGATGGCCTTGAAATGCTCCTTTGTCTTTCCCATGTTGACCATGTATGAGTGCTATTCACAAGTTTGGGGAGGGTCTTAAATAGTCAGAAAAGGCTGGAAAAAGAGATAATTAATCCAAACATGTGAAGCTCATTGTTCTTTGTGCCTGAACTACTTCTTAATACTTTAGGGGAACCAAACAGAATTCTGGTCGGTTGAGGGGTTGAATAATAAATGACCCTCTGAAAAGACTTTTCACAATTTAAAAAAAAAAAAAAAAATAAAGAAATAACATTCTTTTTTGCTGCAGTGCATTTCACACTTCCAGGCTGATCTACAGTCCAAATGTCACAATGCCAAGTTAATTCCAAATGTGTAAACCTGCTAAATCTGCAGGGGGTTGAATACTACTTGTAGGCACTGTATATAGACAGGTGTGCGCCTTTCCAAATCAAGTCCTATCAGTTTAATTAAACACAGCTGGACTCCAATGAAGGAGTAGAACCAACTCAAGGAAGATCACAAAGAAATGGACAGCATGTGACCTAAATATGAGTGTCTGAGCAAAGGGTCTGAAGACTTATGACCATGTGATATTTCAGTTCTTATTTTTTTATTAAATTTAAAAAATTGTCTACATTTCTGTTTTTTTTTAGTCAAGATGGTATGCTGAGTGTACATTCATGAGAAAAAATTGACTTTCTTGAATTTATCAAATGAGTGAAAAATTTAAAGGGGTCTGAATATTTTCCATACCCACTGTACATGTCCGTGTGTGGAGATTGGGTTAATATATATACACATGCCCTCGTCTGTGGCTTGCGTTGGTGAATATACATGTTCTGGTCTGGAGCTCAAGTCCGTGTATACACACATATCCTGGTCTGGAACTCAGGCCAGTGTACATTCATGCTCTGGCCTGTGGCTTGGTGTATATGCATGTCCTGGTCTGGAGCTTTGGTTGGTGTATATACATGTCCAGGTATGTGACTTGGGTCCATGTATATGCATGTACTGGTCTGGAGCTCGGGTCAATGTATATACATGTCCTAGTCTGTGGTTTGGGTCCCTGTATGTACGTGTTCTGGCTTGTAGCTTGATGTATATACATGCCCTGGTCTGGAGCTTTGGTTGGTGTATATACCTGGTCTGTGGCTTGTGTCAATGTACTGTAGATACATATCCTGATCTAGGGTTTGGGTCAGTGTCCTGGTCTGTGGCTTGGTGTATATACACATGTCCTGATCTGTGGCTTGAGTTGGTGCACATACATGTCCTGGTCTGGAGCTTGGGTCAGTGTATTTACATGTTCTGATCTGTGGCTTGGGTCCGTGTATATACATTGTTACACCCGGTTCTGGCCCTGCATCTGGTTTTGGCGCTGCCCCCAGTTCTGGTCCCTCACTCAGTCCTGCTCTCGAGGCTGCCCCTGTACCTCTGTGAGGTCCCTGTCTGGATCCTCGCTCTCTGTCTGTTCCTCGGTGTCCTGCTGCTGCTTCTCTCTCCCCCACTTCCTGGCACGCTGCCAGCAGGCCTCCAGGGACATTCTGATCTTCTCTGCAGACTTGGCCTCACACCGGAGGCAGGTGCGTCTGGTCCTACAAAAACTCAGAGAGAACAGACTTTATGCCAAATTGGAGAAATGCCTCTTTGAACATCCTCTTGGCCTTTCCTTGGTTGCATTGCATCCTCCACAGGATTAAAAATGGGCCCAAAGAAGTTGTCTGCTGTTCTCAAGTGGCCTCTTCCATCTAGGCTAAAAGCCGTACGATTCCTGGGGTTCGCCAACTACTACCGGCAATTCATCCCACACTTTTCCACCCGAATGGCACCAATCACAGCTTTAACCCGGAAAGGGGTAAACTCCAAGGAGTGGCCCTCTGAGGCAGAGGAGGCCTTTGTTTCTCTCAAAAAAGCCTTCGCTTCTGCACCTGTTCTCCATCGTCCGAATTCTATTGAGCAATTTTTTCTTGAGGTAGACGCTTCCTCCATCGGTGCAGGAGCGGTTCTCACCCAGAAATCGTCTACCGGTCGGATGGTCTCCTGTGTTTTTTTTCTAAGGTTCCCCCCTTCCCTGCAGAAAGGAACTATTCCGTTGGAGATCGGGAATTGTTAGCTATCAAATTAGCTCTGCAAGAATGGAGACATCTTCTTGAGGGAGCTCGTCATCAGGTAGTCACATTCACCGATCATAAAAACCTTGCTTACCTCCAATCCGCACAGAGGCTGAATCCCCGTCAGGCCCAGTGTGCCTTGTTTTTTGTTCGTACTACTGGTGGCCTGCCATGGGTAAGGATATCCAGGAGTATGTCGCAGCCTGTCCTTCATGTGCCCATAACAAGATTGATAAATGCCTACCAGCCAGTAGGCTTCAGCCTCTTCCGATTCCGTCTGCTCCCTGGCAGCACATCGCAATGGATTTCATCACGGATCTTCCCATTTCTTCCGGCTTTTCAGTGGTATGGGTTGTGGTGGATCGCTTCTCTAAGATGGTTCACTTCGTTCCGCTACCCTGTCTCCCATCTGCTCCTGAACTTGCGGATCACTTCATTCAGCACATCTTCCGTCTTCATGAATTTCCTCTCCACATCGTGTCCGACAGGGGCGTCCAGTTCACCTCAAAGTTCTGGAGAGCGGTCTGTGAACTGGTAAAAATAGAAATGGATTTTTCTTCGGCATACCATCCCCAATCCATTGGGCAAGTGGAGATGACCATTCAAATCATGTCTAGATTCCTGCGCCACTTCATCAACGCATACCACGATGACTGGGTAGAGTTACTGCCCTGGGTGGAATTCTCCTACAACAACCAAGTGAGTGAATTTTCTGGAAAATCTCCCTTTCAGATTGTGTTTGGAGTCCAGCCCGGAATTCCTCTTCCTATCTCTGGATCATCTGGCATTACGGGAGCCGATACCTTTACCAAAGATTTCTCAAAAGTTTGGAGAGATACCAAGATTGCTTTGGAGAAAGCCTCTGAACATATGAAAAGGCATGAGGACAAACGACGCCTGGATGCTCCCATCTTTTGCCCCGGAGACAAGGTATGGCTCTCCTCCAAGTACATCCATCTGAAGTTGCCTTCCTACAAATTGGGTCCCCGTTTCATTGGGCCCTTTGAAGTCTTGAGACAAATCAACCTGAAATTGCCTATTTCCTTACGTGTGCCTAACAACTTTCATGTTTCCCTCCTCAAACCAGTTGTTTTGAGTTCTTTCTTGAAGGACCCGGGTACCACTCCAGATTCTGTCTCTGAGGATGATGTTTTTGAGGTAAAACATATCTTGGCCACTAAGAATGTAAGAGGTAAGACCTATTACTTGGAGGACTGGAAGGGCTTTGGTCCTGAGGAGAAGTCTTAGAAGCCTAAAGAGAACATCCAGGCCCCTCTCCTTTTTAAAAGATTTCACGCAGCCTTGAAAAAGAGGAGGCATAAAGAGGGGCATACTGTTACACCCGATTCTGGCCCTGCACCCGGTTTTGGCTCTGCGCCCAGTTCTGGTCCTTCACCCACTCCCGCTCCCGAGGCTGCCCCTGTACCTCTGGGAGGTGTCTGTCTGGATCCTTGCTCTCTGTCTGTTCCTTGGCGTTCTGCTGTTTCTTCTCTCTCCCCCACTTCCTGGCACACTGCCAGCAGGCCTCCAGGGAGAGTGTTTAGGACATGTGCGCTTACCTCCAGACTCTTAAAGGGATAGAACGCATTTTTTGAAAATTTCAATTAACCAATGGCAGCACACTGATAACTACTTCTGGCCCCTCCATCATAGGGAGGGTGCCAGAGCAATGAGTATTGTAACGTTGTACCCGCTCAGGTGCGTAGGAGGAAACAGGAGGCACATTCTCTTTAATGTCCATGTGGGTTTATTTGCTCCATAAACCAGCAAGACAGGAACAGAAAGGAAAACAGTCCGTACATCAGGCCGACATAGCATAAAAGTCCATAGAAAAGCTCTGCTCTTCTCAGGCCTGTGGGCACACAGGCTGTGCAACGTCATGCACTCAGGTTCTAGCTGAAGCCACAGACCACTCTGTAGTGTTCAGCCTGGACACATGGAAGTCTGTCCACATTGGCAGACTCCCAAACACTCTCACACCATGTGCTACACACCTCCATTATGTAGCCTGAAACCACACCCATTGGTGAGGTAATGTCACATGATTAGACATGTGGTTATGACATCAGCACAGGTCCTGAAACAAACATAGACAGGCATGGTTATGCCCCTTACCCACGGGTAAGGTATATGGGTAGCCAGACCCTCCCATCTCTCATAGCTACCCGTAACCCGGACCCAAATATCCTAAACAATTCCTTATTGCTTTATGTGTACTAAAGAAAACACTCCGGGTTACATCACAGCGACAAGCCTTCTCTGTGATACATACCTCCCGTCGACTATACAACCTTTAGCCACGCTACAGTATCTACTCTTGCTATTTCCGGTTCTGTTCTTGTTCTGTCTGCGCTGTTATAGCATTCCGTTTTGCTCTCTGCTTATACTGTCTGTTTCCGCAGAATATCAGTGAACAGTGGTTCGGCTATCCTAAGACGACACCTGTACCTTTATACTCAAGTGCCTTCCCCTTTCGCCACTCGCCATCCGAACCCCTGGACTATGCTAAAGGTGCTGGAGCCAGCTTCCTCCCATCTACCTGGAATCTGACTTTCCTCGCCTGAGCCAGCTTCATATCTCATACCTGGTGTCTGCCGGTCAGCTCCATCATATCTGTTTATCCATTTGTCCCGCTGTGACAGCTGCCACGTGTCCGGCTGCCACGTGTCCGGGGTCTAACTTGAGGTAGCACCTGTGTCCCCCAGGTATTGCATTCTGGTCCTGTTCGAGGAATCTTACTACGGATACCTGGGGCTCACTAGTTACGCCCCCTTTGGAGCCCCCCGGACCAAAAAATAAAAGACGAATGTGAACTTCATCACCTGTGCCTCCGCTTCCATTAATTAAATACATGTCCTGGTCTTGGGCTTGGGTCAGTGTACATACATGTCCTGGTCTGTGACTTGGTGTCTGTAGATATGTCCTGGTCTATGGCTGGAGTGCATGTATATACATGTTCTGGTCTGGAGCTCTGGTTGATATATATATATCTATAAAATAACGCTGGGAGCATCACTCTGTCCGAAGCCTTTATAGACTGCGCAAGCGCAAGCGCAGTCTGGGCCTCACAGAGTGACGCTCCCAGGAGATCGCGGTATGCGTAAGCACTGAACGCACACTGCGATCTCCAACAGAGAGGCAGGGACCGCCAGGAGGGTAAGTATGAGCTATATTCACCTGTCCCCCATTCCACCGCTGCACGCCGCCATCTTCCCGGTCCTCGGCCTGTGACCTTCAGTTCAGAGGGCGCGATGACGCGCTTAATGCGCGCCGGCGCCGCCCTCTGACTGACCAGTCACAGCCAGAGGTGGAATGGGGGACAGGTGAATATAGTAAGTGCTGGGGGGCCTGAGCTGGCGGCGATACCGGCACCTGACCCCCACAGCGCGCCGGTGTCCCCGCCTGCTCAGGCCCCCCAGCACTCGGCGCCCCGCGACGATAGGTGAGTATGGTATTTTTTTTTTATATATTGCAGCAGCATACGGGGCATACACTATGGAGCATCTTATGGGGCCATAAACCATAGTGGAGCATCTTATAGGGCCATAAACCATAATGGAGCAGTGTACGGGGGCATATGGGGCCATAAACCCTAATGGAGCAGTGTACGGGGGCATATAGTATGGAGCATCTTATGGGGGCCATAAACCATAATGGAGCAGTGCACGGGGGCCATAAACCTTTATGGAGCAATGTACGGGGCATATACTATGGAGAATTTTATGGGGGCCATAAACCTTTATGGAGCAGCGTATGGGGCATATGGATGGGAGCAGCAAATTAAAGAATGGTGGCGCAGGATGGGAACAGCACATGACAGAACGGGGGCACAGGATGGGAGCAGCACATGAAAGAATAGGGCAGCACATGACAGAACGGGGGCGCAGGATGGGAGCAGCACATGTCAGAATGGGGGCGCAGGATGGGAGCAGCACATGACAGGATGGGGACGAAGGATGGGTGCAGCACATGTCAGAATGGAGGCGCAGGATGGGCGCAGCGCATGTCAGAATGGGGGCGCAGGATGGAGCAGCTCATGTCAGAATGGGGGCGCAGGATGGAGCAGCTCATGTCAGAATGGGGGCGCAGGATGGGAGCAGCACATGTCAGAATGGGGGCACAGGATGGGAGCAGCACATAGTAACATAGTAACATAGTTAGTAAGGCCGAAAAAAGACATTTGTCCATCCAGTTCAGCCTATAAAACTGACAGGATGGGGACGCAGGATGGGAGCAGCACATGACAGGATGGAGACCATATACCAATATAAATGCTCGCCACCCGGGCGTAGAACGGGTTCAATAGCTAGTATATATATATATACAGTGGGGCAAAAAAGTATTTAGTCAGTCAGCAATAGTGCAAGTTCCACCACTTAAAAAGATGAGAGGCGTCTGTAATTTACATCATAGGTAGACCTCAACTATGGGAGACAAACTGAGAAAAAAAAATCCAGAAAATCACATTGTCTGTTTTTTTAACATTTTATTTGCATATTATGGTGGAAAATAAGTATTTGGTCAGAAACAAAATTTCATCTCAATACTTTGTAATATATCCTTTGTTGGCAATGACAGAGGTCAAACGTTTTCTGTAAGTCTTCACAAGGTTGCCACACACTGTTGTTGGTATGTTAGCCCATTCCTTCCTGCAGATCTCCTCTAGAGCAGTGATGTTTTTGGCTTTTCGCTTGGCAACACGGACTTTCAACTCCCTCCAAAGGTTTTCTATAGGGTTGAGATCTGGAGACTGGCTAGGCCACTCCAGGACCTTGAAATGCTTCTTACGAAGCCACTCCTTCGTTGCCCTGGCGGTGTGCTTTGGATCATTGTCATGTTGAAAGACCCAGCCACGTTTCATCTTCAATGCCCCTGCTGATGGAAGGAGGTTTGTACTCAAAATCTCACGATACATGGCCCCATTCATTCTTTCATGTACCCGGATCAGTCGTCCTGGCCCCTTTGCAGAGAAACAGCCCCAAAGCATGATGTTTCCACCACCATGCTTTACAGTAGGTATGGTGTTTGATGGATGCAACTCAGTATTCTTTTTCCTCCAAACACGACAAGTTGTGTTTCTACCAAACAGTTCCAGTTTGGTTTCATCAGACCATAGGACATTCTCCCAAAACTCCTCTGGATCATCCAAATGCTCTCTAGCAAACTTCAGACGGGCCCGGACATGTACTGGCTTAAGCAGTGGGACACGTCTGGCACTGCAGGATCTGAGTCCATGGTGGCGTAGTGTGTTACTTATGGTAGGCCTTGTTACATTGGTCCCAGCTCTCTGCAGTTCATTCACTAGGTCCCCCCGCATGGTTCTGGGATTTTTGCTCACCGTTCTTGTGATCATTCTGACCCCACGGGGTGGGATTTTGCGTGGAGCCCCAGATCGAGGGAGATTATCAGTGGTCTTGTATGTCTTCCATTTTCTAATTATTGCTCCCACTGTTGATTTCTTCACTCCAAGCTGGTTGGCTATTGCAGATTCAGTCTTCCCAGCCTGGTGCAGGGCTACAATTTTGTTTCTGGTGTCCTTTGACAGCTCTTTGGTCTTCACCATAGTGGAGTTTGGAGTCAGACTGTTTGAGGGTGTGCACAGGTGTCTTTTTATACTGATAACAAGTTTAAACAGGTGCCATTACTACAGGTAATGAGTGGAGGAAAGAGGAGACTCTTAAAGAAGAAGTTACAGGTCTGTGAGAGCCAGAAATCTTGATTGTTTGTTTCTGACCAAATACTTATTTTCCACCATAATATGCAAAAAAAATGATAAAAAAACAGACAATGTGATTTTCTGGATTTTTTTTTCTCAGTTTGTCTCCCATAGTTGAGGTCTACCTATGATGTAAATTACAGCCGCCTCTCATCTTTTTAAGTGGTGGAACTTGCACTATTGCTGACTGACTAAATACTTTTTTGCCCCACTGTATGTATATATATATATATATATGTATATATATATATACTGTATATATATACACTAGTCCTAATTTGAGGCTCGGGTCCATGGATATACATGTCCTAACTTGTGGCTTGGGTCCGTGTATACACATGTCCTGGCCTGTGGCTTGGGTCCGTGTATACACATGTCCTGGCCTGTGGCTTGGGACAATGTATATACATATCCTCGTCTGTGAGTGGGATACTTGCCTGTTATAAAGCTTAGAGTAGAAGTGTCGCAGCAGCTCTGCTCAGGCTCACCCCATGTTACCATCGTCACCCGAAAGTTATAGTACCATGCCGGCAGTAAGTTGTTGAGCTTCTGAAATAAGAATGTGAGCCATGTTATGATGTGTATTGTAGATATAGCACCAAAGTATGCCCCAGTGCGGTACTAAGACTGCATCATATACATTTCCTATATAAAGGTCGGATCATTACCACCGTGGACGTGAGGGAGATGGTAGCTGCGATCTCGTAGTACGGACTCCATTCTGAGCTCATAGTGATGGGATTAAAGTAAAACACTTCCACCAAGTATTTCCGGAAGGAGCTGAGATACGGCCGTGTCCAGCTCAAAACCACAGATGAAGGGCCCAGAGGGTAAAGCACCAGGTCCCGTACTCCGAGGGGATCTGCAGAAGGAGAACACAATGCCATGTTAGTGCGGACCGTGCCTGGGAGAGGGGAAAATTCAGCAGTTATATCCATATGTCACAAACTTAGTCAAGGAACCTGCAGGTGTTTTTGTTAATTATTCTAATTTACTGAGATACTGACTTTGGGGTTTTCATTGGCTGTAAGCCATAATCATCAACATCAACAGAAATAAGCACGTGAAATAGATCACTCTGTAATGACTCTATATTATGTATGAGTTTCACTTTTTGTATTGAAGAACTTAAATAAATGAACTTTTTCATGATATTCTAATTTTGTGAGAAGCCCCTGTTTCTATATAGACATATACGCACACGCGCACATCCTCATTGAGGTGGCTGGCCTTGGCGCTGCGATTCCCAGAGAGATAGCTTCATCATGTTAGTTGCTGATAGAGGTTTTTTTTAGGTTTTTTAGGTCCAGATTTTTAGGAACGACAAGAAGAGCTGAGTGGGACTGGTCATTCCCCTATCTACATTCCATTTTTTTATTGGGACTATTTAAGGCAGCTGAGCTGTCTCAGATCTGTCCTTGTGTAGAAGAAGGGAAGGACCTTTACTTCTGGTGAATCACAACTAGAGACACAAGTGATTGGACAATATCAGGTCTGATAAACCTATCTGCAGCATAGGAACTGTTTTGTTTTCTTTTGACCATGGTACCATGAAACTGACATTTTTGCGTTCTGAGCGGTTACTGTTTTCTGTATATTTAACCCATTAACGACTGCCGTTACGCCTTTTAACAGCGGTAGTGGAAAAAGTGTATAGCGCCCCTGTGACGGGGTGTACGGCAGAGCAGGAAGGGACAACAGGCCAAGGGATGATTCCACAGATTTATTATCAAGAACGCTGGAACAACACATGCAGGTAGATCTACAGAGTCCACAATTAGTCCAACGGAACAGGTTCGGGGGCACCTCCCGATAATCCTTGTGCCAGGTAACAAAGCAATAGTCCACAATTAGTCCAATGGATCCCAAAACAATCTCACGAACAACGAGATATGTCCTCAGCTCAAGTCTCGCCCCGTTCGCTTCCGCAGTCACAGCTGGACGTGGGGTCTTGCCTCAGCTAAGAATCCCCACTCCTTCTCCTTCAAAGATCAACTCACATCTGATCTCAGATCAGACCATGAAGGGGGGTAGGGGTCACACCTTCTATTCAATGGTTGGGTCCACCAGAAGATTCTAGACTGGTGGGCTCCAAGTAGTATGTACATTTGACTAGCCACCTGCTGTGAGGAAGAATGGCTATTCCTCCACTAGTGATGTTGACAAAGCTTAATTACATTAGAGCTTAGGGCTGCAAGTATTGGGGGAAGGAGACATATTGTTACAGGTGAACTCCCAGCACAAGAAAATACATAAATTACAGCTAATAGAAACCAGAGAACAGTTACATACATCAAATGGCATATTATTCAAATACAGGACAGGGCAAAAGTACATATCATGACAGCCCCCCCAGAGTAGGATTTTCTCTGGGGTCTCGGCTGCTGGGGGAAGCCGAGACCCCAGAGAACATGATTCGGTTTGGTTTTTACCAACCCCTGGGTTGCGATTGCGATTATTAACCGTATCACTGCGACCGCAAAAAAAAGCGCGATTTGCCATTTAATTTCTCTGTCCTCCGATGTGATCGCACATCAAAGGACAGAAAAATAGGGTCCCCGATTGCCCCCCGATACTTACCAGTATCTCCCGGTGTTCCTGGGGCCTCCTGCTTCCTCTCACGGCCGCTGGCATCTTCTTCCGGTAAGAAAATGGCAGGCGCATGCGCAGTGTGCCCGCAGAGATCTACCGGCAGGTAGGGTTGAGCGAAACGGATCGGACAAATTGAAAAATTGACCCGATCCTAGTGTGGGATCGGCCATGAGGTCGGCGATCTTCGCGCCAAAGTCGCGTTTCGTATGACGCGTTCAGCGCCATTTCTCATCTAATGAAGGAGGACGCAGAGTGTGGGCAGCATGATGACATAGGTCTCGGTCCCCACCATCTTAGAGAAGGGCATGACAGTGATTGGCTTGCTTTCTGCGGCGTCACAGGGGCTATAAAGGGGCGTGCACGCCGCCCGCCATCTTACTTCTGCTGATCGTAGCATAGGGAGAGGTTGCTGCAGCTGCATCAGAAGAAGGGATATATTTAGGGAGGGAAGATTAACTCCCAAACTGCTTGTGCTGTAGAGATTTCCACTGTCCAACACCACCATTTGTTTGCAGGGACAGTGGAGGGTTTTTTTTTGGTGCATCAGCTATGTAGCTTATTAGGCTGCCCTATAAGGCTCCCTGATAGCTGCATTGTTGTTTGCACGCCGCTGTGCAAACCTACTGCTTTTTTTAAAAGCAAAAATCCTGTTGCTCCTTTCTGCACAGTTCTCTTGTTTATTTGTCCACACTTTTGTGTGCAGCAGTCCTTTTTATTGCTGCCATACTTGTCCTGAGATCATTGTAGGGAGATTGAAATTGTACTACAGCCCTTGTATTTTTTGATATATCTGCCAGCCACTTTCTGCCACTAACATTGTGTTGTTTTATACACTACGCCTGAGTTTTGGTTCAGTCTCCCCCCAAAAAAAAGGGAGATTTAAATTCTCCAAACAAGTTTATATACACCTTCTACCTTGTTTCACAGTACCATATAACGGTTGTTATTTTGGTTAGATTTTTCCAAAAATGATGAAGTCTTGTGGAAGAGGCCGTGGGCGGTCGTTGCCAGCTGGTACTGATGGTGGTGGAGCATCTGGTGGTAGTGGGAAAAGCAAAATAGCACCAAAGGCTGGAGGTGTTGAGCCAACGTCATCGTCTGGCTACACAAGGCCTCGAAGGCTCCCTTATCAGGGAGTAGGAAAACAGCTTTTAAAGCTGGAGCAGCAGGAAAAAGTTTTAGCTTTCCTTGCTGACTCAGCCTCTAGCTCTTTCACCTCCTTTTCAGAAGGTTCGAAATCTAAAAGCAGCGAGTTATCAGTGGCTGCTCCCGGTCAGGAACAAGTCGCTTCCTTGTGTCCTTCACCCAAACCAAAAGTGAAGGATGCGGCAGGCGACACTACAGTTTACTCCATGGAGCTCTTTACACATGCCGTGCCTGGGTTAGAACGGGAAATTGTTAAAAGCCCATTACAAGATGAATCGGATATGGAGTGCACTAATGCACAGCCACAGCCAGATTATTATGCTGTTCCATTGACTCAGATCACTACATTGCCCTCGCAGTGTACTGAGCCAGAATCTGACCCTGATGAGACTATGGTGCCCCGTCACGAACGCTATAGCACCTTACACGGTGACACAGAGGAAGGTGCACATGACATTGAAGAGAAGGTGATAGATGACCCAGTTGTTGACCCAGATTGGCAGCCATTGAGGGAAGAGGGTGCCGCTGCCAGTAGCTCAGAAGCGGAGGAGGATCATTCGCAGCAGCCATCTACATCGCAACAGCTTTCATCTGGCAGGCCCGTATGTGGCCAAAAATGTTTGTCAAAACCAAAAACAGTTTTAGGACACCGTGGCCATCCGGTGAAAGTAGCACAGCGTGCAATGCCTGAAAAGGTATTCCATAGTAGGAAGAGTGCAGTGTGGGAAATTTTTAACCAAGATCCGAATGATCAGTGCAAAGTTATCTGTAAGAAGTTCTCAAAGACCTTTAGCAGAGGGAAGAATCTCCTAAATTTAAATGCAACGTGCATGCGTAGATATTAAACCAGCATGCACTTGCAAGCCTGGACTAACTACCAAACGTCCCGTACCGTTGGTGCACCTGCTCAGAATGAAGGTAGTCAGCAATGCTACATTGCTTCCCTCACAGTAAGCCCACCGGTTAGGACACCACCAGCAGCAAATGTGGAGGTATCCTCGCAAGGCCAAAGCAGTCAGGGAATCACAAGGTTCTTGGTAGGAAACACTGTAGGTAGGCCAACAGCAAGAATACCATCACCAACCCTCTCTCAGTCTGCCATGTCCACCACCACCCCCGCTAGTTCCACCATATGCACCTCTCCAGTCCAGCTCACCCTACAAGAGACTCTCGTTAGCAAAAGGAAGTACTCATCCTCGCATCCGCGTACACAGGGTTTGAATGCCCACATTGCTAGACTAATCTTGTTAGAGATGATGCTCTACCGGTTGGTTGAAAGCAAAGCTTTCAAAGCCCTGATGGCCTATGCAGTATCACGCTATGACCTACCCAGTCGACACTTCTTTGCGAGAAAAGCCATCCCAGTCCTCCACCAGCATGTCAAAGACGGCATTGTCCATGCACTGAGGCAATCAGTCAGTAGAAAGGTGCATCTCACAACAGATGCATGGACAAGTAGGCATGGCCAGGGACGTTACGTGTCCATCACGGCGCACTGTGCTAATGTGGTGGATGCAGGGTCCACAGGGGACGGCCATAGTGGGACAGTTCTGCCTAGCCCACGTTCTACGAAACAGTTTGCTGTAGGCTTTCGCCACCCCTCCTCCTCCTCCTCCAGAAGTGAAAGCTCGTCCACAGAGCGCAGTCGCATGACCACTCCATCTGCAGCTGCCAGTGTTGCACACGAGGTGTCCCATTATGGAACAGCTAGTGGTAAGCGTCAGCAGGCTGTGCTACAAATGAAGTGTTTGGGCGACAACAGACACACCGCGGAAGTACTGGCCGAGTACTTGCAGCAAGATACTCAGTCATGGCTGGGCAGTGTACATCTTGAGGCAGGCAAGGTAGTCAGTGATAACAGAAGGAATTTTATGGCTGCCATAGCCCTTTCAGAACTGAAACACATACCTTGCCTGGCTCACACCTTGAACCTGGTGGTGCAGTGCTTCCTGAAAAATTATCCGGAGTTACCAGTCCTGCTCCTGAAGGTGCGAAGACTTTGCTCGCACATCCGCCGGTCGCCCGTACACTCCAGCCGTATGCTGAACCATCAGCAATCGCTGAATCTTCCCCAGCACCGCCTAATAATTGACGTTGCAACAAGGTTGAACTCCACACTGCACATAGTTCAGAGGCTGTGTGAACAGAGGCGTGCTGTCATGTATTTGTGGGAGTATACACATACACGAGCAGGCAGTTGGAGGGCAGGCATGGAGTTGTCTGGTGTGCAGTGGTCGAAGCTACAAGACCTCTGTCAAGTCCTTCAGTATTTTGAGGAATGCACACGGCTGGTAAGTGCAGACGACGCCATCATAAGCATGAGCATCCCCCTAATGCGTCTGCTGATGCAAAGTTTGACGCACATTAAGGAGCTGGCGTCTGCAGCCGAGGAGGAGGGAAGCCTTGAAGACAGTCAGCCATTGTCTGCTCAGGGAACTCTCCTGGACGAGTTGGCGGATGAAGAGGAGGAGGAGGATGATGGAGATGAATATTTATGGGAGGAGGATGCTTCTCAGGGGGCAATAGAAACTGGTGGCGTTGCAAGGTCAGATACAGGGTTTTTGCGGGCCACAAGTGATATTGATTTGCAAGAAATTGCTCTTCAACCCAGCACAAGCAGTGAATTGACACCTGGAACATTGGCCCACATGGCAGAGTATGCCTTGCGTATCCAAAAAGGGACCCCCGCATTATCAAAATGATGACCGATGACGATTACTGGTTGGCCTGTCTCCTGGATCCACGATACAAAGGAAAATTACAAAATATCATGCCACATGAGAACCTTGAGCAAATATTGGCTACCAAACAAGCAACTCTTGTAAACCGTTTGATTCAGGCATTCCCAGCACACAGTGGCAGTGATGGTTCTCACACGAGCTGTAGGGGGCAACATGGCAGAGGTGTTAGAGGTGCACAAATCAGAAGTGGCGTTGGACAGAGGGGTTTTATGACCAGGTTGTGGAGTGATTTCGCAATGACCGCAGACAGTACAGGTACTGCTGCATCAATTCAAAGTGACAGGAGACAACATTTGTCCAGTATGGTTACCAACTATTTTTCCTCCCTTATCGATGTTCTCCCTCACAGGTTATTCCCCTTTGATTACTGGGCATCTAAACTAGACACCTGGCCCGAATTGGCATAATATGCATTACAGGAGTTTGCTTGTCCAGCTGCTAGTGTGCTATCAGAAAGAGTCTTCAGTGCTGCTGGTTCAATAATGACCGAAAAAAAGGACTCGTCTGGCTCCCCGAAATGTAGATGATCTAACCTTCATTAAAATGAACCAATCATGGATTTCAAATTATTTTGCCCCACCTTTCCCTGCTGACACGTAGCTTGCCTGAAAAATGTATTGCTTTTGGCCTCCTCTTACTGACTGCTCCAATTCCTCCATTTGCAGCTGCTGAATGTCCACCATAGGCCATTTTTATACCTCGATAAATGGGCTGACTCTCCCCCCACAGGGCCGTGGTCACCACTTGATGCAAGCACCCGTGCGAGTGCCGTTTGCCTGGACAGGTGGGTGTGCCCACTCTTGGGCGACGGCACTGGCACATGGTCCCTCATAGTACAATGAAGTGTCTCTGATGGTGGTGGTGCACAACCAACGTCAGACACACCGTCGTAATATGAAGGGCCTTGTGCCAGTACCGCCGCCCACGAGTGTTCCCCCCCAGCTCAAACAGTGCTCTACCACTTGCAATACTTACCTCTCCCTGCTCCACCACTGTGTAGTCTATGCTGTTAAATCCTTCAATGGCACTGCCAATACAAATTTGTTGAAATGATAGATGATAGTTAAAATATACAGGGGCCCTGGCCTCCATTTAGACCAGTTAATACTGTGCGCGAACTACCGCTGTCTGCTACTCAGCAGAGGAGCCCACCCCTGTACCTAGCTATGCCACCAGTTTATTTATGAACATTTTTTGGGCTGACGTTTAGCCCACTTTTTTATTTTAGGCCTACTAAGTCTGTGTGAGCCTCTCATTACAATTGTCCTCCGCTGAACAAAGCTATGCCGCCTGTTTAGTCCAGTTACCAATTTTGAACTGCATTTAGCCTACTTTATTCTTTGGGCCTATATCTGTGTTTCCTCCTCATCCTGCCCATTGCCCAGCCAGTGATAGATGAGTCTGCTGGTACATTGACCCAGACCACTACATTCCCCTTGCACTCTACACAGCCAGTATCTGACCCTGCTGAAAGTCAGGTTCCCCTTCCCGCATACCACCTTACACGGGGGCAAATAGGAAGGTGCAGATGAAAGTGCAGGTTCCTTCATCAGGTGGGGGGGGCATACTCATTGGCACTGGCACAGGGCCCCTCATAGTAAGCAAAAGTGTCTCTGGCAGTGGGAGGTGCCGCCCGCCGTCAAACACACCGCCGTACTATGAGGGGCCCTGTGTCAGTGCCAACTAGTAGCCCCCCCCGCTTGCTCAGGATCGCAGCACTTGCAAAGTTGAAATAATTACCTCTCCCTGCTCCACCGCCGTGACGTATTCCACGTTTCCTGGGCCCACGAAAATCTTGAGCCAGCCCTACCCCCCACAACTTTAGCTAAATGAACCCCTGTTTTCAATGCCTAACTATTATTATGAAGTAAATTAAGATTGACAAGCTCTAGAAATAAGAATTGATGTTTTTGGCATTAAAATGGGCACCGTAGGTGTTTTCCTGTCCTCCACTCACTGCCGACTTTGATTCCCCATTGATTTGCATTGGATTTCGTGTTTCGGTCGGCCCCAGTCTTTTCGCAATAATCGGCCGATTTCACCTGACCCAACTTTTGAGAAAGTCGGATTTCGCGAAACCCGACTCGATCCTAAAAAAGTAAAAGTCGCTCAACTCTACCAGCAGGCACTCAGCAAAATAGAAAGATTTCTCCTATTGGTTCATTTTGGTCACTGTGATAGACCCTATCACAGTGATCAAAATAAAAAAAAATAGTAAATAATCCCCTCCTTTTTCACCCCCTTAGTTAGAGAAAAATAATAAAATACAGAAAATGTATTTATTTCCATTTTCCAATTAGGGTTAGAGTTGGGCTAAAGTGAGTTGGGCTAAAGTTAGGGTTAGGGTTGTGGTTAAAGTTAGGGTTATAGTTGGGATTAGGGTTAGGGTTGGGATTAGGGTTAGGGTTGAGATTAGGGTTAGGGTTGAGATTAGGGTTAGGGTTGGGATTAGGGTTAGGGTTGGGATTAGGGTTAGGGTTGGGATTAGGGTTAGGGGTGTATTAGGGTTAGGGTTGTGGCTAAAGTTAGGGCTAGAGTTGGGATTAGGGTTAGGATTAGGGTTAGGGTTGAGATTAGGGTTAGGGTTGGGATTAGGATTAGGGGTGTATTAGGGTTAGGGGTGTATTAGGGTTAGGGTTGTGATTGGGTTATGGTTAGGGTTGGGATTAGGGTTAGGGGTGTGTTGGGGTTAGGCTTGGAGTTAGAATTGGGAGGTTTCCATGGTTTAGGTACATCAGGGGGTCTCCAAAAGCAACAAGGCGCCACCATTGATTCCAGCCAATTTTGCATTAAAAAGGTCAAACGGCGCTCCCTCCCTTCTGAGCTCTGCCATGCGCCCAAAGAGTGGTTTACCCCCACATATGGGGCATCAGCATACTCAGGACAAATTGGACAACAACTTTTGTGGTATAATTTCTTCTGTTAACTTTCTGAAATTAAAAAAATTGGAGGCTTAAAAATCATTATTGTGGACAAAAAAATATTTTTTATTTTCATGGCTCTGCCTTATAAACTTCTGTGAAGCACTTGTGCACTGAAAGTGCTCACCACACATCTAGATAAGCTCCTTGGGGGATCTAGTTTCCAAAATGGGGTCACTTGTGGGGGTTTCTACTGTTTAGACACATCAGGGGCTCTGCAAACGCAGCATGACGCCCGCAGACTATTCTATCAAAGTCTGCATTCCAAAATATCACTACTTCTCTTCCGAGCCCTGACGTGCGCCCAAACAGTGGTCCCCCCACATATTTGGTATTGGCGTACTCAGGACAAACTGGACAACAACTTTTGTTTTTTGTGGGAAAAAATATTTTTTATTTTCACGGCTTGGTGTTATAAACTTCTGTGAAGCACATGGGGGTTCAAAGTTCACACGACACAACTAGATAAGTTCCTTCGGGGACTAGTTTCCTAAATGGGGTCACTTATGGGGGGTTTCTACTGTTTAGGCACATCACGGACAAACTGGACAACAAATTTTGGGGTCCAATTTCTCCTTTTACCCTTTTGAAAATAAAAAATTGTAGGTTAAAAAATCATTTTTGAGGAAAAAAAAAGATTTTAACTTCTGTGAAGCACTTGGGGGTTCAAAGTTCACACAACACAACTAGATAAGTTCCTTGGGGGTCTAGTTTCCAAAAAGGCATGACACTTGTGGGGGGTTTCCACTGTTTAGGCACATCAGGGGTTCTGCAAACACGACATGGCGTCTGATCTCAATTCCACCGAATTCTGCATTGAAAAAGTCAAACGGCGCTCCTTCCCTTCCGAGCTCTGCGGTGCGCCCAAACAGTGGTTAACATATGAGGTATTGGCGTACTCAGGATAAATTGCACAACAAATTTTGTGTTTCATTTTCACTTTTTACACTTGTGAAAATAAAAAAATTGGTTCTAAAGTAAAATTTTTGGAAAAAAATGTTAAATGTTAATTTTTTCTTTCCACATTGCTTTAGTTCCTGTGAAGCACGTAAAGGGTTAATAATCTTTTTGAATGAGGTTTTGAGCACCTTTAGGGGTGCTGTTTTTAGAATGGTGTAACTTTTGGGTATTTTCTGTCATGTACACCCTTCAAAGTGACTTTATATGTGAGATGGTCCCTAACAAAATGGGTTTGTAAATTTTGTTGTAAAAATGAGAAATCGCTGGTCAACTTTTAACCCTTATAACTTCCTAACAAAAAAAAAATTTGTTTCCAAAATTGTGCTGATGTAAAGTAAACATGTGGGTAATGTTATTTATTAAGCATTTTGTGTGACATATCTCTCTTATTTAAGGGCATAAAAATTCAAAGTTTGAAAATTGCAGAATTTTACAAATTTTCGTCATATTTCCATTTTTTTCATAAATAAAGACAAGTAATATTGAAGATTTTTTTACCACTAACATGAAGTACAATATGTCCCCAAAAAAACAATGTCAGAATCAGCGGGATCCGTTAAAGCGTTCCAGAGTTATAACCTCATAAAATGACAGTGGTCAGAATTGTAAAAATTGGCGCGGTCACTAAGGGGTTAATAACGTGCTCACTGTATGATACAAGAACTTGGTGCCAGTGAACATCCAAGTGTCCACCAGAGAGCTGCACCCCTACATTATGTGCATATAATAAGCCCTAACATATACACATAGATGGCATGCTGTATATACTGTACGTTACACCGTCAGCTCGTTACCTATTGAGAACAGAACAGCGTCAGACGGGGGTCCGATCATTGGAGGTCTCTGCAGGTAGACCAGCACTCTGTACTGCGCACCGGGGACCAGCTGCTGTATGATACTGCTGGAAATATTCACCTGTAATACAAGACAGTGCAAAGAGTCTATGTCAGTGGAGATAGTATATACAGTGGGGCAAAAAAGTATTTAGTCAGTCAGCAATAGTGCAAGTTCCACCACTTAAAAAGATGAGAGGCGTCTGTAATTTACATCATAGGTAGACCTCAACTATGGGAGACAAACTGAGAAAAAAAAATGTATGCAAATAAAATGTTAAAAAAAACAGACAATGTGATTTTCTGGATTTTTTTTTCTCAGTTTGTCTCCCATAGTTGAGGTCTACCTATGATGTAAATTACAGACGCCTCTCATCTTTTTAAGTGGTGGAACTTGCACTATTGCTGACTGACTAAATACTTTTTTGCCCCACTGTAGCACAAAGTCATCAGATGAATGCCCTGCACCAAAGTCTAATCCTATCCTATGTGCTACTGGCTGCAGAGCAGTGTATCTAGTCCTGTACTACCTGTGGCTCGTGATACGCCAGAGAGGCGGGGGGATTAGGCAAGTGAATAAGCTGCTAAAGAATAGGTGTAACAAGGAGGGTTCTGGACTCCTGGAGAAATGGGCAGACTTCTTTGTTGGCATCAGGCTCTAAGATAGGGAATGGGAGGGTACAGCTGTGCTGATGGGGAGTTGGTCTAGAAAGAAAAGTGTTTAACCTGGGGATTCAGGATGTGGAGGTGCTTACTGTACAGGAGAAGATAGTGAAGACAGTGATCTGGGACTAGGGGGAGGAAAATACTACACAGGAGAAGATAGTGTAAATAGTGATCTGGGACTGGGGGGAGGAAAATACTGTACAGGAGAAGATAGTGTAGATAGTGATCTGGGACTGGGGGAGGAAAATACTGTACAGGAGAAGATAGTGTAGATAGTGATCTGGGACTGGGGGGAGGAAAATACTGTACAAGGAGAACATAGTGTAGATAGTGATCTGGGACTGGGGGGAGGAAAATACTGTACAGGAGAAGATAGTGTAGATAGTGATCTGGGACTGGGGGAGGTAATTACTGTACAGGAGGAAAAGATGGTGTAGATAGTGACCTGGGACTGGGGGAGGTAATTACTGTACAGGAGGAGAATATAGTGACATGTGGCAGGGGGAGGTAATTACTGTACAGGAGGAAAAGATAGTGTAGATAGTGACCTGGGATTTGGGGTAAGTAATGACCTGGGACTGGGTGAGGTTAATTACCGTACAGGGGAAGATAGTGTAGATAGTGACCTGGGACTGGGGGAGGTAATTGCTGTACAGGAGGAAATGATAGTGTAGATAGTGACCTGGGACTGGGAGGAGGTAATTACTGTACAGGTGGAGAATATAGTGACATGCGGCAGGGGGAGGTAATTACTGTACAGGAGAGGATAGTGTAGATAGTGACCTGGGATTTGGGGTAAGTAATTATTGTACAGGAATAATGACCTGGGACTGGGTGAGGTTAATTACCGTACAGGGGAAGATAGTGTAGGTAGTGACCTGAGACTGAGGGGAATATATACTGTACTGGAGTAGAAGATAGTGTAGATAGTGACCTGGGAATGGGGGAGGATATTAATGCTCAGGAGGAGAAAATAGTGTAGATAGTGACTTGGGACTCTGGAAGGTCATTACTGTACACAAGGGCAGATAGTGTAGATAGTGACCTGGGACTGGGAGAGGTAATTGCTGTACAGTAGAAGATAGTGTATATTGTGACCTGGGACTGAGGAAGGTAATTTCTGTACAGAAGAGGAATATAGTATACATAGTGACTTGGGACTCTGGGACGTACTTACTGTACAGGAGAAGATAGTGTAGATAGTGACATGAGACTAGGTAGAGGTAATTACTGTACATGAGAAAATAATGACCTGAGACTATGGGAGGTAATTACTGTAAAGGAAGTGAAGATAGTGTAGATAGTGACCTGGGACTATGGGAGGTAATTACTGTTCATGAGGGGAAGATAGTGTAGATAGTGACATGAGACTAGGTAGAGGTAATTACTGTTCATGAGGGGAAGATAGTGTAGATAGTGACCTGGGACTGGGGGAGGTAATTACTGTACAGGAGGAAAAGATAGTGTAGATTGTGACCTGGGATTGGGGGAGGTAATTATTGTATAGGAGGAGATAGTGTAAATAGTGACCTGGCACTAGAGGACATAATTACTATACAGGAGAAGATAAAGCACAAAAATTGAGCTTGGTTTAAGTTGGTATACATGCAGCACATAAACGCATGTTCACATTGGCCATAAAGCATACAAAACCTACAAGAAGCAAAATTAGCAAAAACCCTACTGTAACTAAATAAATAAAAAAAGCAAAAGTTCATATAAATAACATAGTGTTCTTAGTAATACTGTTTTGTGCAAGCCGGGATGTGGCCTCCTGCTCCTGAGCTGGAAACTACATTTAAAGGCTTCCTCAGACTGGTGTCCATAGGTTGGGACCCGTTCCTTTAGTCTGCCCTTATTCACACACTGAGGTCAACTCTGACACATGGTAAGGTTTTTCATATTAGACAGCGTAGGTCCATCCCGATCAGTAACACCTTGTTGACGGTGGGGTGGCTTTTACTGTACAGGAGGGGAAGATAGTGTAGATAGTGACCTGGGACTGGGGAGGAAATTACAATAGAAGATTGTGTAGATGGTGACCTGGGACTGGAGGAGGTAGTTACGGAACAGTAGAAGATAGTGACTTGGGACTGGTCGAGGTAATTACTGTACAGTTGGAGAAGATAGTGTAGATTGTGACCTGGGACTGGGTGGAGGTGAATATCATACAGGTGGAGAAGATAGTGTAGATAATGACCTAGGACTGCAAAACACAATAGTAGCCTCCAGTAGTAGGGAGTGGAATGCAGCAGCTATCAAGGTGAACTAGCAGCTACAAGTGGTCAATCTGCAAAAGGACAATAGGAGTCCTCGCATTACTCTCCACTTTCAATAACAGCCTGTGGATGATGCTTGATTTGGTTTATCTGTGTGTCCTTGGCTAAGCAGTTGGGGAGCACTGATATTTTCTACAGGTTCCCAGCAATCATCTTCAGGGCCTCACCCTTGCCATTTTATTAAGTACTACAACCTGTTTCTGACTACTCTGGAGTCCAAGATCTTCTCAACCATGCAATGTTCTTGACCATCCACATTAATAGGGTCAGGAGGAGGTAGACGATTCCCTAGAAAATAATTTGGAACAAATGGCTTTAGTAAGGTAACATGAAACACTGGATGTATTTTCATTCATCTGGGAAGTTGAAGACAAAAAGCTACTAAGCTAACTTTTCCGATGATTTTGAACAGACCAATAAATGTTCGGCCAAGTTTTGGTGAAGGTATATGGAGTTTTAATTTCTTGGTGGAAATCCACACTTTATCTACGACTTGGAGAAGGTCTGTGATATTTATCTGCTGCTTTCTTATATTTCTCTTGAACAATTCTTAACATTATTTTAGCATTTCCAGATTCTGTTGCAGGGATTGTATTCAGTCAGTGAAAGCAGGAATAGGCGTTTCTCTCGGAAAACTAGGAAGAATACTTGGATGGTAACCCAAACTTTCAAAGAATGGCGTTTGCTTGGCTGAAGCATTTTGAGAATTATTGTATGAAAATTCTGTCATAGGAAACAAATCACCCCCAGCCATCCTGAAGACAGCATATGTAGCATTGGAGATATTGCGCTAAGATTTGGTCAGTGCGTTCAGTCTATTAGACTGGAGATGAAAGGCAGAGGATAAGCCGACATCATCCAGTGCTGCACAATAACTCTTCCAGAATCTTAATGTAAGTTATGTTCCACAATAAGACATGACTTCATCCGGAACTCCATGAAGATGAAACCCATTCTGAATTACAAGATCGGCCGTCTCCTTATCAGTGCAGAGAACAAAATGTGAGTCGGTCAACCAGGACTAGGATGAACCTTTTCCCCTTTTAAACTGGTACTTCATCAATAAAGCTCATGGCTAAAGAGCCCCCAAGGAGGAGATGGAATAGCCAGAGCTGAAATAATCCTCTTGGTGATGTGCGGTGAGTTTTATACATGGCACAGGTGCTGCAGGAAGAAACATTCCTTAACATCTTTTTGGTATTTGTGTCACCAGAAGAAGAGAGACAGAAATGTTTGTGTTTTTTTAATTCCTTTTTGCCCTGCTGACCTGCTGACTTGGAGTCGTGGATCAGTTTTAATACCTTTAGTTTAACAGTTTCTGGGACATAGATGCAATGAATAGAAATCCATACTTTATTTTGAAAGTTAAAGGATATATCCTCAGGTGGATCCAGAAGAATTGGGTCTGTCTCTTATGCTTCCTGTATATCTTAAAGCAAGTCTTTGTTGTGGATCACTCCCAGAAACTTGGACTCAGAGGTTCTGTTGGATAGGAATCTTTGGAGAACATCTTTGATAAAGCATCAGTCTTACCATTATGAGAACCTGGTCTGAGAACCAGGTCTGTAAGACAAAGTTGAATTGGTTAAGAAAAAGACTCCAACTCTCTTGGTGCAGGGACAGGCACTTGATAAACCTGATAAATTCAAATTACGATGGTCAATTAGAACCACAATTTGTTGAGATGCTCTTCTACGTGATGTCTCCATTCTTTGAAAGCAGCAATTATAGCTAGGAGCTCTTTGTTCCCCACATCATAGTTTCTTTCTGACATTGTCAAACTTTGGGAGAAATAAGCACAAGTTTGTAGCAAATCCTTTTTTCCTGCTCTTTGTGATAGAATGGCTCCAAATGCAAAGTCTGAATCATCTGCCTGTACAATAAAAGCATGTTCAGGATTGGGAGGAATTAGTGTAGGAGCTATAATGAGCTTTGTCTTCGGGCAAGAAAAATAATTTTGTGCTAGAGGAGACCAGACAAATGATATGCCTTTCTTTATTAATTCAGTGATTGGTACAATTATACCTGATGGCTAACATAAGTAGACACCTAGTGTGGATACACGGGGGGTCAGCGGGTGCTCTAGTCTGCTAGCTGAAACCGCATGCACCAGGGCTTATCCCACCGAACGCCCATTCTTTTTTTACCGTAGGCATATTACTACTCAGACAACACAGGGTGAAGGTAAAACAATGTGGCAATACTGTATTGAACCACAAAACAGGCAAATAACACACAGAACAGTCCCAGCAAAATACCCAAGATGGTGCACACCACAGAGTCTCACTTTTCCACATACTCGCCTGGATAAGAGCAGCTGTGACTTCAGAGCTTCCAGGGCCAACTACCCCACCAGTGGCATTCGCAGAGAAGATGCAACGACAAGCCTAGGAAGATGACAGTCGATTCAGGTACAAGGACAGGTGACCAGAGGGTCACAACCTAGACCTCTGAACATCTCCATGGAGCCAGGTGACTGGTGGGTCCAAATCCTGACTACTCCAAATGTATCCATGGGATCAGTGATAGTCAATGAAGCAGATCTGTATTATTTCAGCCGGTGCTGTGGTCCCCTAAGATGACATCCTGCAGAATGTCAAATCTGTGTCCCTCGTGATGGAGCCACGATGTCTTGGTTGCTGTCTTGTAGAGTGTTCCTGGATGTGGTTTTATAATGAGTCTCTCTGGTTCTTTGGATCTCTGTCTGTCTTGGATGCATTGTTACATAGGCATATCCCTTTTTTATAGTTCACAACTATTGTCCTTCAATCTATAATCCACAGGTCAAAGGGGAAGGGGTGATGAGGTTAACACACATTGTTTGATTATTTACAGCTTCTGTAAGTCAAAAAACAGTATGGCCTGGTATAATGTATAATCAACAGATCAGCAAACATCATTGCTCAGTGACCCTGCATCCCTGTTTTGCAAAGATAGCAGTACAATATTCTGTGGGGGCTGATATAAGAGGTAAACAACAACCATTAAATTTACAAATATCAATATTTCAGACTCTTGACCAAACGATGAAACACAAATTCCTCCTGGCTTACTCAAAATGGATATCTGGAAAATTAAGATAAAATACCGTGTCATCACTCCTATTGTTAAAACAAATACTCTATCAATCAATATTAAAAGTCAGACAAACAACATATTATATATATGTATATATATATATATATATATCTAATATATAAAGCTGAATATGTGTGTGTGTGTGTGTGTGTGTGTATGTCCGGGATTGGCATCTGCACCGTCACAGCTACAGCCACAAAATTTTGCACAGTCACACGTCTGGACCCCGAGAGCGTCATAGGCTATGTTGTGAGGCGAAATTTTAACCCCGCGCGTTCCAATTCACCAAACAATTTTGCCCCTATCTACATAATGGGGAAAAAAGTGAAAGGAAAAGTGTTGGAGGCGTCGCAGCTACAGCCACAAAATTTTGCACAGTCACACGTCTGGACCCTGAGAGCATCATAGGCTATGTTGTGAGGAGAAATTTTAACCCCGCGCTTTCCAATTCACCAAACAATTTTGCCCTTATCTACATAATGGGGAAAAAGTGAAAGGAAAAGTGTTGGAGGCGACACAGCTACAGCCACAAATTTTGCACAGTCACACGTCTGGACCCCGAGAGCGTCATAGGCTATGTTGTGAGGTGAAAATTTTACCCCGCGCTTTCCAATTCACCAAACAATTTTGCCCCTATCTACATAATGGGGAAAAAGTGAAAGGAAAAGTGTTGGAGGCAAATTGACAGCTGCCAGATGTGAACAAGGAGGACTTAAAGAATGAGAGCGATGGCGCCAAAGAGTATATACCGTACAGTTGCTAAGCTGGGGCCCCGACATGGGATACTCCCCACACACGGGGATATGAACACACACACAAAATGCGCCACACACTACCACGTGCTTGAACACATATTACCCTCAGCACACATTTCACCACACATACACCAACCTCGCCACATAAAAGTCGAAACACAAAAGTCGCCGCTCAAAACTCGCCACGCGCAAAACTCGCCACAAGTGCAAAACTCACCTCATGGAAAACTCGCCACACGCAAAACTTGCACACGCGGAAAAATTGCCACATACACAAAACTTGAACATACTCAAAAGGCACCACACATAAAACTCGCCATGCGCAAAACTCGCCATGCGCAAAACTTGCTGCACACAACTTGCTACACTAACCTGTCACATGCAACTCGACACACAAAAAGTTGCTACACGCATGTTGCCACACAAAACTCATCTCACAAAAGTCGCTACATGCATGTCGCCACACGCAAGTCAACACACACAACTTGAGAAACGAAACTCGCCCTAAAACACACACAAGTCTGGTATTATCCTTCAAAAATAAAAATCTGATTAATAAGCAGACAAACTACAAGAGCAACAAATGTACCATATAGGAAATACGGCAGCTGTCAGTCACATGACCTGTCTATTATGTGTATGTGTGAGCTAATATATACTGCCAGGGGGGAGGGCTTCCTGTTGGCTGGGGATTTATCAGGCTGCCAATTTAGCTTACAAATACTGAGGTAAAAATACTGAGCAAATAACGTGTGAACGCGGTCTAATACAGGAGATCACACAGGTATATACTATATACAGGGGAGATGACACACAAATATATACTATATACAGGAGAGATGACACACAGGTATATACTATATAGAGGAGGAGATGACATACAGGTACATACTATATACAGGGGAGATGACACACAGATATATACTATATACAGGAGAGATGACACACAGGTATATACTATATAGAGGAGGAGATGACATACAGGTACATACAGGAGGATATGACATACAGGTATATACTATATACAGGAGCAGATGACCTACAGGTATATACTATATACAGGAGGAGATGACATACAGGTATATGCTATATATCGAAGATGACATACAGGTATATACTATATTCAGGAGGAGATGACACACAGATATATACTATATACAGGGGAGATGACACACAGGTATATACTATATACAGGAGGAGATGACATACAGGTATATACTATATATAGAAGATGACATACAGGTATATACTATATATAGGAGGAGATGACATACAGGTATATACTATATACAGGGGAGATGACACACAGCAGGTATATACTATATACAGGGGAGATGACATACAGGTATATACTATATACAGGAGATGACATACAGGTGTATACTATATATAAGAGAGATGACAAACATGTATATACTAAGGTGAAAATGAGAGGTGTGAGGTGAAAATGAAAAGGTGTGAGTGCAAAATGAGAGGAGTGAGGGAAAATAGTGGAGTGATCGGAAAATGACAGATGTGAGGTCGAAATGACAAGTGTTAGGGGGGAATGAGAGGAGTGAGGGAGAAAATGAGAGATGTGAGGGGGAAAATGAGAGATGTGATGGGGAAAATGAGAGATATGAGGGGGAAAATGAAAGATGTGATTGGGAAAATGAGAGGCGTGATGGGAAAATAAGAGAAGTGAGGTGCTATAACTAACCACAGATATTTACTATGCCCAGGCAACGCCGGGCTCTTCAGCTAGTATATATATATATATATATATATATATATATATATATAGATACACACACAGGTGCATCTCATAAAATTAGAATATCATCAAAAAGTTAATTTATTTCAGTCCTTCAATTCAAAAAGAGAAACTCATATATTAGATAGAGTTATTACACACAGTGATCTATTTCAGGTGTTTGTTTCGGTTAATGTTGATGATTATGTCTTACAGCCAATGAAAACCCCAAAGTCATTATCTCAGTAAATTAGAATAATTTATAACACCAGCTTGAAAAAATGATTTTAAAATCTGAAATGTTGGCCTACTGAAAAGTATGTTCAGGAAATGCACTTGGACGGGGCTCCTTTTGCATCAATTATTGCATCAATGTGGCATGGCATGGAGGCAATCAGCCTGTGGCACTGCTGAGAAGTTATGGAAGCCCAGGTTGCTTTGATAGCAGCATTCAGCTCGTCTCCATTGTTGGGTTTGGTGTCTCATCTTCCTCTTTACAATAACCCATAGATTCTCTATGGGGTTAAGGTCACACAAGTTTGCTGGCCAATCAAACACAGTGATACTGTTGCTTTTAAACCAGAAATTGGTACTTTGGGTAGTGTGGACAGGTGCCAAGTCCTGCTGGAGAATGAAATTTCCATCTCTAAAAAGCTTGTCGGCAGAGGGAAGCATGAAGTGCTCTAAAATGTCCTGGTAGACGGCTGCGCTGACTTTGGTCTTGATAAAACACAGTGGACCCACACCAGCAGATGACATGGCTCCCGAAACCATCACTGATTCATAGAATCATATAATGGTAGAGTTGGAAGGGACCTCCTGAGTCATCTGGTCCAACCCCCTGCTCAAAGCAGGACTCACGAAATCATCCCAGACAGATGTCTGTCCAGCCTCTGTTTGAAGACTTCCATTGAAGGAGAACTCACCACCTCTCGTGGCCGCCTGTTCCACTCATTGATCACCCTACCTGTCAAAAAGTTTTTTATAATATTTAACCTGTCTCCTCCCATTCAGTTTAATCCCATTGCTTTCAGTCTTTCCTTTTTTTTTGCGAGCTAAACATTCCCAAATCCTGTAAACGTTCCTCATAGGACATGGTTTGCAGACCGGTCACCATTCTGGTCGCTCTTCTCTGAACTTGCTCCAGTTTGTTGATGTCTTTTTTAAATGTGGTGCCCAAAACTGGACAAAGTATTGCAGATGAGGTCTGACCTAAGAGGAGTAGAGGGCAATAATGACTTCACCTGATCTAGACTGTATGCTTCTATTAATACATCCCAGAATTGCATTTGCCCTTTTTGCTGCTGCATCACACCGTTGACTCATGTTCAGTTTATGATCTATTAGTATACCCACGTCTTTTTCACATGTGCTGTTGCTTAGCCATATTCCCCCCATTCTGTATATGCTTTTATCATTTTTATTTCCCAGATGTAGTACTTTGTATTTTTCCTTGTTAAAAACCATTCTGTTAGTTGCTGCCCACTATGGATTGTGGATACTTCACACTAGACCTTGGTAATAAAGGTCCCAGAGTCTGGAGGAACAGTGGAGTGGCCACAATCCAAGCTGCAGGAGGTCTAGTGTGAGGTTTCCACAATCAGTGATGGTTTGGGGAGCCATGTCATCTGCTGGTGTAGGTCCACTGTGTTTTATCAAGACCAGAGTCGGTGCAGCCGTCTACCAGGAAATTTTAGTGCACTTCATGCTTCTCTCTGCCGACAAGCTTTTTGGAGGTGGAAATATCATTTTCCAGCAGGACTTGGCACCTGTCCACACTGTTAAAAGTACCAATACCTGGTTTAAAAGCAACAGCATCACTGGGCTTGATTGGCAGCAAACTCGCCTGACCTTACCCCTATAGAGAATTTATGGGGTACTGTAAAGGGAAAGATGAGAGACACCAGACCCAATAATGCAGACGAGCTGAATGCTTCTATCAAAGCAACCTGGGCTTCCATAGCCGCTCAGCAGTGCCACAGGCCAATCGCCTCCATGCCACGCCGCTTTGATTCAGTGGGGGTAATATGCTGGACACACTGGGGCAGATTGCTGGATACACTGGAGCAGATTGCTGGACACACTGGGGGCAGGACTTGAGGCATGGGCAGAATGTAGATACGGGGCATGATTGGAGACATGGGGCAGGATTGGATCATGGGGCAGGATGGATACGATGGAGACTGATGGGGCAGGATGGGGAGATCATATGGTGTAGAATGGATACTCATGAGGGCAGGATGCAAGAACATATGGCTGGAGCCAGGAATGAGATAAATGGGGCCAGGGTGGGGAATAGTATTACCATAGGGGCTAATTAAGGGATGTTATTACTGCAGTGATGTATTTATTTTATTTTTTGAGTATACTGTTTTAAATGGGGGGGCGGTCCTGTTAGTGTGCAGAGTGACACTATATCGCCTTTTTTTCTTCATGTGGTGTAATGTAGAAGTTGTGAAAAATTAAGTAATGTGTTCTGCAAGCGGAGCTCGAGATAATTGTGTTATTTCCTGCAGAAACGAGTGCTGGCTGGGAGAAATGATGGCGGTCTGTGCTGGATGAAAGATGAATGAAGGACTTCATCGACGTCACTGGTGAGTCAGTGTTACCTATACACTGACACTATACACTATATACTATATACAGCGGTCCTGTGTACAATGTCACCAGTGATCACTGTATTACCTATACATTATATACAGAGCTCATGTGTATAATACCACCAATGATCGCTGTATAACCTCTACACAGACGCTGCATACTAAGTACAGATCTCCTGTGAATACTGGCACTTATAGTGATAGTATTGTGTTTTTTTTTCTTTATTACTGATCAGTATTGTAGTATTCAGTCACTATGTGGTGGTAATATGTGGTCTGGAAATGGTGTTGTGGTATTTGTCCCTTGTATGTGCTATTTGGTCACCAAGTGGTGGTAATATGTGATCTGGTCATGGTGAGGCGGTATTTGTCCCTTGTATATAGTATTATTCGGTCACTATGTGGTCTGGTCATGGTGTGGTGGTGTTTCTTCCTGTATGTGATATTATTGGTCTTGGTATAGTGGATTCTGTTGTGTATGGCGGTCATTTGTTCTCTCTGATATTAATTAATTAAAAGTCACAGGTTTGGCATGTGTGGGTGACACCATTAGGCCCAGTTTAAGTTCTACAAAACAGGAAAACTATTTTTGGTAAACTTTGTGTGTATTGAGCGGGGGGGAAGGGGCGCCAAACTCGGGAGCAGCCCCGGGCGGCAAAAGCTCTAGCTACGCCTCTGCCTGACTCCCCGTCTAGCGAGTGAAGGTGCCAAAATTCCCAGCTTTAGGCAGAGGGGGTGATATGTAACAGAGTCACTGGCAGAGTGATATAAGGGAGATATGTGTCACTGCGCTTAACAGCGTCAATGATATGAAATCAGAGCATTTTTTCTCCAGCATACTACGTGTTGAGAGGATTAAGTTGAATAAAGGGGCTGGTTTTATGCGGACCCTCATAGAGTGGGTGGGAGAGAGTCCACTTTATCTCCTAGGCAGACCTGCCAAGTCCTGCATGAGGTCATGATCATGTGATCAGTCACTTGATGGGAATCACAGGCTTAGGTTTAGGTAAAGGTACCTTCACACTAAACGACGCTGCAGCGATCCAGACAACGATCCGGATCGCTGCAGCGT
Source organism: Ranitomeya imitator (assembly GCF_032444005.1). NCBI lineage: Eukaryota > Metazoa > Chordata > Amphibia > Anura > Dendrobatidae > Ranitomeya > Ranitomeya imitator. The sequence goes on along the minus strand of NC_091285.1, from coordinate 554,416 downwards.
CGCTGTTTGGTCGCATCGGCCCTGCGCTTATTAACCCGATGTTTACCCTGGTTACCGGCATCGTTGGTCGCTGGAGAGCGGTCTGTGTGACAGCTCTCCAGCGACCAAACAGCGACGCTGCAGCGATCCGACATCACGCCGATTCAGCGATGTCAGCGGGAGAGCCAGCGACCAAATAAAGTTCTGGCCTTCTAGCCCCGACCAACGACATCACAGCAGGATTCTGATCGCTGCTGCGTGTCAAACTGAACGATATCGCTAGCCAGGACGCTGCAACGTCACGGATCGCTAGCGATATCGTTTAGTGTGAAGGTACCTTTACTGAGCTCTACAGGCAGTCGGTGTTCAGCTAGCCAGGAGAAAGGAGTCTCCAGAGGCTTTGTGGCTTGTTCGGCACAGACTGAACCTGTGCTGCTCCAGAGCAGGGTGCCACCCGCAAAATACAGACGGTGTTGCAGCATTGTTTTTTTTTTTTTACTTTTTTGCTTGTTTGTACCAGTTTTAGCCAAAAAGGCTGAGTTTTGTTTCCATGAGTTGGTTTATGCTGCCTGATAATAAACCAACAAGGACTTAAAGAAACAGTGTACCCAGTTTTTCCCCACAGGGAGAGTGGTATTACGCTTGGAGGCAAGAAAGGATAACTGTTGCCAGGTAACCACAAGCATGCAACATATTCACACTCCATGCCACAAGGGGGAGCTTTTGATCCTATTTACAAGGTGACTCCCCCATATATATGTAGTGGTTTTTGGAGGGAAAGTTAGTGAGTCCCTCAGAGAGGCTGAGGAGAGAGGGTCTACAGAGCTGTGTATGCCACAGTGCTGCAGCTCCTGGGAAGAGACACATAGAAAGCCAAATGTATTTCAGTGAGCGTGCAGGAAAGAAAAGCACAGGAGAGGATACCAGAGAGGGGACCAGCCACAAGCAGGCTGCCTCCTTCTGAGGCGCAGAACACCAGTAGCCGGAAAGCCGAGGTTGTAAGGACCTCCACGCCTTACATCAGAGACCAATACAAATAAACACCGTGTGCACTGCTGTACGTGTGGTGCAGAGACTAGGTTCCCAATCCATTAGTAATAGAGTATAAAAGTCTCGCACTCAACTTAAGTTTCTTTGATTAGTGAGATTTATTGATGCAAGGTAGCACTAGAAACGTTTCAGCTCAATAGAGCTTTCATCAGTCACGTGCTGTGCCTTAGGAGAGTGTATCGGACATGTCACAAGTTGATATATGGATCAAGTGTGGTACTACCAATGAGGGTTAGAAAGATGAGATGGTGGTACTATGTTTAATGCTTAAACTACCAGATGGAGATGCTCATAAGGATAGGAGTCTCTGGGAAAAGACCTGGGGCCTTGGAATGATCAAAATGAGAGTAGGGGCTTATATATTTGGTATCCGTAATAGAAGGAACTGGCCTCAATACCGGCTGATGAGAAGCAGGGGCTGCTATACGGAGCCGCCTAGGAATGGGTAGCGTACCCTGAGACGCGGTGAGACGCGGTGGACTCCGCGTCTCAGGGTACGCTACCCATTCCTAGGCGGCTCCGTATAGCAGCCCCTGCTTCTCATCAGCCGGTATTGAGGCCAGTTCCTTCTATTACGGATACCAAATATATAAGCCCCTACTCTCATTTTGATCATTCCAAGGCCCCAGGTCTTTTCCCAGAGACTCCTATCCTTATGAACATCTCCATCTGGTAGTTTAAGCATTAAACATAGTACCACCATCTCATCTTTCTAACCATCATTGGTAGTACCACACTTGATCCATATATCAACTTGTGACATGTCCGATACACTCTCCTAAGGCACAGCACGTGACTGATGAAAGCTCTATTGAGCTGAAACGTTTCTAGTGCTACCTTGCATCAATAAATCTCACTAATCAAAGAAACTTAAGTTGAGTGCGAGACTTTTATACTCTATTACATCAGAGACCGGCAGGACAGCTAATTGCATGTTACCTGTCCGCACCTACACCCAGGAGGCATGGTGACACCTACAGAGCCGGGTTATCTAAGAGATCCTATAAACAGGCTCAAGTCACTAGTTATACGGGTTTTGTCCTATCCTATCCAGGGGACAGAGAGAAGGATAACATCTGTGAGGACCTTATGTGAAGCTTAAGCAGTAAGAGACTACACCACCACAGCGCAAAGGAAGTCTTATATTTCTACCTGGACAAGGGGACTCTGGACTTGCCACCAAACCGGCCGGACCCTGCCTGACCTGTGATCTGGTGCCCTGGACTGTGGCTGCTGAAACCAACAGTAAACAAGGTAAAGAGACTGCAAACCCGTCTCCTCATTCTTCTCTGCACCTCTCAACATTCCACACACTCTACACAATCTACACACTCTGGGAAGCCCTGGGGCTTTATATAGCACCAACATATTCCGCAGCACTTTACAATTAAGCGGGGACATGTGCAGACAATAAATTCAGTACAATTTAAGACAATTTAAACAGTGACATTAGGGGTGAGGTCCCGGCTCGCAAGCTTACAATCTACAGGGAAATGGGGGGGACACAATAGGTGAAAAGTGCTCGTTATTTGAGGTCTGGCAATTATAATAAATAGGGATTTTCATATAAAGCTGCATGATCCGGTCATCAGCCCGTGTGCAATAGTCAAGTATCAAGTGCAGTTATCGTGTGCATGGAGGGTGTGGAGACAGATGAATAGTAGGGTGTAGATTCAGAGTAATATTTGGAAGGAGGGAACAGGACAAAGTTAGTTTACTGAGTAGTTGATGTGGTAGGCTTGTTTGAAGAGATGGGTTTTTAAAGCGCGCTTGAATAGGTCGGGGCTAGGTATCAGTCTCATCGTCTGGGGAAGTGCATTCCAGAGAGCTGGCGCAGCACGAGAGAAGTCTTGGAGACGGAGGTGCGAGGTTCGGATTACGGGGGATGTTAGTCTTAGGTCATTTGTAGAACGGAGGGTACGTGTAGGGCGATAGACGGAGATGATAGAGGAGATATAAGGCGGTGCAGAACTGTGGAGAGCTTTGTGGGTGAGAGAGATGAGTTTATACTGGACCCTGTAGCGAATGGGTAGCCAGTGTAATGACTGGCACAAGATGGAGGCATCGGTGAAGCAGCTGGACAGAAATATGACCCTGGCTGCCGCATTCAAGATGGATTGGAGAGGAGAAAGTTTGGAAAGAGGGAGACCGATCAGAAGAGAGTTGCAGTAGTCCAGACGGGAATGAGTAAGAGCGACAGTAAGAGTCTTAGCAGTTTCAAAGGTGAGAAAAGGTCGGATTCTGGAGATGTTTTTAAGATGCAGGTGACAGGAGCGAGTGAGTGATCGGATATAGGGAGTAAAGGAAAGGTCGGTGTCGAATATGACCCCAATACAGCGGGCATGGTGCTGGGGAGTTATGGTTGAATCCTCCAGGGTAATTTCGATGTTGGGTAGAGTGAGGTTAGTAGAAGGGAGAAACACAAGAATTTCAGTTTTGGAGAGATTTAGTTTCAGATAGAGGGAGGACATGATGTTAGAGACAGCAGACAGACAATCCTTGGTATTTTGAATTAGGGTAGGGGTGATGTCGGGGGAAGAAGTGTATAATTGGGTGTCGTCAGCATAGAGATGGTACTGGAACCCAAATTTGCTGATTGTTTGTCCAATAGGGGCAGTGTATAGAGAGAAGAGGAGGGGGCCTAGGACTGAGCTCTGCGGAACCCCAATAGTAAGGGGACGAGGAGAGGAAGAGGAGCCGGCAAAAGATACAGTGAAGGAGCGGTCAGAGAGGTAGGAGGAGAACCAGGAGAGGGCTGTGTCCTTGAGGCCTATGGAGTGGAGCATAGTGAGAAGGAGCTGGTGATCCACAGTGTCAGATGGGGCAGATAGATCCAAGAGAATCAGCAGAGAGCAATGACCTTTGGATTTAGCTGTTACTAGATCATTAGAGACTTTAGTGAGGGCAGTTTCAGTGGAGTGTAAAGAGCGGAAACCGGATTGTAAGGGGTCAAGAAGAGAGTTATCCGAGAGATAGCGGATTAGACGGGAGTGGACCAAGCGTCAATTCTTGACAGAGAAGGAAAGAAGGTTGTGGTCCGAGAGCGGGAGAGTGGAGTTAGTAAAGTCATGCAGCGATCCGGAACGGGAGAAAACCAGGTCCAGAGTATTCCCGTCCTCATGCGTAGGAGAATTAGTAAACTGTGAGAGGTTGAATGAAGAAGTTAGAGAAGATGAGAGGCAGATTGGGGGAGGGGATCATTGATGGGGATGTTAAAGTCTCCCATGATGAGGGTGGGGATGTCACAGGATAGAAAGTGAGTAAGCCAGGTGGCAAAGTGGTCTAGAAACAGGCGGGAGGAGCCTGGAGGGCGATAAACAACCGCCACCCGCAAGGAGAAGGGCTTAAAGAGTCTGATAGCGTGGACTTCAAAGGAAGTAAATGTAAGTGAGGGAACCGGGGGGATGACCTGGAAAGCACTTTGTGATGAAAGGAGTAAACCAACACCTCCACCCTATCTGTTCTCGGGTCTGGTGGTATGTGAAAATTTCAGCCCACCAAACAAGAGAGCGGCAGCGGTGGTGGTGTCTGAATGCTGAATCCAGGTTTCTGTAATAGCCAGAAGGTTAAGGTAATTAGAGAGGAAAAGATTGTGAATGTAAGTTAGTTTGTTACACACAGACCGTGCATTCCAGAGAGCACAGTGGAAAGCAATAGGAGAAGGCATGCACTGAATGGTAATAAGATTAGCAGGGTTTCTATATGTAGCTGGAGGAGAGTAATGTATGCTGGTGGACGGAGGTCCAGGGTTTGGGGAGATGTCACCTGCAACTAGTAGAAGGAGAAAAAACAGAAAGGTGGTGGGATGATTTGTTTGAACGTTTTGAGTGCTGCATGGTGGTAGTGGCTGGTTTGGAGTGGGTAAGAAATGTCAGTAGAGCCTCAGAGCACATTGAATGCAGAACACAGCTAGTGTAGGGAGAGTGTGAGCAGCTGCTAGGGAGAGTTGTGTTTGTTTGTGCAAATCATCCAGAAATGCTCTGTAAAACCCAAAAGCTCTTTTCAGAGCTGAAAGCATAAGGTCAGGGACTGAGTAGTGACAGTTTTCTCAGCTATTTTTGGGATCACAGTTACCCCTGCAGGGCACTTTTTTGTGTTGTTGCGGTGCTGTGTTCACAGCAAATAGGACGCACGGTAGTGCACAATTGGCACACAGCCAGCACTGCTGTCTTGTGTGATGATTGGGGTGCGTAATCTCGCCTTAAACCTCAGGGCAATTTTTTTAGTGGTGTCTTGTGTGGTGACTGGGGCACGTAATCTTGTCTGAAACCTCATGGTAATTTTTTAGTGGCAGCACCGCTGTCTTGTGTGGTTATTGGGGTGCGTAATCTTGCCTTAAACCTCAGGGCAATTTTTTAGTGGCAGAACCGCTGTCTTGTGTGGTGACTGGGGTGCGTTATCTCACCCGTCTCCCCAATATCTGCATCTGAACATCTGCAACTATGGCAGAAAAATACAAAATTCCTAAAAAGGCTGTTGCGAAAGGACAGGGACGTGGGGTTGTCATTGGTGCCCAACAAGGTACAGAGTCTGGGAGACCAAAAAAGGTTGATGCATCTAGGTTCCTGGTGAAATTTCCTGGTGAGGAACGTAAAAGGCTCTGGAAGCCAGAAGAACAAGATCAGATACTCTTTTGGTTGGCTGATAAGGCCTCAACAAGATTTTCTAGCAGCACCCAATCATCCATGACAAAACAGTCTCCTGTCCATACAGAGAATGCTGGGTCATCCTATTCTCAACCTGTTCCTAGCTCATCACCCCATCAGGAGTCACAGGAAACATTTGACCCCAACATGGGCAACTCCGAGGATCTGTTTGGTCCATTTCCTTTCGTTGCCTCTGGCCTCTCACCGCGTGACATTGTAGAGGAATGTGAGGAGGTATCGTCTGTTGATGATATCCAAATATTTGAAACCCCACAGCCAGAAGAAAGCCACTTTCATCCACGTGTTATACCGTGTGAAGCGGTGGAGGCTCATGGTGATGACACACAGTTGCCATCTGGCCAGTCGACAATATCAACACGGAAGAAGGATGACATGGACGACAAGGTGGTCAATGATGAGACCACAGATCCGACCTGGACCGTTGGCACGCATAGCCAGCACAGCAGCACAGAGGAAGAAGGTGGATACATAGCACCAACAAAGGCACCAAGGGCTACTGGTTTGAGCAGAGTGCGAAGTGTGTCAACTGTTGCCAAGAGCAATCCCTCTGTGGCCCAAGTCAAGACAAGGGTGCGTTCAGCCGCTGTCTGGAAATTTTTCAGTCCTTCTGAACCAAATGTTGTCATCTGTAGCATCTGCCATACGAAGCTGAGCAGAGGCCAGGGCAAAGGCAACCAAAGCACCACAAGTATGCGGAAACATATGGCAGCCAAGCACCCTAGTCGGTGGGCGGAACAACAGGGTACCAAATCGGTGTCTGCGGGTCAAACCACTGCCATGTCGCCTGTGATCCGTCCTTCCCAATCTGCAGGGCAGGAAGCAGGTGATCATCATACCTCTTGCACACAAGCTGCGGTTGCACAGACACAGGACACAACAAGCTCATCCACTTGTTTGTCCCAGCCAAGCGTCCAATTGTCCGTGCCCCAGATGTATGAAAGGAGGCATAAATACCAAGCTATGCACCCACAAGCACAAATACTGAATGCGCACTCATTGCCAAGTTGCTAGCCGTGGTGATGTTACCGTTTAGGCTTGTGGGGACACAGTATTTCTGTGATCTGTTGACTGTGGCTGCCCCACAATACTAGGTTCCCAGCTGGCACTATTTTTCCCATTGTGCAATCCCCGCGTTACACCACCACGTCTTAAACAATCTAAAGTGTGCTCTCACCAACGCTGTAACCGGGAAGGTCAACCTTGCAACAGATACGTGGACAAGTACTTGTAGCCAGGGACAATACATCTCTGTCACAGCTCACTGGCTCAACCCGGTGGAGGATGGAACAAAGTCAGAAATTGGACTATCACATATCCTACCCACGCCACGAATAGTGGGACCAACCTCAAACAGGGTTTCCGCCTCATCATATACATCCTCTCTCCCTTCTTCCTCCTCCTCCTCCGCTTCCTCATCCTCTGCTGAATTACCTTCCACATCACTCCCAAGTTGGGAGCTGTTCAGCAGCGCATCGCCAAAGCGGCAACATGCTCTGCTGAAGTTGATCTGCTTAGGTGAAACACCACACACTGCAGCAGAGCTGTGGCAAGGAATAAAACAACAGACTGATCAGTGGCTCTCCCCACTGTGGCGGCTTTTAAGCTTGGGAAGCTGGTATATGTGTCATGCATGGCTCATGTGCTGAACCTAGTGGTGCAGAAATTTATAAAAACATACCCTGACTTGCCGTACCTACTTGAGAATATTTGCGCTGATTTCCGCCATTCCTCACCTGCTGTTGCCGATCTTGCAGCGCGTCAAAAGCAATTTAGTTTGCCAAACCACCGACTCATTTGCGACCTGCCAACACAGTGGAACTCAACATATCATGTGTTGGCAAGGATAAGTGGGCAGCAGAGGGCACTTGTTGAATATTAGCTTAAACATGCCCGTCACACTGAGACTCAGCCAAGACAAATAACAACTGTCAAGTGGGTGTGGATCGCTGATATTTGTGAGGTGCTTGATAACTTTGAGTACTTCACCAAGCTTGAGAGCGGTGATCAGGCTATTATCAGCATAACCATCCCTATGCTATGTCTGCTGAAAAAGTCGCTGCTGAACGTAAAAATGGAATCATTGGTCAACGACTATCTAAGTGACCATACCTGCGTCCTTCCTAACACTTCTGTTTCATTTAATTACTGGGTATCCAAGCTGCATAGTTGGCCAGACCTCTCCTTATATGCCTTGGAGGTGCTAGCCTGCCCTGCTGTTAGTGTGATGTCAGAGGGTGTTTTCAGTGCCGCTGGGGCAATCTTCACAGATACACGCACACGGTTGACTACAGAGAATGCAGACAAGCCAACTCTGATAAAATTTAACAAGGACTGGATTTTGCAACAGTATTTAAGCCCTCCAGATGACAGAATCCCAACCTATAGTCACCCAAAACGTTATTTTTTTGCAACTTGTGATCACGTCCACCCCTTCCCAAACAAACCCCTTTTCTTCTTCTTGCACGTTTTCAAATCCTACTTCTGCCACATGTACCTCATGGTCAATAAGCTAAAAACAATGTTATTATTATTATTATTATACATTTTTATAGCGCCATTTATTCCATGGCGCTTTACATGTGAATACGGGGCAAATATAGACAAATACATTAAACATGAGCAGATAACAAGGCACACGAGTACATAAGGAGGGAGGACCCTGCCCGCGAGGGCTCACAGTCTGCAGGGGGTGGGTGAGGATACACTAGGAGAGGGAAGAGCTGGCTGTGCGGCTGTTTCGTTAATTAATATTTCCCATCAGAAGCACTTGTGATGAGACCCTTCTTCCTTCATCAACCATCGTATCATGCCCCTTGGGCTAATTTTTGGAGACACTATGGCTATTCCTGGTCACTGCAACTACTGTGCTAGTAGACTTCTACCTTCATAATTGTTTGGCCCTTCAGACCTGCCCTGCTTCCTTCATCAACTATGATACAGCCCCTTGGGCTAATTTTTGGAGACACTATGTCTATGCCTGCACATTGGGCACTGGAATAACTGTTAAGTAAATAAGGCAGCACACTGCAGCGCTGAAACATGCAAACTTGAAACACGAAATTTGAACTGCATTACTGCACTAGAAATATGAAAAATGAGAGCGTTTAGCGCATAAAAATGGCCAATTTTATGTGTACCTGGTAGCCCCTTTACGGCATCTCTCTTATACCAGGTCCTAAACTTGCCTTACCTCGCTGAGAATAAACGTCTCCATCTGAATGTGTACATGTGAAACCTCTTCCTAGACTAAAATTCTCTCTCTCTGTGGAGGGGTATTGGACCTGCTGTAATAAAACACCTGTGGCTAGGAGGCGGAGTGCACGATCAGAAGGCTAAAGAATACATTTCAAAAACCTGACCGGCACATCCAAACATAGACTAAGTGTGAACAGGTGATGAACCTAGAGTCGCCAACTCGTATATAGCTAAGTAAATAAGGCAGCACACTGCAGCGCTGAAACATGCAAACTTGAAACACGAAATTTGAACTGCATCACTGCACTAGAAATATGAAAAATGAGAGCGTTTAGCGCATAAAAATGGCCAATTTTATGTGTACCTGGTAGCCCCTTTACGGCATCTCTCCTATACCAGGTCCTAAACTTGCCTTACCTCGCTGAGAATAAACGTCTCCATCTGAATGGGTACATGTGAAACCTCTTCCTAGACTAAAATTCTCTCTCTCTGTGGAGGGGTATTGGACCTGCTGTAATAAAACACCTGTGGCTAGGAGGCGGAGTGCACGATCAGAAGGCTAAAGAATACATTTCAAAAACCTGACCGGCACATCCAAACATAGACTAAGTGTGAACAGGTGCTGAACCTAGAGTCGCCAACTCGTATATAGTTAAGTAAATAAGGCAGCACACTGCAGCGCTGAAACATGCAAACTTGAAACACGAAATTTGAACTGCATTACTGCACTAGAAATATGAAAAATGAGAGAATTTAGCGCATACAAATGGCCAATTTTATGTGTACCTGGTAGCCCCTTTACGGCATCTCTCTTATACCAGGTCCTAAACTTGCCTTACCTCGCTGAGAATAAACGTCTCCATCTGAATGGGTACATGTGAAACCTCTTCTTAGACTAAAATTCTCTCTCTCTGTGGAGGGATATTGGACCTGCTGTAATAAAACACCGGATGTGCCGGTCAGGTTTTTGAAATGTATTCTTTAGCCTTCTGATCGTGCACTCCGCCTCCTAGCCACAGGTGTTTTCATATTTTCATATTTTTCATATTTCTAGTGGAATAATGCAGTTCAAATTTCGTGTTTCAAGTTTGCATGTTTCAGCGCTGCAGTGTGCTGCCTTATTTACTTAACTATATACGAGTTGGCGACTCTAGGTTCAGCACCTGTTCACACTTAGTCTATGTTTGGATGTGCCGGTCAGGTTTTTGAAATGTATTCTTTAGCCTTCTGATCGTGCACTCCGCCTCCTAGCCACAGGTGTTTTGGCCAGAATATAAACCAATACCTCACATAATATTTTTTTATGTGTTTTTTGCACTTTTTTTCGGGGTGCTGTTGGGCCCATTTTCTGCTTGTAAACTGTGGTGTCTGTGCACATGGGGTGCATTTGGATAGCGCTGGGCAGGCCCGCCTGATCTAATAGAAGGGTGTCACTACTAGGCCTGCCTGGATGCTGTGCATCTCCATTGTGTGAACAGCGCCACATAGTAACATAGTAACATAGTAACATAGTTAGTAAGGCCGAAAAAAGACATTTGTCCATCCAGTTCAGCCTATATTCCATCATAATAAATCCCCAGATCTACGTCCTTCTACAGAACCTAATAATTGTATGATACAATATTGTTCTGCTCCAGGAAGACATCCAGGCCTCTCTTGAACCCCTCGACTGAGTTCGCCATCACCACCTCCTCAGGCAAGCAATTCCAGATTCTCACTGCCCTAACAGTAAAGAATCCTCTTCTATGTTGGTGGAAAAACCTTCTCTCCTCCAGACGCAAAGAATGCCCCCTTGTGCCCGTCACCTTCCTTGGTATAAACAGATCCTCAGCGAGATATTTGTATTGTCCCCTTATATACTTATACATGGTTATTAGATCGCCCCTCAGTCGTCTTTTTTCTAGACTAAATAATCCTAATTTCGCTAATCTATCTGGGTATTGTAGTTCTCCCATCCCCTTTATTAATTTTGTTGCCCTCCTTTGTACTCTCTCTAGTTCCATTATATCCTTCCTGAGCACTGGTGCCCAAAACTGGACACAGTACTCCATGTGCGGTCTAACTAGGGATTTGTACAGAGGCAGTATAATGCTCTCATCATGTGTATCCAGACCTCTTTTAATGCACCCCATGATCCTGTTTGCCTTGGCAGCTGCTGCCTGGCACTGGCTGCTCCAGGTAAGTTTATCATTAACTAGGATCCCCAAGTCCTTCTCCCTGTCAGATTTACCCAGTGGTTTCCCGTTCAGTGTGTAATGGTGATATTGATTCCCTCTTCCCATGTGTATAACCTTACATTTATCATTGTTAAACCTCATCTGCCACCTTTCAGCCCAAGTTTCCAACTTGCACATGCAAGTTTTTATGTGCAGCAATGTGCCAAGCAGCCACCCCCTCCATTAGTTTGGTAGCTGGTGAGTGGCTGCGTCATCGGTTATGCTGCACCTGTGTTTCTATTTTACCACATGGGTCCACTGCATCCTGTTAGTGCATTTGTTTGGAGGCCTAGGCAGGTAAGAACCTCTGCCGTGTTTTGCTGTTTTTTCAAATTTTTGGAGGATCTCTGAATCCTCTTTTTGTACTTTTGCTGTTTAGAGAAGCTGGAAAGCCCCCAAGGCAAATGTTAGGATTTGTTTCAGCTTTGTGGTATTGAGCTTTGGGGTAGTGTGGTGCCACCTGCAGGTCATTTTTCCTTACTGCAGTTTTATGAAAATTCATGCTTAAAATGTATTTTGTGACCACATAGTGGATGTGTGGTTTGTTTGGCTTTTTTCTTGCAGAAGGGGACAAGTTTACCTTTCAAATGGTGTATCATTTGTGTGTATGGGTGCAGTATGAACGGAGATACAAAGTAATCACCGAAAAAGAGTGTTTTGAAATAATATAGGAGGACACATACAGTATATACACAACTTAAATGAAATTAATCAATGATACTGAACATAACCCATTCATCCTATTAATTACCTAAGATATAGACTCCACGTAATAGCGAAGGTTGGCAACCTAGGAAAGCGGTAGTGGCGCCACTGCTCCTCAGTGGCTGTCCCTGGAATGCCATGGTGTGCACTACTGCATTACTACCAATATATGAACATCAGATATGAAAAATAGTGTGTGAAAGGACCAGATAAACTTCTATTTCCACCAACACTGTATTTCGAACAACCGAAGGGGTGTGGCACACATTGAGAAATGAATTATAATCATTATCAGATATCAATGCTGTTGAAAAATATTACCTCACCCTAACAAATGCCTAATAACCTAGACTCTACCTAGCAGCTGATAGCAGAAAATACTGAACATCATGATCTAACATCCATCTATGAGGCCTCCTGATGGGCCGCGCAGTGAACCGCGTTGAGGCAGATATGTGAAGGCCTATCTGGATACGTAGCATATCCTACCTTATAAACAAGTTTTCCTTAATTTTGCTATGGTGAATCTAGGGGCACATCTGGTCCTGCTAGACTAGGTTATATCTCTAAGTTATGGTTGTGCTGCTGACAAGGGCATGGTAGGGCGTCATAGGGACAGTCGCCGAGGAGCGGGGCGCCATTGTCGTTTGCCTTGGGTGCCAACCTCCGCTGCTAGGTAAAGTCCAGCTAACTAGGTATTTGTTAGGGTGAGGTAGTGTTTTTCGACAGTATCGATATTTGATAATGATTACAGTACATATCTCAATGTGTGCCACACCCCTCTGGTTGTTTGAAATACAGTGTTGGTAGAAACAGAGGTTTGTCTGATCTGGTGTTAATGGAGTAGAGCACACCAAGGCATTCCAGGGACAGCCACCGAGGAGCAGGGGCACCGCTCTCACCTTCCTACGGTCCCAACCTCCGCTATACCTTAGCTGCTTATTGGGGTGAGTGGGTTATCTCCAGTATCATTATCTAATGTCATTTTAGTTATATATACAGCTCTGCTAAAAATTAAGAGACCACCACATCAAATCCCTGTCATGGCCGCCCAATCTCCAGACCTGAACCCCACCGAAAACCTCTGGAATGTAATCAGGAGGAAGATGGAAAGTCACAAGCCATCACACAGAGAAGAACGGCTGACATTATTGCACCAGGAGGAGAGAGAGACTGGAGGAAAGCTGCCGAGACGCAGGAAAGCCGGGATTAACAATCATGGTTATTCCACAATATATTGATTTCTGAACTCTTCTGGAGGTAAAACATTAGTATTGTTGTTTCTAAATGTAAATGATTATGAACTTGTTTTCTTTGTATTATCTGAGGTCTGAAAGCACTGTTGTTGTTTTTTTTAATTTGGACCAATTCTTCTTTTCAGAAAAAAACCCAAAATGTATTGCTTGGAAATTAAGAGACATGTTGTCAGAAGTTTATAGAGTATAAGAACAATTTACATTTTACTCAATAATATACCTATAAAGAGAAAAATCACACAAACTGAAAATGTTGCAGTGGTCTCTTAATTTTTGCCAGAGCTGTATGTTGTTTGTCTGACTTTTATTATTGATTAATAAAGTATTAATTTTAACAGCAGGGGTCTACTTATGTCAGCCATAATATTCTGAGACCTCTCTACTTTCTACCAAATATTTTGACTACAATTATACCTGGAAAATATGTGATGCAATGCCCAGATTTCATTGGACTTCATGTTTTTCCGGGATGGCCAGTCAATGATAGTTTGAATCTTGCTAGCGTCCACTAGTAATCCTTCAGTAGACATTATATAGCCCAAGAACTGGATCTCTGATGAAATTCACATTTTTACAGCTTAATATAGACGTGACGTGTACTTAGCCGCTCCAACATGGTGTTCACACGATTTTGATGTTCTTCTGCAGAATTAGGAAAGATTAGCGCATCATTCAGCTAAATGACCACAAATCGATGAAACAAGTCTCTGACAATGTCACTAATGAAATGCTGAAACATTGCAGGAGCATTGCCGAGTCCAAATGACGTGACCAAGTACTTGGTGTCCATAAACTGATCTAAGCGCCGTTTTCCATTCATCACCTGGTCTAACACACACCAACTTACATGTCCCTCGAAGATCCAGTTTCATGAATAACTTTGCTTGACAAACTTTGTCCAGCAACTTATGTGTCAAAGATAGAGGGTAACGATTCTTTACAGTCATTTTAATGAATTCTGTGTAATCAACGCAGGGTCTTAAGGAACCATCATTCTTTTTTGACAAAGAATTTAAGCAAACCTGCTGGTGATGAAGATGGACGAATAAACCCTTTAGGTACATTGATGTATCCCTGAGTGTTTTTATCTCCTGATCTGATATGCCATTGAGTAAATTCTTCTGAAGGGTATAACTGCTCCGTGCAATAGATCAATTGGACAATTATATGGTCGATGAGGAGGGAGCTTGTCGGCATTTTTCTCATCACGTACTGTACATCATCAAGTTCCTTATATACAGATGATAGTTTAGAAAATTGTCCAGGATCCTCTACAACCTTTTCATTTAATGAAGCCTGTGGGGGTGGACAGGAGCTCGAAAAGACACTTTCCCAATTGATCATGGGATTTTCAGCCGGTAGCCTTGGAAAGCCAAGGATGATTGAGAAATTAGGAAGAAGGATAAAACCTTATGGTGATTAGGTTCCATAACTATCTACAAGGGCTCAGTCTCTTGACTCACTAGTCCTGAGCTTAGTGGAGATCCATCAATAGTTTCCATAATTATAATAGATGAAAATCTATCTTGAATTTTTACCCTGTGTTCTTTGGCAAAAGATATGTCCATAGAATCTCCATTTGCTCCTATAGCAACCATGACAGATGTGGAAATCCACTGACAATCAACTTGAAAGTCGATAGAAATGAAGCAATAAGAATCTTAGTTTTCTTTCTTAATGTTGGGTGCAATAGAGGAAATTGAATGGATGACAGCATTCGCTGGAGGCACGGGATCCTTCATCAGAGAAGTTGGGATCCTCTACCACTGCCAATGCTTTACATAGTCGAGAAGGACAATTGATGAGAAAGTGGTCAGACTTGCCACATACTGGTTTTCAGATGTCTCCTTGCTTCCCTCTCAGCACTTTTATCAGGCTGTCAGTTTGCATGGGTTTAGCTTCAAATGTCTGAGGACTCGTTATCTCAAAGTCTCTGGGACTGGTGGTTGAAGGAGGTGGACAACGGTTACTGTTATGGGCCCAATTTGAATTCCACTTCTCGTGTTGTCTTTCTGATAATCGGGTGTCTATACGAATATAATGGTGAATAAAGCAATCACAATTTGTGGGAGCATCGCGTGCACTGGAGAGTCTGTTCTTTAAAAAAGACAATTTTGTAGCATTATTCCATTCAGTATCAATCCCACAACTTCTGAACAGATGGCGGAGTCGGCGACAGAGCGCTTACCTGGTGTAGAGCCATCAGTGTAGACCACGATGAGGGCCATCAAACACCCGGCTGCCAGGAAGCCTCCAGGTCATTAAGTCTATCATCATGAGTTTCAATAAGGGGCGGCCCAGGCTAAAGTCAGGAGCATAAACCAAAGAAGTATTCACAGAGAATTGTACTGTATACAATAGAAGCTTTTATTGATAAAGATTAAAACATGATTACACAACAGATAGGATAATAAAGGATAATTACACAAGACATATACAAAGAAAAAGAGGAAATAAAAAACGGAATATAAGACAATGATATGCGAGAGGGCCGGGTATGTCACCCTGATTGGCAATAAATGATTCCAAACAATGATACAATTGAAATCGCTCTTGTGTATTTTTCATTGTGGTCATTGCTGCTCATGCAACTGAAATGATTGTTATTGCTATAGCACTATGCACTTTAGTGATTAATATAAATTTATCGCAGGATGTCGTTACTTTACATGCTATACAATGTAACATCTCCTTATACAAATACATTTATTTCTAACATTCTTGAGGTTATTGGCGTTTTACATAAATACAGCATTACGCACATTTTACTATGAACTAATGTATCTTGCGCAGCGGTGCCCATAATTGTGTTCGTTACGATGGTTCTATCATTGTTTTGGATCATTTATTGCCAATCAGGGTGACATACCCTGCCCCCTCACATATCATTGTTTTATATTCCGTTTTTTATTTCCTCGTTTTCTTTGTCTTGTGTAATTATCTTTTATTATCCTATCTGTTGTGTAATCATGTTTTAATACTTATCAATAAAAGCTTCTGTTGTACACAATTCTCGGTGAATACTTTTTTGGCTTAGGTCTTGTATTTTGGTATTCATAGTATAATTAATTGATTTGTAATCATGGGATTTCTTTTCTATATAGGTTTTTGTTTGTTTAAGGTCAGAAGTTTAATGATACACAATAGCTTAGATATGTCAGTATAGAAGTACAATTTGTACAAGAAGGAGGAGAATAGGAAATAGTACAAGAGGGAGTAGAAAAGGAAATAGTAAAAGAGGGAGGAGAAGAGGAAATAATATAAGAGGGAGAAGAAGAGGAAATAGTACAAGAGGGAGAGGAAGAGGAAATAGTACAAGAAGGAGGAGGATAGGAAATAGTACAAGAGGGAGGCGATGAGGAAATAATACAAGATAGAGGAGAAGAGGAAATAATACAAGAGGGAGAGAAAGAGGAAATAGTAAAAGAGGGAGAGGAAGAGGAAATAATACAAGAAGGAGAAAAATAGGAAATAGTACAAGAGGGAGAAGAAGAGGAAATATTACAGGAAGGAGGAGAAGAGGAAATAGTACAAGAGGGAGAAGAAGAAGAAATAGAACAAGAAGGAGGAGAATAGGAAATAGTACAAGAGGAAGAGGAAATAGTACAGGAAGGAGGAGAAGAGGAAATAGTACAAGAGGGAGAGGACGAGGAAATAGTACAAGAGGGACAGAAAGAGGAAATAATACAAAAGGGAGGCGATGAGGAAATAGTACAAGAGGGAGAGGACGAGGAAATAGTACAAGAGGGAGGAGAAGAAGAGTAAACAGTACAAGAAGGAGGAGCATAGGAAATAGTACAAGAGGGAGAGGAAGAGGAAATAATACAGGAAGGAGGAGAAGAGGAAATAGTACAGGAAGGATGAGAAGAGGAAATAGTACAAGAAGGAGGAGAATAGGAAATAGTACAAGAAGGAGGAGCATAGGAAATAGTACAAGAAGGAGGAGAAGAGGAAATAGTACAAGAGGGAGAGGAAGAGGAAATAGTACAAGAGGGAGAGGAAGAGGAAATAATACAAGAAGGAGAAGAATAGGAAATAGTACAAGAGGGAGAGGAAGAGGAAATAGTACAAGAGGGAGAGGAATAGGAAATAGTACAAGAAGGAGGAGAATAGGAAATAGCACAAGAGGGAGTAGAAAAGGAAATAGTAAAAGAGGGAGGGGAAGAGGAAATAATACAAGAGGGAGAAGAAGAGGAAATAGTACAAGAGGGAGAAGAAGAGGAAATAGTACAAGAAGGAGGAGAAGAGGAAATAATAGAAGATACAGGAGAAGAGGAAATAATACAAGAGGGAGAGGAAGAAGAAATAGTACAAGAAGGTGGAGAATAGGAAATAATACAAGAGGGAGAGGAAATAGTACAAGATGCAGGAGAACAGGAAATAATGCAAGAAGGAGGCAATGAGGAAATAATACAAGAAAGAGGAAGAGATGAAATAGTACAAGAGGGAGGAGAGGAAATAGTACAAAAGGGAGGCAAAGAGCAAATAGTACAAGAGTGAGGAGAAGAGGAAATAATAGAAGAGAGAGTAGAAGGGGAAATAATACAAGAGGGAGAGGAAGAAGAAATAGTACAAGAAGATGGAGAATAGGAAATAGCACAAGAGGGAGTAGAAAAGGAAATAGTAAAAGAGGGAGGAGAAGAGGAAATAATACAAGAGGGAGAAGAAGATGAAATAGTACAAGCGGGAGAAGAAGAGGAAATAGTACAAGAAGGAGGAGAAGAGGAAATAATAAAAGATACAGGAGAAGAGGAAATAATACAAGAGGGAGAGGAAGAAGAAATAGTACAAGAAGGTGGAGAATAGGAAATAATACAAGAGGGAGAGGAAATAGTACAAGATGCAGGAGAACAGGAAATAATGCAAGAAGGAGGCAATGAGGAAATAATACAAGAAAGAGGAAGAGATGAAATAGTACAAGAGGGAAGAGAGGAAATAGTACAAAAGGGAGGCAAAGAGCAAATAGTACAAGAGTGAGGAGAAGAGGAAGTAATAGAAGAGAGAGTAGAAGAGGAAATAATACAAGAGGGAGAGGAAGAAGAAATAGTACAAGAAGGTGGAGAATAGGAAATAATACAAGAGGGAGAGGAAGAGGAAATAGTACAAGAAGCAGGAGAATAGGAAATAATACAAGAAGGAGACAATGAGGAAAAATACAAGAAAGAAGAGAAGATGAAATAGTACAAGAGGGAGGAGAAGAGGAAATAGTCAAGAGGGAGGAGAAGAGGTAATAGGGAATAATACCAGAGGGAGAGCAAGAAGAAAGAGTACAAGAAGGAGAAGAATAGGAAATAGTACAAGAAGGAGGCGATGAGGAAATAATAAAAGAAAGAAAGAGAAGAGGAAATAGTACAAGAGGGAGGAGAAGAGGAAACGGTACAAGAGAAAGTAGACAGAGGAATAATACAAGAGGCAGAGGAAGAGGAAATAGTACAAGAGGGAGGAGAAGAAGAAATAATACAAGAGGGAGGTGATGAGGAAATAATACAAGAGAGAGGAGAAGAGGAAATATTATAGAGAAAAAGATATATAGCCAGCTCACCAGTAATCACCGCAGGTGCACGGAACTCCACTGCAGGCAAACGTAATGTTCATCAGGAAAAAAAGGAGATTGAGTTCCAGCTCCTAAAACAATCTGTTTATTGAATCCAAGCATAAAATCCAAATGTCCATGGTGTACAGACTCCCACCGGTGTACAGAGCTCTGATAAAGATCATTCTGATCGAAACGCGTTGCCGTTTAGTCTCTGTCACCTCAGGCACTTACCGGTGGGAGTCTGTACACTATGGACATTTGGATTTTATGCTTGGATTCAATAAACAGATTGTTTTAGGAGCTGGAACTCAATCTCCTTTTTTTCAAGATGAAATAGTACAAGAGGGAGGAGCAGAGGAAATAAGGCAGGAAGGAGGAGTAGGGGACATAGCACAAGAGGGAGGCGATGAGGAAATAATACAATAAAAAGGAGAAGAGGAAATAGTACAAGAGGGAGGAGAAGAGGAAATAGTACAAGAAGGAGGATAATAAGAAAGAGAAGAAGAAGGAGGAGAATAGGAAATAGTACAAGAGAGAGGAGAACAGGAAATAATACAAGAAGGAGGAGAAGAGGAAATAATACAAGAGAGAGGAAAAGAGGAAATAGTAAAAGAGGGAGGAGAAAAGGAAATAGTATAAGAGGGAGGAGAAGAGGAAATAGTACAAGAGGGAGGAGAAGAGGAAATATTACAAGAGGGAGGAGAAGAGGAAATAGTACAAGAGGGAGGAGAAGAGGAAATAGTAAAAGAGGGAGGAGAAGAGGAAATAGTATAAGAGGGAGGAGAAGAGGAAATAGTACAAGAGGGAGGAGAAGAGGAAATAGTACAAGAGGGAGGAGAAGAGGAAATAGTACAAGAGGGAGGAGAAGAGGAAATAGTACAAGAGGGAGGAGAAGAGGAAATAGTACAAGAGGGAGGAGAAGAGGAAATAGTACAAGAGGGAGGAGAAGAGGAAATAGTACAAGAGGGAGGAGAAGAGGAAATATTACAAGAGGGAGGAGAAGAGGAAATAGTACAAGAGAGAGGAGCAGAGGAAATAGTACAAGAGAAAGTAGACAGAGGAATAATACAAGAGGGAGAGGAAGAGGAAATAATAAAAGAGAGAGAAGAGGAAATAATAGAAGAGGGAGGCAAAGAGGAAATCATACAAGAGAGAGGAGAAGAGGAAATAGTACAAGAGGGAATAGACAAAGATATAATGAAAGAGGGAGGAGACAAGGAAATCTGTTGTGAATTCTGTGGCCAAGCTCCCTCCTGTGGTCGAGAGTGGTACTTCTCCTGGTTCTGTCTATGAGCTTCCTTTGGTGGATGAGAGTGGTACTGCGGCTTCTGAGTTTCCTTCCTCAGGTGATGAGGTTAAGTCGTTAGGTGCTGCTCTATTTAACTCCACCTGGTGCTTTGATCCTGGCCTCCAGTCAATGTTCTAATATTGGTCTTGCTTCCTCCTGGATCGTTCCTGTGGCCTATCTCTCCAGACAGGCTGGAGCGAACCGCCCGCCCCTCCCCCCCCGGGCGGCGTAAGTGGAATCCGCCATGACAGGGGGTTTGGAGCAGGGGACAAGGGGTGGGGGCGTGTCGTTCGTTCCAGGGTGAGGGGTAGTGGTTGGCGAAGGGGTTGATGGGAGCGGGGGGTGGAGCGGTCACTTCCCGCTCTACGGAATCTGGAGCAGGCACGAACGCTGGTACCTGCGGTGAACATGTCCGACATCGACCGGGTACTGTCCCAACTGCGGGCGGCGGCGGCGTCACAGCCGCCCGGCTGGCTGGAGGCGCAACTAGCGGGCATTCTGGGAGGCCCTAGCGGCAGCGGAGCTGTTTCCCCCGACCCATTGGCGGCTGGGCCCAGTGAGCGGCGCTCTAGGCGTGTGCGCCCCCCTCAGCGGTTATCACCGGATGCTGCCCCGGCGCCCCAGCGGCGGCGCAGGAGCCCGTCACCGGACCCTCCGGGCCGCGTGCCTGCTTGCAGGCGCCCCAGGAGGCCGCGGTCCGGGAGGAATCCACCTGCCGCATTGGGGCATGCGGCGGCAGTTGGCCCCTCTCCCTCATCTACCCGGGGGGGTGGGCCCATGCACCCCAGAGCGGCTGCAGGACGTGGTGTGAGCACAGCGGGCCGCGGCGGTTATGCCCGTCCCGGGCGGCCTGGTTCCGGCGGCAACACGAGACGGCGGGGGAGCATTCCAGCAGCAGGCGGCGCCCCAGACTCGGCGGGGCTGCCAGGCTCAGTCGGGGTACGCCATTCCCCCCATGCAGCTGCGATCGGGCCTGCACCACTCCAGGGGACGGCGGTAGATGGCGGCGCTGTGGTCAGCGGGTCCGGGTCGGGGCCCGACAGATTCCTGGCGGCCTCCCAGAGTGATGGAGTCGGCACGGTCCCCTCTGCGGGTGGCGGAGCAGCTGGATCGGTGAGGAGCGAGGTCCACGTCCGGGTGGACGCACAGACGGCTTCGCAGGCAAGAGACGGCGGGACGGCGACGACGTCGGCGGCTGGGGGGACTGCTGCGCCCCTCCAGCCTGGTGAGAACCACTCTATGTTTTGTTTGTCCCCGGCGTGGTCAACGCCGATTATGACTTCGGTTGATCGGGTTGGGGGGTGTGTGGAGCGCGGCGATGGAGTCACGGTATGCGCGGATACGATGCGGGAAGGGGTGGGCGAGTTGTTGTCGGGGGTACGGGAGTTGTTGTCACGGTTGAGCAGCGGAAGGTCAGGACCGTCCCCTTTGTCAGCTTGGGTTGGATCGGCCGAATCAGGGTTAACGTTGTCGGGTAGCAGTTCGGGTGACCAGGGTAGGTCGGCCGAGCCGGTCTCGGTGTCAGTACAGACGGAAAAGGAGAAGGAAGGGGGTATTCGGCTGGATGATAAGGCATGTGGTGAGGTGTATGTGTGCTTTGAAGGGCCGTTGGGGGCGCATTTGAAGAAGGAAGTGCGCGAGAAGATTTGGAAAGATGAGTACGTGGAGATATTTTCACTGTTACCACTGGAGAAATTTAACTTGGACAAGAATAAGAAAGAGGATAGTAAGAAGGAGGATGAGGAGAAGCGGCGTTGGCGACTTATTCCTCAGACGTTCGTGAACTGGCTTCAGGCATTTGCGATTTTGGCAAGTGTTATTGGCGAAAAGGCTCCCGAGAATTGCTCAGCCTTGTTTTGTTATATGGATTCCATAGGGGAGGCGCATAGGGTTTATGGTGGTCAAGCATGGTTACGATACGATGAGCAGTTCCGGCAGCGGAAGGCGGTTCGTCCAGTGATCAGATGGGATCAGAAGGACATCGGTTTGTGGTTACGTGTAATGGCGCCGACGAAGTTCGGTCAATCCTTTCAAGGGGGGGCCGGATCTTCCGGCCAAGGCTTTGGACAGGGCTCCTCTGCGGGAGCCGGGGGTCAGGCGGGTCAATCCGGAAGCCAGAAGCATGGCGTATGTTGGCAGTTCAACGAGGGCCAATGTAAGTTCGGGGCGACTTGCAAGTTCAAGCACTTGTGCTCGCACTGCAATGGCGCCTCCCACGGAGCCTCCAAATGTTTTAAGAAGAAAGGGAGGCCAGAGGGTAATCCCAAAGAGGGCGACTCCGGTGAAGTTGGACGCGATGGCCCCCTATCTAAATAGGTATCCCGATAGGGAGGGGGCAGAGTTGCTTCGGGCTGGGTTTGATGTTGGTTTTTCTATACCGGCTCCGGGTTTTGCGATACCGCCGACGCTGAAGAACCTGAAATCGGCCGGGTTGCACGCTTCGGTGGTGTCTGAAAAGTTAGGCAAAGAGGTGGCGTTGGGTAGGATGTCTGGTCCGTTTCTTACTCCCCCTTTGGATGATTTGGTTGTGTCACCCCTGGGCGTTGTGCCCAAGAAAGAGCCGAATAAGTTCCGGCTCATTCAGCATTTGTCATACCCGAAGGGGAGGTCGGTTAACGATGGGATTGATCCGGAGCTCTGTTCGGTGGCTTATACTTCGTTTGATGAGGCAGCCAGGTGGGTGCGCATTTGCGGGAAGGGAGCATTGTTGGCCAAAACTGATATTGAGTCGGCCTTTCGTTTGTTGCCCGTTCATACTGATAGCATGAGGTTGTTAGGCTGTTATTGGGATGGTGCGTTCTACGTTGATCGATGTTTGCCGATGGGCTGTTCACTGTCGTGTGCTTATTTTGAGGCTTTCAGTTCCTTTCTGGAGTGGGCGGTGCGGGATGTGTCCGGTTTAGACTCGGTAATTAATTATTTGGATGACTTCCTGTGTATAGGCCCTGAGCAGTCTCAATGTTGTGAGGTCCTGTTAAGGACAGTTGTTTGGGTAGCGGAGCGCTTCGGGGTCCCGTTGGCACCGGGCAAGACTGAGGGCCCGTGTACGAGCTTGTCTTTTTTGGGCATTGTCATCGATTCTGAGAAGTGGGAGTTTAGGTTGCCGGTGGACAAGGTGTTGGGATTGAGGGACGAGGTGGCGCGAGCTAGGCGTGTGAAAAAATTGCCACTGCGTGAGGTGCAGTCGCTTTTGGGGAAGTTGAATTTTGCGTGTCGAATTATTCCCATGGGGAGAATTTTTTCACGTAGATTGGCCAGTGCTACGGCCGGGGTCACTGCCCCGCATCATTTTGTGCGTTTGTCAGCTGAGCACAAGGCTGACTTGGAGGTTTGGGACCGTTTTTTGTCTTGTTACAACGGGCGTTCATTGATGATGGAGGAGGCAGTGGGCAATGCTGATTTAGACTTGTTCACTGACGCTTCAGGCGGTATTGGTTTTGGGGCCTTTTTTGGGGGCCGTTGGTGCGCGGCCAGGTGGCCAGAAGCCTGGGTTGAAACAGGTTTGGTGCGGAACATTACGTTGTTGGAAATTTTTCCGATTTTGGTGGCGGTGCAGATTTGGGGCGATGAATTTCGGAACAAAAGGGTGCGCTTTAACTGTGATAATATGGCTGTGGTGTGCGCCATTAACAGTTTGACGACGGCGTCTCCCCCGGTGATCAGAGTGCTTCGGCAGTTGGTTTTGTCCTGTTTACACCTGAATGCTTATTTCACAGCTTCGCATGTGCCTGGTGTTAATAATTGCATTGCCGATTCTTTGTCTCGTTTCCAGTGGGAGCGTTTCCGGTCGCTGGCGCCGGATGCCGAGGAGACGGGCCTGGAATGCCCGGCGGAACTCTGGAACGTGGTGTCCGGGCTGCAGAGCCTTTAATCCAAGCGTCCTTAGCCCCGAGTACGTGGTCGGTTTATCAGGCGGTATGGAACAGTTGGGAGAGTTGGCTGGCGGCTTGCGGTGTCGGGAGTACGGGTTTTGATCAGGTGGGGGCATTGTTGCTGTGGTTGAGACATGGGGCGGATCAGGGATGGTCGGCAGCGAAGGTGGATAGGACGATTGCGGCTTTAGCCTTTGGTTTCAGGCTTCGGGGTTTTCAGGACGTGACAAAGTCCTTTCTGGTAAAGCAGGCTGCGAAGGGGCTGAGAAGATCAGGCAGCCGAGGAGATTGTAGGCGCCCGGTGTCCTTTGAAATGTTGGAGCGGTTGGGGGCACGTTTGAGTGACGTATGCGTTTCCAGTTTTGAGGTTGCGCTGTTTCACTTAGCTTTTTCGTTGGCTTTTTATGGAGCATTGAGGATTGGGGAATTGGTGTCGCCCACTACGGTTCGTCAAGGGGGCCTGTGGGCGGTGGACTTTTTTGTTTCCGAGGGGTCAATGCAGTTTTGGATTCGGAAGTCTAAGACAGATCAGATGGGGCGGGGTAAAAAAGTTGTTTTGGGCGCTGTTCCTGGTTCTGTGATGTGTCCTATTCGTTGCTGGCAGGCTTTTGATAGGTTGCGTCCGCGTGGCGACGGGCCGTTGTTATGTCACGAGGATGGGTCTTTCCTGTCCAAATATCAGTTTGTAGCGGTTTTTCGGCAGTGTTTAAAGGCCATCGGGGTAGATGCGGCCAGGTTCGCCTCCCATTCTTTCCGGATTGGGGCTGCCACCGAGGCGGCGCGAAACGGATTGGCTCCAGAGGTGGTGCAAAGGATTGGGCGGTGGGAATCCGGCCGCTATCGGAGTTATGTGAGGCCTTGAGCATCTGGGAACGGTTGATATTTTGGGTGTGTGGGCTTTTGTCTAAGTTGTTTATGTTTTTCAGGTCCATCCTCGCTGTTGGTGTGGATCGTCGGCCACTCATATGTGTACTGGGGCGCGAGACGGGCCGACGTCAGACAGGATGGAAGACAGCTCGGGTTTTCCAGGGACGTGGCCGTCATCAGGTGGTTGGGGTTTCGGGGTTTAAGTTGGAACAGAGTCCTGGAGGAGGTACACAATGGCATTCGTCTGGATAGGCCTCCTGACATTTTGGTTCTGCACGTTGGGGGAAATGACCTGGTAATTCGTCTTTGTCGAGAGTTAATACGGGACATTAAACACGACATGCTCCGCTTATGGGTTTCGTTTCGGGAGATGTCGATCGTGTGGTCCAAGATTGTTCCTCATACATCTTGGAGGCACGCCAGGTCGGTGGACAAGATAAATAGAGCCCGGATTAAGGTGAACCGGGCCGTGTCGGGTTTTGTTGTGCGAAACGGAGGTATGGCCGTGCGCCATTTTGAGTTGGAGCGTGGTGGTGACCAATTTCTTTTGGAAGACGGGGTTCATCTAAACGCGGTAGGCATGGATTTGTGGGCTCTGGGGTTGCAGTCGGGAATTGAGCGGGCCATAGCGGTTAAGGTTGGTGGGGTTTCGGTTACTTGAGGGGGTCAAGTATCCTCATGGTGGCGGGGGGAGGGGTCCTTGGAGTTGGTGCTAAATTGGCCTGGGGGGTCCGTCGGGATACAGACTCTCCAGTTGGTTTAAGTTTTGGTTGCGGGTCTGGTGATCTGGGGGAATCTTGGTAATGGTGGGCCAGATTCCTAAGTTGGAAGTGGACAATGGTAACCCTTCGGGGTATTTTGGTGCTCTCGAGCCTGTGGGGTAACGGCTGAGAGTAATCTACGGTTGGTCTCTTGTCCACTTGTTCATACTACGGGTGACACCAGATTTTAGCTTCAAGGACCCCTTCCCAGCTGTTTATGGTTATATGTTTTGTTTGTAATAATAAAGGCCGCTGTGGCCAATTATATCCAACTTGAGACTCATGTCGTTATTCGGAGGTTGGGAAGGAAAAGGGGTCGGTGATCCCTTGGGAAGGCACTTAATAAGGGGGTAGTCGACAATACCAATGTCATGCATAAGCTAAGTTTTGCTTGTGTTATTTTTGTTTGCTATTTTTTCTGTCCAGCTTGCTATATTGGTTTTTCTTGCTTGCTGGAAGCTCTGAGACGCAGAGGGAGCACCTCCGTACCGTTAGTCGGTGCGGAGGGTCTTTTTGCCCCTCTACGTGGTTGTTTGTAGGTTTTTGTGTTGACCGCAAAGCTATCTTTCCTATCCTCGGTCTATTCAGTAAGTCGGGCCTCACTTTGCTAAATCTATTTCATCTCTGTGTTTGTATTTTCATCTTACTCACAGTCATTATATGTGGGGGGCTGCCTTTTCCTTTGGGGAATTTCTCTGAGGCAAGGTAGGCTTATTTTTCTATCTTCAGGGCTAGTTAGTTTCTCAGGCTGTGCCGAGTTGCATAGGGAGCGTTAGGCGCAATCCACGGCTACCTCTAGTGTGGTGTGTTAGGATTAGGGATTGCGGTCAGCAGAGTTTCCACGTCTCAGAGCTCGTCCTTTGTTTTTGGTAATTGTCAGGTCACTTTGTGTGCTCTGAACTTCAATGTCCATTGTGGTTCTGAATTACCTGTTCACAACAGAAATCGTAAAAGAGGGAGGAGATGAGGAAATAATACAAGAGCGAGAGGAAGAGGAAAAAGTACAAGAGGTAGGAGAAGAGGAAATAGTAAAAGAGGGAGGAGAAGAGGAAAAAGCACAAGAGGGAGGAGAAGAGGAAATAGTATAAGAGGGAGAAGAAGAGGAAATAGTACAAGATGGAGGAGACAAAAAAATAATACAGGAGAGTTGAAATAAAGAAACAATACAAGAGGGAGAAGATGAGGAAATAATCCTAGAGGTACAGTTGAAAGCTATGATGGAAGAGGGAGCTGTCAGCTGTCTGCTCCTTGGGCATCTGACATCTTAGCGCAGCTGGCACGACAACTGTGCCGAGCATTGTAGACCATGTGCTGCAGAGACCGGAGCAGCAGGGGAACGGGGAGAGGAGTACCTTTTTGTAATCAATGAGTAATTTGTGGGGGCCATCATATTATTTGGAGGTCTATTTGTGGGGTCATCACCCTTATTGAAGGGCTATTTGTGGGGCCATCATACTATTCTGAGTTCTATGTTGCTGCCATCCTGCTACTTAGGGGGGCCATTATGTTATTTGCAGGTCTTTGTGGAGGGCCATCATACTATTTGGAAAGCCATCATATTATGTGGAGGACGATGTAGGAGCCATTCTATTACTGTTTGGAGGGCTATGTGAGGAACAATTATACTGTTTGGAGGGCTACGTGGAAGCCAACTATACTGTTTGGATGGCTGTATATGTGGGGGTAAATACAACTGTTTGGAGGGCTGTGTGGGTCTATTATCCTGTTTACAGGGTTGTGTGGGGCCATTGTACCGTTTTAAAGTCTAACAGAGCCCACTATGTTTTCAGGCGATTATACACTGTGGAGAGGTTGTGTGGTGGACACTATACTATATGAAGGGCGATATACTATGTAGAGGGCCACGTGGGAGTCAGCATATTGTGTGTGGGGGACTATGGGGCCATCATACTGTGTAGAGTATACACGATGGCTCAGTGGTTAGCACAGCAGCCTTGCAGCGCTGGAGTCCTGGGTTCAAATCCCACCAAGGACAACATCTGCAAGGAGTTTGTATGTTCTCCCCATGTTTGTGTGGGTTTCCTCTTTGTACTCCGGTTTCCTCCCACATTCCAAAAACATACTGATAGGGATTCTAGATTGTGAGCCCCATCGGGGATAGCGATGATAATGTGTGCAAATTGTAAAGCGCTGCAGAATATGTTAGCACTATATAAAAATAAAGATTATTTATTACTATTATCATACTTTGCGGGGGTACTGTAGGATCCTCATACTGTGAACGTTTAAGATACTGTGGAGGGATTAACTATGGGGGTATCTTACTGGGTTTGGGGTTTTCATTTGTTAACATCATGTGTGGGCATACTAAAGGGCTTCAATGGGGGACAAATTGCTTTGTAAACAGTACACAATTGTGGGATATACTCTTCTGTGACCCCGCCAAATAATACATTTTTTTGGGTGAGCGGTGTGGGGATGATAATTCCCATTTAGCTTTTGCTCTGTGGCCCCATGATTTCTATGTATGACCCTGGTGATTGGCTATTGACTTAAGGCCTAACCACATTCGCACAACCCTCCACCATGGCGGTCTCCTGACCTCTGGCCTGCCGATACCCTCACAACTTTCCTCCATGGTGGATTCAGGATCTCGAACCTGGCAATCCACATGTGACCTTCCTCCGCTGAGGAAACCTGGCCTCAGAATCACTTTTTCTCACACACCATAACGGAATTGGGACTTCAGGCTTGATGATACCTGCACAACCCTCCTCGGTGGTTGACCTCTGACTTTAGGCTTGCGGATTCCTGAATGAACCTCCAAATGTTGGTCATCTTAATCCCAGGCCTTCCAATCTGGCATGCATGCACTGGTCTGATCCCTCCCCCCCATATGGGTAAGTGATAGCTCTCTTATGAGCGGCACTTTAGTCTCCGGTAGCTATGGGCCCTATTAGCCCCCCATCCCCATGTGTGGGGATTACAGATGTTAATGTGTTTCTGAGATGTCAGTTAATGTTTACTATATGACCCCAAGGCTGCAGATACCCACACAACCCTCATCCATTGTGGGCTTCTGTCTCCAGGACTGATGATCCCAGAACCACCCTGCCCTGGTGGGCTCCTGTGTAATCTAGATGTAATACTGATACTTGGGTCACCCTCCCGTAGCTGGCCCCTGTGCAGAGTAAGCACAGCACTGTATACATGGGGTCTACGATGGAGCACGTCACCTCTTCACAGTACCGCTTCTCCAGTTGCTGTGTCTCCTTCTGCTTCTGGCAAGTTTGGGATTTTACAGACACAATGAATTCTTTGCTGCTCTCCGGAGATGACGTCCACGTAACCAGCGCAGTGGTAGAGTTGAGGGCGTTCACTGTTACATTCATGGCTCGCTCCGTCAGGTCTTCAAACCACTTCCCTTCAGGACCTAATTCATGAACAAATCTTTAGGAAAACATCCCCCGTGAAAATAAAAAACACAGAAAAAGAACTGACAATCCCTCTACAGTGCGCACGATTATTAGGCAATGGGTATTTGTGCAGATTCTTTTATTACTGAACAAGTCCAGAGCAGTCCGCCAATCTGAACGGTTAATAAACCCGAATAGAAACTGACAGTTTTCTCTTAGGAGATTATGCCTGTGTGGAATTATTATGGGACTAAACAAAACACGTAAATTTTCCATCCAATTGTTTATCTCTGTCTGTTACAGAGAGAATAAGAACCAAACAGCTCAAAATGGGCAAAATACATTTCTAACATTTCCACAAAAAATATCACTGGCTGATATAGTTATATATATTAATATGGCCGCCCTTGTCAATAACAGTCATAAGCTCCATCCAAGGAGTCTGTCAGCTACAGAACCTGTTGACAACCAACATTTCAGGCTGCACCAGCCTCCCAGACATGGATCATGGAGGCCACTGTTCTCCTTCCTAGGAAATCTCCATGTAAGAAGAGCCACAGGTTCTCACTAGGGTTTAGGTCCGATAAGGACAGGGCCGGGTTATTATTCTCCATGTTTGTGGCCTTTCCTGGTCCCGAGCAGTGAAGACTTCGATGCTGCGATGGAACCTTGTCCTGCAGAACAATCCTGGTTTTCTGGAGAGACACAAACTTGTTCCTGCTCCTCTCCTGTCAGAACGTGTCTTCATCACAAGCAGGAGGTTTGGGAGGTGATTGTGATCCATCTTCAATCCGATCCAACAAACTTCTCTGTAATAATCCCAGCCATAGCCGTGCCCACCTCCACCTCACTGAAGTCTGACGGGAAGAGGTGTTGCATAGTTTGGTCGCAGAAGAAACTTGTGAGATTAGATTATATGGGGTAATTCAACTTTTATCTACACAGAACATGAAGTGCATGCATCAGCTTCTTAATACAGCATAACAGGAAGTCTGAAGAACCTTTTACCAGAGAGAAAGTGAAACCAAAGTACAACAAGTATATGCATTACATTCATCTAAGCATATAACAGTAACAACATCGCCATCTACTGTCAGAAAAGTGTAAACTCCTCCTTCACACAAATAAGTCTGTATCTTTTGCATATCTGCCAACAAGAGGAAGTCTGTGCCCGGTACTGATCCAGCCCCGGCCCATCTGTCTGCTCAGTCCGGAGTTGTCTCATTAGTCCATAAAACCTGGGAACAATCTATCATATTTCTTGGTTCAGTCCTGATTTCTTCCCTCCTGCGTCTTGCTCAGTGGTGGTCGGGCTCAGCCTCCTCACCTCGGCTGTATCAATAAGAACTGAACACCTTGTACTTGGTCTTCCTCAAAGTTGTTCAGGATCGGCCTCCTCACCTCGGCCATGTTTCTGAGCATTAAACACCTTGTACTTCTGTGTCTTGCTCAGTGGTGGTCGAGCTCGTTCTCCTCACCTCATCTGAGTCTCTACTGTAAGCACTGAACATCTTGTAATTTTGCGTCTTGCTCAGTGGTCGTCAGGCTCAGCCTCCTCACATCGGCTGTATCTATGAGAACAGAACACCTTGTACCTCTGGGTATTCCTCAGAGGTGGTCGGGCTCGACCTCCTCACCTCAGCCGTGTCTCTGAGCATTAAAAACCTTGTACTTCTGTGCCTTGCTCAGTGGTGGTCGGGCTCTGCCTCCTCACATCAGTCGTGTCTCTGAGCACCTTGTACTTCTGGCCTCCAAAGAAGCTGCAGCTCTGGAATATGGCAGCACTTGAGGATAATGGCTCCAGTAATCTCTGATTCTTTTCGAATCTTTGGCGATCTTTCTGCGGCTTTTCTTTCTCATGTTTTTTGCCCCCTGGTGGCCATTTACTACAATCCTTTTGCTGCTGTTGTTCTGATGGCTCTTTTATCTGACAATCTCAGACAATTCTTTGCACAACCTGTAAATAGAGATGGGCAAACTCGAACAGTAAAGTTCAGTGTCCGTACCAAACACCTACTTTTTAGGCAAGAACACCAAATATGGACTTTATCTGCATGACAGCGAGGCAAACATTGCTTCTGGCCAGGGGTAAAATCATTAGTGCCAGTTAGGCAACCACAGTTCCCATGCTGTTAAATGACAGTGTGAGCCCGCAGCTGTGATCGGAGGTAAAAGGTTAACCTTTGGTCACTAGCGTCAGCTGATGGGACTACTACTCCCTTCAGCTTACGCCTGCTGGTGCTAATAACAGCGATAGCAGGTGGCAGCTTATGGCCGTATTCATCAGCCGGCACCTGCAGACTAAATAAATAATATAAAAAAACAAAACAGCCTGGGTTCCCCTGTATTTTTGATAACCACACAATCAAAACTGACAGCTGGAGGCTGGACCCCTCAGCTGTCAGCTTTAACATGGCTGTTTATCTAGAATAAAGGGGTCCCCATGCTGTTTTTTTGATTATTTAAATAAATAATTAAAGAAAAACGGCATGGGGTCCCCCCATTTTTGACAACCAGCCAAGCTGAAGTAGACAGCTGGGGACTGGCATTCTCAGGCTGGTAAGGGGCCATGGATATTGCCCCCCAGCCTAAAAATAGCAGCCCGCAGCCACCCAGAAAGGATGCCAATTCTGGCATTTTCCCCAGCTCTTACCACTTGTCCTGTGGCGGTGGCAAGTGGAGTTCATATTTGTGGGGTTGATGTCACCTTTGTATTATCTGGAGACATCAAGCCCATGGCTTAGTAATGGAGAGGTGTCCTTAAGACATCTATCCATTACTAGTCCTATAGTTATATGGTTAATACAGACACAGACAGAAAAAAAGTCATTTAAAATAAAGTAAAACACACTTTGTTATTTTTAAATAAAAAGGAAAACACATTTATACCCACCTAATGCCCACTCTATTGAATCCCTCGTCTCCTGTAATAAAAGATAAATAAAAAACTACTAAATCCCTCACCTGTCCATCGTTGTCTCCCACACCATAATCCATGTCTGAGGAAAAAAGTTTTCAGTCTGGAGGGTGCCAAGATGTTACTGTCCAGGCTGTAAACCTCTGGAGAATGAGCTGCTGCGAGCTCAGCATCAGTGAGCAGCGGTGACATCATCGAGGTTACCGCAGGTCACTGAGGCTGGGTTCATAGCCAGGCCAATGAATTGCGGTGACCTCAGTGAGATCAACGCTTACACCATGAGAAAAGTGAGCTCAGCACTGCATCGTGAGACTTTTTCTCTGTAGGTCACTGCAGTTCATAATCCCCAGAGATGGATTATGGCATGAGATAGAACGACGGATAGGTGAGGGATATGGTTATTTTTTTATTTTTGTTTTACTACAAGAGAAGATGGCTTCAGTGGAATGGGCATTAGGTGAGTAGAACTGTGTTTCTTATTTTTAAATAAAAAAAGAAAAGTGTGTTTTACTTCAAATAAAAGTCTTTATACAGGCTGTGTGCTGATTTACATTAAAACTATAGGATTAGTAATGAATAGGTGTCTTACAGATGCCTCTCCATTACTAAGCCGTGGGCTTGATGTCACCGGACAATACTAATGTGCATCAACCCCAAAAATATGAACCCCGCTTGCCACCGCCACAAGGCAAGTGGGAAGAGCTAGGCAAAATTGCCACATATAATAGATGCACCTTTTCTGGGCAGCTGTGGGCTGCTATTTTTAGGCTAGTGAGAATACCAGCCCCTCGCTGTCTGCTTTAGCTTAACTGGTTGTCAAAAATGAGGAAGACCTGATACACTTTTTTTAAATTTATTTGAATAATTTATAAAAACGGAGTGGGGAACCTTGTATTCTTGATAACCAGCCATGAAAAAATTGACAGCTTGGGGTGTAGCCCGCAGCTGTCAGTTGTATCTGGCTGGTTATCAAAAACACAGGGGAACCCACACCGTTTTTCTTTTTAAATAATTATTTAGAGAGCAGGTGATGGCTGATGAAAAATCCCATCAGCCGCTGGCTGCTCTTGCTGTTATTAGTGGCAGCAAGTGTAGGCTGATTGGAGCAGTAGTTCCATCAGCTGATGCCAGTGACTGGAAGTAAACTTTTTACTTTCGATCACAGCTCAAATGACAACGTGGCTGTCTGACCGGTAGTGATGCAGAAGCATGCACATGACAGCGCGGCAAACAATAGATGCCCGAGACCCCCATTCCAGTGAATGGGGTCCGGGTTTGGGTCCGGGTATTGTTCTGGTACTTGAACATGAACTTTTCTTTAACTATTCGTCCAAACCCGCTGCACCCGAACATCCAGGAGCCCGCCCATCTCTACTTGTAATCATTTTTCACTTTCAGAGTCAGAAAAATCTGTTTTGGCCATTTTGCCTAATAATTCTATTCACCCTGAGAAAGGGTGGGGCATCCTGAGGCCACAACACATTCATTACACATACTCATCACCTGATCTGTTTCATCCAATCAGCATTCAAGGATATAAAGCTCGGGGTTAGAAAATCTGCATAAAAATTATGATATTGTCAAAATACTCACACTTTGTGCACAATTAGGCAGTATGTGTTATAATAAATCTATATAATCCACCAAAAGCAAACCCTCCCGAGGCCTAATCCAATGTCTCCTAAATCCACAGCCTAACAGAATTCCATAATAGAGCCTTACATGACCATCTAACCAGTACTGCCTAATCCAGCACCTTCAAAATCATCCATAGCCTAACGCATACCAAACCATAGCCTAATCCATAACCTAAACCATAGCCTAATCCATAACCTAAACCATAGCTTAATCCATAGCTTAATTCATGACCTAAACCATAACCTAAACCATAGCCTAACCCATACCTATACCATGGCCTAAATCATAGCTTAATCCATAACCTAATGCATAACCTAAACCATAGCCTAACCTATAACTTAAACCATAGGCTAACCCAACAGTGCCTAACCCAACAGTGCCTAACCCAGCGCCTGCCAAATCATCCATAACCTAACTCATAATGTAACCACAGCCTAACCCAATGCTAACAGATAGCCTAACCCAATCCCACCTAAATCCTGCAGCCCAACCTAAACCTAGGTGTCCTACTCCATATGATTAATCCAATGCTTCCTAACTTTCTTTCATTACCATCAAAGCCCATGAGTCCTCCCCACACTATAACCCAAAGTCTAACCCTAGATCTATGCACCCTAATCTGCAAATAATCTCAAACTCCTCAATTCTTTTCATCCCAACAGCTCGTTATCCAATCTCGGCTAAAGCAACACATTCCCTTCTAACCCTTGTGAAATAATCATGCTGCAGCAAACAAAGCTAAAATCTGTCTTGCCTTAGTACTGCCCCGATCCAGCACCACCCATCACTGTATTAAAGAGCACTCGAGTTCTTATTCAAGGTCTTCCATACTTAAAGCAAAACTTTAATAAACCTTCATGATGATTTCTACATGCACCAAGTAGTGAACAAGCTGTAATTGGAGGTTCACTTACTGATGTAAAAACTCACGGCTGTAGAGTCATCACTCTCTCGAGCAGCACAGGACCCGGAGGAGCTGAAGGACTTTATTGTTAGCTTGTATCTCCCAGCTTCCTTCAGCACGGCCATAAACTCATTAGTGTCCTCATCGACTGTCGAAATGTCTGTCATGTTTTCTAGAGTAGGGAGAGCAGAAATAGTCATCAATATGCCAGCCATACATGGTCCATGGTAGTAACTAGTGATGGGCGAGCACTAGAATGCCTGGGTGCTCGCTGCTCAGGTCGCGCAAATTGGAATGCTCAGGTGCTCGATTCAATGTACGTCTATGGGAAGCTCGAACATTTTCCAGTGTCCCCCCCGGCGGTCTGTAGAGGGACTAGAAATTGCAGAAATCGATGGGAACAGTGCTCAAATGACATAGGGACAGCATGGAGAAGACCCCTGGAAGCATTTCTGACTCCTAGGTCACTGCTGTGAACGATGTTGTCAGAGTCTTACGACACTTTTACATACGCACAATAAAACATACAAAAACAAAAACAAAATGGATTTTCTTGGCAAATATGTTAAGGAATATCTGTTCCAGGGTAATGACTTGTATATAAGGCAAAATAAATAACCAAAAACAAAAATGCTCCTCCACACCATGGGCAGTGTTCACACGTAGCGTTTCAACCAAGACAAATGCATTCACTGGGAAATGTCATTGTAACACTTTACAACCTTATCTGGCCGTGTGGTGTGTGACACCTCATCAGACACATCCTGCTTCATTTATGAAGGAGGACTCTGAAAGTCACAAAGCCTATTTTTATAGGTCCATCAGGCGGCCCTCACTATTCTTAGAGAGCCATCAGCCGGCCATGCTTTCTTGTTCCCATTATTAAACAGTGGGTCTCCTATACTGTTATTGTGTATGCAGTGAGTGGCAGGGCTGCCCAAAATTTGGATGCACCCCAACACCCCTTTGAAGAGACGTACAGGTGGACCTCCTGAAAACAATGTTCCCATTATTAGGAAGTGGGTCTCCCATACTGTTTGCCTATGCATTGAATGCAAGCGCTGCCAAAAATTAAACCCTACGCCAATGCCCCTTGGAAGAGACGTGGAGGAGTGCCTCATAAAAAATGTTCCCATTAGAAAGAAGCGGGTCTCCTATACTCGTAATGCCCATGCAATAAGTGCATGGGCTGACAAACATTTACCCCTGGAGGGTATACATGAACATACTGTATAACAAAATGTTTTAAGGGCATCATAAACACCCTTTAAAAAAATTATGTGGGTGTTGAATTACGGACCATGGTCAGCCTGGTGATATGGTGGTGGAGGGTGAGTTTGAGGAGAAGGAAGAGGACAACAGCAAATTGGAACTGCCCCATTTTGGTAGACATGTCCGCCTCGGGAACAAGAGATAGGAAGTTCGCATGGAACTACCTGCATGGTAATAACAGATCGCCAATGTACCCGTCATAAAATACCCATAATACTAGCAGTTCGCCAATGTGCCAACCATTAAAGGCCCATAATAGTAACAGGTCACCAATGTACCAGCCATAAAAGACCCATGGTAATAGAAGGTTGCCAATGTACCAGCCATAAAATACCCATAGTACTTACAGATCACCAATGTACTAGCCATAAAAGACCCATAGTACTTACAGATCACCAATGTACCAGCCATAAAAGATCCATAGTACTTACAGATCACCAATGTACCAGCCATAAAAGATCCATAGTAGTAACAGATCACCAATGTAATAGCCATAAAAGACCCATGGTTATAACAGAATGCCAATGTACCAGCCATAAAAGACCCATAATACTAACAGATCACCAATGTACCAGCCATTAAAGGCCCATAATAGTAACAGGTCACCAATGTACTAGCCATAAAAGACCCATGGTAGTAACAGATCAATGTACCAGCCATTAAAGGCCCATAGTATTAACAGATCACCAATGTACTAGCCATAAAAGACCCATAGTACTTACAGATCACCAATGTACCAGCCATAAAAGACCCATGGTAATAGAAGGTCACCAATGTACCAGTCATAAAATACCCGTAATACTAACAGATCACCAATGTACCAGCCATAAAAGACCCATAGTACTTACAGATCACCAATGTACCAGCCATAAAAGATCCATAGTAGTAACAGATCACCAATGTAATAGACATAAAAGACCCATGGTTATAACAGAATGCCAATGTACCAGTCATAAAATACCCATAATACTAACAGATCGCCAATTTACCAACCATTAAAGGCCCATAGCAGTAACAGATCACCAATGCACCAGCCATAAAAGACTGATAGTACTAACAGATCATCAATGTACTAGCCATAAAAGACCCATGGTAATAGAAGGTCACCAATGTACCAGTCATAAAATACCCGTAATACTAACAGATCACCAATGTACCAGCCATTAAAGGCCCATAATAGTAACAGGTCACCAATGTACTAGCCATAAAAGACCCATGGTAGTAACAGATCAATGTACCAGCCATAAAAGACCCATAGTACTAACAGATCACCAGTGTACCAGCCATAAAAGGCCCATAGTAGTAACAGATCACCATTGTGATAGCCATAAAAGCCCATAGCAGTAACAGATCACAAATGTACCAGCCATAACAGGACCATAGTAGTAACAGATTGCCACTGTACCAGCCATAAAAGACCAATGATAGCAACAGATCGCCAATGAACCAACCATTAAAGGCCCATAGTAGTAACAGGCCACCAATGCACCAGCCATGAAAGACCCATAATACTAACAGATCGCCAATGTACCAGCCATTATAGGCACATAGTAGTAAAAGATCACCAATGTACCAGCCATAAAAGACCCAGAGCAGTAACAGATCACCAATGTACCAGCCATAAAAGACCCATAGTGCTAATAGATCACCAATGTATCAGCCATAAAATACCCATAATACTAACACATCGCCAATGTACCAGCCATTAAAGACCCATAATAGTAACAGATCAAAGTACCAGCCATAAAAGACCCATAGCAATAGCAGTTTGCCAATGTGCCAGTCATAAAATACCCATAATATTGACAGATCGCCAATGTACCAGCCATTAAAGACACATAGTACTAACAGATCACCAATGTACTAGCCATAAAAGACCCATGGTAGCAATAGATTGCCAATGTACCAGCTATAAAAGGCCCATAGTAGTAACAGATCACCAGTGTATCAGCCATAAAAAAAAACATGATTGCAACAGATTGCCAATGTACCAACCATTAAAGGCCCATAGTAGTAACAGGCCACCAATGCACCAGCCATAAAAGACCCATGGTAGTAACAGATCACCAATGCACCAGCCATAAAAGACCCATGGTAGTAACAGACTTCCAATGTAACAGTCAAAAAAGGCCCATAGTAGTAACAGATCGCCAATGTACCAGCCATAAAATCCCAAAGTAGTAACAGATCGCAAATGTACCAGCCGTAAAAGGACCAATAGCAGTAACAGATCACCAATATACCAACCATAAAATAACCATAGTACAAACAGATCACCAATGCACCAGCCCTAAAAGCCCATAGTTGTAACAGATCACCAATGTACTAGCCATAAAAGACCCATAGTACTAACAGATCGCCATTGTACCTGCCATAAAAGACCCAGAGCAGTAACAGATCACCAATGTACCAGCCATAAACGGATCATAGTAGTAACAGATCACCAGTGTACCTGCCATAAAAGACCCAGAGCAGTAACAGATCACCAATGTACCAGACAAAAAAGGGCCATAGTAGTAACAGATCACCAGTGTATCAGCCATAAAAGACCCATGATTGCAACAGATTGACAATTTACCAGCCATAAAAGACCCATAGCAGTAACAGATCACCGCCCCTCTCTAGGCTATGAATATCAGCCCGCAGCTGTCTGCGTAGCCTTTCTGGCTATAAAATATAGGGGGACCCCACGTCATTTTTTGGGGGGTTCCCCTATTTTAATAGCCAGTAAAGGCTATGCAGACAGCTGCGGGCTGATATTCATAGCAGGCTACAAATATTGGCCCCGGCCGTCGGCCGGGTGATGTCACTGCTCTATAGGACCCTCAGTGACACACTGACAGGAGACAATGGCTCCTGCAGTGCATCACTAAGGTTACTGAAGTTCAAAGTCTCACTTTATGGCAATTGCTGCGTGGGAAAATTTCTCACCCAGCAATGCCAAAAGTGAGACTAGGGACTATTTTTTTTACAGCAGTGGAGGAATACAGTGCGGAAGGATACCTTTCTCCCGTCATTGTGTTCCTGGAGCCCCTAGAGAGCGGTCGCATCAGCTGATGCTGCTGTTCTCCACAGGAGATCGTCGTGGGACACTCGTGGATTTCTACGGACAGGGAGTATATTGGTTGTTTGTTATTTTAATCTTTTTTACAGGTTGACACTGGCTTCGGGGAACAAAGTGACAAGTAATGGTGAGTATGAACTCTTTGTTTAATGTACTGTATGTCTGTATGTATGTACTGAACTTTAGGAAGGCAAAGTTTGACCAGCTTAGAGATGCCCTTAATCTGGTAGACTGGGACAATATGCTCAGAAATAAGAATACAGATAATAAATGGGAAATGTTTAAGAACATCCTAAATAGGCACTGTAAGCGGTTTATACCTTGTGGGAATAAAAGGACTAGAAATAGGAAAAACCCAATGTGGCTAAACAAAGAAGTAAGACAGGCAATTAACAGTAAAAAGAAAGCATTTGCACAACTAAAGCAGGATGGCACCATTGAAGCTCTAAAAAACTATAGGGAGAAAAATACTTTATCTAAAAAACTAATTAAAGCTGCCAAAAAGGAAACAGAGAAGCACATTGCTAAGGAGAGTAAAACTAATCCCAAACTGTTCTTCAACTATATCAATAGTAAAAGAATAAAAACTGAAAATGTAGGCCCCTTAAAAAATAGTGAGGAAAGAATGGTTGTAGATGACGAGGAAAAAGCTAACATATTAAACACCTTCTTCTCCACGGTATTCACGGTGGAAAATGAAATGCTAGGTGAAATCCCAAGAAACAATGAAAACCCAATATTAAGGGTCACCAATCTAACCCAAGAAGAGGTGCGAAACCGGCTAAATAAGATTAAAATAGATAAATCTCCGGGTCCGGATGGCATACACCCACGAGTACTAAGGGAACTAAGTAATGTAATAGATAAACCATTATTTCTTATTTTTAGGGACTCTATAGCGACAGGATCTGTTCCGC
Organism: Ranitomeya imitator; assembly: GCF_032444005.1. Classification (NCBI taxonomy): domain Eukaryota; kingdom Metazoa; phylum Chordata; class Amphibia; order Anura; family Dendrobatidae; genus Ranitomeya; species Ranitomeya imitator. The sequence continues at coordinate 514,935 of NC_091285.1, read as the reverse complement.
AGGACTGGCGCATAGCAAATGTGGTGTCAATATTCAAAAAGGGCTCTAAAAGTGAACCTGGAAATTATAGGCCAGTAAGTCTAACCTCTATTGTTGGTAAAATATTTGAAGGGTTTCTGAGGGATGTTATTCTGGATTATCTCAATGAGAATAACTGTTTAACTCCATATCAGCATGGGTTTATGAGAAATCGCTCCTGTCAAACCAATCTAATCAGTTTTTATGAAGAGGTAAGCTATAGGCTGGACCACGGTGAGTCATTGGACGTGGTATATCTCGATTTTTCCAAAGCGTTTGATACCGTGCCGCACAAGAGGTTGGTACACAAAATGAGAATGCTTGGTCTGGGGGAAAATGTGTGTAAATGGGTTAGTAACTGGCTTAGTGATAGAAAGCAGAGGGTGGTTATAAATGGTATAGTCTCTAACTGGGTCGCTGTGACCAGTGGGGTACCGCAGGGGTCAGTATTGGGACCTGTTCTCTTCAACATATTCATTAATGATCTGGTAGAAGGTTTACACAGTAAAATATCGATATTTGCAGATGATACAAAACTATGTAAAGCAGTTAATACAAGAGAAGATAGTATTCTGCTACAGATGGATCTGGATAAGTTGGAAACTTGGGCTGAAAGGTGGCAGATGAGGTTTAACAATGATAAATGTAAGGTTATACACATGGGAAGAGGGAATCAATATCACCATTACACACTGAATGGGAAACCACTGGGTAAATCTGACAGGGAGAAGGACTTGGGGATCCTAGTTAATGATAAACTTACCTGGGGCAGCCAGTGCCAGGCAGCAGCTGCCAAGGCAAACAGGATCATGGGGTGCATTAAAAGAGGTCTGGATACACATGATGAGAGCATTATACTGCCTCTGTACAAATCCCTAGTTAGACCGCACATGGAGTACTGTGTCCAGTTTTGGGCACCGGTGCTCAGGAAGGATATAATGGAACTAGAGAGAGTACAAAGGAGGGCAACAAAATTAATAAAGGGGATGGGAGAACTACAATACCCAGATAGATTAGCGAAATTAGGATTATTCAGTCTAGAAAAAAGACGACTGAGGGGCGATCTAATAACCATGTATAAGTATATAAGGGGACAATACAAATATCTCGCTGAGGATCTGTTTATACCAAGGAAGGTGACGGGCACAAGGGGGCATTCTTTGCGTCTGGAGGAGAGAAGGTTTTTCCACCAACATAGAAGAGGATTCTTTACTGTTAGGGCAGTGAGAATCTGGAATTGCTTGCCTGAGGAGGTGGTGATGGCGAACTCAGTCGAGGGGTTCAAGAGAGGCTTGGATGTCTTCCTGGAGCAGAACAATATTGTATCATACAATTATTAGGTTCTGTAGAAGGACGTAGATCTGGGGATTTATTATGATGGAATATAGGCTGAACTGGATGGACAAATGTCTTTTTTCGGCCTTACTAACTATGTTACTATGTTACTGTATGTAATGTATGAATGTATTGTATGTAGTATGTATGTAGTATGTATGTAGTATGTATGTAGTATTTTTTTTTTTTTACATTCAACACATTAGCCGGATGATGGGACGACTACTGTCCCATCATCGGCTAATGTGTCAATCACTGTCACTGTTGCAGGCGTCGTCCGATGGGACTTGTAGTCCCATCGGACGATGCCTGCACAGACCCCGGCAGCCCGCAGAGAGTCCCAACAAGCCCGTACAGAGTCCCGGCAAGCCGCACAGAGCCCCGACAAACCCGTACAGAGTCCCGGCAAGCCGCACAGAGCCCCGACAAGCCCGTACAGAGCCCCCGCAAGCCGCACAGAGCCCCGACATGCCCACACAGAGCCCCGACAAGCCCACACAGAGCCCCGGCAAGCCCGCACAGAGCCTCGGCAAGCCCGTACAGAGCCCCGGCAAGCCCGCACAGAGCCCCGGCAAGCCCGTACAGAGCCCCGGGAAGCCCGCATAGAGCCCCGGCAAGCCGCACAAAGCCCCGGCAAGCATGCACAGAGCCCCGGCAAGCTGGCACAGAGCCCCTGCAAGCTGCACAGCTCTCCGGCAAGCCCGCACAGAGCCCCGGTAAGCCCACACAGAGCCTCGGCAAGCCCGTACAGAGCCCCGACAAGCCCACACAGAGCCCCGGCAAGCCCGCACAGAGCCTCGGGAAGCCCGCATAGAGCCCCGGCAAGCCGCACAAAGCCCCGGCAAGCATGCACAGAGCCCCGGCAAGCTGGCACAGAGCCCCTGCAAGCTGCACAGCTCTCCGGCAAGCCCGCACAGAGCCCCGGCAAGCCCACACAGAGCCCCGGCAGGCCGCACAGAGCCCCGAGACGCCCATACAGATCCCCGGCAGGCCCGCACAGACCCCGCCTGCACACACAGACACGCACAGTGTCTGCCCACGCACCGCCCACACTCTTCGCCCCTCCGGAACAGGATGTAGAAGGACAGAAAGGGCTTATTTACATTCCGATATTTGTGTCCCATTGACTTGCATTGGTATTGGGTATCGGTATCGGCGATATCCGATATTTTTTGGATATCGGCCGATCTAATCCGATACCGATACTTCTTGATATCAGAAGGTATCGCTCAACACTACCCATAATACTAACAGATCACCAATCTACTAGCCATAAAAGACCCATGGTAGCAACAGATTGCCAATGTACAAGTCATAAAAGGTTCAGAGAAGTAACAGATCGCCATTGTACCAGACATAAAAAGATCATAGTAGTAACAGATCACCAGTGTACCAGCCAAAAAAGACCCATGATAGCAACAGATCGCCAATGTACCAAACATTAAAGGCCCTTAGTAGTGCCAGGTCACCAATGCTCCAGCCATAAAAGACCCATTGTACTAATAGATCACCAATGTACCAGCCATAAAAGACCCATTGTACTAATAGATCACCAATGTACCAGCCATAAAAGACCCATTGTACTAATAGATCACCAATGTACCAGCCATAAAATATCCATAGTACTAACTGTGAGGATATGGCCGCTTTCTAAAGACTATTGGACAAATGGACGTAGAGTGGAGTCCACAGCTCTAAGGCTATGTGCACACGTCAAGATTTTCTAGCAGAAATTTCCTGACAAAAACCAGACATTTCTGCCAGAAATCTGCATGCGTTTTTTTTCGCGTTTTTGACTGTTTTTGGTGTGTTTTTTGTGCGTTTTTTCCCGAATGCATAGAATAGCAGGAAAAACGCAGAAAATCCGCAAAATTAATGAACATGCTGCTTTTTTTACCGCAATTCGTTTTTTTTGCGGAAAAAAACGCATCATGTGCACAAAAATTGTAGAATGTATTGTAAATGATAGGATGCATGTCTGCAGTTTGTAATGCGTTTTTATCGCGAAAAAAACGCAAAAAAACCTGAACGTGTGCACATACCCTAACAGTTAATTTGCTTGATGTGTTTTAGTTATTTGCTTGCTCCTCAGTTCATCCTCAGGAATCAATGTTTCTATTCAGTGGCAGCCAGCAGAGGAAGACGAGCAGGCAAGATCTTATGTAAACCTAAGGCTCAATCTCATCTGTAACAAGGTCTTAAGCTTTAGTCACACTAAACGACTTACCAACGATCACGAGCAGCGATATGACCTGGCCGTGATCGTTGGTAAGTCGTTGTGTGGTCGCTGTCACACAGACAGCTCTCTCCAGTGACCAACGATCAGGGGAACGACTTCGGCATCGTTGAAACTGTCTTCATCGATGCCGAAGTCCCTGGGTAACCAGGGTAAACATCATGTTACTAAGTGCAGGGCCACGCTGAGGCTACGTTCACATTGGCGTTCCGCCAATGTGCGTCGCTGTTGCGCCGGCGACGCAGCGGCGACGCGCCCCTATGTTTAACATAGGGGACGCGTGCGTTGTTTTGGTGGCGTTTTTGCCACGTGCGTCGTAGCATTTTCTGTGCGTCCGATTTTCGTCAAAAACGACGCACGCGTCGCAAAACGCGCGCGTTTTTGCGCGCGTTTGCGCGCGTTTTTACGTGCGTCGCGCGTTGCGTCGCCGACGCAGGGCGGCGCAACGCTAGTGTGAACCTAGCCTTAGTAACCCGATATTTACCCTGGTTACCATTGTAAAAGTAAAAAAAAAAAACACTACATACTTACATTCTGATGTCTGTCACGTCCCCCGGCGTCCACTGGGTTAAAACTGCTTTCGGCAAGAGCGCTGCTATTGCACGCGCTGCTGCCGAGAGCTTCCCTGCACTGACTGTGTCAGCGCCGGCAGTAACAGCGGTGACGTCACCGCTGTGCTCTGCTTAGTCAGTGCAGGGAAGCTCTCGGCAGCAGCGCGTGCATTAGCAGCGCTCTTGCCGAAAGCTGTTTTAACCCTGTGGACGCCGGGGGACGTGACAGACATCGGAATGTAAGTATGTAGTGTTTTTTTTTAACTTTTACAATGGTAACCAGGGTAAATATCGGGTTACTAAGCGCGGCCCTGCGCTTAGTAACCCGATATTTACCCTGGTTACAAGTGAACACATCGCTGGATCGGCGTCACACACGCCGATCCAGCGATGACAGCGGGTGATCAGCGACCAAAAAAAGTCCTGATCATTCCCCAACGACCAACGATCTCCCAGCAGGGGCCTGATCGTTAGTCGCTGTCACACATAATGAGATCGTTAGCGGGATCGTTGCTACGTCAACAAAAGCGTGACGTTGCAACGACATCGTTAACTAAATCGTTATGTGTGACGGTACCTTTACTCCCATTGTACTCACTAACCTAGGCCCATTGTGTGGTTGAGGATAGTAGACTTAGGGGAGCCGTCATCACAGGGGGTCTTACATACAGTTCCAGCTGATGGAATAGGTTTAATCAGGCAGTCGGAGGGATTTCGATGGAAGAGGATCCAAGATGGGATGGATGATCTATGGAGTTTTGGAGATTGATTGTTGGCTGGAGGGGGATCCATGAGGATCTGGAGGAACATAGGCTGTGACTGCACACTATACGAAATCTGTGGGCCAACCAAATATTGGAGACAGTGGGTATTTTGTCCAACCCCTGTATATCCACAATCTGAATAGCACCAATATGCTCCAAAACAAATATATTCTTCAGTCACATATCAAAATAATGCAGGGAAACAATAGATCCATAGCGTAGCAGTGGTCACAGAAATAATAATTTAGGATATAATAATTTAGGATATACCCATCTGTGGGGATGGACATTTAACTGATGGGTATATCCTAAATTATTATTTCTGTGACCACTGCTAAGCTATGGATCTATTGTTTCCCTGCATTATTTCGGTATGATATATTGGTGTTGGTGATGAGGTTTCTCTGATAGTCCCCCTTAGGGTCTTAAGGGAGAGCGTCGTTGAGTGGGGGTTGTTATGAACTGGTGGTTCAGAAACACAATGGACCTGGTGGTTAAGAGCACACAAAGTGACCTGATAGTTACTAATAACATAGGACGAGCTCTGAGACGTGGGAACTCTGCTGACCGCAATCCCTAATCCTATCACACCACACTAGAGGTAGCCGTGGAGTGCTCCTGACCAGACTTAGGCGCCTCGGGCACAGCCTGAGAAACTAGCTAGCCCTGAAGATAGAAAAATAAGCCTACCTTGCCTCAGAGAAATTCCCCAAAGGAAAAGGCAGCCCCCCACATATAATGACTGTGAGTAAAGATGAAAATACAAACACAGAGATGAAATAGATTTTAGCAAAGTGAGGCCCGACTTACTGAATAGACCGAGGATAGGAAAGATAGCTTTGCAGTCAGCACAAAAACCTACAAACAACCACGCAGAGGGTGCAAAAAGACCCTCCGCACCGACTAACGGTACAGAGGTGCTTCCTCTGCGTCCCAGAGCTTCCAGCAAGCAAGACAAACCAAAATAGCAAGCTGGACAGAAAAAATAGCAAACCAAGAAACACAAGCAGAACTCAGGAGAGAGCAAGACCAATACTGGAACATTGACTCGAGGCAAGGAACAAAGAACTAGGTGGAGTTAAATAGAGCAGCACCCAACGACTTAACCTTGTCACCTGAGGAAGTTAACTCAGAAGCCGCAGCCCCACTCACATCCACCAGAGGAAGCTCATAGACAGAACCAGCCGAAGTACCACTCATGACCACAGGAGGGAGCTCGACCACAGAATTCACAACAGTACCCCCCCCTTGAGGAGGGGTCACCTAACCCTCACCAGAGCCCCCAGGCCGACCAGGATGAGCCAAATGAAAGGCACGAACCAGATCGGCAGCATGAACATCAGAGGCAAAGACCCAGGAATTATCTTCCTGACCATAACCCTTCCACTTAACCAGGTACTGGAGTTTCCGTCTCGAAATACGAGAATCCAAAATCTTCTCTACTATATACTCCAACTCCCCCTCAACCAAAACCGGGGCAGGAGGATCAACGGATGGAACCACAGGTGCCACGTATCTCCGCAACAATGACCTATGGAATACATTATAGATGGAAAAAGAAGCTGGAAGGGTCAAACGAAAAGAAACAGGATTAAGAACCTCAGAAATCCTATATGGACCAATGAAACGAGGCTTAAACTTAGGAGAGGAAACTTTCATAGGAATATAACGAGACGACAACCAAACCAAATCCCCAACACGAAGTCGGGGACCCACACAGCGCCTGCGGTTAGCGAAACGTTGAGCCTTCTCCTGGGACACTGTCAAATTGTCCACTACATGAGTCCAAATCTGCTGCAACCTATCCACCACAGTATCCACACCAGGACAGTCCGAAGACTCAACCTGCCCTGAAGAGAAACGAGGATGGAAACCAGAATTGCAGAAAAACGGCGAAACCAAAGTAGCCGAGCTGGCCCGATTATTAAGGGCGAACTCAGCCAAAGGCAAAAAGGACACCCAATCATCCTGATCAGCAGAAACAAAACATCTCAGATATGTTTCCAAGGTCTGATTGGTTCGTTCAGTTTGGCCATTTGTCTGAGGATGGAAAGCCGAGGAAAAAGACAAATCAATGCCCATCTTAGCACAAAAGGCTGGCCAAAACCTCGAAACAAACTGGGAACCTCTGTCAGAAACGATGTTCTCCGGAATGCCATGTAAATGAACTACATGCTGGAAAAACAATGGCACCAAATCAGAGGAGGAAGGCAATTTAGACAAGGGTACCAAATGGACCATCTTAGAGAAGCGATCACAAACCACCCAAATGACCGACATCTTTTGAGAGACGGGGAGATCCGAAATAAAATCCATAGAGATATGTGTCCAGGGCCTCTTCGGGACTGGCAAGGGCAAAAGCAACCCACTGGCACGAGAACAGCAGGGCTTAGCCCGAGCACAAATCCCACAGGACTGCACAAACGAATGCACATCCCACGACAGAGACGGCCACCAAAAGGATCTAGCCACCAAATCTCTGGTACCAAAGATTCCAGGATGACCAGCCAACACCGAACAATGAACCTCAGAGATAACTCTACTCGTCCATTTATCAGGGACAAACAGTTTCTCCGCTGGGCAACGGTCAGGTCTATTAGCCTGAAATTTTTGCAGCACCCACCGCAAATCAGGGGAGATGACAGACAAAATTACCCCCTCTTTGAGAATACCCGCCGGCTCAGGCAAACCCGGAGAGTCGGGCACAAAACTCCTAGACAGGGCATCCGCCTTCACATTCTTAGAGCCCGGAAGGTACGAAACCACAAAGTCAAAACGGGAGAAAAACAGCGACCAACGAGCCTGTCTAGGATTCAACCGTTTGGCAGACTCAAGATAAGTCAAGTTCTTGTGATCAGTCAAGACCACCACGCGATGCTTAGCTCCTTCAAGCCAATGACGCCACTCCTCGAATGCCCACTTCATGGCCAACAACTCTCGATTGCCAACATCATAATTACGCTCAGCAGGCGAAAACTTCCTGGAAAAGAAGGCACATGGTTTCATCACCGAGCCATCAGAACTTCTTTGCGACAAAACAGCCCCTGCTCCAATCTCAGAAGCATCAACCTCGACCTGGAACGGGAGCGAAACATCTGGCTGGCACAACACAGGGGCAGAAGAAAAACGACGCTTCAACTCCTGAAAAGCTTCTACAGCAGCAGAAGACCAATTGACCACATCGGCACCCTTCTTGGTTAAATCAGTCAACGGTTTAGCAATACTAGAAAAATTATTGATGAAGCGACGATAAAAATTAGCAAAGCCCAGGAACTTTTGCAGACTCTTCAGAGATGTCGGCTGAGTCCAATCATAAATGGCCTGAACTTTAACAGGGTCCATCTCGATAGTAGAAGGGGAAAAAATGAAACCCAAAAATGAAACCTTCTGAACACCAAAGAGACACTTTGACCCCTTCACAAACAAAGAATGCGCACGCAGGACCTGGAACACCATTCTAACCTGCTTCACGTGAGACTCCCAATCATCCGAGAAGACCAAAATATCATCCAAGTATACAATCAGGAATTTATCCAGGTACTCTCGGAAGATGTCATGCATAAAGGACTGAAATACTGATGGAGCATTGGAAAGCCCGAATGGCATAACCAGGTACTCAAAATGGCCCTCGGGCGTATTAAATGCTGTTTTCCATTCATCGCCCTGTTTAATACGCACAAGATTATACGCACCATGAAGATCTATCTTGGTGAACCAACTAGCCCCCTTAATCCGAGCAAACAAATCAGACAGCAGCGGCAAGGGGTACTGAAATTTGACTGTGATTTTATTTAGAAGGCAGTAATCAATACAAGGTCTCAACGAACCATCCTTCTTGGCCACAAAAAAGAACCCTGCTCCCAATGGCGACGACGACGGGCGAATATGACCCTTCTCCAAGGATTCCTTTACGTAACTCCGCATAGCGGCGTGCTCAGGCACAGACAAATTAAACAGTCGACCCTTAGGAAACTTACTACCAGGAATCAAATCGATAGCACAATCGCAATCCCTATGCGGAGGTAGGGCACTGGACTTGGGCTCATCAAATACATCCCGGTAATCCGACAAGAACTCTGGGACCTCAGAAGGGGTGGATGATGAAATAGACAGAACTGGAACATCACCATGTACACACTGACAACCCCAGCTGGACACAGACATAGATTTCCAATCCAATACCGGGTTATGGACTTGTAGCCATGGCAACCCCAACACGACCACATCATGCAGATTATGCAACACCAAAAAGCGAATATCCTCCTGATGCGCAGGAGCCATGCACATGGTCAGTTGGGTCCAGTACTGAGGCTTATTCTTGGCCAAAGGCGTAGCATCAATGCCTCTCAATGGAATAGGATACTGCAAGGGCTCCAAGAAAAACCCACAGCGCCTAGCAAACTCCAAGTCCATCAGATTCAGGGCAGCGCCTGAATCCACAAATGCCATGACAGAATAGGATGACAAAGAGCAGATCAAAGTAACGGACAAAAGAAATTTCGACTGTACCGTACCAATGGTGGCAGACCTAGCAAACCGCTTAGTGCGCTTAGGACAATCGGAGATAGCATGAGTGGAATCACCACAGTAAAAACACAGCCCATTCCGACGTCTGTGTTCTTGCCTTTCAGCTCTGGTCAAAGTCCTATCACATTGCATAGGCTCAGGTTTATGCTCAGATAATACTGCCAAATGGTGCACATTTTTACGCTCACGTAAGCGTCGATCGATCTGAATGGCCAAAGACATAGACTCATTCAGACCAGCAGGCATAGGAAATCCCACCATGACATCCTTAAGGGCTTCAGAGAGACCCTTTCTGAAAATTGCTGCCAGCGCACATTCATTCCATTGAGTGAGCACAGACCACTTCCTAAACTTCTGACAATATATCTCTACCTCATCCTGACCCTGACACAGAGCCAGCAAATTTTTCTCTGCCTGATCCACTGAATTAGGTTCATCATACAGCAATCCGAGCGCCAGAAAAAACGCATCAATATCGCATAATGCAGGATCTCCTGGCGCAAGGGAAAATGCCCAGTCTTGAGGGTCGCCACGTAATAAAGAAATAATGATCTTAACTTGTTGAACTGGGTCACCAGAGGAGCGGGGTTTCAAAGCCAGAAACAGTTTACAATTATTTTTGAAATTCAAAAACTTAGCTCTATCTCCAGAAAATAAGTCAGGAATAGGAATTCTAGGTTCTAACATAGATTTCTGAACCACAATGTCTTGAATATTTTGTACTCTTGCAGTGAGATGATCCACACAAGAAAACAGACCTTTAATGTCCATCACTACACCTGTGTCCTGAACCACCCAAATGTCTAGGGGAAAAGAAAGACAAAACACAGTGCAGAAAAAAAAAATGGTCTCAGAACTTCTCTTTTCCCTCTATTGAGAAGCATTAGTACTTTGGGCCTCCAGTACTGTTATGAACTGGTGGTTCAGAAACACAATGGACCTGGTGGTTAAGAGCACACAAAGTGACCTGATAGTTACTAATAACATAGGACGAGCTCTGAGACGTGGGAACTCTGCTGACCGCAATCCCTAATCCTATCACACCACACTAGAGGTAGCCGTGGAGCGCTCCTGACCAGACCTAAGCACCTCGGGCACAGCCTGAGAAACTAGCTAGCCCTGAAGATAGAAAAATAAGCCTACCTTGCCTCAGAGAAATTCCCCAAAGGAAAAGGCAGCCCCCCACATATAATGACTGTGAGTAAAGATGAAAATACAAACACAGAGATGAAATAGATTTTAGCAAAGTGAGGCCCGACTTACTGAATAGACCGAGGATAGGAAAGATAGCTTTGCAGTCAGCACAAAAACCTACAAACAACCACGCAGAGGGCGCAAAAAGACCCTCCGCACCGACTAACGGTACAGAGGTGCTTCCTCTGCGTCCCAGAGCTTCCAGCAAGCAAGAAAAACCAAATTAGCAAGCTGGACAGAAAAAATAGCAAACCAAGAAACACAAGCAGAACTTAGCTTATGCAGGCCACAAGGACGATCCAGGAGTGAGCAAGACCAATACTGGAACATTGACTGGAGGCAAGGAACAAAGAACTAGGTGGAGTTAAATAGAGCAGCACCCAACGACTTAACCTCGTCACCTGAGGAAGGAAACTCAGAAGCCGCAGCCCCACTCACATCCACCAGAGGAAGCTCATAGACAGAACCAGCCGAAGTACCACTCATGACCACAGGAGGGAGCTCGACCACAGAATTCACAACAGGGGGTGCCATGTCGTACTTAGGGTGCCAACCTCCGCGGTAGGGTGAGTAAGGGAAAGATCACCCCCTCACCAATTTACCTCTATCCTTATAGTATTGTTAAAATTATTGTTAAGATTAATTATTGTCTCCTGACCCCAGAAGGGTAATTTTACCTATAAGTATTAAAAGTTATATTTTAGGGGTATTTTTATTTCTCTGGTTGATAACCAGCCATAAGTCCCATGCTTCTAGCAGATCGCCAATCTTCCAGGAATAAATGGCACATACTAGTAACAGATCGCCAATGAACCATTTGTAAATGACCAATACTAGTTAGAGGTCAGAAATGTACCAGTCATAAATGACAAATACTAGTAACAGGTAGCCAATGTATCAGCCACAAAAGAACCGTTCTACAAACAGGTCGCCAATGTATAAACTATAGACGGTCCATACTAGAAACAGGCCAAGAAAGTACCATTTGTAAATGGCTCATTCAAGTGACAGGTCTCCAGCGTACCAGTTATAAATGAACAATACTAGTAACAAGTCGCCAATGTCATAAGTGGCACACAACAGTAACAGGTCCCCAACATATCAGAAATAAATGGCCCACACTATTAACAGATCCACAACATATCAGCCATAAATGGCCCACACTAGTAAAAGGTCCCCAAGGTATCAGCCATTAATGGCTCATACTAGTAATAGATCCCCAAGGTATCAGCCATAAATGGCCCACACTAGCAACAGATCCCTAACATATCTATATATATAATTGTCTAAGGGTTTTTCCGTCTGTCTGTCTGTCTGTCTGTCTGTCTTTCTGTCTGTCCTGGAAATCCCGGCTCTCTGATTGGTCGAGGCCGCCAGGCCTTGACCAATCAGCAACGGGCACAGCGACGATGATGTCATAAAGGACGTAGAAATCCCGCGTCTGATTGGTCGAGGCCGCCAGGCCTTGACCAATCAGCAACCGGCACAGCGACGATGATGTCATAATGGTTGCCATGGCGACGATGATGTCAAAGGTTGCCTCGACCAATCAGCGACGGGCACAGTCTGCCGCGAATTCTGGAATCATCATTGTCCATATACTACAGGGACATGCATATTCTAGAATACCCGATGCGTTAGAATCGGGCCACAGTCTAGTCAACCATAAATGGCCCACACTAGTAACAGATCCCCAACATATCAGCCATAAATGGCCCACACTAGTAAGAGATCCCCAACATATCAGCCATAAATGGCCCACACTAGTAAAAGGTCCCCAAGGTATCAGCCATTAATGGCTCATACTAGTAATAGATCCCCAAGGTATCAGCCATAAATGGCCCACACTAGTAACAGATCCCCAACATATCAGCCATAAATGGCCCACACTAGTAAGAGATCCCCAACATATCAGCCATAAATGGCCCACACTAGCAACAGATCCCCAACATATCAGCCATAAATGGCCCACACTAGTAACAGGTCCCCAACATATCAGCCATAAATGGCCCTCACTAGCAACAGATCCCCAACATATCAGCCATAAATGGCCCACACTAGTAAGAGATCCCCAACATACCAGCCATAAATGGCCCACACTAGTAAGAGATCCCCAACATATCAGCCATAAATGGCCCACACTAGCAACAGATCCCCAACATATCAACCATAAATGGCCCACACTAGTAACAGGTCCCCAACATATCAGCCATAAATGGCCCTCACTAGTAACAGATCCCTAACGTATCAGCCATAAATGGCCCACACTAGTAACAGGTCCCCAACATATCAGCCATAAATGGCCCTCACTAGTAACAGATCCCTAACGTATCAGCCATAAATGGCCCACACTAGTAACAGGTCCCCAACATATCAGCCATAAATGGCCTACACTAGTAACAGGTCCCCAACATATCAGCCATAAATGGCCCACACTAGCAACAGATCCCCAACATATCAGCCATAAATGGCCCACACTAGCAACAGATCCCCAACATATCAGCCATAAATGGCCCACACTAGTAACAGATCCCCAACATATCAGCCATAAATGGCCCACATTAGTAACAGATCCCTAACGTATCAGCCATAAATGGCTCATACTAGTAAAAGGTCCCCAAGGTATCAGCCATAAATGGCTCATACTAATAACAGATCCCCAACATATCAGCCATAAATGGCCCTCACTAGTAACAGATCCCTAACGTATCAGCCATAAATAGCCCACACTAGTAACAGGTCCCCAACATATCAGCCATAAATGGCCCACACCAGCAACAGATCCCCAACATATCAGCCATAAATGGCCTACACTAGCAACAGATCCCCAACATATCAGCCATAAATGGCCCACACTAGTAACAGATCCCTAACGTATCAGCCATAAATGGCTCATACTAGTAAAAGGTCCCCAAGGTATCAGCCATAAATGGCTCATACTAATAACAGGTCCCCATGGTATCAGCCATAAATGGCTCATACTAGTAACAGGTCCCCAACGTGTCAGCCATAAATGGCCCACACTAGTAACAGGTCTCCAATTTATCAGCAATAAATTTCCCACACTAGTAACAGGTCCCCAGTGTACCAGTTGTAAATGGCTCATTCTAGTGAAAGGTCACCAATGTACCAGTCATAATCTGATCATTCTAGTAACTAGTTGCCAACGCAATGGCGATACATGATCAATTTTAATTCTCCACCCAAGAACATTATACCATGACTGGGATTCTTGGTGTGCGAAATCAGGGCACATACTCCACTGATGCCAGCAGCACAATGGCCCAAGAGGAGTAAACATGTCCACTTCCACCTTTCAAGCAGCAAGTTGCATCTGTCACTGATACTGAAATGGGGCTTTATGACGAGTTATTAGACTGTAAATGCCCATATACTATTCTGGCACAGGGATCCTTTTCTGTGTGTTCATCCCCGATAAAGATATAGTTTGGATTTTTTTCAACAGTATATCGAATCATGCACAGAGAATTCATACATACCGTCCCTCTGGATGTAGATATTGAAACCATCGAAGGCAGTTGGTGGCTTTGGAGGAAACCAACTGATGACGAGTCTGAATCTGGGAAGGGCCATGGGCCACAAGGCATCTTCAGATGAGGAGATCATTAGGGTCTGGTTGTCATAGTTAGGTGCTAACTCGTTCACAAAACCCTCACTGTCTGCTGTTATATTTTCATTCTCCCACCAATATGGTGTTGATGTTGTCACAAGTTCTGATGCTTTATGGTCACTCCAGTTATGGGATGAACTGACTGCTGAGCTCTCAAACTGATCCTCCAGCATCTCGACTTTCTCTGTGATGGGATCAGATCCAGAATATTCGGATCGAGGGGCATGAGCGATCGGCTGCTTCGTGTTACTCTGGTTTAGCAGTAAAACTTGTATCGAGATGTTTCTTGGTGGGAAAGGAGCTAAAGACAAAAGAACAATGGTTTAGGCCATGCACTCAATGGAGTAAGTAAAAGAATTGGACTTCATCATTGAAGGTTTCTTATTCAGCTTCATGGTCCCTTGTGCACAATGTTTGGCTCAATAATCCTGGGGTATAACATCCAACCCCATAGCCTGTGGTGTACCACATTTGACCCCGGTGTATAATGTCCAGCCGAGTGGCATACAAATGTATAACGTAAGGCTCAATAGTCCTGGTGTGTAACATCCAACCCCATAGCCTGTGGTGTATCCCATCTGACCCCGTTGTATAACGTCCTGCCACATGGCTTTCTATTGTATAACGTAAGGCCTAATAGTCCTGGAGTGTACCATCTAAGCCCACAGCCTGTGATGTATCACATCTGGCCCTGATGTGTAACGTCCAGCCGCATGGCTTACTATTGTATAACGTAAGGCCCAATAGTCCTGGGGTGTAACATCCAACCCCATAGCCTGTGGTGTATCACATCTGGCCCCGATGTGTAACGTCCAGCCACATGGCTTACTATTGTATAACGTAAGACCCAATAGTCCTGGTGTGTAACATCCAACCCCATAGCCTGAGGTGTATCACATCTGACCCCGGTGTGTAACGTCCAGCCACATGGCTTACTATTGTATAACGTAAGGCCCAATAGTCCTGGGGTGTAACATCCAACCCCATAGCCTGTGGTGTATCACATCTGGCCCCGATGTGTAACGTCCAGCCACATGGCTTACTATTGTATAACGTAAGGCCCAATAGTCCTGGTGTGTAACATCTAAGCCCATAGCCTGAGGTGTATCACATCTGGCCCCGATGTGTAACGCCCCACCACATGGCTTACTATTGTATAACGTAAGGCCCAATAGTCCTGGGGTGTAACATCCAACCCCATAGCCTGTGGTGTATCACATCTGGCCCCGATGTGTAACGTCCAGCCACATGGCTGGAGAGTAAAACTAATCCCAAACTGTTCTTCAACTATATCAATAGTAAAAGAATAAAAACTGAAAATGTAGGCCCCTTAAAAAATAGTGAGGAAAGAATGGTTGTAGATGACGAGGAAAAAGCTAACATATTAAACACCTTCTTCTCCACGGTATTCACGGTGGAAAATGAAATGCTAGGTGAAATCCCAAGAAACAATGAAAACCCTATATTAAGGGTCACCAATCTAACCCAAGAAGAGGTGCGAAACCGGCTAAATAAGATTAAAATAGATAAATCTCCGGGTCCGGATGGCATACACCCACGAGTACTAAGAGAACTAAGTAATGTAATAGATAAACCATCATTTCTTATTTTTAGGGACTCTATAGCGACAGGGTCTGTTCCGCAGGATTGGCGCATAGCAAATGTGGTGCCAATATTCAAAAAGGGCTCTAAAAGTGAACCTGGAAATTATAGGCCAGTAAGTCTAACCTCTATTGTTGGTAAAATATTTGAAGGGTTTCTGAGGGATGTTATTCTGGATTATCTCAATGAGAATAACTGTTTAACTCCATATCAGCATGGGTTTATGAGAAATCGCTCCTGTCAAACCAATCTAATCAGTTTTTATGAAGAGGTAAGCTATAGGCTGGACCACGGTGAGTCATTGGACGTGGTATATCTCGATTTTTCCAAAGCGTTTGATACCGTGCCGCACAAGAGGTTGGTACACAAAATGAGAATGCTTGGTCTGGGGGAAAATGTGTGTACATGGGTTAGTAACTGGCTTAGTGATAGAAAGCAGAGGGTGGTTATAAATGGTATAGTCTCTAACTGGGTCGCTGTGACCAGTGGGGTACCGCAGGGGTCAGTATTGGGACCTGTTCTCTTCAACATATTCATTAATGATCTGGTAGAAGGTTTACACAGTAAAATATCGATATTTGCAGATGATACAAAACTATGTAAAGCAGTTAATACAAGAGAAGATAGTATTCTGCTACAGATGGATCTGGATAAGTTGGAAACTTGGGCTGAAAGGTGGCAGATGAGGTTTAACAATGATAAATGTAAGGTTATACACATGGGAAGAAGGAATCAATGTCACCATTACACACTGAATGGGAAACCACTGGGTAAATCTGACAGTGAGAAGGACTTGGGGATCCTAGTTAATAATAAACTTACCTGGAGCAGCCAGTGCCAGGCAGCAGCTGCCAAGGCAAACAGGATCATGGGGTGCATTAAAAGAGGTCTGGATACACATGATGAGAGCATTATACTGCCTCTGTACAAATCCCTAGTTAGACCGCACATGGAGTACTGTGTCCAGTTTTGGGCACCGGTGCTCAGGAAGGATATAATGGAACTAGAGAGAGTACAAAGGAGGGCAACAAAATTAATAAAGGGGATGGGAGAACTACAATACCCAGATAGATTAGCGAAATTAGGATTATTTAGTCTAGAAAAAAGACGACTGAGGGGCGATCTAATAACCATGTATAAGTATATAAGTGTGGCACCCCTAGGGGTATTTGCCACAAAAATAGTTACTGACAGTAAATGCAAATACTAAAATAGCAAGACTGCACTACCACCTCCGGCCAGAAGGGGGAGCTCCAGAGACTCCCCTTGATCCATTCTGGTCTGAGAGAAGAACTGGCAGTTGGGCTAAGGAGCTGAAAGTGAGAGGTCATACAGTTGAATCTCTAACAGCCCTGTGACTGTTACCAGGCCTAAATCACCGGCCTGAGGAGAAGAGGGATAGAGAAAAAGGACATTGTGAGAACCGGGTAGCATTAATCACTACCCAGAACAGGCGCAAAGACGGATACCGGATCCGTGGCTGTATTCATTACATATAATACAGCAACCGGAAAAACGTGAGGTGATATCAGCTTCACTAGGGTCGGACGCAGCAACAGACACAGAGTTCAGCGGTACTCCTGGAGGGGGTAAGCCGATAAAAGGACTCGGGTTGCCCGTCGAACCAGGACCCGGAGGGGACAGATTGGGCCGGCAGCCAGTTCACATACAGCAGCAGGGCCACACAGATATTGCGTACAATAAGAGGCGAAGACCCCGGCAGGGTCAAAGTAACTCAGAGTTCCCATACAGACTCCGGTGACAGGACTGGTTGTAAATCCTTTTTTATTAAAGTAAACTGGTTAAACGTTTCAGTGCCTCAGTCTTTCATTTGGACAATAGCCATCTATCCAGGATTGGGATCATCACCACTGGGAGAACCTGCTGCTGATCAAGTAAGTGCCTGTTCCCTCACGATACCCTTTACACTGTGCATTGCCTGAGGCCACAGCACCGGGTCAAGCCACCCGTGACACCCCCCTCAACAGACAGACCCCATTGGTCCGGTGCTGGGTACCCCGGTCTCTTGGGCGTCACAATAGGATAAGGGGACAATACAAATATCTCGCTGAGGATCTATTTATACCAAGGAAGGTGACGGGCACAAGGGGGCATTCTTTGCGTCTGGAGGAGAGAAGGTTTTTCCACCAACATAGAAGAGGATTCTTTACTGTTAGGGCAGTGAGAATCTGGAATTGCTTGCCTGAGGAGGTGGTGATGGCGAACTCAGTCGGGGGGTTCAAGAGAGGCCTGGATGTCTTCCTGGAGCAGAACAATATTGTATCATACAATTAGGTTCTGTAGAAGGACGTAGATCTGGGGATTTATTATGATGGAATATAGGCTGAACTGGATGGACAAATGTCTTTTTTCGGCCTTACTAACTATGTTACTATGTTACTATGTTACTATGGCTTACTATTGTATAACGTAAGACCCAATAGTCCTGGTGTGTAACATCCAACCCCATAGCCTGAGGTGTATCACATCTGACCCCGGTGTGTAACGTCCAGCCACATGGCTTACTATTGTATAACGTAAGGCCCAATAGTCCTGGTGTGTAACATCTAAGCCCATAGCCTGAGGTGTATCACATCTGGCCCCGATGTGTAACGCCCCACCACATGGCTTACTATTGTATAACGTAAGGCCCAATAGTCCTGGGGTTTAACATCTAAGCCCATAGCCTGTGGTGTATTATATCTAGCCCTGATGTGTAATGTCCAGCCACATGGCTTACTATTGTAAAACGTAAGGCTCAATAGTCCTGGTGTGTAACATCTAAGCCCATAGCCTGTGGTATATTATATCTGGCCCTGGTGTGTAACGTCCCACCGCATGGCTTACTATTGTATAACGTAAGGCCCAATAGTCCTGGTGTGTAACATCCAACTCCATAGCCTGTGGTGTATCACATTTGGCCCCGGTGTATAATGTCCCACCGCATTATCTATATATAAAATAGACAAAAATTATCCTGAAATAATAACGATATTAAAGAGACCATGCTTAAAGTGGACATTTACATTTTAAATAGTAATTTAGTGTATCAGCACCGTCCATACAAGACACCAGGAAGGGGTGTCACGTGATTAAAATATTACTATTTAAATTACTATTTAAAATGTAAATGTCCACTTTAAGCATGGTCTCTTTAATATCGTTATTATTTCAGGATAATTTTTGTCTATTTTATATATAGAGTTATTGGTGACACCTCTCCATCACTCTAGGTTATTTGTATTTGATCAAATCATATAATGCACATTACACCTGTACGTGCTCTTTGCATGATAAGATGTTGAGTTCTTATTGTTTTAGGTTGTTTATACCTTACAAAATTACACTATGCACATTGCACTTTTATGTGTTGCTTGGATAATGGGACACTCATGTATTGTGGAATTAGCCAGTTTTCTTAATTCATTTCCCATATATGACCTCCGGGGTTATCACATTAATTAAGGTATTGTACCTGGTATGGGTCTTTATGTAATAGTTTGATATACGTCCAGGCATCTACTTACCTTAATAAATCCTTTTCCCTCTTAGATTAGGTTGTATTATCTTTTAAGATTGCACATATATGCGCAAGCGCACTTCGTTAGTTACCATTATGGGCTTAGGAAAGATGGTGTCCTTTGATGGACTTCATATAAATGGCACTGATATACGCATGCGCACTTATTCATCTTTACGTAGTATTGCGTGTAGATGGTGTCCGGGTGCGCATGCGCACTTTACCTTCATGGGACAAGGGAAGATGGTACCTTCCAAAGGGCTTCTTTAAAATGGCGCTGATATGCGCATGCGCGTTCGCTCACCTCATCCCCTGCATTGATGAAGGTCTCCCGCAATTTCCGGCGCGCGTTCAATGACGTCAATGAGGTATTTCCTCTAACGCGCGCTGGACTGGAGTGCCGAATTTGATGCACCTGGCGACTTGGTGGAGCGTCCTCACATGCGAAATATTATTGGCTAACCAGAACATGCAGGGGGGTATTTAATGAGGTAAGGTGGGAGTAAGGTACACACTCCCCTTGAGAAAGCACGTGATTGGCGAAACGCGCGTCGGGGCGTTCCTGCAGCGATACTCAGTATGGGTAAGCATTGACTCTATTTACTATTATCTTAGAGGTGTCCAGTGGAATTGAGCTCCCATTCTCCGGGTTTAATACATGATATAAGGACCTTAAAGGATGTCTGTGTGAGCCATTTGCTGGACCAAGATTGTGATTGATATAGCATTAGAATGCTTTCTATGAGATATATAAGTATACTTCCGCTGCTTAATATGGAACTTTGTTTGAGTCTTCTGACATCCTCACATGGTATTTTGTACTGTTTTAAATTATGTTTCAATAAACTTTGTTGATTTTATCATATTTTGTGTTCCATAGTGGTCTGTGAGTGCTTTTGTACTCATATTTTGTTAGCATTATATATTTGTCCACTATTCTTCTTGAATTTGTTATATAGTACTAGGGAAGCAAGTATAGCAATGCTTCTGGCTGAGATTGGTTATCTATGCTTTCTGTATCTATATTTTGACTTTTACATTCATGTCCATATTTGAAAGGTTGTACAAAACTCTCACTAAAAATGTCAAAACAGAATCAATGCTAAAATGTTTTGTAAACAAATTCAGATTCCTAAATTCTGTATCTCGTGTTTTTGTGTCACAAAAAGATTCTTTATTTGAATGTGCGTAATCCCTTGATTTTTTTAGAAAACATGAGAATTTTGAAAGGAAAATAAATCATACTAAGTTTTTGAAAACAAATAGAGTAAAATCTTATCAGAAGCCAAAATCAAAATCTCCAAAACTGAGTTATTCCCAAATTCAAATCTATGAAGTACGAAGAAAATGACATATTTGCTATAAGCCCAACCAAAAGATCCAAGAGTCCACTAAAGAAGTTGCACAAAAAAAGTTAAAATCAGATGGTTCAGATCTCTCTGTAAAACGACAAATGGCAGAAATTGACAGAAACAGGTGGCTTCAGGCAGCCACATCATGGGAGGTAAGCTGAAGACTCCATTATCGGAGTCGGAATCCGTAAATTTAAAAATAACAATTTTAAATAGAGCTTTTCAGGACATTATCGACAGAGAGATAAGATTTGGTTTAGGAATTGGCTAAAAATGTATTATATGTTGTGTAAAAGTGTTATTATACAATGTATTATGTAGTGATTTGTAATTATCTTAAACAGTATCATTCTGTAGTTCTATAGTTTTTGTAGATATATACCGTATATACTCGAGTATAAGCCGAGATTTTCAGCCCAAATTTTTGGGCTGAAAGTGCCCCTCTCGGCTTATACTCGAGTCACGGTAGCGGTGGGGTCGGCGGGTGAGGGGGTGAGGGCGCTGAGGCATACTTACCTAGTCCCAGCGATCCTGGCGCTCCCCGCCTGTCTCACGGTCTTCAGTGCTGCAGCTCTTCACCTCTTCAGCGGTCACGTGGGACCGCTCATTAGAGAAATGAATAAGCGGCTCCACCTCCCATAGGGGTGGAGCCGCCTATTCATTTCTCTAATCAGCGGTAACGGTGACCGCTGATAGAGGAAGAGGCTGCAGCGCCGAAGACCAGCTGTGCGGGAGAAGGAACCTAAGGTAAGTATCGCATAGTTACCTGTCCACATTCCAGCCGCCGGGCGCCGCCTCATCTTCCCGGCGTCTATCTGACTGTGCAGGTCAGAGGGCACGATGACGCATATAGTGTGCGCGGCGCCCTCTGCCTGATCAGTCAGAGCAGAGAGACGCCAGGAACGGACGCCGGGAGCTGCAAGCAAGAGAGGTGAGTATGGCATTTTTTTTTTTATTGCAGCAGCAGCAATGGCAGAGCTTTCAATGGAGCATCTATGGGGAAATATGAACGGTGCAGAGCACTATATGGCAGAGCTATGGGGAAATAATGAACGGTGCAGAGCACTATATGGCACAGCTATGGGGCAATAATGAACGGTGCAGAGCACTATATGGCACAGCTATGGGGCAATAATGAACGGTGCAGAGCACTATATGGCAGAGCTATGGGGAAATATGAACGGTGCAGAGCACTATATGGCAGAGCTATGGGGAAATAATGAACGGTGCAGAGCACTATATGGCACAGCTATGGGGCAATAATGAACGGTGCAGAGCACTATATGGCACAGCTATGGGGCAATAATGAACGGTGCAGAGCACTATATGGCACAGCTATGGGGCAATAATGAACGGTGCAGAGCACTATATGGCAGAGCTATGGGGAAATATGAACGGTGCAGAGCACTATATGGCAGAGCTATGGGGAAATAATGAACGGTGCAGAGCACTATATGGCACAGCTATGGGGCAATAATGAACGGTGCAGAGCACTATATGGCACAGCTATGGGGAAATATGAACGGTGCAGAGCACTATATGGCAGAGCTATGGGGCAATATGAATGGTGCAGAGCACTATATGGCAGAGCTATGGGGAAATAATGAACGGTGCAGAGCACTATATGGCACAGCTATGGGGCAATAATGAACGGTGCAGAGCACTATATGGCACAGCTATGGGGAAATATGAACGGTGCAGAGCACTGTATGGGGCACAGCTATGGGGCAATAATGAACGGTGCAGAGCACTATATGGCAGAGCTATGGGGAAATATGAACGGTGCAGAGCACTATATGGCAGAGCTATGGGGCAATATGAATGGTGCAGAGCACTATATGGCAGAGCTATGGGGAAATAATGAACGGTGCAGAGCACTATATGGCACAGCTATGGGGCAATAATGAACGGTGCAGAGCACTATATGGCACAGCTATGGGGAAATATGAACGGCGCAGAGCACTGTATGGGGCACAGCTATGGGGCAATAATGAACGGTGCAGAGCACTATATGGCAGAGCTATGGGGAAATATGAACGGTGCAGAGCACTATATGGCAGAGCTATGGGACAATATGAACGGTGCAGAGCATTATATGGCAGAGCTATGGGGAAATATGAACGGTGCAGAGCACTGTATGGGGCACAGCTATGGGGCAATATGAACGGTGCAGAGCACTATATGGCACAGCTATGGGGCAATATGAACGGTGCAGAGCACTATATGGCACAGCTATGGGGCAATAATAAACGGTGCAGAGCACTATATGGCACAGCTATGGGGCAATATGAACGGTGCAGAGCACTATATGGCAGAGCTATGGGGAAATATGAACGGTGCAGAGCACTGTATGGGGCACAGCTATGGGGCAATATGAACGGTGCAGAGCACTATATGGCACAGCTATGGGGCAATATGAACGTGCAGAGCACTATATGGCACAGCTATGGGGCAATAATAAACGGTGCAGAGCACTATATGGCACAGCTATGGGGAAATATGAACGGTGCAGAGCACTATATGGGGCACAGCTATGGGGAAATATGAACGGTGCAGAGCACTATATGGCACAGCTATGGGGAAATATGAACGGTGCAAAGCACTATATGGCACAGCTATGGGGAAATATGAACGGTGCAGAGCACTATATGGGGCACAGCTATAGGGAAATATGAACGGTGCAGAGCACTATATGGCAGAGCTATGGGGCAATATGAACGGTGCAGAGCACTATATGGCACAGCTATGGGGAAATATGAACGGTGCAGAGCACTATATGGCACAGCTATGGGGCAATATGAACGGTGCAGAGCACTATATGGCACAGCTATGGGGCAATAATGAACGGTGCAGAGCACTATATGGCACAGCTATGGGGCAATATGAACGGTGCAGAGCACTATATGGGGCACAGCTATGGGGCAATAATGAACGGTGCAGAGCACTATATGGGGCACAGCTATGGGGAAATATGAACGGTGCAGAGCACTATATGGCACAGCTATGGGGCAATAATGAACGGTGCAGAGCACTATATGGGGCACAGCTATGGGGCAATAATGAACGGTGCAGAGCACTATATGGGGCACAGCTATGGGGCAATAATGAACGGTGCAGAGCACTATATGGGGCACAGCTATGGGGAAATATGAACGGTGCAGAGCACTATATGGCACAGCTATGGGGAAATATGAACGGTGCAGAGCACTATATGGCACAGCTATGGGGCAATATGAACGGTGCAGAGCACTATATGGCACAGCTATGGGGCAATAATAAACGGTGCAGAGCACTATATGGCACAGCTATGGGGCAATATGAACGGTGCAGAGCACTATATGGGGCACAGCTATGGGGCAATAATGAACGGTGCAGAGCAGTATATGGGGCACAGCTATGGGGCAATAATGAACGGTGCAGAGCACTATGTGGCAGAGCTATGGGGAAATATGAACGGTGCAGAGCACTATATGGCAGAGCTATGGGGCAATATGAACGGTGCAGAGCACTATATGGCAGAGCTATGGGGAAATATGAACGGTGCAGAGCACTATATGGCAGAGCTATGGGGAAATATGAACGGTGCAGAGCACTATATGGCAGAGCTAT
Organism: Ranitomeya imitator; assembly: GCF_032444005.1. Taxonomy (NCBI): domain Eukaryota; kingdom Metazoa; phylum Chordata; class Amphibia; order Anura; family Dendrobatidae; genus Ranitomeya; species Ranitomeya imitator. Next base: position 490,596 of record NC_091285.1, on the reverse strand, counting down.
GGGGAAATATGAACGGTGCAGAGCACTATATGGCAGAGCTATGGGGAAATATGAACGGTGCAGAGCACTATATGGCACAGCTATGGGGAAATATGAACGGTGCAGAGCACTATATAGCAGAGCTATGGGGAAATATGAACGGTGCAGAGCACTATATGGCAGAGCTATGGGGAAATATGAATGGTGCAGAGCACTATATGGCACAGCTATGGGGAAATATGAACGGTGCAGAGCACTATATGGCAGAGCTATGGGGAAATATGAACGGTGCAGAGCACTATATGGCAGAGCTATGGGGAAATATGAACGGTGCAGAGCACTATATGGCAGAGCTATGGGGCAATATGAACGGTGCAGAGCACTATATGGCAGAGCTATGGGGAAATATGAACGGTGCAGAGCACTATATGGCACAGCTATGGGGAAATATGAACGGTGCAGAGCACTATATGGCACAGCTATGGGGAAATATGACCGGTGCAGAGCACTATATGGCACAGCTATGGGGAAATATGAACGGTGCAGAGCACTATATGGCAGAGCTATGGGGAAATATGAACGGTGCAGAGCACTATATGGCACAGCTATGGGGAAATATGAACGGTGCAGAGCACTATATGGCAGAGCTATGGGGCAATATGAACGGTGCAGAGCACTATATGGCAGAGCTATGGGGCAATAATGAACGGTGCAGAGCACTATATGGCACAGCTATGGGGAAATATGAACGGTGCAGAACACTATATGGCAGAGCTATGGGGAAATATGAACGGTGCAGAGCACTATATGGCAGAGCTATGGGGAAATATGAACGGTGCAGAGCACTATATGGCAGAGCTATGGGGACATATGAACGGTGCAGAGCACTATATGGCACAGCTATGGGGCAATATGAACGGTGCAGAGCACTATATGGCAGAGCTATGGGGCAATATGAACGGTACAGAGCACTATATGGCACAGCTATGGGGATATATGAACGGTGCAGGGCACTATATGGCACAGCTATGGGGCAATAATGAACGGTGCAGAGCACTATATGGCAGAGCTATGGGGAAATAATGAACAGTGCAGAGCACTATATGGCACAGCTATGGGGCAATATGAACGGTACAGAGCACTATATGGGGCACAGCTATGGGGCAATAATGAACGGTGCAGAGCACTATATGGCACAGCTATGGGGCAATATGAACGGTGCAGAGCACTATATGGGGCACAGCTATGGGGCAATAATGAACGGTGCAGAGCACTATATGGCACAGCTATGGGGCAGTATGAACGGTGCAGTGCACTATATGGCAGAGCTATGGGGAAATATGAACGGTGCAGAGCACTGTATGGCACAGCTATGGGGAAATATGAACGGTGCAGAGCACTATATGGCAGAGCTATGGGGCAATATGAACAGTGCAGAGCACTATATGGCAGAGCTATGGGGAAATATGAACGGTGCAGAGCACTATATGGCACAGCTATGGGGCAATAATGAACGGTGCAGAGCACTATATGGCACAGCTATGGGGCAATAATGAACGGTGCAGAGCACTATATGGCAGAGCTATGGGGTAATAATGAACGGTGCAGAGCACTATATGGGGCACAGCTATGGGGAAATAATGAACGGTGCAGAGCACTATATGGCACAGCTATGGGGCAATAATGAACGGTGCAGAGCACTATATGGCACAGCTATGGGGCAATAATGAACGGTGCAGAGCACTATATGGCAGAGCTATGGGGAAATATGAACGGTGCAGAGCACTATATGGCAGAGCTATGGGGAAATATGAACGGTGCAGAGCACTATATGGCAGAGCTATGGGGAAATATGAAAGGTGCAGAGCACTATATGGCAGAGCTATTGGGAAATATGATCGGTGCAGAGCACTATATGGCAGAGCTATGGGGAAATATGAACGGTGCAGAGCACTATATGGCACAGCTATGGGGAAATATGAACGGTGCAGAGTACTATATGGCACAGCTATGGGGCAATATGAACGGTGCAGAGCACTATGTGGCACAGCTATGGGGCAATAATGAACGGTGCAGAGCACTATATGGCACAGCTATGGGGCAATATGAACGGAGCAGAGCACTATATGGCACAGCTATGGGGCAATATGAACGGTGCAGAGCACTATATGGGGCACAGCTATGGGGCAATAATGAACGGTGCAGAGCACTATATGGCACAGCTATGGGGAAATATGAACGGTGCAGAGCACTATATGGCAGAGCTATGGGGAAATATGAACGGTGCAGAGCACTATATGGCAGAGCTATGGGGCAATATGAACGGTGCAGAGCACTATATGGCAGCTATGGGGAAATAATGAACGGTGCAGAGTACTATATGGCACAGCTATGGGGCAGTATGAATGGTGCAGAGCACTATATGGCACAGCTATGGGGAAATATGAACAGTGCAGAGCACTATATGGCAGAGCTATGGGGCAATATGAACGGTGCAGAGCACTATATGGCACAGCTATGGGGCAGTATGAACGGTGCAGAGCACTATATGGCACAGCTATGGGGAAATATGAACAGTGCAGAGCACTATATGGCAGAGCTATGGGGCAATATGAACGGTGCAGAGCACTATATGGCACAGCTATGGGGCAATAATGAACGGTGCAGAGCACTATATGGCACAGCTATGGGGCAATATGAACGGTGCAGAGCACTATATGGCACAGCTATGGGGCAATATGAACGGTGCAGAGCACTATATGGCACAGCTATGGGGCAATAATGAACGGTGCAGAGCACTATATGGCACAGCTATGGGGAAATATGAACGGTGCAGAGCACTATGTGGCAGAGCTATGGGGAAATATGAACGGTGCAGGGCACTATATGGCAGAGCTATGGGGCAATATGAACGGTACAGAGCACTATATGGCACAGCTATGGGGATATATGAACGGTGTAGAGCACTATATGGCACAGCTATGGGGCAATAATGAACGGCGCAGAGCACTATATGGCAGAGCTATGGGGAAATAATGAACAGTGCAGAGCACTATATGGCACAGCTATGGGGCAATATGAACGGTACAGAGCACTATATGGCACAGCTATGGGGCAATAATGAACGGTGCAGAGCACTATATGGCAGAGCTATGGGGAAATAATGAACAGTGCAGAGCACTATATGGCAGAGCTATGGGGCAGTATGAACGGTGCAGAGCACTATATGGGGCACAGCTATGGGGAAATAGGAACGGTGCAGAGCACTATATGGCACAGCTATGGGGAAATATGAACGGTGCAGAGCACTATATGGCACAGCTATGGGGCAATATGAACGGTGCAGAGCACTATATGGCACAGCTATGGGGCAATAATAAACGGTGCAGAGCACTATATGGCACAGCTATGGGGCAATATGAACGGTGCAGAGCACTATATGGGGCACAGCTATGGGGCAATAATGAACGGTGCAGAGCAGTATATGGGGCACAGCTATGGGGCAATAATGAACGGTGCAGAGCACTATGTGGCAGAGCTATGGGGAAATATGAACGGTGCAGAGCACTATATGGCAGAGCTATGGGGCAATATGAACGGTACAGAGCACTATATGGCAGAGCTATGGGGAAATATGAACGGTGCAGAGCACTATATGGCAGAGCTATGGGGAAATATGAACGGTGCAGAGCACTATATGGCAGAGCTATGGGGCAATATGAACGGTGCAGAGCACTATATGGCAGAGCTATGGGGAAATATGAACGGTGCAGAGCACTATATGGCACAGCTATGGGGAAATATGAACGGTGCAGAACACTATATAGCAGAGCTATGGGGAAATATGAACGGTGCAGAGCACTATATGGCAGAGCTATGGGGAAATATGAACGGTGCAGAGCACTATATGGCACAGCTATGGGGAAATATGAACGGTGCAGAGCACTATATGGCAGAGCTATGGGGAAATATGAACGGTGCAGAGCACTATATGGCAGAGCTATGGGGAAATATGAACGGTGCAGAGCACTATATGGCAGAGCTATGGGGCAATATGAACGGTGCAGAGCACTATATGGCAGAGCTATGGGGAAATATGAACGGTGCAGAGCACTATATGGCACAGCTATGGGGAAATATGAACGGTGCAGAGCACTATATGGCACAGCTATGGGGAAATATGAACGGTGCAGAGCACTATATGGCAGAGCTATGGGGAAATATGAACGGTGCAGAGCACTATATGGCACAGCTATGGGGAAATATGAACGGTGCAGAGCACTATATGGCAGAGCAATGGGGCAATATGAACGGTGCAGAGCACTATATGGCAGAGCTATGGGGCAATAATGAACGGTGCAGAGCACTATATGGCACAGCTATGGGGAAATATGAACGGTGCAGAGCACTATATGGCAGAGCTATGGGGAAATATGAACGGTGCAGAGCACTATATGGCACAGCTATGGGGAAATATGAACGGTGCAGAGCACTATATGGCAGAGCTATGGGGCAATATGAACGGTGCAGAGCACTATATGGCAGAGCTATGGGGCAATATGAACGGTACAGAGCACTATATGGCACAGCTATGGGGATATATGAACGGTGCAGAGCACTATATGGCACAGCTATGGGGCAATAATGAACGGTGCAGAGCACTATATGGCAGAGCTATGGGGAAATAATGAACAGTGCAGAGCACTATATGGCACAGCTATGGGGCAATATGAACGGTACAGAGCACTATATGGGGCACAGCTATGGGGCAATAATGAACGGTGCAGAGCACTATATGGCACAGCTATGGGGCAATATAAACGGTGCAGAGCACTATATGGGGCACAGCTATGGGGCAATAATGAACGGTGCAGAGCACTATATGGCACAGCTATGGGGCAGTATGAACGGTGCAGTGCACTATATGGCAGAGCTATGGGGAAATATGAACGGTGCAGAGCACTGTATGGCACAGCTATGGGGAAATATGAACGGTGCAGAGCACTATATGGCAGAGCTATGGGGCAATATGAACAGTGCAGAGCACTATATGGCAGAGCTATGGGGAAATATGAACGGTGCAGAGCACTATATGGCACAGCTATGGGGCAATAATGAACGGTGCAGAGCACTATATGGCACAGCTATGGGGCAATAATGAACGGTGCAGAGCACTATATGGCAGAGCTATGGGGTAATAATGAACGGTGCAGAGCACTATATGGGGCACAGCTATGGGGAAATAATGAACGGTGCAGAGCACTATATGGCACAGCTATGGGGCAATAATGAACGGTGCAGAGCACTATATGGCACAGCTATGGGGCAATAATGAACGGTGCAGAGCACTATATGGCAGAGCTATGGGGAAATATGAACGGTGCAGAGCACTATATGGCAGAGCTATGGGGAAATATGAACGGTGCAGAGCACTATATGGCAGAGCTATGGGGCAATATGAACGGTACAGAGCACTATATGGCACAGCTATGGGGATATATGAACGGTGCAGAGCACTATATGGCACAGCTATGGGGCAATAATGAACGGTGCAGAGCACTATATGGCAGAGCTATGGGGAAATAATGAACAGTGCAGAGCACTATATGGCACAGCTATGGGGCAATATGAACGGTGCAGAGCACTATGTGGCACAGCTATGGGGCAATAATGAACGGTGCAGAGCACTATATGGCACAGCTATGGGGCAATATGAATGGAGCAGAGCACTATATGGCACAGCTATGGGGCAATATGAACGGTGCAGAGCACTATATGGCACAGCTATGGGGAAATATGAACGGTGCAGAGCACTATGTGGCAGAGCTATGGGGAAATAATGAACGGTGCAGAGCACTATATGGCAGAGCTATGGGGCAATAATGAACGGTGCAGAGCACTATATGGCAGAGCTATGGGGAAATATGAACAGTGCAGAGCACTATATGGCAGAGCTATGGGGCAATATGAACGGTGCAGAGCACTATATGGGGCACAGCTATGGGGCAATAATGAACGGTGCAGAGCACTATATGGCACAGCTATGGGGCAATATGAACGGTGCAGAGCACTATATGGCACAGCTATGGGGCAATATGAACGGTGCAGAGCACTATATGGCACAGCTATGGGGAAATATGAACGGTGCAGAGCACTATGTGGCAGAGCTATGGGGAAATATGAACGGTGCAGAGCACTATATGGCACAGCTATGGGGAAATATGAACGGTGTAGAGCACTATATGGCACAGCTATGGGGATATATGAACGGTGTAGAGCACTATATGGCACAGCTATGGGGATATATGAACGGTGTAGAGCACTATATGGCACAGCTATGGGGCAATAATGAACGGCGCAGAGCACTATATGGCAGAGCTATGGGGAAATAATGAACAGTGCAGAGCACTATATGGCACAGCTATGGGGCAATATGAACGGTACAGAGCACTATATGGCACAGCTATGGGGCAATAATGAACGGTGCAGAGCACTATATGGCAGAGCTATGGGGAAATAATGAACAGTGCAGAGCACTATATGGCACAGCTATGGGGAAATATGAACGGTGCAGAGCACTATATGGGGCACAGCTATGGGGAAATAATGAACGGTGCAGAGCACTATATGGCACAGCTATGGGGCAATAATGAACGGTGCAGAGCACTATATGGCACAGCTATGGGGCAATAATGAACGGTGCAGAGCACTATATGGCACAGCTATGGGGAAATATGAACGGTGCAGAGCACTATATGGCACAGCTATGGGGAAATATGAACGGTGCAGAGCACTATATGGCAGAGCTATGGGGAAATATGAACGGTGCAGAGCACTATATGGCACAGCTATGGGGCAATAATAAACGGTGCAGAGCACTATGTGGCACAGCTATGGGGCAATAATGAACGGTGCAGAGCACTATATGGCACAGCTATGGGGAAATATGAACGGTGCAGAGCACTATATGGCACATCTATTGGGAAATATGATCGGTGCAGAGCACTATATGGCACAGCTATGGGGCAATAATGAACGGTGCAGAGCACTATATGGCACAGCTATGGGGCAGTATGAACGGTGCAGAGCACTATATGACACAGCTATGGGGAAATATGAACAGTGCAGAGCACTATATGGCAGAGCTATGGGGCAATATGAACGGTGCAGAGCACTATATGGCACAGCTATGGGGCAGTATGAACGGTGCAGAGCACTATATGGCACAGCTATGGGGAAATATGAACAGTGCAGAGCACTATATGGCAGAGCTATGGGGCAATATGAACGGCGCAGAGCACTATATGGCACAGCTATGGGGCAATAATGAACGGTGCAGAGCACTATATGGCACAGCTATGGGGCAATATGAACGGTGCAGAGCACTATATGGCACAGCTATGGGGCAATATGAACGGTGCAGAGCACTATATGGCACAGCTATGGGGCAATATGAACGGTGCAGAGCACTATATGGCACAGCTATGGGGAAATATGAACGGTGCAGAGCACTATGTGGCAGAGCTATGGGGAAATATGAACGGTGCAGAGCACTATATGGCAGAGCTATGGGGCAATATGAACGGTACAGAGCACTATATGGCACAGCTATGGGGATATATGAACGGTGTAGAGCACTATATGGCACAGCTATGGGGCAATAATGAACGGCGCAGAGCACTATATGGCAGAGCTATGGGGAAATAATGACCAGTGCAGAGCACTATATGGCACAGCTATGGGGCAATAATGAACGGTGCAGAGCACTATATGGCAGAGCTATGGGGAAATAATGAACAGTGCAGAGCACTATATGGCACAGCTATGGGGAAATATGAACGGTGCAGAGCACTATATGGGGCACAGCTATGGGGAAATAATGAACGGTGCAGAGCACTATATGGCACAGCTATGGGGCAATAATGAACGGTGCAGAGCACTATATGGCACAGCTATGGGGCAATAATGAACGGTGCAGAGCACTATATGGCACAGCTATGGGGAAATATGAACGGTGCAGAGCACTATATGGCACAGCTATGGGGAAATATGAACGGTGCAGAGCACTATATGGCAGAGCTATGGGGAAATATGAACGGTGCAGAGCACTATATGGCACAGCTATGGGGCAATAATAAACGGTGCAGAGCACTATGTGGCACAGCTATGGGGAAATATGAACGGTGCAGAGCAGTATATGGCACAGCTATTGGGAAATATGATCGGTGCAGAGCACTATATGGCACAGCTATGGGGAAATATGAACAGTGCAGAGCACTATATGGCAGAGCTATGGGGCAATATGAACGGTGCAGAGCACTATATGGCACAGCTATGGGGCAATAATGAACGGTGCAGAGCACTATATGGCACAGCTATGGGGCAATATGAACGGTGCAGAGCACTATATGGCACAGCTATGGGGCAATATGAACGGTGCAGAGCACTATATGGCACAGCTATGGGGCAATAATGAACGGTGCAGAGCACTATATGGCACAGCTATGGGGAAATATGAACGGTGCAGAGCACTATGTGGCAGAGCTATGGGGAAATATGAACGGTGCAGGGCACTATATGGCAGAGCTATGGGGCAATATGAACGGTACAGAGCACTATATGGCACAGCTATGGGGATATATGAACGGTGTAGAGCACTATATGGCACAGCTATGGGGCAATAATGAACGGCGCAGAGCACTATATGGCAGAGCTATGGGGAAATAATGAACAGTGCAGAGCACTATATGGCACAGCTATGGGGCAATATGAACGGTACAGAGCACTATATGGCACAGCTATGGGGCAATAATGAACGGTGCAGAGCACTATATGGCAGAGCTATGGGGAAATAATGAACAGTGCAGAGCACTATATGGCAGAGCTATGGGGCAGTATGAACGGTGCAGAGCACTATATGGGGCACAGCTATGGGGAAATATGAACGGTGCAGAGCACTATATGGCACAGCTATGGGGAAATATGAACGGTGCAGAGCGCTATATGGCACAGCTATGGGGCAATATGAACGGTGCAGAGCACTATATGGCACAGCTATGGGGCAATAATAAACGGTGCAGAGCACTATATGGCACAGCTATGGGGCAATATGAACGGTGCAGAGCACTATATGGGGCACAGCTATGGGGCAATAATGAACGGTGCAGAGCAGTATATGGGGCACAGCTATGGGGCAATAATGAACGGTGCAGAGCACTATGTGGCAGAGCTATGGGGAAATATGAACGGTGCAGAGCACTATATGGCAGAGCTATGGGGAAATATGAACGGTGCAGAGCACTATATGGCACAGCTATGGGGAAATATGAACGGTGCAGAACACTATATAGCAGAGCTATGGGGAAATATGAACGGTGCAGAGCACTATATGGCAGAGCTATGGGGAAATATGAACGGTGCAGAGCAATATATGGCACAGCTATGGGGAAATATGAACGGTGCAGAGCACTATATGGCAGAGCTATGGGGAAATATGAACGGTGCAGAGCACTGTATGGCAGAGCTATGGGGAAATATGAACGGTGCAGAGCACTATATGGCAGAGCTATGGGGCAATATGAACGGTGCAGAGCACTATATGGCAGAGCTATGGGGAAATATGAACGGTGCAGAGCACTATATGGCACAGCTATGGGGAAATATGAACGGTGCAGAGCACTATATGGCACAGCTATGGGGAAATATGAACGGTGCAGAGCACTATATGGCAGAGCTATGGGGAAATATGAACGGTGCAGAGCACTATATGGCACAGCTATGGGGAAATATGAACGGTGCAGAGCACTATATGGCAGAGCAATGGGGCAATATGAACGGTGCAGAGCACTATATGGCAGAGCTATGGGGCAATAATGAACGGTGCAGAGCACTATATGGCACAGCTATGGGGAAATATGAACGGTGCAGAGCACTATATGGCAGAGCTATGGGGAAATATGAACGGTGCAGAGCACTATATGGCAGAGCTATGGGGAAATATGAACGGTGCAGAGCACTATATGGCAGAGCTATGGGGCAATATGAACGGTGCAGAGCACTATATGGCAGAGCTATGGGGCAATATGAACGGTACAGAGCACTATATGGCACAGCTATGGGGCAATATGAACGGTGCAGAGCACTATATGGCACAGCTATGGGGATATATGAACGGTGCAGAGCACTATATGGCACAGCTATGGGGCAATAATGAACGGTGCAGAGCACTATATGGCAGAGCTATGGGGAAATAATGAACAGTGCAGAGCACTATATGGCACAGCTATGGGGCAATATGAATGGTACAGAGCACTATATGGGGCACAGCTATGGGGCAATAATGAACGGTGTAGAGCACTATATGGCACAGCTATGGGGCAATATGAACGGTGCAGAGCACTATATGGGGCACAGCTATGGGGCAATAATGAACGGTGCAGAGCACTATATGGCACAGCTATGGGGCAGTATGAACGGTGCAGTGCACTATATGGCAGAGCTATGGGGAAATATGAACGGTGCAGAGCACTGTATGGCACAGCTATGGGGAAATATGAACGGTGCAGAGCACTATATGGCAGAGCTATGGGGCAATATGAACGGTGCAGAGCACTATATGGCACAGCTATGGGGCAATAATGAACGGTGCAGAGCACTATATGGCACAGCTATGGGGCAATAATGAACGGTGCAGAGCACTATATGGCAGAGCTATGGGGTAATAATGAAGGATGCAGAGCACTATATGGGGCACAGCTATGGGGAAATAATGAACGGTGCAGAGCACTATATGGCACAGCTATGGGGCAATAATGAACGGTGCAGAGCACTATATGGCACAGCTATGGGGCAATAATGAACGGTGCAGAGCACTATATGGCAGAGCTATGGGGAAATATGAACGGTGCAGAGCACTATATGGCAGAGCTATGGGGAAATATGAACGGTGCAGAGCACTATATGGCAGAGCTATGGGGCAATATGAACGGTACAGAGCACTATATGGCACAGCTATGGGGATATATGAACGGTGCAGAGCACTATATGGCACAGCTATGGGGCAATAATGAACGGTGCAGAGCACTATATGGCAGAGCTATGGGGAAATAATGAACGGTGCAGAGCACTATATGGCACAGCTATGGGGCAATATGAACGGTGCAGAGCACTATATGGGGCACAGCTATGGGGCAATAATGAACGGTGCAGAGCACTATATGGCACAGCTATGGGGCAGTATGAACGGTGCAGTGCACTATATGGCAGAGCTATGGGGAAATATGAACGGTGCAGAGCACTGTATGGCACAGCTATGGGGAAACATGAACGGTGCAGAGCACTATATGGCAGAGCTATGGGGCAATATGAACAGTGCAGAGCACTATATGGCAGAGCTATGGGGAAATATGAACGGTGCAGAGCACTATATGGCACAGCTATGGGGCAATAATGAACGGTGCAGAGCACTATATGGCACAGCTATGGGGCAATAATGAACGGTGCAGAGCACTATATGGCAGAGCTATGGGGTAATAATGAACGGTGCAGAGCACTATATGGGGCACAGCTATGGGGAAATAATGAACGGTGCAGAGCACTATATGGCACAGCTATGGGGCAATAATGAACGGTGCAGAGCACTATATGGCACAGCTATGGGGCATTAATGAACGGTGCAGAGCACTATATGGCAGAGCTATGGGGAAATATGAACGGTGCAGAGCACTATATGGCAGAGCTATGGGGAAATATGAACGGTGCAGAGCACTATATGGCAGAGCTATGGGGAAATATGAACGGTGCAGAGCACTATATGGCAGAGCTATTGGGAAATATGATCGGTGCAGAGCACTATATTGCAGAGCTATGGGGAAATATGAACGGTGCAGAGCACTATATGGCACAGCTATGGGGAAATATGAACGGTGCAGAGTACTATATGGCACAGCTATGGGGCAATATGAACGGTGCAGAGCACTATGTGGCACAGCTATGGGGCAATAATGAACGGTGCAGAGCACTATATGGCACAGCTATGGGGCAATATGAACGGAGCAGAGCGCTATATGGCACAGCTATGGGGCAATATGAACGGTGCAGAGCACTATATGGCACAGCTATGGGGAAATATGAACGGTGCAGAGCACTATGTGGCAGAGCTATGGGGAAATAATGAACGGTGCAGAGCACTATATGGCAGAGCTATGGGGCAATAATGAACGGTGCAGAGCACTATATGGCAGAGCTATGGGGAAATATGAACAGTGCAGAGCACTATATGGCAGAGCTATGGGGCAATATGAACGGTGCAGAGCACTATATGGGGCACAGCTATGGGGCAATAATGAACGGTGCAGAGCACTATATGGCACAGCTATGGGGCAATATGAACGGTGCAGAGCACTATATGGCACAGCTATGGGGCAATATGAACGGTGCAGAGCACTATATGGCACAGCTATGGGGAAATATGAACGGTGCAGAGCACTATGTGGCAGAGCTATGGGGAAATATGAACGGTGCAGAGCAATATATGGCAGAGCTATGGGGCAATATGAACGGTACAGAGCACTATATGGCACAGCTATGGGGATATATGAACGGTGTAGAGCACTATATGGCACAGCTATGGGGCAATAATGAACGGCGCAGAGCACTATATGGCAGAGCTATGGGGAAATAATGAACAGTGCAGAGCACTATATGGCACAGCTATGGGGCAATATGAACGGTACAGAGCACTATATGGCACAGCTATGGGGCAATAATGAACGGTGCAGAGCACTATATGGCAGAGCTATGGGGAAATAATGAACAGTGCAGAGCACTATATGGCACAGCTATGGGGCAATATGAACGGTGCAGAGCACTATATGGCACAGCTATGGGGCAATATGAACGGTGCAGAGCACTATATGGCACAGCTATGGGGAAATATGAACGGTGCAGAGCACTATGTGGCAGAGCTATGGGGAAATATGAACGGTGCAGAGCAATATATGGCAGAGCTATGGGGCAATATGAACGGTACAGAGCACTATATGGCACAGCTATGGGGATATATGAACGGTGTAGAGCACTATATGGCACAGCTATGGGGCAATAATGAACGGCGCAGAGCACTATATGGCAGAGCTATGGGGAAATAATGAACAGTGCAGAGCACTATATGGCACAGCTATGGGGCAATATGAACGGTACAGAGCACTATATGGCACAGCTATGGGGCAATAATGAACGGTGCAGAGCACTATATGGCAGAGCTATGGGGAAATAATGAACAGTGCAGAGCACTATATGGCACAGCTATGGGGAAATATGAACGGTGCAGAGCACTATATGGGGCACAGCTATGGGGAAATAATGAACGGTGCAGAGCACTATATGGCACAGCTATGGGGCAATAATGAACGGTGCAGAGCACTATATGGCACAGCTATGGGGCAATAATGAACGGTGCAGAGCACTATATGGCACAGCTATGGGGAAATATGAACGGTGCAGAGCACTATATGGCACAGCTATGGGGAAATATGAACGGTGCAGAGCACTATATGGCAGAGCTATGGGGAAATATGAACGGTGCAGAGCACTATATGGCACAGCTATGGGGCAATAATAAACGGTGCAGAGCACTATGTGGCACAGCTATGGGGCAATAATGAACGGTGCAGAGCACTATATGGCACAGCTATGGGGAAATATGAACGGTGCAGAGCACTATATGGCACATCTATTGGGAAATATGATCGGTGCAGAGCACTATATGGCACAGCTATGGGGCAATAATGAACGGTGCAGAGCACTATATGGCACAGCTATGGGGCAGTATGAACGGTGCAGAGCACTATATGGCACAGCTATGGGGAAATATGAACAGTGCAGAGCACTATATGGCAGAGCTATGGGGCAGTATGAACGGTGCAGAGCACTATATGGCACAGCTATGGGGAAATATGAACAGTGCAGAGCACTATATGGCAGAGCTATGGGGCAATATGAACGGCGCAGAGCACTATATGGCACAGCTATGGGGCAATAATGAACGGTGCAGAGCACTATATGGCACAGCTATGGGGCAATATGAACGGTGCAGAGCACTATATGGCACAGCTATGGGGCAATATGAACGGTGCAGAGCACTATATGGCACAGCTATGGGGCAATATGAACGGTGCAGAGCACTATATGGCACAGCTATGGGGCAATATGAACGGTGCAGAGCACTATATGGCACAGCTATGGGGAAATATGAACGGTGCAGAGCACTATGTGGCAGAGCTATGGGGAAATATGAACGGTGCAGAGCACTATATGGCAGAGCTATGGGGCAATATGAACGGTACAGAGCACTATATGGCACAGCTATGGGGATATATGAACGGTGTAGAGCACTATATGGCACAGCTATGGGGCAATAATGAACGGCGCAGAGCACTATATGGCAGAGCTATGGGGAAATAATGAACAGTGCAGAGCACTATATGGCACAGCTATGGGGCAATAATGAACGGTGCAGAGCACTATATGGCAGAGCTATGGGGAAATAATGAACAGTGCAGAGCACTATATGGCACAGCTATGGGGAAATATGAACGGTGCAGAGCACTATATGGGGCACAGCTATGGGGAAATAATGAACGGTGCAGAGCACTATATGGCACAGCTATGGGGCAATAATGAACGGTGCAGAGCACTATATGGCACAGCTATGGGGCAATAATGAACGGTGCAGAGCACTATATGGCACAGCTATGGGGAAATATGAACGGTGCAGAGCACTATATGGCACAGCTATGGGGAAATATGAACGGTGCAGAGCACTATATGGCAGAGCTATGGGGAAATATGAACGGTGCAGAGCACTATATGGCACAGCTATGGGGCAATAATAAACGGTGCAGAGCACTATGTGGCACAGCTATGGGGCAATAATGAACGGTGCAGAGCACTATATGGCACAGCTATGGGGAAATATGAACGGTGCAGAGCAGTATATGGCACAGCTATTGGGAAATATGATCGGTGCAGAGCACTATATGGCACAGCTATGGGGCAATAATGAACGGTGCAGAGCACTATATGGCACAGCTATGGGGCAATAATGAACGGTGCAGAGCACTATATGGCACAGCTATGGGGCAATAATGAACGGTGCAGAGCACTATATGGCAGAGCTATGGGGAAATATGAACGGTGCAGAGCACTATATGGCAGAGCTATGGGGCAATATGAATGGTGCAGAGCACTATATGGCAGAGCTATGGGGAAATAATGAACGGTGCAGAGCACTATATGGCACAGCTATGGGGCAATAATGAACGGTGCAGAGCACTATATGGCACAGCTATGGGGAAATATGAACGGTGCAGAGCACTGTATGGGGCACAGCTATGGGGCAATAATGAACGGTGCAGAGCACTATATGGCAGAGCTATGGGGAAATATGAACGGTGCAGAGCACTATATGGCAGAGCTATGGGGCAATATGAATGGTGCAGAGCACTATATGGCAGAGCTATGGGAAAATAATGAACGGTGCAGAGCACTATATGGCACAGCTATGGGGCAATAATGAACGGTGCAGAGCACTATATGGCACAGCTATGGGGAAATATGAACGGTGCAGAGCACTGTATGGGGCACAGCTATGGGGCAATAATGAACGGTGCAGAGCACTATATGGCAGAGCTATGGGGAAATATGAACGGTGCAGAGCACTATATGGCAGAGCTATGGGACAATATGAACGGTGCAGAGCATTATATGGCAGAGCTATGGGGAAATATGAACGGTGCAGAGCACTGTATGGGGCACAGCTATGGGGCAATATGAACGGTGCAGAGCACTATATGGCACAGCTATGGGGCAATATGAACGGTGCAGAGCACTATATGGCACAGCTATGGGGCAATAATAAACGGTGCAGAGCACTATATGGCACAGCTATGGGGCAATATGAACGATGCAGAGCACTATATGGCAGAGCTATGGGGAAATATGAACGGTGCAGAGCACTGTATGGGGCACAGCTATGGGGCAATATGAACGGTGCAGAGCACTATATGGCACAGCTATGGGGCAATATGAACGTGCAGAGCACTATATGGCACAGCTATGGGGCAATAATAAACGGTGCAGAGCACCATATGGCACAGCTATGGGGAAATATGAACGGTGCAGAGCACTATATGGGGCACAGCTATGGGGAAATATGAACGGTGCAGAGCACTATATGGCACAGCTATGGGGAAATATGAACGGTGCAGAGCACTATATGGCACAGCTATGGGGAAATATGAACGGTGCAGAGCACTATATGGGGCACAGCTATAGGGAAATATGAACGGTGCAGAGCACTATATGGCAGAGCTATGGGGCAATATGAACGGTGCAGAGCACTATATGGCACAGCTATGGGGAAATATGAACGGTGCAGAGCACTATATGGCACAGCTATGGGGCAATATGAACGGTGCAGAGCACTATATGGCACAGCTATGGGGCAATAATGAACGGTGCAGAGCACTATATGGCACAGCTATGGGGCAATATGAACGGTGCAGAGCACTATATGGGGCACAGCTATGGGGCAATAATGAACGGTGCAGAGCACTATATGGGGCACAGCTATGGGGAAATATGAACGGTGCAGAGCACTATATGGCACAGCTATGGGGCAATAATGAACGGTGCAGAGCACTATATGGGGCACAGCTATGGGGCAATAATGAACGGTGCAGAGCACTATATGGGGCACAGCTATGGGGCAATAATGAACGGTGCAGAGCACTATATGGGGCACAGCTATGGGGAAATATGAACGGTGCAGAGCACTATATGGCACAGCTATGGGAAAATATGAACGGTGCAGAGCACTATATGGCACAGCTATGGGGCAATATGAACGGTGCAGAGCACTATATGGCACAGCTAAGGGGCAATAATAAACGGTGCAGAGCACTATATGGCACAGCTATGGGCCAATATGAACGGTGCAGAGCACTATATGGGGCACAGCTATGGGGCAATAATGAACGGTGCAGAGCAGTATATGGGGCACAGCTATGGGGCAATAATGAACGGTGCAGAGCACTATGTGGCAGAGCTATGGGGAAATATGAACGGTGCAGAGCACTATATGGCAGAGCTATGGGGAAATATGAACGGTGCAGAGCACTATATGGCAGAGCTATGGGGCAATATGAACGGTGCAGAGCACTATATGGCAGAGCTATGGGGAAATATGAACGGTGCAGAGCACTATATGGCACAGCTATGGGGAAATATGAATGGTGCAGAGCACTATATAGCACAGCTATGGGGAAATATGAACGGTGCAAAGCACTATATGGCAGAGCTATGGGGAAATATGAACGGTGCAGAGCACTATATGGCAGAGCTATGGGGAAATATGAACGGTGCAGAGCACTATATGGCAGAGCTATGGGGCAATATGAACGGTGCAGAGCACTATATGACAGAGCTATGGGGAAATATGAACGGTGCAGAGCACTATATGGCACAGCTATGGGGAAATATGAACGGTGCAGAGCACTATATGGCACAGCTATGGGGAAATATGAACGGTGCAGAGCACTATATGGCACAGCTATGGGGAAATATGAACGGTGCAGAGCACTATATGGCAGAGCTATGGGGAAATATGAACGGTGCAGAGCACTATATGGCACAGCTATGGGGAAATATGAACGGTGCAGAGCACTATATGGCAGAGCTATGGGGCAATATGAACGGTGCAGAGCACTATATGGCAGAGCTATGGGGCAATAATGAACGGTGCAGAGCACTATATGGCACAGCTATGGGGAAATATGAACGGTGCAGAGCACTATATGGCAGAGCTATGGGGAAATATGAACGGTGCAGAGCACTATATGGCAGAGCTATGGGGAAATATGAACGGTGCAGAGCACTATATGGCAGAGCTATGGGGCAATATGAACGGTGCAGAGCACTATATGGCAGAGCTATGGGGAAATATGAACGGTGCAGAGCACTATATGGCAGAGCTATGGGGATATATGAACGGTGCAGAGCACTATATGGCACAGCTATGGGGCAATATGAACGGTGCAGAGCACTATATGGCAGAGCTATGGGGCAATATGAACGGTACAGAGCACTATATGGCACAGCTATGGGGATATATGAACGGTGCAGAGCACTATATGGCACAGCTATGGGGCAATAATGAACGGTGCAGAGCACTATATGGCAGAGCTATGGGGAAATAATGAACAGTGCAGAGCACTATATGGCACAGCTATGGGGCAATATGAACGGTACAGAGCACTATATGGGGCACAGCTATGGGGCAGTAATGAACGGTGCAGAGCACTATATGGCACAGCTATGGGGCAATATGAACGGTGCAGAGCACTATATGGGGCACAGCTATGGGGCAATAATGAACGGTGCAGAGCACTATATGGCACAGCTATGGGGCAGTATGAACGGTGCAGTGCACTATATGGCAGAGCTATGGGGAAATATGAACGGTGCAGAGCACTGTATGGCACAGCTATGGGGAAATATGAACGGTGCAGACCACTATATGGCAGAGCTATGGGGCAATATGAACAGTGCAGAGCACTATATGGCAGAGCTATGGGGAAATATGAACGGTGCAGAGCACTATATGGCACAGCTATGGGGCAATAATGAACGGTGCAGAGCACTATATGGCACAGCTATGGGGCAATAATGAACGGTGCAGAGCACTATATGGCAGAGCTATGGGGTAATAATGAACGGTGCAGAGCACTATAAGGGGCACAGCTATGGGGAAATAATGAACGGTGCAGAGCACTATATGGCACAGCTATGGGGCAATAATGAACGGTGCAGAGCACTATATGGCACAGCTATGGGGCAATAATGAACGGTACAGAGCACTATATGGCAGAGCTATGGGGAAATATGAACGGTGCAGAGCACTATATGGCAGAGCTATGGGGAAATATGAACGGTGCAGAGCACTATATGGCAGAGCTATGGGGAAATATGAACGGTGCAGAGCACTATATGGCAGAGCTATTGGGAAATATGATCGGTGCAGAGCACTATATGGCAGAGCTATGGGGAAATATGAACGGTGCAGAGCACTATATGGCACAGCTATGGGGAAATATGAACGGTGCAGAGTACTATATGGCACAGCTATGGGGCAATATGAACGGTGCAGAGCACTATGTGGCACAGCTATGGGGCAATAATGAACGGTGCAGAGCACTATATGGCACAGCTATGGGGCAATATGAATGGTGCAGAGCACTATATGGCACAGCTATGGGGCAATATGAACGGTGCAGAGCACTATATGGGGCACAGCTATGGGGCAATAATGAACGGTGCAGAGCACTATATGGCACAGCTATGGGGAAATATGAACGGTGCAGAGCACTATATGGCAGAGCTATGGGGAAATATGAACGGTGCAGAGCACTATATGGCAGAGCTATGGGGCAATATGAACGGTGCAGAGCACTATATGGCAGCTATGGGGAAATAATGAACGGTGCAGAGTACTATATGGCACAGCTATGGGGCAGTATGAACGGTGCAGAGCACTATATGGCACAGCTATGGGGAAATATGAACAGTGCAGAGCACTATATGGCAGAGCTATGGGGCAATATGAACGGTGCAGAGCACTATATGGCACAGCTATGGGGCAATAATGAACGGTGCAGAGCACTATATGGCACAGCTATGGGGCAATATGAACGGTGCAGAGCACTATATGGCACAGCTATGGGGCAATATGAACGATGCAGAGCACTATATGGCACAGCTATGGGGAAATATGAACGGTGCAGAGCACTATATGGCAGAGCTATGGGGAAATATGAACGGTGCAGAGCACTATATGGCAGAGCTATGGGGCAATATGAACGGTACAGAGCACTATATGGCACAGCTATGGGGATATATGAACGGTGTAGAGCACTATATGGCACAGCTATGGGGCAATAATGAACGGTGCAGAGCACTATATGGCAGAGCTATGGGGCAATATGAACGGTGCAGAGCACTATATGGCACAGCTATGGGGCAATAATGAACGGTGCAGAGCACTATATGGCACAGCTATGGGGCAATATGAACGGTGCAGAGCACGATATGGCACAGCTATGGGGCAATATGAACGGTGCAGAGCACTATATGGCACAGCTATGGGGAAATATGAACGGTGCAGAGCACTATGTGGCAGAGCTATGGGGAAATATGAACGGTGCAGAGCACTATATGGCAGAGCTATGGGGCAATATGAACGGTACAGAGCACTATATGGCACAGCTATGGGGCAATAATGAACGGTGCAGAGCACTATATGGCAGAGCTATGGGGAAATAATGAACAGTGCAGAGCACTATATGGCACAGCTATGGGGCAATATGAACGGTACAGAGCACTATATGGCACAGCTATGGGGCAATAATGAACGGTGCAGAGCACTATATGGCAGAGCTATGGGGAAATAATGAACAGTGCAGAGCACTATATGGCACAGCTATGGGGAAATATGAACGGTGCAGAGCACTATATGGGGCACAGCTATGGGGAAATAATGAACGGTGCAGAGCACTATATGGCACAGCTATGGGGCAATAATGAACGGTGCAGAGCACTATATGGCACAGCTATGGGGCAATAATGAACGGTGCAGAGCACTATATGGCACAGCTATGGGGAAATATGAACGGTGCAGAGCACTATATGGCACAGCTATGGGGAAATATGAACGGTGCAGAGCACTATATGGCAGAGCTATGGGGAAATATGAACGGTGCAGAGCACTATATGGCACAGCTATGGGGCAATAATAAACGGTGCAGAGCACTATGTGGCACAGCTATGGGGCAATAATGAACGGTGCAGAGCACTATATGGCACAGCTATGGGGAAATATGAACGGTGCAGAGCACTATATGGCACAGCTATTGGGAAATATGATCGGTGCAGAGCACTATATGGCACAGCTATGGGGCAATAATGAACGGTGCAGAGCACTATATGGCACAGCTATGGGGAAATATGAACGGTGCAGAGTACTATATGGCACAGCTATGGGGCAATATGAACGGTTCAGAGCACTATATGGCACAGCTATGAGGCAATAATGAACGGTGCAGAGCACTATATGGCACAGCTATGGGGCAATATGAACGGTGCAGAGCACTATATGGCACAGCTATGGGGCAATAATAAACGGTGCAGAGCACTATATGGCACAGCTATGGGGCAATATGAACGGTGCAGAGCACTATATGGGGCACAGCTATGGGGAAATAATGAACGGTGCAGAGCACTATATGGCAGAGCTATGGGGAAATATGAACGGTGCAGAGCACTATATGGCAGAGCTATGGGGAAATATGAACGGTGCAGAGCACTATATGGCAGAGCTATGGGGCAATATGAACGGTGCAGAGCACTATATGGCAGAGCTATGGGGAAATATGAACGGTGCTGAGCACTATATGGCACAGCTATGGGGCAATAATGAACGGTGCAGAGCACTATATGGCACAGCTATGGGGCAATATGAACGGTGCAGAGCACTATATGGCACAGCTATGGGGCAATAATGAACGGTGCAGAGCACTATATGGCACAGCTATGGGGAAATATGAACGGTGCAGAGCACTATGTGGCAGAGCTATGGGGAAATATGAACGGTGCAAGCACTATATGGCAGAGCTATGGGGAAATATGAACGGTGCAGAGCACTATATGGCCAAGCTATGGGGCAATATGAACGGTGCAGAGCACTATGTGGCAGAGCTATGGGGAAATATGAACGGTGCAGAGCACTATATGGCAGAGGTATGGGGCAATAATGAACGGTGCAGAGCACTATATGGGGCACAGCTATGGGGAAATAATGAACGGTGCAGAGCACTATATGGCACAGCTATGGGGCAATAATGAACGGTGCAGAGCACTATATGGCACAGCTATGGGGCAATAATGAACGGTGCAGAGCACTATATGGCACAGCTATGGGGAAATATGAACGGTGCAGAGCACTATATGGCACAGCTATGGGGAAATATGAACGGTGCAGAGCACTATATGGCACAGCTATGGGGAAATATGAACGGTGCAGAGCACTATATGGCACAGCTATTGGGAAATATGATCGGTGCAGAGCACTATATGGCACAGCTATGGGGCAATAATGAACGGTGCAGAGCACTATATGGCACAGCTATGGGGCAATATGAACGGTGCAGAGCACTATATGGCACAGCTATGAGGCAATAATGAACGGTGCAGAGCACTATATGGCACAGCTATGGGGCAATATGAACGGTGCCGAGCACTATATGGCACAGCTATGGGGCAATAATAAACGGTGCAGAGCACTATATGGCACAGCTATAGGGAAATATGAATGTGCAGAGCACTATATGGCAGAGCTATGGGGCAATATGAACGGTGCAGAGCACTATATGGCACAGCTATGGGGAAATATGAACGGTGCAGAGCACTATATGGCACAGCTATTGGGAAATATGATCGGTGCAGAGCACTATATGGCACAGCTATGGGGCAATAATGAACGGTGCAGAGCACTATATGGCACAGCTATGGGGCAATATGAACGGTGCAGAGCACTATATGGCACAGCTATGAGGCAATAATGAACGGTGCAGAGCACTATATGGCACAGCTATGGGGCAATATGAACGGTGCAGAGCACTATATGGCACAGCTATGGGGCAATAATAAACGGTGCAGAGCACTATATGGCACAGCTATGGGGAAATATGAATGGTGCAGAGCACTATATGGCAGAGCTATGGGGCAATATGAACGGTGCAGAGCACTATATGGCAGAGCTATGGGGAAATATGAACGGTGCAGAGCACTATATGGCAGAGCTATGGGGAAATATGAACGGTGCAGAGCACTATATGGCAGAGCTATGGGGCAATATGAACGGTGCAGAGCACTATATGGCAGAGCTTTGGGGAAATATGAACGTTGCTGAGCACTATATGGCACAGCTATGGGGCAATAATGAACGGTGCAGAGCACTATATGGCAGAGCTATGGGGAAATATGAACGGTGCAGAGCACTATATGGCAGAGCTATGGGGAAATATGAACGGTGCAGAGCACTATATGGCACAGCTATGGGGCAATATGAACGGTGCAGAGCACTATATGGCACAGCTATGGGGAAATATGAACGGTGCAGAGCACTATATGGCAGAGCTATGGGGCAATAATGAACGGTGCAGAGCACTATATGGCACAGCTATGGGGCAATAATGAACGGTGCAGAGCACTATATGGCACAGATATGGGGCAATATGAACGGTGCAGAGCACTATATGGCACAGCTATGGGGAAATATGAACGGTGCAGAGCACTATATGGCAGAGCTATGGGGAAATATGAACGGTGCAGAGCACTATATGGCACAGCTATTGGGAAATATGATCGGTGCAGAGCACTATATGGCACAGCTATGGGGCAATAATGAACGGTGCAGAGCACTATATGGCACAGCTATGGGGCAATATGAACGGTGCAGAGCACTATATGGCACAGCTATGAGGCAATAATGAACGGTGCAGAGCACTATATGGCACAGCTATGGGGCAATATGAACGGTACAGAGCACTATATGGGGCACAGCTATGGGGCAATAATGAACGGTGCAGAGCACTATATGGCACAGCTATGGGGAAATATGAACGGTGCAGAGCACTATATGGCACAGCTATTGGGAAATATGATCGGTGCAGAGCACTATATGGCACAGCTATGGGGCAATAATGAACGGTGCAGAGCACTATATGGCACAGCTATGGGGCAATATGAACGGTGCAGAGCACTATATGGCACAGCTATGAGGCAATAATGAACGGTGCAGAGCACTATATGGCACAGCTATGGGGCAATATGAACGGTACAGAGCACTATATGGGGCACAGCTATGGGGCAATAATGAACGGTGCAGAGCACTATATGGCACAGCTATGGGGCAATATAAACGGTGCAGAGCACTATATGGGGCACAGCTATGGGGCAATAATGAACGGTGCAGAGCACTATATGGCACAGCTATGGGGCAGTATGAACGGTGCAGTGCACTATATGGCAGAGCTATGGGGAAATATGAACGGTGCAGAGCACTGTATGGCACAGCTATGGGGAAATATGAACGGTGCAGAGCACTATATGGCAGAGCTATGGGGCAATATGAACAGTGCAGAGCACTATATGGCAGAGCTATGGGGAAATATGAACGGTGCAGAGCACTATATGGCACAGCTATGGGGCAATAATGAACGGTGCAGAGCACTATATGGCACAGCTATGGGGCAATAATGAACGGTGCAGAGCACTATATGGCAGAGCTATGGGGTAATAATGAACGGTGCAGAGCACTATATGGGGCACAGCTATGGGGAAATAATGAACGGTGCAGAGCACTATATGGCACAGCTATGGGGCAATAATGAACGGTGCAGAGCACTATATGGCACAGCTATGGGGCAATAATGAACGGTGCAGAGCACTATATGGCAGAGCTATGGGGAAATATGAACGGTGCAGAGCACTATATGGCAGAGCTATGGGGAAATATGAACGGTGCAGAGCACTATATGGCAGAGCTATGGGGCAATATGAACGGTACAGAGCACTATATGGCACAGCTATGGGGATATATGAACGGTGCAGAGCACTATATGGCACAGCTATGGGGCAATAATGAACGGTGCAGAGCACTATATGGCAGAGCTATGGGGAAATAATGAACAGTGCAGAGCACTATATGGCACAGCTATGGGGCAATATGAACGGTGCAGAGCACTATGTGGCACAGCTATGGGGCAATAATGAACGGTGCAGAGCACTATATGGCACAGCTATGGGGCAATATGAACGGAGCAGAGCACTATATGGCACAGCTATGGGGCAATATGAACGGTGCAGAGCACTATATGGCACAGCTATGGGGAAATATGAACGGTGCAGAGCACTATGTGGCAGAGCTATGGGGAAATAATGAACGGTGCAGAGCACTATATGGCAGAGCTATGGGGCAATAATGAACGGTGCAGAGCACTATATGGCAGAGCTATGGGGAAATATGAACAGTGCAGAGCACTATATGGCAGAGCTATGGGGCAATATGAACGGTGCAGAGCACTATATGGGGCACAGCTATGGGGCAATAATGAACGGTGCAGAGCACTATATGGCACAGCTATGGGGCAATATGAACGGTGCAGAGCACTATATGGCACAGCTATGGGGCAATATGAACGGTGCAGAGCACTATATGGCACAGCTATGGGGAAATATGAACGGTGCAG
This sequence comes from Ranitomeya imitator, assembly GCF_032444005.1. Classification (NCBI taxonomy): domain Eukaryota; kingdom Metazoa; phylum Chordata; class Amphibia; order Anura; family Dendrobatidae; genus Ranitomeya; species Ranitomeya imitator. Next base: position 465,253 of record NC_091285.1, on the reverse strand, counting down.
AGCACTATGTGGCAGAGCTATGGGGAAATATGAACGGTGCAGAGCAATATATGGCAGAGCTATGGGGCAATATGAACGGTACAGAGCACTATATGGCACAGCTATGGGGATATATGAACGGTGTAGAGCACTATATGGCACAGCTATGGGGCAATAATGAACGGCGCAGAGCACTATATGGCAGAGCTATGGGGAAATAATGAACAGTGCAGAGCACTATATGGCACAGCTATGGGGCAATATGAACGGTACAGAGCACTATATGGCACAGCTATGGGGCAATAATGAACGGTGCAGAGCACTATATGGCAGAGCTATGGGGAAATAATGAACAGTGCAGAGCACTATATGGCACAGCTATGGGGAAATATGAACGGTGCAGAGCACTATATGGGGCACAGCTATGGGGAAATAATGAACGGTGCAGAGCACTATATGGCACAGCTATGGGGCAATAATGAACGGTGCAGAGCACTATATGGCACAGCTATGGGGCAATAATGAACGGTGCAGAGCACTATATGGCACAGCTATGGGGAAATATGAACGGTGCAGAGCACTATATGGCACAGCTATGGGGAAATATGAACGGTGCAGAGCACTATATGGCAGAGCTATGGGGAAATATGAACGGTGCAGAGCACTATATGGCACAGCTATGGGGCAATAATAAACGGTGCAGAGCACTATGTGGCACAGCTATGGGGCAATAATGAACGGTGCAGAGCACTATATGGCACAGCTATGGGGAAATATGAACGGTGCAGAGCACTATATGGCACATCTATTGGGAAATATGATCGGTGCAGAGCACTATATGGCACAGCTATGGGGCAATAATGAACGGTGCAGAGCACTATATGGCACAGCTATGGGGCAGTATGAACGGTGCAGAGCACTATATGACACAGCTATGGGGAAATATGAACAGTGCAGAGCACTATATGGCAGAGCTATGGGGCAATATGAACGGTGCAGAGCACTATATGGCACAGCTATGGGGCAGTATGAACGGTGCAGAGCACTATATGGCACAGCTATGGGGAAATATGAACAGTGCAGAGCACTATATGGCAGAGCTATGGGGCAATATGAACGGCGCAGAGCACTATATGGCACAGCTATGGGGCAATAATGAACGGTGCAGAGCACTATATGGCACAGCTATGGGGCAATATGAACGGTGCAGAGCACTATATGGCACAGCTATGGGGCAATATGAACGGTGCAGAGCACTATATGGCACAGCTATGGGGCAATATGAACGGTGCAGAGCACTATATGGCACAGCTATGGGGCAATATGAACGGTGCAGAGCACTATATGGCACAGCTATGGGGAAATATGAACGGTGCAGAGCACTATGTGGCAGAGCTATGGGGAAATATGAACGGTGCAGAGCACTATATGGCAGAGCTATGGGGCAATATGAATGGTACAGAGCACTATATGGCACAGCTATGGGGATATATGAACGGTGTAGAGCACTATATGGCACAGCTATGGGGCAATAATGAACGGCGCAGAGCACTATATGGCAGAGCTATGGGGAAATAATGACCAGTGCAGAGCACTATATGGCACAGCTATGGGGCAATAATGAACGGTGCAGAGCACTATATGGCAGAGCTATGGGGAAATAATGAACAGTGCAGAGCACTATATGGCACAGCTATGGGGAAATATGAACGGTGCAGAGCACTATATGGGGCACAGCTATGGGGAAATAATGAACGGTGCAGAGCACTATATGGCACAGCTATGGGGCAATAATGAACGGTGCAGAGCACTATATGGCACAGCTATGGGGCAATAATGAACGGTGCAGAGCACTATATGGCACAGCTATGGGGAAATATGAACGGTGCAGAGCACTATATGGCACAGCTATGGGGAAATATGAACGGTGCAGAGCACTATATGGCAGAGCTATGGGGAAATATGAACGGTGCAGAGCACTATATGGCACAGCTATGGGGCAATAATAAACGGTGCAGAGCACTATGTGGCACAGCTATGGGGCAATAATGAACGGTGCAGAGCACTATATGGCACAGCTATGGGGAAATATGAACGGTGCAGAGCAGTATATGGCACAGCTATTGGGAAATATGATCGGTGCAGAGCACTATATGGCACAGCTATGGGGAAATATGAACAGTGCAGAGCACTATATGGCAGAGCTATGGGGCAATATGAACGGTGCAGAGCACTATATGGCACAGCTATGGGGCAATAATGAACGGTGCAGAGCACTATATGGCACAGCTATGGGGCAATATGAACGGTGCAGAGCACTATATGGCACAGCTATGGGGCAATATGAACGGTGCAGAGCACTATATGGCACAGCTATGGGGCAATAATGAACGGTGCAGAGCACTATATGGCACAGCTATGGGGAAATATGAACGGTGCAGAGCACTATGTGGCAGAGCTATGGGGAAATATGAACGGTGCAGGGCACTATATGGCAGAGCTATGGGGCAATATGAACGGTACAGAGCACTATATGGCACAGCTATGGGGATATATGAACGGTGTAGAGCACTATATGGCACAGCTATGGGGCAATAATGAACGGCGCAGAGCACTATATGGCAGAGCTATGGGGAAATAATGAACAGTGCAGAGCACTATATGGCACAGCTATGGGGCAATATGAACGGTACAGAGCACTATATGGCACAGCTATGGGGCAATAATGAACGGTGCAGAGCACTATATGGCAGAGCTATGGGGAAATAATGAACAGTGCAGAGCACTATATGGCAGAGCTATGGGGCAGTATGAACGGTGCAGAGCACTATATGGGGCACAGCTATGGGGAAATATGAACGGTGCAGAGCACTATATGGCACAGCTATGGGGAAATATGAACGGTGCAGAGCACTATATGGCACAGCTATGGGGCAATATGAACGGTGCAGAGCACTATATGGCACAGCTATGGGGCAATAATAAACGGTGCAGAGCACTATATGGCACAGCTATGGGGCAATATGAACGGTGCAGAGCACTATATGGGGCACAGCTATGGGGCAATAATGAACGGTGCAGAGCAGTATATGGGGCACAGCTATGGGGCAATAATGAACGGTGCAGAGCACTATGTGGCAGAGCTATGGGGAAATATGAACGGTGCAGAGCACTATATGGCAGAGCTATGGGGAAATATGAACGGTGCAGAGCACTATATGGCACAGCTATGGGGAAATATGAACGGTGCAGAACACTATATAGCAGAGCTATGGGGAAATATGAACGGTGCAGAGCACTATATGGCAGAGCTATGGGGAAATATGAACGGTGCAGAGCACTATATGGCACAGCTATGGGGAAATATGAACGGTGCAGAGCACTATATGGCAGAGCTATGGGGAAATATGAACGGTGCAGAGCACTGTATGGCAGAGCTATGGGGAAATATGAACGGTGCAGAGCACTATATGGCAGAGCTATGGGGCAATATGAACGGTGCAGAGCACTATATGGCAGAGCTATGGGGAAATATGAACGGTGCAGAGCACTATATGGCACAGCTATGGGGAAATATGAACGGTGCAGAGCACTATATGGCACAGCTATGGGGAAATATGAACGGTGCAGAGCACTATATGGCAGAGCTATGGGGAAATATGAACGGTGCAGAGCACTATATGGCACAGCTATGGGGAAATATGAACGGTGCAGAGCACTATATGGCAGAGCAATGGGGCAATATGAACGGTGCAGAGCACTATATGGCAGAGCTATGGGGCAATAATGAACGGTGCAGAGCACTATATGGCACAGCTATGGGGAAATATGAACGGTGCAGAGCACTATATGGCAGAGCTATGGGGAAATATGAACGGTGCAGAGCACTATATGGCAGAGCTATGGGGAAATATGAACGGTGCAGAGCACTATATGGCAGAGCTATGGGGCAATATGAACGGTGCAGAGCACTATATGGCAGAGCTATGGGGCAATATGAACGGTACAGAGCACTATATGGCACAGCTATGGGGCAATATGAACGGTGCAGAGCACTATATGGCACAGCTATGGGGATATATGAACGGTGCAGAGCACTATATGGCACAGCTATGGGGCAATAATGAACGGTGCAGAGCACTATATGGCAGAGCTATGGGGAAATAATGAACAGTGCAGAGCACTATATGGCACAGCTATGGGGCAATATGAATGGTACAGAGCACTATATGGGGCACAGCTATGGGGCAATAATGAACGGTGTAGAGCACTATATGGCACAGCTATGGGGCAATATGAACGGTGCAGAGCACTATATGGGGCACAGCTATGGGGCAATAATGAACGGTGCAGAGCACTATATGGCACAGCTATGGGGCAGTATGAACGGTGCAGTGCACTATATGGCAGAGCTATGGGGAAATATGAACGGTGCAGAGCACTGTATGGCACAGCTATGGGGAAATATGAACGGTGCAGAGCACTATATGGCAGAGCTATGGGGCAATATGAACGGTGCAGAGCACTATATGGCACAGCTATGGGGCAATAATGAACGGTGCAGAGCACTATATGGCACAGCTATGGGGCAATAATGAACGGTGCAGAGCACTATATGGCAGAGCTATGGGGTAATAATGAACGGTGCAGAGCACTATATGGGGCACAGCTATGGGGAAATAATGAACGGTGCAGAGCACTATATGGCACAGCTATGGGGCAATAATGAACGGTGCAGAGCACTATATGGCACAGCTATGGGGCAATAATGAACGGTGCAGAGCACTATATGGCAGAGCTATGGGGAAATATGAACGGTGCAGAGCACTATATGGCAGAGCTATGGGGAAATATGAACGGTGCAGAGCACTATATGGCAGAGCTATGGGGCAATATGAACGGTACAGAGCACTATATGGCACAGCTATGGGGATATATGAACGGTGCAGAGCACTATATGGCACAGCTATGGGGCAATAATGAACGGTGCAGAGCACTATATGGCAGAGCTATGGGGAAATAATGAACAGTGCAGAGCACTATATGGCACAGCTATGGGGCAATATGAACGGTACAGAGCACTATATGGGGCACAGCTATGGGGCAATAATGAACGGTGCAGAGCACTATATGGCACAGCTATGGGGCAATATGAACGGTGCAGAGCACTATATGGGGCACAGCTATGGGGCAATAATGAACGGTGCAGAGCACTATATGGCACAGCTATGGGGCAGTATGAACGGTGCAGTGCACTATATGGCAGAGCTATGGGGAAATATGAACGGTGCAGAGCACTGTATGGCACAGCTATGGGGAAATATGAACGGTGCAGAGCACTATATGGCAGAGCTATGGGGCAATATGAACAGTGCAGAGCACTATATGGCAGAGCTATGGGGAAATATGAACGGTGCAGAGCACTATATGGCACAGCTATGGGGCAATAATGAACGGTGCAGAGCACTATATGGCACAGCTATGGGGCAATAATGAACGGTGCAGAGCACTATATGGCAGAGCTATGGGGTAATAATGAACGGTGCAGAGCACTATATGGGGCACAGCTATGGGGAAATAATGAACGGTGCAGAGCACTATATGGCACAGCTATGGGGCAATAATGAACGGTGCAGAGCACTATATGGCACAGCTATGGGGCAATAATGAACGGTGCAGAGCACTATATGGCAGAGCTATGGGGAAATATGAACGGTGCAGAGCACTATATGGCAGAGCTATGGGGAAATATGAACGGTGCAGAGCACTATATGGCAGAGCTATGGGGAAATATGAACGGTGCAGAGCACTATATGGCAGAGCTATTGGGAAATATGATCGGTGCAGAGCACTATATTGCAGAGCTATGGGGAAATATGAACGGTGCAGAGCACTATATGGCACAGCTATGGGGAAATATGAACGGTGCAGAGTACTATATGGCACAGCTATGGGGCAATATGAACGGTGCAGAGCACTATGTGGCACAGCTATGGGGCAATAATGAACGGTGCAGAGCACTATATGGCACAGCTATGGGGCAATATGAACGGAGCAGAGCGCTATATGGCACAGCTATGGGGCAATATGAACGGTGCAGAGCACTATATGGCACAGCTATGGGGCAATATGAACGGTGCAGAGCACTATGTGGCAGAGCTATGGGGAAATAATGAACGGTGCAGAGCACTATATGGCAGAGCTATGGGGCAATAATGAACGGTGCAGAGCACTATATGGCAGAGCTATGGGGAAATATGAACAGTGCAGAGCACTATATGGCAGAGCTATGGGGCAATATGAACGGTGCAGAGCACTATATGGGGCACAGCTATGGGGCAATAATGAACGGTGCAGAGCACTATATGGCACAGCTATGGGGCAATATGAACGGTGCAGAGCACTATATGGCACAGCTATGGGGCAATATGAACGGTGCAGAGCACTATATGGCACAGCTATGGGGAAATATGAACGGTGCAGAGCACTATGTGGCAGAGCTATGGGGAAATATGAACGGTGCAGAGCAATATATGGCAGAGCTATGGGGCAATATGAACGGTACAGAGCACTATATGGCACAGCTATGGGGATATATGAACGGTGTAGAGCACTATATGGCACAGCTATGGGGCAATAATGAACGGCGCAGAGCACTATATGGCAGAGCTATGGGGAAATAATGAACAGTGCAGAGCACTATATGGCACAGCTATGGGGCAATATGAACGGTACAGAGCACTATATGGCACAGCTATGGGGCAATAATGAACGGTGCAGAGCACTATATGGCAGAGCTATGGGGAAATAATGAACAGTGCAGAGCACTATATGGCACAGCTATGGGGAAATATGAACGGTGCAGAGCACTATATGGGGCACAGCTATGGGGAAATAATGAACGGTGCAGAGCACTATATGGCACAGCTATGGGGCAATAATGAACGGTGCAGAGCACTATATGGCACAGCTATGGGGCAATAATGAACGGTGCAGAGCACTATATGGCACAGCTATGGGGAAATATGAACGGTGCAGAGCACTATATGGCACAGCTATGGGGAAATATGAACGGTGCAGAGCACTATATGGCAGAGCTATGGGGAAATATGAACGGTGCAGAGCACTATATGGCACAGCTATGGGGCAATAATAAACGGTGCAGAGCACTATGTGGCACAGCTATGGGGCAATAATGAACGGTGCAGAGCACTATATGGCACAGCTATGGGGAAATATGAACGGTGCAGAGCACTATATGGCACATCTATTGGGAAATATGATCGGTGCAGAGCACTATATGGCACAGCTATGGGGCAATAATGAACGGTGCAGAGCACTATATGGCACAGCTATGGGGCAGTATGAACGGTGCAGAGCACTATATGGCACAGCTATGGGGAAATATGAACAGTGCAGAGCACTATATGGCAGAGCTATGGGGCAGTATGAACGGTGCAGAGCACTATATGGCACAGCTATGGGGAAATATGAACAGTGCAGAGCACTATATGGCAGAGCTATGGGGCAATATGAACGGCGCAGAGCACTATATGGCACAGCTATGGGGCAATAATGAACGGTGCAGAGCACTATATGGCACAGCTATGGGGCAATATGAACGGTGCAGAGCACTATATGGCACAGCTATGGGGCAATATGAACGGTGCAGAGCACTATATGGCACAGCTATGGGGCAATATGAACGGTGCAGAGCACTATATGGCACAGCTATGGGGCAATATGAACGGTGCAGAGCACTATATGGCACAGCTATGGGGAAATATGAACGGTGCAGAGCACTATGTGGCAGAGCTATGGGGAAATATGAACGGTGCAGAGCACTATATGGCAGAGCTATGGGGCAATATGAACGGTACAGAGCACTATATGGCACAGCTATGGGGATATATGAACGGTGTAGAGCACTATATGGCACAGCTATGGGGCAATAATGAACGGCGCAGAGCACTATATGGCAGACCTATGGGGAAATAATGAACAGTGCAGAGCACTATATGGCACAGCTATGGGGCAATAATGAACGGTGCAGAGCACTATATGGCAGAGCTATGGGGAAATAATGAACAGTGCAGAGCACTATATGGCACAGCTATGGGGAAATATGAACGGTGCAGAGCACTATATGGGGCACAGCTATGGGGAAATAATGAACGGTGCAGAGCACTATATGGCACAGCTATGGGGCAATAATGAACGGTGCAGAGCACTATATGGCACAGCTATGTGGCAATAATGAACGGTGCAGAGCACTATATGGCACAGCTATGGGGAAATATGAACGGTGCAGAGCACTATATGGCACAGCTATGGGGAAATATGAACGGTGCAGAGCACTATATGGCAGAGCTATGGGGAAATATGAACGGTGCAGAGCACTATATGGCACAGCTATGGGGCAATAATAAACGGTGCAGAGCACTATGTGGCACAGCTATGGGGCAATAATGAACGGTGCAGAGCACTATATGGCACAGCTATGGGGAAATATGAACGGTGCAGAGCAGTATATGGCACAGCTATTGGGAAATATGATCGGTGCAGAGCACTATATGGCACAGCTATGGGGCAATAATGAACGGTGCAGAGCACTATATGGCACAGCTATGGGGCAATAATGAACGGTGCAGAGCACTATATGGCACAGCTATGGGGCAATAATGAACGGTGCAGAGCACTATATGGCAGAGCTATGGGGAAATATGAACGGTGCAGAGCACTATATGGCAGAGCTATGGGGCAATATGAATGGTGCAGAGCACTATATGGCAGAGCTATGGGGAAATAATGAACGGTGCAGAGCACTATATGGCACAGCTATGGGGCAATAATGAACGGTGCAGAGCACTATATGGCACAGCTATGGGGAAATATGAACGGTGCAGAGCACTGTATGGGGCACAGCTATGGGGCAATAATGAACGGTGCAGAGCACTATATGGCAGAGCTATGGGGAAATATGAACGGTGCAGAGCACTATATGGCAGAGCTATGGGGCAATATGAATGGTGCAGAGCACTATATGGCAGAGCTATGGGAAAATAATGAACGGTGCAGAGCACTATATGGCACAGCTATGGGGCAATAATGAACGGTGCAGAGCACTATATGGCACAGCTATGGGGAAATATGAACGGTGCAGAGCACTGTATGGGGCACAGCTATGGGGCAATAATGAACGGTGCAGAGCACTATATGGCAGAGCTATGGGGAAATATGAACGGTGCAGAGCACTATATGGCAGAGCTATGGGACAATATGAACGGTGCAGAGCATTATATGGCAGAGCTATGGGGAAATATGAACGGTGCAGAGCACTGTATGGGGCACAGCTATGGGGCAATATGAACGGTGCAGAGCACTATATGGCACAGCTATGGGGCAATATGAACGGTGCAGAGCACTATATGGCACAGCTATGGGGCAATAATAAACGGTGCAGAGCACTATATGGCACAGCTATGGGGCAATATGAACGATGCAGAGCACTATATGGCAGAGCTATGGGGAAATATGAACGGTGCAGAGCACTGTATGGGGCACAGCTATGGGGCAATATGAACGGTGCAGAGCACTATATGGCACAGCTATGGGGCAATATGAACGTGCAGAGCACTATATGGCACAGCTATGGGGCAATAATAAACGGTGCAGAGCACCATATGGCACAGCTATGGGGAAATATGAACGGTGCAGAGCACTATATGGGGCACAGCTATGGGGAAATATGAACGGTGCAGAGCACTATATGGCACAGCTATGGGGAAATATGAACGGTGCAGAGCACTATATGGCACAGCTATGGGGAAATATGAACGGTGCAGAGCACTATATGGGGCACAGCTATAGGGAAATATGAACGGTGCAGAGCACTATATGGCAGAGCTATGGGGCAATATGAACGGTGCAGAGCACTATATGGCACAGCTATGGGGAAATATGAACGGTGCAGAGCACTATATGGCACAGCTATGGGGCAATATGAACGGTGCAGAGCACTATATGGCACAGCTATGGGGCAATAATGAACGGTGCAGAGCACTATATGGCACAGCTATGGGGCAATATGAACGGTGCAGAGCACTATATGGGGCACAGCTATGGGGCAATAATGAACGGTGCAGAGCACTATATGGGGCACAGCTATGGGGAAATATGAACGGTGCAGAGCACTATATGGCACAGCTATGGGGCAATAATGAACGGTGCAGAGCACTATATGGGGCACAGCTATGGGGCAATAATGAACGGTGCAGAGCACTATATGGGGCACAGCTATGGGGCAATAATGAACGGTGCAGAGCACTATATGGGGCACAGCTATGGGGAAATATGAACGGTGCAGAGCACTATATGGCACAGCTATGGGAAAATATGAACGGTGCAGAGCACTATATGGCACAGCTATGGGGCAATATGAACGGTGCAGAGCACTATATGGCACAGCTAAGGGGCAATAATAAACGGTGCAGAGCACTATATGGCACAGCTATGGGGCAATATGAACGGTGCAGAGCACTATATGGGGCACAGCTATGGGGCAATAATGAACGGTGCAGAGCAGTATATGGGGCACAGCTATGGGGCAATAATGAACGGTGCAGAGCACTATGTGGCAGAGCTATGGGGAAATATGAACGGTGCAGAGCACTATATGGCAGAGCTATGGGGAAATATGAACGGTGCAGAGCACTATATGGCAAAGCTATGGGGCAATATGAACGGTGCAGAGCACTATATGGCAGAGCTATGGGGAAATATGAACGGTGCAGAGCACTATATGGCACAGCTATGGGGAAATATGAATGGTGCAGAGCACTATATAGCACAGCTATGGGGAAATATGAACGGTGCAAAGCACTATATGGCAGAGCTATGGGGAAATATGAACGGTGCAGAGCACTATATGGCAGAGCTATGGGGAAATATGAACGGTGCAGAGCACTATATGGCAGAGCTATGGGGCAATATGAACGGTGCAGAGCACTATATGACAGAGCTATGGGGAAATATGAACGGTGCAGAGCACTATATGGCACAGCTATGGGGAAATATGAACGGTGCAGAGCACTATATGGCACAGCTATGGGGAAATATGAACGGTGCAGAGCACTATATGGCACAGCTATGGGGAAATATGAACGGTGCAGAGCACTATATGGCAGAGCTATGGGGAAATATGAACGGTGCAGAGCACTATATGGCACAGCTATGGGGAAATATGAACGGTGCAGAGCACTATATGGCAGAGCTATGGGGCAATATGAACGGTGCAGAGCACTATATGGCAGAGCTATGGGGCAATAATGAACGGTGCAGAGCACTATATGGCACAGCTATGGGGAAATATGAACGGTGCAGAGCACTATATGGCAGAGCTATGGGGAAATATGAACGGTGCAGAGCACTATATGGCAGAGCTATGGGGAAATATGAACGGTGCAGAGCACTATATGGCAGAGCTATGGGGCAATATGAACGGTGCAGAGCACTATATGGCAGAGCTATGGGGAAATATGAACGGTGCAGAGCACTATATGGCAGAGCTATGGGGATATATGAACGGTGCAGAGCACTATATGGCACAGCTATGGGGCAATATGAACGGTGCAGAGCACTATATGGCAGAGCTATGGGGCAATATGAACGGTACAGAGCACTATATGGCACAGCTATGGGGATATATGAACGGTGCAGAGCACTATATGGCACAGCTATGGGGCAATAATGAACGGTGCAGAGCACTATATGGCAGAGCTATGGGGAAATAATGAACAGTGCAGAGCACTATATGGCACAGCTATGGGGCAATATGAACGGTACAGAGCACTATATGGGGCACAGCTATGGGGCAATAATGAACGGTGCAGAGCACTATATGGCACAGCTATGGGGCAATATGAACGGTGCAGAGCACTATATGGGGCACAGCTATGGGGCAATAATGAACGGTGCAGAGCACTATATGGCACAGCTATGGGGCAGTATGAACGGTGCAGTGCACTATATGGCAGAGCTATGGGGAAATATGAACGGTGCAGAGCACTGTATGGCACAGCTATGGGGAAATATGAACGGTGCAGACCACTATATGGCAGAGCTATGGGGCAATATGAACAGTGCAGAGCACTATATGGCAGAGCTATGGGGAAATATGAACGGTGCAGAGCACTATATGGCACAGCTATGGGGCAATAATGAACGGTGCAGAGCACTATATGGCACAGCTATGGGGCAATAATGAACGGTGCAGAGCACTATATGGCAGAGCTATGGGGTAATAATGAACGGTGCAGAGCACTATAAGGGGCACAGCTATGGGGAAATAATGAACGGTGCAGAGCACTATATGGCACAGCTATGGGGCAATAATGAACGGTGCAGAGCACTATATGGCACAGCTATGGGGCAATAATGAACGGTACAGAGCACTATATGGCAGAGCTATGGGGAAATATGAACGGTGCAGAGCACTATATGGCAGAGCTATGGGGAAATATGAACGGTGCAGAGCACTATATGGCAGAGCTATGGGGAAATATGAACGGTGCAGAGCACTATATGGCAGAGCTATTGGGAAATATGATCGGTGCAGAGCACTATATGGCAGAGCTATGGGGAAATATGAACGGTGCAGAGCACTATATGGCACAGCTATGGGGAAATATGAACGGTGCAGAGTACTATATGGCACAGCTATGGGGCAATATGAACGGTGCAGAGCACTATGTGGCACAGCTATGGGGCAATAATGAACGGTGCAGAGCACTATATGGCACAGCTATGGGGCAATATGAATGGTGCAGAGCACTATATGGCACAGCTATGGGGCAATATGAACGGTGCAGAGCACTATATGGGGCACAGCTATGGGGCAATAATGAACGGTGCAGAGCACTATATGGCACAGCTATGGGGAAATATGAACGGTGCAGAGCACTATATGGCAGAGCTATGGGGAAATATGAACGGTGCAGAGCACTATATGGCAGAGCTATGGGGCAATATGAACGGTGCAGAGCACTATATGGCAGCTATGGGGAAATAATGAACGGTGCAGAGTACTATATGGCACAGCTATGGGGCAGTATGAACGGTGCAGAGCACTATATGGCACAGCTATGGGGAAATATGAACAGTGCAGAGCACTATATGGCAGAGCTATGGGGCAATATGAACGGTGCAGAGCACTATATGGCACAGCTATGGGGCAATAATGAACGGTGCAGAGCACTATATGGCACAGCTATGGGGCAATATGAACGGTGCAGAGCACTATATGGCACAGCTATGGGGCAATATGAACGATGCAGAGCACTATATGGCACAGCTATGGGGAAATATGAACGGTGCAGAGCACTATGTGGCAGAGCTATGGGGAAATATGAACGGTGCAGAGCACTATATGGCAGAGCTATGGGGCAATATGAACGGTACAGAGCACTATATGGCACAGCTATGGGGATATATGAACGGTGTAGAGCACTATATGGCACAGCTATGGGGCAATAATGAACGGTGCAGAGCACTATATGGCAGAGCTATGGGGCAATATGAACGGTGCAGAGCACTATATGGCACAGCTATGGGGCAATAATGAACGGTGCAGAGCACTATATGGCACAGCTATGGGGCAATATGAACGGTGCAGAGCACGATATGGCACAGCTATGGGGCAATATGAACGGTGCAGAGCACTATATGGCACAGCTATGGGGAAATATGAACGGTGCAGAGCACTATGTGGCAGAGCTATGGGGAAATATGAACGGTGCAGAGCACTATATGGCAGAGCTATGGGGCAATATGAACGGTACAGAGCACTATATGGCACAGCTATGGGGCAATAATGAACGGTGCAGAGCACTATATGGCAGAGCTATGGGGAAATAATGAACAGTGCAGAGCACTATATGGCACAGCTATGGGGCAATATGAACGGTACAGAGCACTATATGGCACAGCTATGGGGCAATAATGAACGGTGCAGAGCACTATATGGCAGAGCTATGGGGAAATAATGAACAGTGCAGAGCACTATATGGCACAGCTATGGGGAAATATGAACGGTGCAGAGCACTATATGGGGCACAGCTATGGGGAAATAATGAACGGTGCAGAGCACTATATGGCACAGCTATGGGGCAATAATGAACGGTGCAGAGCACTATATGGCACAGCTATGGGGCAATAATGAACGGTGCAGAGCACTATATGGCACAGCTATGGGGAAATATGAACGGTGCAGAGCACTATATGGCACAGCTATGGGGAAATATGAACGGTGCAGAGCACTATATGGCAGAGCTATGGGGAAATATGAACGGTGCAGAGCACTATATGGCACAGCTATGGGGCAATAATAAACGGTGCAGAGCACTATGTGGCACAGCTATGGGGCAATAATGAACGGTGCAGAGCACTATATGGCACAGCTATGGGGAAATATGAACGGTGCAGAGCACTATATGGCACAGCTATTGGGAAATATGATCGGTGCAGAGCACTATATGGCACAGCTATGGGGCAATAATGAACGGTGCAGAGCACTATATGGCACAGCTATGGGGAAATATGAACGGTGCAGAGTACTATATGGCACAGCTATGGGGCAATATGAACGGTTCAGAGCACTATATGGCACAGCTATGAGGCAATAATGAACGGTGCAGAGCACTATATGGCACAGCTATGGGGCAATATGAACGGTGCAGAGCACTATATGGCACAGCTATGGGGCAATAATAAACGGTGCAGAGCACTATATGGCACAGCTATGGGGCAATATGAACGGTGCAGAGCACTATATGGGGCACAGCTATGGGGAAATAATGAACGGTGCAGAGCACTATATGGCAGAGCTATGGGGAAATATGAACGGTGCAGAGCACTATATGGCAGAGCTATGGGGAAATATGAACGGTGCAGAGCACTATATGGCAGAGCTATGGGGCAATATGAACGGTGCAGAGCACTATATGGCAGAGCTATGGGGAAATATGAACGGTGCTGAGCACTATATGGCACAGCTATGGGGCAATAATGAACGGTGCAGAGCACTATATGGCACAGCTATGGGGCAATATGAACGGTGCAGAGCACTATATGGCACAGCTATGGGGCAATAATGAACGGTGCAGAGCACTATATGGCACAGCTATGGGGAAATATGAACGGTGCAGAGCACTATGTGGCAGAGCTATGGGGAAATATGAACGGTGCAAGCACTATATGGCAGAGCTATGGGGAAATATGAACGGTGCAGAGCACTATATGGCCAAGCTATGGGGCAATATGAACGGTGCAGAGCACTATGTGGCAGAGCTATGGGGAAATATGAACGGTGCAGAGCACTATATGGCAGAGGTATGGGGCAATAATGAACGGTGCAGAGCACTATATGGGGCACAGCTATGGGGAAATAATGAACGGTGCAGAGCACTATATGGCACAGCTATGGGGCAATAATGAACGGTGCAGAGCACTATATGGCACAGCTATGGGGCAATAATGAACGGTGCAGAGCACTATATGGCACAGCTATGGGGAAATATGAACGGTGCAGAGCACTATATGGCACAGCTATGGGGAAATATGAACGGTGCAGAGCACTATATGGCACAGCTATGGGGAAATATGAACGGTGCAGAGCACTATATGGCACAGCTATTGGGAAATATGATCGGTGCAGAGCACTATATGGCACAGCTATGGGGCAATAATGAACGGTGCAGAGCACTATATGGCACAGCTATGGGGCAATATGAACGGTGCAGAGCACTATATGGCACAGCTATGAGGCAATAATGAACGGTGCAGAGCACTATATGGCACAGCTATGGGGCAATATGAACGGTGCAGAGCACTATATGGCACAGCTATGGGGCAATAATAAACGGTGCAGAGCACTATATGGCACAGCTATGGGGAAATATGAATGGTGCAGAGCACTATATGGCAGAGCTATGGGGCAATATGAACGGTGCAGAGCACTATATGGCAGAGCTATGGGGAAATATGAACGGTGCAGAGCACTATATGGCAGAGCTATGGGGAAATATGAACGGTGCAGAGCACTATATGGCAGAGCTATGGGGCAATATGAACGGTGCAGAGCACTATATGGCAGAGCTTTGGGGAAATATGAACGTTGCTGAGCACTATATGGCACAGCTATGGGGCAATAATGAACGGTGCAGAGCACTATATGGCAGAGCTATGGGGAAATATGAACGGTGCAGAGCACTATATGGCAGAGCTATGGGGAAATATGAACGGTGCAGAGCACTATATGGCACAGCTATGGGGCAATATGAACGGTGCAGAGCACTATATGGCACAGCTATGGGGAAATATGAACGGTGCAGAGCACTATATGGCAGAGCTATGGGGCAATAATGAACGGTGCAGAGCACTATATGGCACAGCTATGGGGCAATAATGAACGGTGCAGAGCACTATATGGCACAGATATGGGGCAATATGAACGGTGCAGAGCACTATATGGCACAGCTATGGGGAAATATGAACGGTGCAGAGCACTATATGGCACAGCTATGGGGAAATATGAACGGTGCAGAGCACTATATGGCACAGCTATTGGGAAATATGATCGGTGCAGAGCACTATATGGCACAGCTATGGGGCAATAATGAACGGTGCAGAGCACTATATGGCACAGCTATGGGGCAATATGAACGGTGCAGAGCACTATATGGCACAGCTATGAGGCAATAATGAACGGTGCAGAGCACTATATGGCACAGCTATGGGGCAATATGAACGGTGCCGAGCACTATATGGCACAGCTATGGGGCAATAATAAACGGTGCAGAGCACTATATGGCACAGCTATGGGGAAATATGAATGGTGCAGAGCACTATATGGCAGAGCTATGGGGCAATATGAACGGTGCAGAGCACTATATGGCACAGCTATGGGGAAATATGAACGGTGCAGAGCACTATATGGCACAGCTATTGGGAAATATGATCGGTGCAAAGCACTATATGGCACAGCTATGGGGCAATAATGAACGGTGCAGAGCACTATATGGCACAGCTATGGGGCAATATGAACGGTGCAGAGCACTATATGGCACAGCTATGAGGCAATAATGAACGGTGCAGAGCACTATATGGCACAGCTATGGGGCAATATGAACGGTGCAGAGCACTATATGGCACAGCTATGGGGCAATAATAAACGGTGCAGAGCACTATATGGCACAGCTATGGGGAAATATGAATGGTGCAGAGCACTATATGGCAGAGCTATGGGGCAATATGAACGGTGCAGAGCACTATATGGCAGAGCTATGGGGAAATATGAACGGTGCAGAGCACTATATGGCAGAGCTATGGGGAAATATGAACGGTGCAGAGCACTATATGGCAGAGCTATGGGGCAATATGAACGGTGCAGAGCACTATATGGCAGAGCTTTGGGGTAATATGAACGTTGCTGAGCACTATATGGCACAGCTATGGGGCAATAATGAACGGTGCAGAGCACTATATGGCAGAGCTATGGGGAAATATGAACGGTGCAGAGCACTATATGGCAGAGCTATGGGGAAATATGAACGGTGCAGAGCACTATATGGCACAGCTATGGGGCAATATGAACGGTGCAGAGCACTATATGGCACAGCTATGGGGCAATAATGAACGGTGCAGAGCACTATATGGCAGAGCTATGGGGCAATATGAACGGTGCAGAGCACTATATGGCACAGCTATGGGGCAATAATGAACGGTGCAGAGCACTATATGGCACAGATATGGGGAAATATGAACGGTGCAGAGCACTATGTGGCAGAGCTATGGGGAAATATGAACGGTGCAGAGCACTATATGGCAGAGCTATGGGGAAATATGAACGGTGCAGAGCACTATATGGCACAGCTATGGGGCAATATGAACGGTGCAGAGCACTATATGGCACAGCTATGGGGAAATATGAACGGTGCAGAGCACTATGTGGCAGAGCTATGGGGAAATATGAACGGTGCAGAGCACTATATGGCAGAGCTATGGGGCAATAATGAACGGTGCAGAGCACTATATGGCACAGCTATGGGGCAATATGAACGGTGCAGAGCACTATATGGCAGAGCTATGGGGAAATATGAACGGTGCAGAGCACTATATGGCAGAACTATGGGGAAATATGAACGGTGCAGAGCACTATATGGCACAGCTATGGGGAAATATGAACGGTGCAGAGCACTATATGGCAGAGCTATGGGGAAATATGAACGGTGCAGAGCACTATATGGCACAGCTATGGGGAAATATGAACGGTGCAGAGCACTATATGGCAGAGCTATGGGGAAATATGAACGGTGCAGAGCACTATATGGCAGAGCTATGGGGAAATATGAACGGTGCAGAGCACTATATGGCACAGCTATGGGGCAATATGAACGGTGCAGAGCACTATATGGTACAGCTATGGGGCAAGAATGAACGGTGCAGAGCACTATATGGCACAGCTATGGGGCAATAATGAACGGTGCAGAGCACTATATGGCACAGCTATGGGGCAATAATGAACGGTGCAGAGCACTATATGGCACAGATATGGGGCAATATGAACGGTGCAGAGCACTATATGGCACAGCTATGGGGAAATATGAACGGTGCAGAGCACTATATGGCACAGATATGGGGCAATATGAACGGTGCAGAGCACTATATGGCACAGCTATGGGGAAATAATTATCTATTTTTATTTTTGAAATTCACCGGTAGCTGCTGCATTTCCACCCTAGGCTTATACTCGAGTCAATAAGTTTTCCCAGTTTTTTGTGGCAACATTAGGGGGGTCGGCTTATACTCGAGTATATACGGTATTCATACAGTATACAGTAAATAGTATATTTGTATAAGTAGAGATTGTATAACTGCATTATTATATGTATAGTGAAATAACTAACATTTACTCCAGAAATAATACTTAGAATTACATTAAATACACATATTAAATATATACATATGTATAAGATATTTAAATTGTTTTGTTTCTGAATGAATATGAAATGTAACCTTTATCTATTATTTTTGTTTAGAATTTTCATTTGAAAGCAGAATTTGAACAAAAAACCTCTTACATGGATTTATGTCTTTATTTACACAGGAAGTTATAATATTGTATGATTTTACATATTTACACTTAAAAGAAATAATACATATAATAATAATAATAATAATCTTTATTTTTATATAGCGCTAACATATTCTGCAGCGCTTTACAGTTTTGCACACATTATCATCGCTTATTCTAAAATTTAGCTTTTGTGTACTGTTACCATTTTTGTAACATAATGCAGATTTTGTTCTTTGCATGGTAATAATAATATATTTTTACTGGATGGCATGACATTACCGTCGCAGGTGACATCTGAACTCTGGGCTAATAATAAGGAGACCATATACCTCTATTTCAGTTTTAGGCCTAAGCTTTAGGGTTTGGATTCAGTTGCAGGCCCTGCACTAAGTATTGTATAGCTGTACAACTCATGCCCAATTTTCTTATGAGTCCTTCTATCCATAGTATGTTTTACAAAGTGGTAGGTAATGTGTATTTGGGGAATATTCAAAGACATATTAAGATATTAAATGTAATAGTTTACAATGCACATTGATAATGTGGGTTAATATACATGTATTCTTATTCTTTGTATGTGGAATATGTGGTTTGAACTTCTATGTGTGTCACAGTCTGAGTGACAGATGACGGAGGAGCGTATGAGCAGCTGCTGAGAGTGAACTTAACGTAAGACTAATGTGGAATGTGTAAGTATGAAAGAAGCCTTATGGTTTGCTACGGAATATTATGTACTCAACATATATTTCTAATATTTCTTTACTAATTATTATTTCTTGATGTAGTCAATAGTGGATTAGTGTAATACTAATCACACATCAGTATGACTTATCAAGAAAATCTACATTTAGAATAATTTATTTTTCCAAATTATAATTTTATGGTATTCAGTGTTTCTTTAATGGTTACATAGATGCATTGACTACACATCTTCAGACAAATATATGGCATAATGCTGATATAACAGTTATAAAATAATTAATTATTTTTTATTTTGGTTTTTATAAATTATTTTTTCATAAAATATTTTTTTTTATATTAAGGGGAAATGTGTTTTTGATCCTGATTACATCATCACATCAATATCTCTTCTCCACACATTTTAATAAAGAAGAAATATTAATAAGGTACTATTGGGTGTAATAACCCTAAGTATTATAAGAGTCATTTTTTTACTCTAATGAAGGGTATTATATGCAAAGATGCATAATTTCAATATTTTGGTAACACAAGGTTATGACAAATATGAAAACATCCAAATAATGCAAATATTAAGGGTAAGTGTTACTGAGACATAACCTCTGCATTTGTCATCAACATATAAAGGCCTTATTTTTATTTGTATTTTTATTCAAACTTTTATTTTTAATTTTTAATTTTTATTCTTACTTCATTTTTATTTTTAATTTTTATTTTTTATCTCAAGTGGTAGAATATCATTATTTAATAAAGTAATGTCTAGCACAAGAATATTGCTTCATTAAATACTGTATAGTGATCATATAGTTTCATTATAAGAGAAATGTTTCAATTCTGAGTTAAATGCAACAATTAATTAATTCATTTATTCATATATATTCTTATTTTGGTTCATGGCTATACATTCTTACATATTATTGGTCTAACAAATATAGTTTATTAATACTGTAAAGTTGTAACATACATAGTAACATAGTTATTAGTAAGGTTGAAGGAAGACTATAAGTCCATCTAGTTCAGCCCATAGCCTAACCTAACATGCCCTAACATGTTGATCCAGAGGAAGGCAAAAAAAAACCATGTGGCAAAGAGTAAGCTCCACTTTGGGGAAAAAAATTCCTTCCTGACTCCACATACGGCAATCAGACTAGTTCCCTGGATCAACGCCCTAGCAAGGAATCTAGTGTATATACCCTGTAACATTATACTTTTCCAGAAATGTATCCAATCCCCTCTTCATACGGCAGAGAGTTCCATAGTCTCACTGCTCTTACAGTAAAGAACCCGCGTCTGTTATTATGCTTAAACCTTTCTTCCTCCAGACGCAGAGGATGCCCCCTTGTCCCTGTCTCAGGTCTATGATTAAAAAGATCATCAGAAAGGTCTTTGTACTGTCCCCTCATATATTTATACATTAAAATAAGATCACCCCTTAGTCTTCGTTTTTCCAAACTAAATAGCCCCAAGTGTAATAACCTATCTTGGTATTGCAGACCCCCCAGTCCTCTAATAACCTTGGTCGCTCTTCTCTGCACCCGCTCTAGTTCAGCTATGTCTTTCTTATACACCGGAGACCAGAACTGTGCACAGTATTCTAAGTGTGGTCGCACTAGTGACTTGTATAGAGGTAAAATTATGTTCTCCTCATGAGCATCTATGCCTCTTTTAATGCATCCCATTATTTTATTTGCCTTTGTAGCAGGTGCCTGACACTGGCCACTGAACATGAGTTTGTCATCCACCCATACACCCAGGTCTTTTTCATTGATGGTTTTGCCCAGAGTTTTAGAATTAAGCACATAATTATACATCTTATTTCTTCTATCCAAGTGCATGACCTTACATTTATCCCCATTAAAGCTCATTTGCCATTTATCAGCCCAAGCTTCTAGTTTACATAAATCATCCTGTAATATAAAATTGTCCTCCTCTGTATTGATTACCCTGCAGAGTTTAGTGTCATCTGCAAATATTGAAATTCTGCTCTGAATGCCCCCTACAAGGTCATTAATAAATATGTTAAAAAGAAGAGGGCCCAATACTGACCCCTGTGGTACCCCACTGCTAACCGCTACCCAGTCCGAGTGTGCTCCATTAATAACCACCCTTTGTTTCCTATCCCTGAGCCAGCTCTCAACCCACTTGCACATATTTTCCCCTATCCCCATTATTCTCATTTTATGTATCAACCTTTTGTGTGGCACCGTATCAAAAGCTTTTGAAAAGTCCATATACACTACATCCACTGGGTTCCCTTGGTCCAATCCGGAACTTACCTCTTCATAGAAGCTGATCAGATTAGTCTGACATGAACAGTCCCTAGTAAACCCGTGCTGATACTGGGTCATGAGGTTCTTCCTCTTCAGATACTCCAGTATAGCGTCCCTTAGAATGCCCTCCTGGATTTCACCCACAGTAGAGGTTAAGCTTACTGGCCTATAATTTCCGAGTTCAGTTTTTGTCCCCTTTTTGAATATTGGCACCACATTTGCTATACGCCAGTCCTGTGGTACAGACCCTGTTATTATGGAGTCTTTAAAGATTAAAAATAATGGTCTATCGATGACTGTACTTAATTCCTGCAGTACTCGAGGGTGGATCCCATCCGGGCCCGGAGATTTGTCAATTTTAGTGATTTTTAGACGCCGCCGCACTTCCTCTTGGGTTAAGCAGGTGACATTTAATGGGGAATTTTTATCACTAGTCATTTTGTCGGCCATGGGATTTTCTTGTGTAAATACTGATGAAAAAAAGTCATTTAGCATATTGGCTTTTTCCTCATCCTCATCCACCATTTCACCCAGACCATTTTTAACCCCTTTCTGACCTCGGACAGGATATTACGTCCGAGGTCAGATCCCCTGCTTTGATGCAGGGCTCCGCGGTGAGCCCACATCAAAGCCGGGACATGTCAGCTGTTTTGAACAGCTGACATGTGCCTGTAATAGGCGCGGGCAGAATCGCGATCTGCCTGCACCTATTAACTAGTTAAATGCCGCTGTCAAACGCAGACAGCGGCATTTAACTACCGCTTCCGGCCGGGCGGCCGGAAATGACGTCATCGCCGACCCCCGTCACATGATCGGGGGTCGGCGATGCGTCAGGATGGTAACCATAGAGGTCCTAGAGACCTCTATGGTTACTGATCACCGGTGGCTGTGAGCGCCACCCTGTGGTCGGCGCTCACAGCACACCTCCATTTCTGCTACATAGCAGTGATCAGCAGATCGCTGCTATGTAGCAGAGGCGATCGTGCTGTGCCTGCTTCTAGCCTCCCATGGAGGCTATTGAAGCATGGCAAAAGTAAAAAAAAAAAAGTTAAAAAAAATGTGAAAAAAATAAAAAAAATATAAAAGTTTAAATCACCCCCCTTTTGCCCCAATCAAAATAAATCAATAAAAAAAAATCAAATCTACACATATTTGGTATCGCCGCGCTCAGAATCGCCCGATCTATCAATTAAAAAAAAGCATTAACCTGATCGCTAAACGGCGTAGCGAGAAACAAATTCGAAACGCCAGAATTACGTTTTTTAGGTCACCGCGACATTGCATTAAAATGCAATAACGGGCAATCAAAAGAACGTATCTGCACCAAAATGCTATAATTAAAAACATCATCTCGGCACGCAAAAAATAAGCCCTCAACCGACCCCAGATCACGAAAAATGGAGACGCTACGAGTATCGGAAAATGGTGCAATTTTTTTTTTCTTTTTAGCAAAGTTTGGAATTTTTTTTCACCACTTAGATAAAAAATAACCTAGTCATGTTAGGTGTCTATGAACTCGTAGTGACCTGGAGAATCATAATGGCAGGTCAGTTTTAGCATTTAGTGAACCTAGCAAAAAAGCCAAACAAAAAACCAATGTGGGATTGCACTTTTTTTGCAATTTCACCGCACTTGGAATTTTTTTCCCATTTTCTAGTACACGACATGCTAAAACCAATGATGTCGTTCAAAAGTACAACTCGTCCCGCAAAAAATAAGCCCTCACATGGCCAAATTGACGGAAAAATAAAAAAGTTATGGCTCTGGGAAGGAGGGGAGTGAAAAACGAACACAGAAAAACGAAAAATCCCAAAGTCATGAAGGGGTTAAGGGGCCAACACTATCATTTTTTAGTTTCTTACTATTTACGTAGTTAAAGAATATTTTGGGATTATTTTTACTCTCTCTGGCAATGAGTCTCTCTGTCTCAATCTTTGCTGCCTTGATTTGTTTTTTACAGAATTTATTTAATTTTTTGTATTTATTTAATGCCTCCTCACTACCTACTTCCTTTAATTCTCTAAATGCTTTCTTTTTGTCACTTATTGCGCCCCTTACAGCTCTATTTAGCCATATTGGTTTCCTCCTATTTCTAGTATGTTTATTCCCATACGGTATATACTGTGCACAGGTCCTATCCAGGATGCTAATAAACGTCTCCCATTTTCTTTGCGTATTTTTGTGTCTCAGGATATCGTCCCAGTTAATTGCACCAAGATCCTCTCTCATCCGTTGGAAATTTGCCCTCCTGAAGTTTAGTGTCCTTGTCACCCCTCTACTATACATCTTATTAAAGGAGACATGAACACTTATTATTTTGTGATCGCTATTCCCCAAGTGACCCCCAACCCTTATATTTGCTATGCGGTCTGGCCTGTTGGTTAATATTCGGTCTAGCAGTGCCCCCCTTCTTGTTGGGTCCTGAACCAGTTGTCAGAGGTAATTGTCTCCATAGTTGTCAGACCCCGATCACCTTTGCTGGAACTGCAGATTTCTGTTCCCCAATCTATTTCAGGGTAGTTGAAGTCCCCCATAATACTGACTTCTCCTTGAGTCGCAGCTTCATCTATTTGCTTTACGAGGATATTCTCCATTGCTTCCATTATTTTTGGAGATTTATAAAAGACCCCTATCAGTAATTTATTATTTTTCCCCCTCCCCTTATCTCCACCCACAGGGACTCTACATTTTCATTAGATTCACCTATATTATCACGCCGGATGGGTTTTAAGGACGATTTTACATATAGACACACCCCTCCCCCTCGCCTATCCATTTGGTCATTTCTGAACAGACTATAACGTCTCAGATATCCCCACCATCTCATAATTATGCTCCAACAACATTAGTTCTAATTCGTCCATTTTGTTGGCAAGGCTTTTGTTGCTCCAGTATTGTGTCTAGCTGTTGTCGAGCTCCAGTCTCCAGCTCCTGGACTGTCTTACCCAGACTGTCCTCTCCAGATTGCTTCCCACAACTCCTACTGCTACCCCCACATCCGCCTGCTGTTCTGCTCATCACTGATTTGCACAGTCAGCGATGATATAGTGTATGTAGTGCGGTGTATACGGTATATACATTTATGCCCATACTTTCTGGCCACTCACCCGTTCTGTGCTCCTGTGGTGGGTGCCCCACTCCACTGCTTTCCACTAAGGTGCTTTTGTTAAAGGAGGCTTCTGATACAAGCTGGAGGGTGACGTCCCAGTAACATGTCCCTGGCAGCCAGTGATTGAACACGGTCCTGCCCTTGAAGAAATCTGTGAATTATACAAATGGTTAATGCAATATAAAATGTCTCTTCTCTCCATACAGGATGGACAGAGAAGGTTCTGGAGCCCTAAATCCACGACATAAAGACTCCATGCTCAGCAGAACAGACCGCTCTATAGCTGTCATCAGTTCACTAAATGCAGAGTACTGATCCCAGAAGGCCAATGGTGAGGTAGAAGCTTTCAATGGTTGGAGCAGAAAACAAGAGCTGACAGCATCTGTCAGAAGAACCAGGGTGGATAGAAGCTGTCAGGTAGCATCTCATCAGTGAACATGTTTATGGAGGAGTAGAGGAGATATCCTCCTGGAGCCGTCACTTATGTGATGGTTATAGGGGAGTGGAGGCAACGGATCCTCCTAGAACCGTCACTTGTGTAATGGTTATAGAAAAGTTAGTGGAGATATCCTTCTGGAGCCGTCACTTATGTAATGGTTATAGGGGAGTGGAGGCAACGGATCCTCCTAGGACCGTCACTTGTGTAATGGTTATAGAAAAGTTAGTGGAGATATCCTCCTGGAGCCGTCACTTATGTAATGGGTATAGGACAGCCAAGAGAGATATCCTCCTGGAGCCATCACACTTTAGTGTGAGCAATGAAGCCTCACAATGTGAGCAATGTTTCCTGCAATGTGAGCCCGTATTTTGAGTCCACAATATGAGCAATGTGAGCCTGCAATGTGAGCATTATGATCCCACAATATTATAAATATGAATCTGAAAACTGACCAATGTGACACCGCAATGTGAGTAATGTGAGTCTGCAATGTGAGACCGCAATATGACCAATGTGAACCTGCAATGTGAGTAATGTAACCCTGCAATGTGAGCCCGCAATATGAACAATGTAACCCTACAATGTGAGCCCGCAATGTGAGTCCACAATGTGAGCAATGTAAGCCCACAATATGAGCAATAACCCTAAAATGTGAGCCCGCAATATGTGCAACATGAACCTGCAATGTACAGTGGGTACGGAAAGTATTCAGACCCCTTTAAAGTTTTCACTCTTTGTTTCATTGCAGCCATTTGGTAAATTCAAAAAAGTTAATTTTTCTCTCATTAATGTCCACTCTGCTCCCCATCTTGACTGAAAAAAAAAACAGAAATGTAGTGATTTTTGCAAATTTAACAAAAAAGAAAAGCTGAAATCTCTCATGGTCATAAGTCTTCAGCCCCTTTGCTCACTATTGATAGAAGCACCTTTTGAGTTAGTACAGCCATGAGTCTTCTTGGGAACGATTCAACAAGTTTTTCACCCCTGGATTTGGGGATCCTCGGCCATTCTTCCTTGCAGATCCTCTCCAGTTCCGTCAGGTTGGATGGTGAACGTTGGTGGATGTCATTTTCAGGTCTTTCCAGAGATGCTCCATTGGGTTTAGGTCAGGGCTCTGGCTGGGCCGGTCAGGAATGGTCACAGAGTTGTTCTGAAGCCGCTCCTTTGTTATTTTAGCTGTGTGCTTAGGGTCATTGTCTTGTTGGAAGGTGAACCTTCGGCCAAGTCTGAGGTCCAGAGCACTCTGGAAGAGGTTTTCATCCAGGATATCTCTGTACTTGGCCGCATTCATGTTTCTTTCAATGACAACCAGTCGTCCTGTCCCTGCAGCTGAAGAACACCCCCATAGCATGATGCTGCCACCACCATGCTTCACTGTTGGGATTGCATTGGGCAGGTGATGAGCAGTGCCTGGTTTTCTCCACACATAACGCTTAGAATTATCACCAAAAAGGTCTATCTTCGTCTCATCAGGCCAGAGAATCTTATTTCTCATAGTCTGGGAGTCCTTCATGTGTTTTTTAGCAATCTCTATGCGACTTTCATATGTCTTGCACTGAGGAGAGGCTTCCGTCGGGCCACTCTGCCATAAAGGCCAGAATGGTGGAGGGCTGCAGTGATAGTTGACTTTGTGGAACTTTCTCCCATCTCCCTACTGCATCTCTGGAGCTCAGCCACAGTGATCTTGGGGTTCTTCTTTTCCTCTCTCACCAAGGCTCTTCTCCCACGATTGCCCAGTTTGGCTGGATGGCCAGGTCCAGGGAGACTTCTGGTGGTCCCAAAATTCTTCCATTTAAGGATTATGGAGGCCACTGTGCTCTTAAGAACCTTGAGTACGGCAGAAATTTTGTTGCAACCTTGGCCAGATCTGAGCCACAATTCTGTCTCTGAGCTCCTTGGCCAGGTCCTTTGGCCTCATGATTCTCCTTTGGTCTGACCTGCAATGTGAGCTGTGAGGTCTTATATAGACAGGTGTGCGCCGCTCCAAATCAAGTCCTATCAGTTTAATTACACACAGCTGGCCTCCAATGAAGGAGTAGAACCATCTCAAGGAGGATCACAAGGATATGGACAGCATGGGACAAATATGAGTGTCTGAGCTCAAGGGGCTGAAGATTGATGACCATGTGATATTTGGTTGAGCGTAAGCAGAGCTGTGCCCCAAGATCACTTCAGTCTATGGCTCTGCAGAGCGCTGCCTTTTTTACTTTTTGAGTGTTTTTTGTTTTCACAACCCTTATTCTAAGTGTCTTCTAGATTAGTATCACGTTTTCTATATTTCCGGATTCCTACAAACAGTATGTAATTTACATGTTGTATATGGATTTGCCTGTGTTGTACCATCATGGTGGCTATACTTTCTGACTGTGACACATATACACCTTATTGGAGTTGTCTGGTACATTTATATGATTTCATGCTGACTAACATGTAGAATACGATCATTATGTAATGTTCTGTTAGAAATTGTCTCTTTTCACATTTTTGGTGCTTATCACATGAATGTTCTATATGTGATTTTCATACCATGACCATGACCCAACCATAGACGAGGGCACAGAGTGCAAACAGCCGAATCCTAACAGTACTCTAACACTACTTCAGAATCTTTTTATGGGTGAAAATAAAGTTCACAAAAGTTTTAATAAGAAAGCAATATGCAAAGGTGCTTCACTGTGTAACTTTTGTTGACAAAAACTAAACAACCAACAAAACATGATATTTGATGAATTAATCAAAACTGTGAGCAAAATATGCAATTTCAAATTCACAGATTTTTTATAGCATCCAGTTCTGTCCCTGAACATAATATATTAACTTTTGGAGGTGTTCCCATATCTATGTAGTAAGTTTGGTCCTGTTCCCGTATCTATAAAGTAATCTTAGTTCAGGTACAGAATGTATGTAGTAAACTTTGTTCTGTTACAATATCTACTGTATATTGTAAGCTTGGTTCTGTTGTTTTGTGAATGTAGTAAGCTTAGTTCTGTTCCCATATCTATGTAGCAAGCTTAGTTCTGTTCCTGTATCTATGTAGTAAACTTGATTCTGTTTCATTGTCTGTGTAGTAAGGTTCTGGTACAGAATCTATTTAGAAACCTTGGTTCTGTTTCTAAATCTATGTAGTAACTTGGTTCTGTTCCCATATCAATATAGGAAGCTTGTTTTTGTTCTGTATCCATGTAGTAAGCTTATTCTGTCTCTGTATCTATTTAGTAAAGCAAAGCTTTATAGTCAATCTGCAAAAAAAATTTAAAAAAACGATTAACTCTGACCCCTCATAAGCAAGATCAAGTAAGTTCACAGTCATAAGTTTCAGAGTCTCTTCTAAGCCTTTCAATGAGAGGATAGCCTACAGGCACTTAACAGTTGTGGCATGTGAAGGAGGCAGAGGAACCCACTCTGTTAACCACCAGTCTGAGGGGGCACCATCTACTGCAAATAGCATGGGCAAGCTTCTTGTGTCCGAACCATCTCATAAGAAAACATCTATGGCACTGCTAAAAGGGGACATGCATGTTTTTATGTTACAATAACAGGACCCTGACCTTTGTATAACATCGTACGGAAGTTTCTTCCTTCCCAATAGCTGATATTAACTCTCGTAAAGACGTTGAACTTTTCAGGATAATAAACTTCAAACACAACTCCAGTCTCTGGGGATGGGTGATAATCATGGAGAAGAACCCTGCTGACCGGAAGAGGCTCTGCAAGAAAGACAAATGTCACAGGGATTTATGGGAAGAAAGTAACAAACCACCTGAGGCTCCATAATGTGATAGTTGTAGACCCCAAACAGCTGCCATATCCCCCAAAGCCTTATATATGGGAGGAGACGCCCTGGATACCAGCTGTACCCGTGATATATGGGAGGAGAACACCTGAATACTAGCTGTGCCCCAGATATATGGGAGGGGAAGACCTGGATATAAACTGTGCCCCTGAAAAATATATAGAGAAGGCTTGGATATCAGCTACAGTATATCGCTGATGTATGATAGGCCAAGGCTCGGATACCAGCTGTACCCTTGATATATAGTGGGAAAGACTTGGAAATGTATGGGCGTATAAGGTGTGGATTCCAGTTTTATCCCTGATATATAGGAGGACAAGACTTAGGCCCAAAGCTATGTCTCTGATTTGTGGGAGGAGAAGGCTCGTATACCAGCTGTATCTCCCATATTTAGGACGACAAGGCTCAGATACCAGCTGTACCCTTGATATATAGTGGGAAAGACTTGGAAATGTATGGGCGTATAAGGTGTGGATTCCAGTTTTATCCCTGATATATAGGAGGACAAGACTTAGGCCCAAAGCTATGTCTCTGATTTGTGGGAGGAGAAGGCTCGTATACCAGCTGTATCTCCCATATTTAGGACGACAAGGCTCAGATACCAGCTGTACCCCTGATACATGGGAGGAGGATGCTTGGCTACCAGCTGTACCTCTGATACATAGGACACTAGAGCCCTGTGTCATAGAAAACATTAAAATCCATAGCCCATCTCCAGTGATGGGGCATTCACCCTATCCTCCTCTCTCACACAGAATCTCTCAAGGATAAAAGAGCTGGCAATCTAAGAATCTTCTTGAAGTTGCATTGCACAGTTGACATATGGGAAGTGAGGAAATTACGCATAGCTGAGAAGTGACAAAACTAATTAAGACTCCCTACTGAGCACAGGTAATTAAACAGGAATGATCTTTTATGAGGTCCAGATAACAAAAAGACATGTGTTTACACATGGATGGAGAAGTAGAAAAGTCTCCTTTGTCCCTAGGAAACACATCCTGAATAGAAAGGAAACTTTACAAATGCAACTAGCCATTTGGGCACTGGTGGAAAGTTATGAATATGGGGGTTTGTATAGGTCTGAAATTGATGGGAGATACATTTTCAGTTTATGGACTAATCGGGGAAGAATATGCATATTTTTTCACATGCCTATAAGCCCCAAATCAATAGTGGCCAGATCGCTGACAACAACCATGACATGTTTCCTATGTATGAAAAGAAAATCCTGATAAAAAATATGACGGCGAAATCAAACTCCTGTGATCATCAGCAGTGAAGTTATTGTGAATGCTGGGTTAGGGTTAGGTGTGGAGACACAGCATTGTATCTTAATTAACCAGATGACTATTTTCAACAAGCCAGAAAGAAAAGACTTATCTCTATGTTGACTTTTGAATGTATGTGTTGGTCAAGAAAAGAGACTTTTGCTTGTGTAAGCCTGTAATATTGACTTATAAGATGGCATTTAATATAACATATTGTGCTCTTATCCTTGATAACCAGTGATGATTACTGATATGTTAATTATACAATGTCTAGGCCAGATAGTTTGTTGATTTTTAAAACAGAGGAGGAAAATCTATGCAAATAGATTACATAATCAAATAAGGCGACTTGATCGTCACTATTCTTCCTCTTATCTGTGATGCTGGACTGAAGGACTCTTGTTAAACATAAAAAGAGGTGACATGTCTCTATGAGACAGATAGACTAAAGGTCCCTTCACATTTAGCGACGCTGCAGCGATACCGACAACGATCCGAATCGCTGCAGCGTCGCTGTTTGGTCGCTGGAGAGCTGTCACACAGACCGCTCTCCAGCGACCAACGATGCCGGTAACCAGGGTAAACATCGGGTAACTAAGCGCAGGGCCGCGCTTAGTAACCCGATGTTTACCCTGGTTACCATGCTAAAAGTAAAAAAAAAAAAAACAGTACATACTTACCTACAGCTGTCTGTCCTCCAGCGCTGCGCTCTGCTTCTCTGCTCTCCTCCTGTACTGTCTGTGAGCCGGAAAGCAGAGCGGTGACGTCACCGCTCTGCTTTCCGGCTCACAGACAGTACAGGAGGAGTGCAGAGCGCAGCGCTGGAGGACAGACGGCTGTAGGTAAGTATCTAGTGTTTGTTTTTTTTTACTTTTAGCATGGTAACCAGGGTAAACATCGGGTTACTAAGCGCGGCCCTGCGCTTAGTTACCCGATGTTTACCCTGGTTACCAGTGAAGACATCGCTGGATCGGTGTCACACACGCCGATCCAGCGATGTCTCCAGGGAGTCCAGCGACGAAATAAAGTTCTGGACTTTCTTCAGCGACCAACGATCTCCCAGCAGGGGCCTGATCGTTGGTCGCTGTCACACATAACGATTTCATTAACGATATCGTTGCTACGTCACAAATAGCAACGATATCGTTAACAATATCGTTATGTGTGAAGGTACCTTAAGAGACTGCCAGAGATTCAGCCAAGGCATCCAAAGGACAAGAGACAGCACAGCAGCAAAGACATAATAATAATCTTTATTTAAAGACATCATGGCTCTGTCACGTGGGACACAGATTTATTATTTTACAGGATGCCAATTTTGACCTCGGTTGGAAGAATACAGATCTGCTCCATTGACCATCACTGAACCATGGATATGTTTGGAGAAAGCCAGGATTGGAACCCACCAGTTGCCTGACTCCATGGAGATGTCTGGAGAAGCCAGTTTGTGACACTCGGGTAAACTGGCCTTGTACCTCAATGGACTGTCATCTTCTTAAGCTTGTCGTTACGTCCTCTCTGTGTGGGGTTTTTCGACCCTGGAAGATGAAGCCAGGTTGTGACCCTCCGATCAACTGGCCCTTATATCTGAATGGACTGTCATCTTCCTACGCTTGTGTGAAGACATGGGTGGGTCCGCAGGTGCCCAGAATGCTAGCTGAAACCGCATGGACCAGGGATCGTCCCACCGTATGCCCACTCTCCCCTTAAAGTGGGCATAACACTACTCAGACAACAAAGGGTGAGGGTAAAATAGTGTGGCAATGCTTTATTGACTGACTTGCCGGGATTAGAGCGGTTTCATTCACAGCTCTCAGGGTCGACTACCTCACCTGTGGCATGCACACAGAGAGGAGGTAATGACAAGCTGTCAGTAAAGTATGAATTATTTTCCATTGTTCTGGGGACACGACCAGAGCTGGCCTGTGCCCCTCCCACTATTGGTTTCTGTGGGACCAAGTCCTGCATGCAGCCCCTCTCTCTCTCTCTGTGAATTCCAGTCCCCCTCCCTTCAAGCAAATGGTCAGTTTGGAATGCAGAGTTTTATTGCCTGCCAGCACTAGCAGAGCTGAATGTGTTTTCCCTCCAAAAATCTCTTTGTCTTCTAGGCATAACACTCAAAATCAAATTCAATAATACACATTAATCCCAGAAACATGAAAATTAGATTTCCAGGATCTGGACACTTGGGGTTATGTATTGCAGCGTTTTTCAGCAATTAGGGCTAGCAGAAATCTGGTAAATGAATTTCTGCCCACCAGCAAATCACAGACATACAGTGTGTGGACTCTAAAAAATTGTAAAATTGCAAGGGAAAAGATAAAGCCAATATCATTGGCCTGCGAGCTTCCAGGCCAAAGATATGTGAAGAAAAGGAGTTATTGATAAATTTCCCCCCAAAAAAACTCCCAGAAAACAGCCCATATGTGAGGTCAGCAAAGTGGGAGTTCCTAGTTTTATGTCCGAAGCATAAAACAAGAACGTCCATTTTTGGCATTCATTCAGAGCCAGGAGAGACAGCGGAACACCGTGCTGTAGTACTGGATAATTTATTTGGGATCTTTCCTCCCCTTTATTGACACGTCATACCTGTGACTGAGATTTAGTAAGTTTCATATTTTAATCCCTTTTATTTCAGAACTGTCTATACATGTTTGTATTTTGTCTCTTTTGTATTTATCATTCTTTCTATCTTTTGTAAACACTGACGATTCTTCCAGAGTTAAAATTATAAATTTGGTAGCTTTGTTATTATTGTTCTATGACTATGAGCGATCCGCCACGTACTCAGCGCTAATTCACATTACCAAACGGGTGTCCGATCCACCTGTTACGTGTTATGGAACCACTCAGCACCCAGAATATGTTGTGCAGTTATATGTATGTATAATAGGTTCCATGTGAGATGCATGTCCCTAATGCATCAGCCCACAGGCTATGCCCCTGGGCAGAGGGGACCCGATATTCCCCTTTTGTCTGCCCCCCACCTTTGTAATTCCCACAGTAAATATCGGCAGGCTCTGGCCACCTGCGGCTATTGTAATGTATGTCTGGCCTGCCGCTTTTCTATTGGCCTGCCCTCTGTATCTGTGTGATATATTTTGTGTCCTGTGAGTAAAGTGTTGTCAGACTGGAAATATGTGGAAAAACAGTGATCTTTTATATGCGCCCATGTAACCAAGCAATTCCAGCCAGCATCCTTCATTCAGACTCCAGCCAAAGCAAAGTGGACCTTCTGAAACACGGGGTGGTACTGAAAGAGGTACCCCAGCTTAGTAGACCCCACTACACTGGTGGCAGACAGTGGGATATGATACCCCTCCTACAGGAGGAAAGGAATGAATGGAAAACAACTACCAAAATTTAAAGAGGACTACATTAAAAGATCTGGTGGAAACCCAAGGGTTGATCGCCAGCAACAAAACAAAAGCGGATTTGATAGCAGCCATCATGGAACACGACAGTGCAGCGCCCCCAATGTGAACGTGGAGGAGAATGAATTTCAGGGGAGGTAAAGAACAGACTGGCTTTCTATGGCCCAAACCCTGCAATAGAGATCATACGAGAGGTGATGGCTGATGTACTGCAGATGCTCTCCTCCTTTGGCATCAAAGACCTCGCCCTATCCTGGATCGCCTCGTACCTTTCCAACCGCACATTCAGTGTCTCCCACTCCCATACTACCTCCTCATCCCACCCTCTCTCTGTTGGAGTCCCCCAAGGCTCTGTTCTAGGACCCCTACTCTTCTCAATCTATACACTTGGCCTGGGACAACTCATAAAGTCCCATGGATTCCAGTACCACCTCTATGCTGATGACACTCAGATCTACCTCTCTGGCCCAGACGTCACCGCTCTGCTGTCCAGAATCCCAGAGTGCCTATCAGCCGTATCCTCCTTCTTCTCCTCTCGCTTCCTCAAACTCAATGTGGACAAATCTGAACTCATCATCTTTCCTCCATCCCACAAATATTCCTTACCTGACCTATCTATCGCAGTCAATGACATCATGCTTTCCCCTGTACCCAAAGTCCGCTGCCTCGGAGTAACCTTCGACTCTGCCCTGTCCTTCAAACCACACATCCAAGCCCTTTCCACCTCCTGTCGCCTCCAGCTCAAAAATATCTCCAGGATCCGTCCTTTCCTCAACCCCCAATCTACTAAAATGCTTGTGCACGCCCTCATCATTTCCCGCCTTGACTACTGCAACATCCTTTTCTGTGGCCTCCCTGCTAACACCCTTGCACCTCTCCAGTCCATCCTTAACTCTGCTGCCCGACTAATCCATCTCTCTCCTCGCTACTCCTCCGCTTCCCCCCTCTGCAAATCTCTTCACTGGCTCCCATTCCCTCAGCGTATCCAGTTCAAATTGCTAATACTGACCTACAAAGCCATCCACAACCTGTCTCCTCCATATATCTCTGAACTAATCTCTCGATATCTTCCCTCACGTGATCTCCGGTCCTCTCAAGACCTCCTTCTCTCCTCCACACTTATTCGCTCCTCATCCAATCGCCTCCAAGACTTCTCCCGAATATCCCCCATCCTCTGGAACTCTCTGCCCCAACACGTCCGACTATCAACCACAGTCGGATCCTTCAGACGGAACCTGAAAACTCATCTCTTCAGGAAAGCCTACAGCCTGCACTGACACCGCTGCTGCCTCATCACTATCGAAGCTACCGCCTCACCAACACCGGAGCTACCGCCTCACCAACACCGGAGCTACTGCCTCACCAACACCGGAGCTCCTGCAACCCTCAACCTACTGTCTCCTTCCCCATAATCCTGTAGAATGTAAGCCCGCAAGGGCAGGGTCCTCGCTCCTCTGTATCAGTCCGTCATTGTTAGTTTGTTTACTGTATGTGATAT
Source organism: Ranitomeya imitator (assembly GCF_032444005.1). Classification (NCBI taxonomy): domain Eukaryota; kingdom Metazoa; phylum Chordata; class Amphibia; order Anura; family Dendrobatidae; genus Ranitomeya; species Ranitomeya imitator. The sequence continues at coordinate 429,692 of NC_091285.1, read as the reverse complement.
TTGTAACTTGTATGTAACCCCTTCTCATGTACAGCACCATGGAATCAATGGTGCTATATAAATAAATAATAATAATAATAATAATAATGTGCGTACTGATCTGAAGGAGAAGATGGCCGAGCGGACCAGGATAGAGCTAGCCAAGATGGAGATGGCAGAGCAGGCCAAAGTGGAGCTGGCCAAGATGGAGATGGCAGAGCAAAGAGTCAGCGAGCAGGGGGAGCTCTGGCCTTCGACCAGGTACCTTCAACAGTAAGCCACAAAAAGAGCCAGTATAATGCCTTCCGACAGTTGGGGAGGCAGAGGAAGACATTGATGGCTTTCAGCAGGACTTTGAGTGGCAGTGTGCCCTTCATCAAGTGAAGCCGGAGGAACGGGTTCAGATTCTGGCCAGCAAGCTGACAGGCCGGGCAGCGGACGCCTATCGCACGGTACCTGATGAGGACTGTATGGACTATGAGCAGATCAAAGAAGTGATCTTGGCCCGGTATGCGCTGACACCAGAGGCATACCGCCAAAAGTTCTGCGGACTTATAGAACACGTAACCGATACCCACGCTGAATGGGTCTGTAAATTATGGCGGTCACTGCTACAGTGGGTACAAGGGAGCCAAGCAACCACTAAGGAGGACGTCCTCCAGCTCTTCTTGTTAGAACGATTCTTTAATGGACTAACCCCTGAGACACAGGAATGGCTTCGGGACAGGCGGCCAACGACTCTTGAGGAAGCCGCTCGTCTGGCCGATGAACATCATGATGCCAGGAGGCCTCAGTTGTCCGGATCAAAGATCGTCACTAGGGGTCCGCCCATGGACCTGGAGGGCCCCAAACCACCGAAGATTGTAGGGGGACCAGCTAGAAACCCGGCATACCACAGTCCCCCTGGAGCACGATGCCACACCTGCCATCAGCTGGGCCACCTGCAAAGACAATGTCCCAACCGGACTCAGCATACCCAGTGGCCAAAGGCGGGAACAGCTACTTTCAGCCGGGCTGCAGTACACTGCTACCAAGGCGAAGCTGACCTGGCATTGGGGGCTACGACTAACCAAGTGGTGGAAGAGATGGAGGAAGTGCTACATGAAGTAAACCCCGTGCAGGAAAGCCTGGGCAGATAATCGACAACAGCATCGACAGGTCGTGTGGGTTAATGGGAAACGTATGCAGGGACTAGGAGTTTCCGGGGCAACTTTGACCCTTGTGAAGCCTCATCTCGTCCGGGACCAAGAGAAGACGGACCGGACAGTGGCAGTCCGTGTAGCAGGGGGAGCTATACATTGACTGCCCACTGCCAGGATTCACCTGAACTGGGGAGTCGGGGATGGCCTTGTTGAGGTCGGCTTGATGGAGGATTTGCCTGCAGACATCTTGCTGGGAAATGAATTGGGGCCCATGTTGTCTGCCTTCTCGGTTGCCCCTCTGGCTGAGACATATCCTGTGACCACCCGGAGACAAGCTCGAGCTGCGGAGGCGGAATCACACTCAGAGGAGGCCCAGGTAAGACATCCCAGCCCTACACATATTCCCATAGCCAGACACATTTCTTGGGCCACCCCAGATGAATTTAAGAGGGAGTTACTTGAGGATCCTTCATTGGAGGGATATCGTGGGAACGCACAGGAGGGGAGAGGGGTACTGGAAGGGGAACAGTTTGTATGGAAGCAAGGACTCCTCTACCGGATCACAGAGCAGCACCACACAGGGACGAGTCCCACTATAAAACGACAGCTGGTAGTTCCCAAGAAGTATAGGCAGGAGTTACTGCGAATCTCTCATGACATACCCTTGGCCGGGCACTTCGGCGTCAGTCGCACCAGGCATCGTCTGACACAAAACTTCTTTTGGCCGGGGGTAACCTATGATGTTCGTCAGTACTGCCAGACCTGTGACAGTTGCCAGCGCATTGGCAAGAGGGGGGATCGATGCAAGGCCAAATTACGCCCCCTCCCCATTGTGGAGGAACCATTTAGCCGAGTAGCGGTCGATCTGATAGGGCCGTTAGCCAAACCCAGTCCGTCAGGGAAAAGGTATATATTGACAGTGGTAGATTATGCCACACGGTATCCAGAGGCGTTTGCGTTACCTAACATACTGGCAGAGACGGTGGCGGCCGCCCTGCTCCAGGTTTTCTCACGGGTTGGATTTCCCCGGGAGATTATCTCAGACCAGGGTACCCAGTTTACAGCAGAGGTGACCAACCAACTGTGGAAGCTGTGCGGTGTAAAGTCCATTAGAAGCGCCCCGTACCACCCTCAAACCAATGGGTTGTGTGAACGCTTTAACGGGACATTAAAACATCTCATTGGGACTTTTACCAGGACCTACAGGGACTGGGAGAAAATCTTGCCACACCTCCTGTTTGCCTATCGGGAGGTGCCCCAAGAATCTAGAGGGTTCTCCCCGTTCGAGCTGGTATACGGGAGACGGGTAAGGGGACCCCTAGACTTAGTGCTAGAACACTGGGAAGGGGAGGGCCTCATTGTTATGATCCGGTGACCTTGGAACTGCATGAGAACTTTCACTGGAGAGGGTGGCCACTATACTGACCGCAATCTTGGACTTAACACCGCAACTAGAAGTAGCCGTTGAGTGTACCTAACACACCTAGACACCTCGTCACAGCCGGAGGACTAAATACCCCTAAAGATGGAAATAGGAATACTATCTTGCCTCAGAGAAAATCCCCAAAGGATAGACAGCCCCCCACAAATAATGGCGGTGAGTCGGAGAGGAAAAAATATACACAGGCAGAAAAACAGGATTTAGCACAGGAGGCCACTCTAGCTAAATAGGATAGGATAGGACAGAGTTCTGTGCGGTCAGTATTAAAACCCTTCAAAAACATCCACAGCAGAATATACAAAAACTTCCTACATCTAACTAAAGATGTAGGAGTGTAAATCTGCAACTCCAGTGAATCCTACAATCAGAGCAGGAAAAAAACTGAAACAAGCACACTGCAGTGTGCCACAGATACAAAAACCAAACACTTATCTTTGCTGAATTTGGCAGCAAGCAGGAGAAGTCAGAAAGTGATCCAACACTTCACAAGGAACATTGACAACTGGCAAGGGCTAAAGGATCCTGCACACCTAAATATCCCAGTCAGAATTGTAATCATCAGATACACCTGGCCAGTACTGCGACTCAGAGACAACTGCATTCCCACCTACAACCACTGCAGGGAACCCAAGAGCAGAATTCACAACAGTACCCCCCCTTGAGGAGGGGTCACCGAACCCTCACCAGGGCCCCCAGGACGATCAGGATCAGCCAGATGAAAGGCACGGACCAAATCAGCAGCATGGACATCAGAGGCAAAAACCCAAGAATTATCCTCCTGGCCATAACCCTTCCATTTGACCAGGTACTGAAGCTTCCACCTCGAAAAACGGGAATCCAAAATCTTCTCAACAACATATTCCAACTCCCCATCAACCAACACAGGGGCCGGAGGATCAACAGAGGGAACAACGGGCTCCACATATTTCCGCAGCAAAGATCTATGGAAGACATTATGGATAGCAAAAGAGGCCGGAAGCGCCAGTCGAAAAGACACCGGATTAAAAATCTCAGAAATCCTATGGGGACCAATAAACCGAGGCTTAAACTTAGGAGAAGAAACCTTCATAGGAACATGACGGGAAGACAACCAGACCAGATCCCCAACCCGAAGCCGGGAACCAACACACACCAACGACGATTAGCAAAACGTTGAACCTCCTCTTGAGACAACACCAACTTGTCCACCATATGAGCCCAAATCTGCTGCAACCTGTCCACCACAGAATCCACACCAGGACAGTCAGAAGGCTCAACCTGCCCAGAAGAAAAACGAGGATGAAAACCAAAATTACAAAAGAAAGGCGAAACCAAGGTAGCAGAACTAGCCCGATTATTAAGGGCAAACTCGGCCAATGGCAAGAAGGCCACCCAATCATCCTGACCAGCAGACACAAAGCATCTCAAATAAGTCTCCAAGGTCTGATTAGTTCGCTCGGTCTGGCCATTTGTCTGAGGATGAAATGCAGAAGAAAAAGACAAATCAATGCCCAGCCTAGCACAAAAGGCCCGCCAAAACCTAGAAGCAAACTGGGAACCTCTGTCGGACACAATATTCTCTGGAATACCATTCAAACGAACCACATGCTGAAAAAACAAAGGAACCAAATCTGAAGAGGAAGGCAATTTAGGCAAGGGCACCAAATGAACCATCTTAGAGAACCGGTCACAAACAACCCAGATAACAGACATCTTCTGGGAGACCGGAAGATCAGAAATAAAATCCATAGAAATATGCGTCCAGGGCCTCTCAGGGACTGGCAATGGCAAAAGCAACCCACTAGCACGGGAACAACAAGGCTTGGCCCGCGCACAAGTCCCACAGGACTGCACAAAAGAACGCACATCACGTGACAATGAAGGCCACCAAAAGGACCTACCAACCAAATCTCTGGTACCAAAAATGCCAGGATGACCAGCCAACACGGAACAGTGAACCTCAGAAATCACTCTACTAGTCCATCTGTCAGGAACAAACAATTTCCCCACAGGACAGCGGTCAGGTTTGGCAGCCTGAAATTCCTGAAGAACCCGTCGTAAATCAGGGGAAATGGCAGAAAGGACCACCCCCTCTTTCAGAATACCGACCGGCTCTAAGACCTCAGGAGAATCAGGCAAAAAACTCCAAGGGAGGGCATCAGCCTTAATATTCTTAGAACCCGGAAGGTACGAGACCACGAAATCAAAACGGGAAAAAAACAAGGACATCGAGCCTGTCTAGGATTCAGCCGTTTAGCAGACTCGAGGTAAATCAAATTCTTATGATCGGTCAAGACCACAATACGGTGCTTAGCTCCCTCAAGCCAATGTCGCCACTCCTCAAACGCCCACTTCATAGCCAACAACTCCCGATTGCCGACAACATAATTGCGTTCAGCAGGCGAAAACTTACGGGAAAAGATGGCACACGGTTTCATTAAGGAACCAACAGGATCCCTCTGAGACGGCCCCTGCCCCAATCTCAGAAGCGTCAACCTCAACCTGAAACGGAAGAGAAACATCCGGTTGGCGCAACACTGGAGCAGAAGTAAATCGACGTTTAAGCTCCTGACAGGCAGAGACAGCCGCAGAGGACCAATTCGCCACATCAGTGCCTTTCTTCGTCAAATCGGTCAAGGGTTTAACCACGCTGGAAAAATTAGCAATGAAACGGCGATAAAAATTTGCAAAACCCAAAAATTTCTGAAGGCTCTTCACGGATGTGGGCTGAATCCAATCATGAATGGCCTGAACCTTAACCGGATCCATCTCTATAGACGAGGGAGAAAAAATGAAGCCCAAAAAAGAGACTTTCTGCACCCCAAAGAGACACTTAGACCCTTTCACAAACAGGGCATTGTCACGAAGGATCTGAAATACCATCCTGACCTGTTGCACATGAGACTCCCAATCATTGAAAAAGTCAAAATATCATCCAAATATACAATCAAGAATTTATCAAGATAAGTCCGGAAGATATCATGCATGAAGGACTGAAAAACAGATGGAGCATTAGAGAGTCCGAATGGCATCACAAGGTATTCAAAATGGCCTTTGGGCGTGTTAAATGCAGTTTTCCATTCATCACCCTGCTTAATACGAACAAGATTATATGCCTCTCGAAGGTCAATCTTCGTAAACCAACTAGCTCCCTTAATCCTAGCAAACAAATCGGAAAGCAAAGGTAAAGGGTATTGAAACTTGACCGTGATTTTATTCAAGAGGCGATAATCTATACAGGGTCTCAAGGAACCATCTTTTTTAGCAACAAAAAAGAACCCCGCTCCCAACGGTGAAGAAGATGGTCGAATATGCCCTTTCTCCAAAGACTCCTTAATATACAGTGGGGCAAAAAAGTATTTAGTCAGTCAGCAATAGTGCAAGTTCCACCACTTAAAAAGATGAGAGGCGTCTGTAATTTACATCATAGGTAGACCTCAACTATGGGAGACAAACTGAGAAAAAAAAATCTAGAAAATCACATTGTCTGTTTTTTTAACATTTTTTTTGCATATTATGGTGGAAAATAAGTATTTGGTCAGAAACAAAATTTCATCTCAATACTTTGTAATATATCCTTTGTTGGCAATGACAGAGGTCAAACGTTTTCTGTAAGTCTTCACAAGGTTGCCACACACTGTTGTTGGTATGTTGGCCCATTCCTCCATGCAGATCTCCTCTAGAGCAGTGATGTTTTTGGCTTTTCGCTTGGCAACACGGACTTTCAACTCCCTCCAAAGGTTTTCTATAGGGTTGAGATCTGGAGACTGGCTAGGCCACTCCAGGACCTTGAAATGCTTCTTACGAAGCCACTCCTTCATTGCCCTGGCGGTGTGCTTTGGATCATTGTCATGTTGAAAGACCCAGCCACGTTTCATCTTCAATGCCCTTGCTGATGGAAGGAGGTTTGCACTCAAAATCTCATGATACATGGCCCCATTCATTCTTTCATGTACCCGGATCAGTCGTCCTGGCCCCTTTGCAGAGAAACAGCCCCAAAGCATGATGTTTCCACCACCATGCTTTACAGTAGGTATGGTGTTTGATGGATGCAACTCAGTATTCTTTTTCCTCCAAACACGACAAGTTGTGTTTCTACCAAACAGTTCCAGTTTGGCTTCATCAGACCATAGGACATTCTCCCAAAACTCCTCTGGATCATCCAAATGCTCTCTAGCAAACTTCAGACGGGCCCGGAACTGGCTTAAGCAGTGAGACACGTCTGGCACTGCAGGATCTGAGTTCATGGTGGCGTAGTGTGTTACTTATGGTAGGCCTTGTTACATTGGTCCCAGCTCTCTGCAGTTCATTCACTAGGTCCCCCCGCGTGGTTCTGGGATTTTTGCTCACCGTTCTTGCGATCATTCTGACCCCACGGGGTGGGATTTTGCATGGAGCCCCAGATCGAGGGAGATTATCAGTGGTCTTGTATGTCTTCCATTTTCTAATTATTGCTCCCACTGTTGATTTCTTCACTCCAAGCTGGTTGGCTATTGCAGATTCAGTCTTCCCAGCCTGGTGCAGGGCTACAATTTTGTTTCTGGTGTCCTTTGACAGCTCTTTGGTCTTCACCATAGTGGAGTTTGGAGTCAGACTGTTTGAGGGTGTGCACAGGTGTCTTTTTATACTGATAACAAGTTTAAACAGGTGCCATTACTACAGGTAATGAGTGGAGGAAAGAGGAGACTCTTAAAGAAGAAGTTCGAGGTCTGTGAGAGCCAGAAATCTTGATTGTTTGTTTCTGACCAAATACTTATTTTCCACCATAATATGCAAAAAAAATGTTAAAAAAACAGATAATGTGATTTTCTGGATTTTTTTTTCTCAGTTTGTCTCCCATAGTTGAGGTCTACCTATGATGTATATTACAGACGCCTCTCATCTTTTTAAGTGGTGGAACTTGCACTATTGCTGACTGACTAAATACTTTTTTGCCCCACTGTAGCTCCGCATGGCGGTATGTTCAGGCACAGATAGATTGAAAAGTCGACCCTTAGGAAACTTACAGCCTGGAATCAAGTCAATAGCACAATCGCAGTCCCTGTGCAGTGGAAGGAAACTGGACTTGGGCTCATCGAATACATCCTGAAAATCAGACAAAAACTCTGGAACTTCAGAAGGTGAAGAAGAGGAGATTGACATCAAAGGAACATCATTATGAACCCCCTGACAACCCCAACTAGTCACAGACATGGACTTCCAGTCCAACACAGGATTATGTAAGACCAAAAGACATATTCCAAAGACATACTGATAGGGATTCTAGATTGTGAGCCCCATCAGGGACAGTGATGATAATGTGTGCAAAACTGTAAAGCGCTGCGGAATATGTTAGCGCTATATAAAAATAAAGATTATTATTATTATTATTATTATGTACCTGCAACCACGGAAAACCCAGCACGATAACATCATGCAGGTTATGCAACACCAGAAATCGACAATCTTCCTGATGGGCTGGCGCCATGCGCATGGTTACCTGTGTCCAAAACTGGGGCTTATTTATAGCCAAGGGTGTAGCATCAATGCCCCTTAAAGGAATATGGTTCTGCAAAGGCTGCAAGGGAAAACCACAACGCTTGGCAAACTCAAAATCTATTAAATTCAAGGCGGCGCCTGAATCCACAAACGCCATGACAGAAAATGATGACAATGAGCAGATCAAGGACACAGATAACAAAAATTTAGGTTGTACAGTACTGATGGTAATTGAGCTGGCGATCCTATTTGTCCGCTTAAGGCAGACAGAAATGACATGAGAAGCGTCGCCACAATAATAACACAACCTATTTTGACGTCTGAAACCTTGTCGTTCCGTTCTAGACAGAATTCTATCACACTGCATAGGCTCAGGAATTTGCTCTGAGGATAACGCCACAGCGCGCACAATTCTGCGCTCCCGCAGGCGTCGGTCAATCTGAATGGCCAGAGACATAGAATCACTCAGACCGGAAGGCGTGGGAAACCCCACCATAACATCTTTAATGGATTCAGAAAGCCCCCTTCTGAAAATTGCAGCCAAAGCATCATTTTTCCATTTAGTCAACACAGAACATTTTCTGAATTTCTGACAATACAATTCTGCCGCCTCTTGACCCTGAGACAGGGCCAACAAGGTCTTCTCAGCTTGATCCACAGAATTAGGTTCATCATATAATAATCCTAAAGCCTGAAAAAAGGAGTCAATATTAAGCAAAGTCGGATTCCCAGATTCCAGGGAAAACGCCCAATCCTGCGGGTCGCCACGCAACAGGGAGATTACGATTTTTACCTGCTGAATGGAATCACCAGAGGATCGAGGTCTCAGGGCAAAAAACAGTTTACAGTTGTTTTTGAAACTCAAAAATTTAGACCTGTCACCAGAAAACAAATCAGGAGTAGGAATCTTCGGTTCTAAAGCAGGAGTATGAACAATATAATCAGAAATACCTTGCACCCTAGCAGCAAGCTGGTCTACACGAGAAGCTAATTCCTGAACATTCATGCTTGCACCAGGCTCCTCAGCCACTCAGATATTAAGAGAGAAGAGAACACAAAGCAGACTGGAGAAAAAAAATGGCTCAAGAGCTTCCTTCCCTTCTTCTGAGATGCATTTAACTCATTGTTGGCCAGTTGTACTGTTATGAGCCGGTGACCTTGGAGCTGCATGAGAACTTTCACTGGAGAGGGTGGCCACTATACTGACCGCAATCCTGGACTTAACACCGCAACTAGAAGTAGCCGTGGGGTGTACCTAACACACCTAGACACCTCATCACAGCCGGAGGACTAAATAACCCTAAAGATGGAAATAGGAATACTATCTTGCCTCAGAGAAAATCCCCAAAGGATAGACAGCCCCCCACAAATATTGGCGGTGAGTCGGAGAGGAAAAAACATACACAGGCAGAAAAACAGGATTTTGCACAGGAGGCCACTTTAGCTAAATAGGACAGGATAGGACAGAGTTCTGTGCGGTCAGTATTAAAACCCTTCAAAAACATCCACAGCAGAATATACATAACTTCCTACATCTAACTAAAGATGTAGGAGCGTAAATCTGCAACTCCAGTGAATCCTACAATCAGAGCAGGAATAAAACTGAAACAAGCACACAGCAGTGTGCCACAGATACAAAAACCAAACACTTATCTTTGCTGAATTTGGCAGTAAGCAGGAGAAGCCAGAAAGTGATCCAACACTTCACAAGGAACATTGACAACTGGCAAGGGCTAAAGGATCCTGCACACCTAAATATCCCAGTCAGAATTGTAATCATCAGATAAACCTGGCCAGGACTGCGACCCAGAGACAACTGCATTCCCACCTACAACCACTGGAGGGAACCCAAGAGCAGAATTCACAACACTCATAGAACCTATGTACTATTGTACCCTATGTGCTGGAATTCCAGGACTGCCTGCAGGAGCTGACGCAGGCTGTACGTGAGAACATGCATGCGACCCAGCGGCGCCAGCTTGTATGATACGATCAGAGGGCCAGAGAGCGCACCTTGGAAATAGGACAGAAGGTCCTGTGTTAGAGCCCACTAGGCAGAACAAGTTCCAAGCTGCATGGCAGGGGCCCTACCAGGTAGTGGGGAAAATAGCCGACACAACCTATAATGTCGCCGATTGTGATGACCCCAGGGTTATGTTCCACGTGAATATGCTGAAGCCCTACCGGGAGCGCCCTGAAGAGGTAGTGGCCATCTGTGCACCTGAAGCAGAGGATTTAGCCGGACTTCCCTTGCCGGATGTCTTAGGGGAAAGGACTCAGTCTAAAACATGGGACAGATACACTGGGGTGAAGACCTAGGTCCCCGGGAGAGACAGCAGGTGGAGGAGTTGTTGAGGCAGCGACAGAGGATGTTTTCGGGGAGACCAGGGTACACTCACCTGGCACAACTGTTATGAACAGGTAATTCAGAACCACAATGGACATTGAAGTTCAGAGCACACAAAGTGACCTGACAATTACCAAAAACATAGGACGAGCTCTGAGACGTGGGAACTCTGCTGACCGCAATCCCTAATCCTATCACACCACACTAGAGGTAGCCGTGGATTGCGCCTAACGCTCCCTATGCAACTCGGCACAGCCTGAGAAACTAACTAGCCCTGAAGAGAGAAAAATAAGCCTACCTTGCCTCAGAGGAACTCCCCAAAGGAAAAGGCAGCCCCCCACATATAATGACTGTGAGTAAAGATGAAAATACAAACCCAGAGATGAAATAGATTTAGCAAAGTGAGGCCCGACTTACTGAATAGACCGAGGATAGGAAAGATAGCTTTGCGGTCAACACAAAAACCTACAAACCACGCAGAGGGGCAAAAAGACCCTCCGCACCGACTAACGGTACGGAGGTGCTCCCTCTGCATCTCAGAGCTTCCAGCACGCAAGAAAAACCAATATAGCAAGCTGGACAGAAAAAATAGCAAACAAAAATAACACAAGCAAAACTTAGCTTATGCAGGATAGACAGGCCACAGGAACGATCCAGGAGGAAGCAAGACCAATACTAGAACATTGACTGGAGGCCAGGATCAAAGCACCAGGTGGAGTTAAATAGAGCAGCACCTAACGACTTAACCTCATCACCTGAGGAAGGAAACTCAGAAGCCGCAGTACCACTCTCATCCACCAAAGGAAGCTCATAGACAGAACCAGCCGAAGTACCACTCTCGACCACAGGAGGGAGCTTGGCCACAGAATTCACAACAGTACCCCCCCCTTGAGGAGGGGTCACCGAACCCTCACCAGAGCCCCCAGGCCGACCAGGATGAGCCACATGAAAGGCACGAACCAGATCGGCAGCATGGACATCAGAGGCAAAGACCCAGGAATTATCTTCCTGACCATAACCTTTCCACTTAACCAGATACTGGAGTTTCCGTCTCGAAACACGAGAATCCAAAATCTTCTCCACTATATACTCCAATTCCCCTTCAACCAAAACCGGAGCAGGAGGATCAATAGATGGAACCACAGGTGCCACGTATTTCCGCAACAATGACCTATGGAACACGTTATGGATGGAAAAAGAAACTGGAAGAGTCAAACGAAAAGACACAGGATTAAGAACCTCAGAAATCCTATATGGACCAATGAAACGAGGCTTAAATTTAGGAGAGGAAACCTTCATAGGAATATAACGAGATGACAACCAAACTAAATCCCCAACACGAAGTCGGGGACCCACACAGCGCCTGCGGTTAGCGAAACGTTGAGCCTTCTCCTGTGACAAAGTCAGATTCCCTTTCCACTTCCTGCCGCCTCCAACTCAAAAATATTTCACGGATCCGCACATTCCTAAACCAAGAATCTGCAAAAACCCTAGTCCATGCCCTCATCATCTCCCGCCTTGACTACTGTAACCTCCTGCTCTGTGGCCTCCCCTCTAACACTCTTGCACCCCTCCAATCTATTCTAAACTCTGCTGCCTGACTAATCCACCTGTCCCCCCGCTATTCCCCGGCCTCTCCCCTCTGTCAATCCCTGCACTGGCTCCCCATCACCCAGAGACTCCAGTACAAAAGCCTAACCATGACATATAAAGCCATCCACAACCTGTCTCCTCCATACATCTGTGACCTCGTCTCCCGGTACTTTCCTGCACGCAACCTCCGATCCTCACAAGATCTCCTTCTCTACTCCCCTATTATCTCCTCTTCCCACAATCGCATACAAGATTTCTCTCGTGCATCCCCCCTACTCTGGAATGCTCTACCACAACATATCAGACTCTCGCCTACCATCGAAACCTTCAAAAAGAACCTGAAGACCCACCTCTTCCGACAAGCCTACAACCTGCAGTAACCACCGATTGACCAAACCGCTGCACGGCCAGCTCTACCCTCACCTACTGTATCCTCACCCATCCCTTGTAGATTGTGAGCCCTCGCGGGCAGGGTCCTCTCTCCTCCTGTACCAGTTGTGACTTGTATTTTTCAAGATTATTGTACTTGTTTTATTATGTATACCCCTCCTCACATGTAAAGCGCCATGGAATAAATGGCGCTATAATAATAAATAATAATAATAATAATAATTGTCCACTACATGAGTCCAAATCTGCTGCAACCTATCTACCACAGTATCCACACCAGGACAGTCCGAAGCCTCAACCTGCCCTGAAGAGAAATGAGGGTGGAACCCAGAATTGCAGAAAAACGGTGAAACCAAAGTAGCCGAGCTGGCCCGATTATTAAGGGCGAACTCAGCCAAAGGCAAAAAGGACACCCAATCATCCTGATCAGCAGAAACAAAACATCTCAGATATGTTTCCAAGGTCTGATTGGTTCGTTCAGTCTGGCCATTTGTCTGAGGATGGAAAGCCGAGGAAAAAGACAAGTCAATGCCCATCCTACCACAAAAGGCACGCCAAAACCTCGAAACAAACTGGGAACCTCTGTCAGAAACGATGTTCTCTGGAATGCCATGTAAACGAACCACATGCTGGAAAAACAACGGCACCAAATCAGAGGAGGAAGGCAATTTAGACAAGGGCACCAAATGGACCATCTTAGAGAAGCGATCACAAACCACCCAAATGACCGACATTCTTTGAGAGACGGGGAGATCCGAAATAAAATCCATAGAGATATGTGTCCAAGGCCTCTTCGGGACCGGCAAGGGCAAAAGCAACCCACTGGCACGAGAACAGCAGGGCTTAGCCCGAGCACAAATCCCACAGGACTGCACAAAAGAACGCACATCCCGCGACAGAGACGGCCACCAAAAGGATCTAGCCACCAAATCTCTGGTACCAAAGATTCCAGGATGACCAGCCAACACCGAACAATGAACCTCAGAGATAACTTTATTCGTCCACCTATCAGGGACAAACAGTTTCTCCGCTGGGCAACGGTCAGGTCTATTAGCCTGAAATTTTTGCAGCACCCGCCGCAAATCAGGGGAGATGGCAGACAAAATTACCCCCTCTTTGAGAATACCCGCCGGCTCAGGCAAACCCGGAGAATCGGGCACAAAACTCCTAGACAGGGCATCCGCCTTCACATTCTTAGAGCCCGGAAGGTACGAAACCACAAAGTCAAAACGGGAGAAAAACAGCGACCAACGAGCCTGTCTAGGATTCAACCGTTTGGCAGACTCGAGATAAGTCAAGTTTTTGTGATCAGTCAAGACCACCACGCGGTGCTTAGCTCCTTCAAGCCAATGATGCCACTCCTCGAATGCCCACTTCATGGCTAGCAACTCTCGATTGCCAACATCATAATTTCGCTCAGCAGGCGAAAATTTCCTGGAAAAGAAGGCGCATGGTTACATCACCGAGCAATCAGAACTTCTCTGCGACAAAACAGCCCCTGCTCCAATTTCGGAAGCATGAACCTCGACCTGGAACGGAAGCGAAACATCTGGTTGGCACAACACAGGGGCAGAAGAAAAACGACGCTTCAACTCCTGAAAAGCTTCCACAGCAGCAGAAGACCAATTGACCACATCAGCACCCTTCTTGGTTAAATCAGTCAACGGTTTAGCAATACTAGAAAAATTAGCGATGAAGCGACGATAAAAATTAGCAAAGCCCAGGAACTTCTGCAGACTCTTCAGAGATGTTGGCTGAGTCCAATCATAAATGGCCTGAACTTTAACAGGGTCCATCTCGATAGTAGAAGGAGAAAAAATAAACCCCAAAAATGAAATCTTCTGAACACCAAAGAGACACTTTGACCCCTTCACAAACAAAGAATTAGCACGCAGGACCTGGAACACCATTCTGACCTGCTTCACATGAGACTCCCAATCATCCGAGAAGACCAAAATATCATCCAAGTATACAATCAGGAATTTATCCAGGTACTCTCGGAAGATGTCATGCATAAAGGACTGAAACACTGATGGAGCATTAGAAAGCCCGAATGGCATAACCAGGTACTCAAAATGGCCTTCGGACGTATTAAATGCTGTTTTCCATTCATCGCCCCGTTTAATACGCACAAGATTATACGCACCACGAAGATCTATCTTGGTGAACCAACTAGCCCCCTTAATCCGAGCAAACAAATCAGACAGCAGCGGCAAGGGGTACTGAAATTTAACCGTAATTTTATTTAGAAGGCGGTAATCAATACAAGGTCTCAGCGAACCATCCTTCTTGGCCACAAAAAAGAACCCCGCTCCCAATGGCGACGATGACAGGCGAATATGACCCTTCTCCAAAGACTCCTTCATGTAACTCCGCATAGCGGCGTGCTCAGGTACAGATAAATTAAACAGTCGACCCTTTGGAAACTTACTACCAGGAATCAAATCGATAGCACAATCACAATCCCTATGCGGAGGTAGGGCATTGGACTTGGGCTCATCGAATACATCCCGGTAATCAGACAAGAACTCTGGGACCTCAGAAGGGGTGGATGATGATATAGACAGAAATGGAACATCACCATGTACCCCCTGTCAACCCCAGCTGGACACAGACATTGATTTCCAATCTAATACTGGCTTATGGACTTGTAGCCATGGCAACCCCAACACGACCACATCATGCAGATTATGCAACACCAGAAAGCGAATATCCTCCTGGTGCGCAGGAGCCATGCACATGGTCAGCTGGGTCCAATACTGAGGCTTATTTTTGGCCAAAGGCGTAGCATCAATTCCTCTCAATGGAATAAGACACTGCAAGGGCTCCAAGACAAACCCACAGCGCTTAGCAAACTCCAAGTCCGTCAAATTCAGGGCAGCGCCTGAATCCACAAATGCCATGACAGAATAGGAAGACAAAGAGCCGATCAAAGTAACGGACAAAAGAAATTTCGACTGTACCGTACCAATGGTGGCAGACCTAGCGAACCGCTTAGTGCGCTTAGGACAATCGGAGATAGCATGAGTGGAATCACCACAGTAGAAACACAGCCCATTCTGACGTCTGTGTTCTTGCCTTTCAGCTCTGGTCAAAGTCCTATCGCACTGCATAGGCTCAGGTTTATGCTCAGATAATACCGCCAAATGGTGCACAGATTTACGCTCGCGCAAGCGTCGACCGATCTGAATGGCCAAAGACATAGACTCATTCAGACCAGCAGGCATAGGAAATCCCACCATGACATCCTTAAGGGCTTCAGAGAGACCCTTTCTGAAAATAGCTGCCAGCGCACATTCATTCCATTGAGTGAGCACGGACCACTTTCTAAACTTCTGACAATAAATCTCTATCTCATCCTGACCCTGACATAGAGCCAGCAAATTTTTCTCTGCCTGATCCACTGAATTAGGTTCGTCGTACAGCAATCCGAGCGCCAGAAAAAACGCATCAATATTACATAATGCAGGATCTCCTGGCGCAAGGGAAAATGCCCAGTCTTGAGGGTCGCCACGTAATAAAGAAATAATAATCTTAACTTGTTGAACTGGGTCACCAGAGGAGCGGGGTTTCAAAGCCAGAAATAGTTTACAATTATTTTTAAAATTCAAAAACTTAGCTCTATCTCCAGAAAATAACTCAGGAATAGGAATTTTAGGTTCTAACATAGGATTCTGAACCACTAAATCTTGAATATTCTGTACATTTATAGCGAGATTATCCATCAAAGAGGACAGACCTTGACTGTCCATGTCCACACCTGTGTTCTGAACCACCCTGATGTAAAGGGGAAAAGAAAGACAGAACACAGTGCAAAGAAAAAAAAAATGGTCTCAGAACTTCTCTTTTCCCTCTATTGAGAAGCATTAGTACTTTGGGCCTCCAGTACTGTTATGAACAGGTAATTCAGAACCACAATGGACATTGAAGTTCAGAGCACACAAAGTGACCTGACAATTACCAAAAACATAGGACGAGCTCTGAGACGTGGGAACTCTGCTGACCGCAATCCCTAATCCTATCACACCACACTAGTGGTAGCCGTGGATTGCGCCTAACGCTCCCTATGCAACTCGGCACAGCCTGAGAAACTAACTAGCCCTGAAGAGAGAAAAATAAGCCTACCTTGCCTCAGAGAAACTCCCCAAAGGAAAAGGCAGCCCCCCACATATAATGACTGTGAGTAAAGATGAAAATACAAACCCAGAGATGAAATAGATTTAGCAAAGTGAGGCCCGACTTACTGAATAGACCGAGGATAGGAAAGATAGCTTTGCGGTCAACACAAAAACCTACAAACAACCACGCAGAGGGGCAAAAAGAC
The DNA here is from genome assembly GCF_032444005.1 of Ranitomeya imitator. Classification (NCBI taxonomy): domain Eukaryota; kingdom Metazoa; phylum Chordata; class Amphibia; order Anura; family Dendrobatidae; genus Ranitomeya; species Ranitomeya imitator. The sequence continues at coordinate 413,019 of NC_091285.1, read as the reverse complement.
CCTCCGCACCGACTAACGGTACGGAGGTGCTCCCTCTGCGTCTCAGAGCTTCCAGCACGCAAGAAAAACCAATATAGCAAGCTGGACAGAAAAAATAGCAAACAAAAATAACACAAGCAAAACTTAGCTTATGCAGGATAGACAGGCCACAGGAACGATCCAGGAGGAAGCAAGACCAATACTAGAACATTGACTGGAGGCCAGGATCAAAGCACCAGGTGGAGTTAAATAGAGCAGCACCTAACGACTTAACCTCATCACCTGAGGAAGGAAACTCAGAAGCCGCAGTACCACTCTCATCCACCGAAGGAAGCTCATAGACAGAACCAGCCGAAGTACCACTCTCGACCACAGGAGGGAGCTTGGCCACAGAATTCACAACACACAACACAAGGTTGAGACCCAGGATCAGACCCCCCTGCGACAAAACCCCTTCCGCATCCCTGAGTCTGTACGAGAGGGGATGCGACAAGAGATACAAGAGATGTTGCGTTTAGGGGTCATTGAAGAGTCAGATAGTCCCTGGGCATCCCCCGTAGTGTTAGTGCCCAAGAAGGATGGGACTACACGGTTTTGTGTAGACTATCGTAAGCTCAATGAGAAAACAGTGACGGATGCGTATCCCATGCCGCGTGTGGATGAGTTGTTAGACCGGCTGGCGGGGGCAAAGTATTTGACCACCATCGATCTATGCAAAGGCTACTGGCAGATTCCCCTTAGTCCTGACGCTATTCCCAAGTCGGCATTTGTCACCCCGTTCGGCTTATTCCAGTTTCGAGTTATGCCATTCGGGATGAAGACTGCCCCAACGACCTTCCAGAGGCTGGCTGACCGGCTTCTGAATCGTCTCCAGGACTATGCAAGTGGCTACCTGGACGACATCGCCATCTACAGTGCGACATGGGAAGAGCATCTAAATCACCTAGAGACAGTATTGGACAGGATCCACAAGGCCGGAATCACCCTGAACCCAAACAAGTGTCACGTGGGCAAAGCAGAGGTTCAGTATTTAGGGCATTGGGTGGGAAGTGGGAAACAGCGACCAGAACCAGCCAAGATTGAGGCCATAGCCAAATGGCCCACCCCACGCACTAAAACCCAGGTCATGGCTTTTCTAGGGATGGCGGGGTATTACAGGAAATTACAGCAGCGTAGCCAAGCCCCTCACTGATCTGACCCATAAGAACCAACCCCGCCAGGTAACCTGGACCCCAGAGTGTGAGGAAGCCTTCCACCAACTAAAAGATGCCCTCAACAATACCCCTGTATTGGCTACACCCGGTCCAACTAAACGTATCCTGGTTCACACAGACGCTTCTATGTTTGGATTGGGGCAGTACTGAGCCAAGTCGGGCCGCACGGCCAAGAACACCTGGTAGCTTACCTGAGTCGGAAACTACTGCCCCGTGAAGTAAGCTATGCGGCCATCGAGAAGGAGTGCCTGGCGGTAGTATGGGCACTCAAAAAGTTGCAACCAAATTTGTATGGACTACAGTTTTCCCTCCTAACGGACCATAATCCCCTAGTCTGGCTTAATCTGGTCTCCGGAGACAACACCAGATTGCTGCGGTGGAGTTTAGCCCTACAACCTCTGGACTTCACCATTCACTACAGACCCGGCAAACAAAACGGTAATGCCGATGGACTAAGTCGACAAACGGAACTTGTACCAACCCCATAAACTTCGATCATCCCCAAACCGATCCGTTAAGGATCAGACTGTGTATGCCATTCGCGTCGCTGAAAAGGGGAGCCGTGTTACGTGTTACGGAACCACTCAGCACCCAGAATATGTTGTGCAATTATATGTATGTATAATAGGTTCAATGTGAGATGCATGTCCCTAATGCATCAGCCCACAGGCTGCGCCCCTGGGCAGAGGGGACACGATATTCCCCTTTTGTCCTCCCCCCACCTTTGTAATTCCCACAGTAAATATCGGCAGGCTCTGGCCACCTGCGGCTATTGTAATGTATGTCTGGCCTGCCACTTTTCTATTGGCCTGCCCTCTGTATCTGTGTTATATATTCTGTGTCCTGTGAGTAAAGTTTTGTCAGACTGGAAATACGTGGAGAAGCAGTGATCTTTTATATGCGCCCATGTAACCAAGCAATTCCAGCCAGCATCCTTCATTCAGACTCCAGCCAAAGCAAAGTGGACCTCCTGAAACACGGGGTGATACTGAAAGAGGTAGCCCAGCTTGGTAGACCCCGTTATATAAGGAATCTGATAGCGTGGGATAAAACCAGTCTGAGAGCAAAGCTGAAGTAAATGATGTATTTAAACAAAACAGAAATGCAAACAGAGCTACAAAGATATTCCTGCAATTGTAACGAGATGCTCAGCACAATATAGTAAATCACAGCACAGTGAATAGCGGGACGCGACCGCTAATATGAACCAGTCCAGCAAGGATATGACGAGGGAGCAAGCAAGACACTTGACAAGGAAGTCCAGTAGGTTATTAGTGTAAACGCACACAGTACTTAAACTTCCAGCAAAACTTGAATCATACGTGCGCACAGCACTTGTTTGTGGAAGGTCAGTAATATGCAGATGGTGCGTTGAGCATGAAGTCCTGAGAAAGAGGATGAAGGGAAAAAGAGGGAGAGCGCTATCTAAGCGTAGTAGATGAGTAAAACTCTCTTGGTGAGAGAAGCACAACTTGAATCTTGCTCACCTGCTGTGGTTGTGCAAAGAGGCACCACACTGGGAAAAGTTTAGCAAACAAGGGAAATCCTTCCACAGGTGTGCTGCCCGTCACAGCAGTTCCAGAGGTGAGAGCCAGCTGAAAGGGGCGAGGCAGACCACCGAGTAGTGAGCAGCTGAAGCAGGGAGTTCACCAGACCACAGGCAGAAGCTCAGGAGCCAGCAGCACAAAATACTGAGGCACAGAAGAACACATGACTTGGACTTACATAATCAGGACAGACTGGAAGTTCCATGACAGGGTGAGATCCAAGACTCCATCTTGGATCAGGGCGAATAGGAACAAGGGAAGTCCAGAATCCTTACACCACGCTACCCTGAAGCAATTTCCCAGAGATACTCCTCCGCAAAAAGTTTAGCCTGCGAATTGGTCCATGTCTTTTCCCGGACAGGTTTACCTAAGGAGATCCTGACTAACCAGGGAACATCTTTTATGAATAAAGTGATGAGGGAGTTATGCAAGGTCCCGCAAATCTCACTGTTGAGGACTTCAGTGTATCATCCTCAGACAGATGGCCTTGTCGAAAGGATCAATAAAACACTGAATAGCATGCTCAGGAAAGCTATAAAAAAGAACGGTAGAGACTGAGTCTGTCTCTTACCATTGTAAGGGGCCACAGACACTGTCTTATTCCCCAAGCACATCCCGTTCAAACCTTGGTAAATGTTGACTGTATTTCACTATATGCTTCTTAATTCTGCAATAAGGGAATATTGTATATAATTATATATATATATCTATATATATAATTGTCTAAGGGTTTTTCCGTCTGTCTGTCTGTCTGTCTTTCTGTCTGTCTGTCTGTCCTGGAAATCCCACGTCCCTGATTGGTCAAGGCCGCCAGGCCTCGACCAATTAGCGACGGGCACAGCATGGCGACGATGATGTCATAAAGGTTGCCTTGACCAATCAGCGACGGGCACAGTCTGCCGCGAATTCGCCTCGACCAATCAGCGACGGGCACAGTATCGACGTAGATGTCATAATGGTTGCCATGGCGACGATGATGTCATAAAGGTTGCCTCGACCAATCAGCGACGGGCACAGTCTGCCGCGAATTCTGGAATCATCATTGTCCATATACTACGTGGGCATGCATATTCTAGAATACCCGATGCGTTAGAATCGGGCCACAATCTAGTATATATATATATATATTTCTGATGCTGCTATTTACATATATTTATATGTTGTGTAGATAGGGAGAGTATAGTACCTCAAGTTGAATACTAGATGGGGGTACAATAGTGTACATAGTTTACATAGGAGGAGCTAACCGTGGGTAAGATAGAAGGTTTTCTGTTTCTAGTCAGTAGGGGCCATAGAGCCCAGTCAGGGAGGTCAGCTCCGCAACATTTAAGAAAAGGGCCCAGCCGTCCAGGGCCAGTGGGTCAGAAGGTTACAGCAGAAGGTTACAGCAGAATAGAATGCAGATCGCTCCAAGATGTGGCAGCTTTCTACATGGGTAGATGCCCTCCTGCCTGGACAAAACAGACAAGGGAACTCCTGAAGGTGGTGAAGCTGAACTGGGAGGATGCTGTGGTCAACACAGGATGAACTGGGAAAGAGCACAGGGAAAGTGAAGGATGTGAACGGTGCAGAACTCTGTGTTGATGCTGTAACTGATGTCAGTAAAGTGGAGGCAATTCAAACATGGCCGAGACCGTTGTCCAAGAAACAAGTTATAGCCTTCCTGGGGATCGTGGGATACTACAGGAGGTTCATCCTAAACTTTGCCATGATGGCCGTGCCCCTGGCTGACCTCCTTAAGGGGACAAAATCCATAATGGTCAAATGGTCTGAAGAGGCAGAGACGGCCTTTCAACAAATTAAAGGAGCTCTGTGTAAGCAACCAGTTCTGGTGGCCCCTGACTTTAAGAAAGAGTTTAGTCTCCAAACAGACGCCTCAGATGTCGGGATAGGAGCAGTACTTTCCCAGGAGGTACTCGGAGAGGAGCATCCTGTTCCCTACCTGAGTAGGAAGCTGCATCATGTGAGAAGAATTACTCGGTCGTGGAAAAGGCGTGCTTGGCTATAAAGTAGACGGTGGACACATTACGGTACAATCTGTTAGGATGTACGTTTCGATTGGTATCCAACCATGCCCCAATCAGATGGATGAGAGAAAACAAAGGGGAAAAAATGCTAGGGTCACCCATTGGTTCTTAGCCCTACAAGATTTCAACTTCCATGTAAAGCATAGAGCAGGGAAGCTGCATGGTAATGCTGATGCCCTCTCGAGAATCCCTTGTCTGGTAGGAGAAAGTGCCAAGCCCCACGGCTTTAGGCAGAGAGGGGAGGTATGTAGTGTGGCTAATGGTCGCATAGTCGATGGGACGTATGTGTCACAGAGATGGTTGCGCTCTGTGATATAAACTGAAGTATTTTCTTTAATGCATGTAAGCACTAAGAGGTTTGTTTGGTGCACCTGGGACCGGGTTGCAGGTAGCTATGAGAGATCGGCGGGTCTGGCTACCCACATACCTCACCCCTGGGTGCGGTTACAGCTTATATAATGGAGGCTATTGCTTGTCACATGGTTTGTGTGTCGGGATGGTGAAGGCCTCCTGTGTGTTTGGCTCCAGACCAAGCCTGAGTACTGGACATTACCCCAGCCTGTGTGCCCTCAGGCCTGGCAGAGCAGAGCCCTGCAAAATACATTTATACTTTGTTTTGCCTGATCTAAAGGCTGTTTACTTTCTGTTGTTGCTTCTGAGGTTTGTGAAGGAATAAACCCACATGAACTTTTAAAGGAACGTGCCTTTTGTTTTTCTCCCATCGCACCTGACTGAGTACAACCCCTACAGTATAGATAACAGTCTATGCCTCCTGGCTTACTGAAAATAGATGTTTGAATAATTAAGATTAACAGTCCCCTTAATAAAAAAATATACAAAATGATTTTGCAAACCTCGCTGTGGATTAAGTATAAAATGTAATAGTTTTGTTCCTTTTGTTCTGTGAATCACACTCTTGAAAGCTATACGTTACCAGAAACCAGGCATCCAATCGGCGTGTAAAAATTGATTGGTGGTGCCAGCAAGTAGTTCTTGGGTTATCGTCAAGTTAGCAGTGCACATACCGGGGTATATATGTATTTGCATGTGTTGGAATCGGAGGTGTATATACACCATACGTTCACTTTTAGCTCGCCAATAACCGGCCTAATAACGGTAGCAGCCGCAGCCTCATTCGTTAATTGTTGGTCAATTGTGTATTGTCCTGAAGATAGGGGACCGGAGAGGGCTGCTCGAAACAAAAAGATAACAGCGTGGTGGGTTTAGCATGACCCCCCTGGCTGTGGTCTTTGACAATTGGTGGCAGTGGTGGGATCTGTGGGATCTTTCCAGTGTCATCCTTTGACACCCTGGATCCCAGCTGTACCCTTGATGTAGAAGAGTCTCGTTCCCTTGATACCAGCAGCCTTTGATCAGAGATGGTGCATGTCAAGGAATGCACTGGAGAGATCACTCAGAATCCCACCGCTTACCACCAAATGTCAAAGATCGCAGCCAGAAGGGGGGTCGTAACTGACCCACCAAGCTGTTTTTGTCTTGAACAGCTCTCTGCTGCCCCTGTTGTCTGGACAATTACGTGATTGGTTGATGATTAAAGGAGGAGTCAACTGGCTGTTTTCACTAATAGACTGGAAACTACTTAATAGAATCTAACTGTGAGCATCTGGCACATACACCTTCAATTCCCTTGTGTTGAATATGTGTATATACCCCCAGTACGGTCACTGTTAACTCCACGGTAACCCAAGAACTATGCGCTGCCACCACCACCGGTCGTTTTTTATATACAGGCCTACTGGACGCCTGGTTCTGGTAGCATATGGCTTTGGGGTGTGGTTTACAGAACAAAGGGAATAGAACTATCAAATTTTCTACTTTATCCAGAACAATAGGCAGGGTTTATAAAAAGAACACATAAGTGCAGCGCCCCAGAGACCTGGTCGTTGCAGTATGGCCCCAAGGCGAGTAGCGGTACGTCCGATGGCACTAAGGAGTTCTCCTGACCAGGTATCACCAGAACACATTACACTTCACACTCCGGCCACTAGGGGGAGAAAAAGGCTTTATTTATTGGGCCACTCCTCACACTGGTAAAACTAGGGGCTGGGGAGGAAGTTAGTCAGAAGCTGACTGGGTTGGAACCAGGCAACATCCCGTGGCAGGGGGTGTTGTGGGGAGAAGACACAGGGGGGTCCCTGTCAGGCGTGGGAACCTGGCAGGTGCCTAGTGACAGAACAGAACTTTACGGAACCGCGCCTGCACACCTTGCGGCGGTATCCTAAGGAAGAGACAAGAGGGGAAGAATATTGTGGAACAGTGTAAACGAGATCAGCACAAAGGAGAGCCAGTAAGAGTCGTGCCGAGAGAGGAAGGCAACATCTTACTGAGGCGCGTAGTCGGTGGCCAGATCACCGTAGGAGTAACTGACTTCACGCATTACTTCAAATTCTGCTGGACAGTTGATTATACGTTGGCTGTCTACCTTCTACACCTACGAAGACATAGGGGGCAACATTGGGAGAGGGGCGTCTCTAGGGTCCCGGAAGACCTCCAAGCCTTCCCGTCAAACGGGTAGCGTCCTAGCCATAACATATCTGGGGGACGTTAGAAACTAGCAACATCTGGAACCAAAGAACGAGAGAGAGAGAGCTGTAGAGAACGAACGAAAGAGAACAGCAGTTGTGAGGACTATTCCGAATGCTCAGCAGGGTAGGACTACAACACACAGGCGCTATTGGTAGGCAACGATTTCCATCTGCGAGGGAAACTCTGGATGTGCCCATCGGACCGGCCGGTCTCTGATAGCCCGGTTGAACGTGCTCTGGACTGAGTGTATTGAAGCCTTCAGTAAAAGGTAAAGAGACTGCAACCCTGTGTCTTCGTCATTGCCTGCACCTCACACCATCACCATCCACCTCACTGGGAAGCCCTGGGGACAACATACTTCACCTGTGGGAAGGTATACCATCCAGCTGCCATTCCATCACCCCAGCGGACCCCACAGCAGCGTCGGTCACCCTGACCGAACACCACAGGTGGCGTCACGAACTCCTGACAGACTATACCACCACCTTCATTGGACGCCCCTTAGCAGGGTCGAGGACCGGGTCTAGCCACCGTGACAGCCTCAGAACCGAACCAGAGAGGCCCGGTACCGAAACGTCGTGGCCCTGTGTCTGGGGGCGCTCCAACTTGGCGTCACGAACAGGATCGTACTTAAGCCTGAGAAGCAGGTCATGTGTGCCTTGGAACTGTGATTGAAACGTGTTGGATTGTGATTTATTACAAAGACTGTGTACTGCTATTGCCGCAAGATTCCCGCCAAAACCGCTGCCATTGCCGCGCCACGAGGAGCGCAGGAGAAGAAGAAGGGCATGGAAGTGGGCATGAGTAAGCTGGAGAGCGTGAAGGATAATGGCCGCCCAGTCTAAGTATTGTTGTGTCCTGAGGGCGGGCCCGTCAGCCGCTGAGGTCCGCCTTCTGATCCTCTACGGAGGGTGGGGACAGTGCGGACGGGGCCGCCCCCGAAAGAGAGGTCGAGAAGAAGACGCAGAGGAAGCGACAAAGATGGCGATTCCCAGGCGACCGCATGGAGACGACCCGGCCAGGCGCAGGCCTGTATCGCCGGCAACGGCCCCGGAGTTGCCGCCGCTGCAGGACCTCACTACTGTGCAGCTGCCCGAAGGGAAGCCCGGAGGTCGGATGCCTGATGGCTGGGAGGCCGCCGCCGAGGCTCGGCGGCTGGCACGCTATCTGGAGGCCCGTGCCCGAGTGAGTTCCCGGTTGGGCCACCCGACGGAGATCCGTCTGTCCCCTGTGTCTCCTCCTCCACCCACACTGGCTACGTTGGAATCTTACACCCGACCAGGGAGTTGTGTCCCGCAGGAGCGGGACTTAAGGATCCTGTCGGTGACGGAGCACCAGCGACGCCTAGTGGCGGGTTGGAGAAAACAACCGCGGCCTGTGGAGGTGATAGACCTCACTGCAGAGGAGAAGGTTCCGCCGTCGCACTGGGGAGTGGTGGTCTTTTACAACCCCAGAGAGGAGATGGGGGTGATCCAAGAGATCGGAGAACCCCTGCAGGTCCATGTGGATCGGAAGGAAGTGGAGCCCCGCTCTGGGACGTGGGAGGAGACCCGTGAACTGAGGCCAGGTGATGCAGTGACCTATACCCGGTGGCGGAGGGAGGCCGGCTGGGTGGCCAGGGGTGTCCAGTTGTGCACGGCCCTACAGGTGGAAGCTGGAGCTCCAGAGGAAGGAGTCCCTGTGGAGGATCACCAAGCAGGCCCGGTCCCGCGAACAACGGCGGAGGCCACCCGTGGCCAACGGAAGGGCGTGGTCTGTGAGGTAAGGCCACAACCTCCGCAACCTCCATTACAGCATTAAACCTCGGAGACCTGAACATATGTAAATAGTTAACTGTTCCTGCTGCTATCTCCAAACCCGTCCAGGGTTAACTCCTAGGGATCCCTTTGTTGACCCGGATCCCTATTGTTTTCTATTGTTTGCCTTTTTCTACTGTTTTTCTATGTTGCACAAGTTCATCATTGTTAAAGACTGCCAAATCATGGACTGTGAATGATTCACAAACTGGCCTTGTAAATAGTTGCACCTTCTTAAAGGTGCCCCCTACTGGTTTTATAAGTCAAAGAAGACTTTGTGAAGACTTTGTGAAGACTTTGCGAAGACTTGCTGCAGAAAGACTTGTTTGCCGAAAAGAGAATCTGCACAGAGACTTGGGTCCCTCTTAAAGGGAATGTTTGATGATTGTTTTACTAAAACATTAATAATGTTGAAGGATTTAGAAAGTTTTGATAATGTTAATAAAGATTGAGGACAGGAAAGTCTGAAGTGAGCCCGTAGGGGTTAGAGAAAGAGTCCTCCTGTGAGATGTAGAAAGATGGTCGGCGCAATGGCAGTAGGCTCAGCCAAGGAGCTAGGCGGTCCTGCATTGGCGAAGTGAAAACGGAAAATAAGGTTGAGTTATTGTAGTACTTGATAGTAGGCCTTTAGTGGGTTCAGCTTATACGCCTTTAAAGGAAGAGTTAGGTTAATGTTCGAAAATTTTTGGACTTAGTAGAATACCCGGCTGGGTACAGAGAGTTATTTATAGTCTAAACGTTATTTAAAAAAAATATTTAAAACTGTTATTTTGGTTTGTAACGTTCAAGTGTCCTTACCTCCCATAAAGGGAAGCACCTTTCCTATTTATTGTTCTTAGCATTTAAAAATTTTGTATGTCTTTCACTGCATTATATTGTTGTTCTTCTTCCCAGTCCAGGAGTACTGGATTTAACCGGGGGGGGGAGTGCAGCGCCCCAGAGACCTGGTCGTTGCAGTATGGCCCCAAGGCGAGTAGCGGTACGTCCGATGGCACTAAGGAATTCTCCTGACCAGGTATCACCAGAACACATTACACTTCACACTCCGGCCACTAGGGGGAGAAAAAGGCTTTATTTATTGGGCCACTCCTCACACTGGTAAAACTAGGGGCTGGGGAGGAAGTTAGTCAGAAGCTGACTGGGTTGGAACCAGGCAACATCCCGTGGCAGGGGGTGTTGCGGGGAGAAGACACAGGGGGGTCCCTGTCAGGCGTGGGAACCTGGCAGGTGCCTAGCGACAGAACAGAACTTTACGGAACCGCGCCTGCACACCTTGCGGCGGTATCCTAAGGAAGAGACAAGAGGGGAAGAATATTGTGGAACAGTGTAAACGAGATCAGCACAAAGGAGAGCCAGTAAGAGTCGTGCCGAGAGAGGAAGGCAACATCTTACTGAGGCGCGTAGTCGGTGGCCGGATCACCGTAGGAGTAACTGACTTCACGCATTACTTCAAATTCCGCTGGACAGTTGATTATAAGTTGGCGGTCTACCTTCTACACCTACGAAGACATAGGGGGCAACATTGGGAGAGGGGCGTCTCTAGGGTCCCGGAAGACCTCCAAGCCTTCCCGTCAAACGGGTCGCGTCCTAGCCATAACATATCTGGGGGACGTTAGAAACTAGCAACATCTGGAACCAAAGAACGAGAGAGAGAGAGCTGTAGAGAACGAACGAAAGAGAACAGCAGTTGTGAGGACTATTCCGAATGCTCAGCAGGGTAGGACTACAACACACAGGCGCTATTGGTAGGCAACGATTTCCATCTGCGAGGGAAACTCTGGATGTGCCCATCGGACCGGCCGGTCTCTGATAGCCCGGTTGAACGTGCTCTGGACTGAGTGTATTGAAGCCTTCAGTAAAAGGTAAAGAGACTGCAACCCTGTGTCTTCGTCATTGCCTGCACCTCACACCATCACCATCCACCTCACTGGGAAGCCCTGGGGACAACATACTTCACCTGTGGGAAGGTATACCATCCAGCTGCTATTCCATCACCCCAGCGGACCCCACAGCAGCGTCGGTCACCCTGACCGAACACAACAGGTGGTGTCACGAATTCCTGACAGACTATACCACCACCTTTATTGGACGCCCCTTAGCAGGGTCACGACCGGGTCCAGCCACCGTGACAGCCTCAGAACCGAACCACAGAGGCCCGGTACCGAAACGTCGTGGCCCTGTGTCTGGGGGTGCTCCATATACATACATGTATACACACATACATATAGTATATATATACAATACAGCATGTACAGTTGCGTAAAATAAAACATATTAACAGAGAAACTTATTCTGCTGGCCATAGAGATGACTAAGTTAGTGGATGGAAGCAATCCAGTTGAAAACATCTGGTTAACATGGAACAAGCCTTCATTGATAACTATCTTCCTTAGCATTGGTCACAGATTATAATTCACCTTGACTTTTTATCAGCACCTAAGTTACACCCACACCTCCCCACTTGCTGACCTCACGTAGGCCGGGTTGTGGGATGTCCCCAGCCCTTCATGATTTTATGAAATTCCCAACATTAATGATATTTTCACTCCAGACGACTGCAGGAGTTCGGGATTGCCGCCATATTTTTTATCTGGAATTTACCTTTCAAAAGATAGTAAACATGACATAGCTGGTGTCAGGGATCTGGTTACTATTGATTTGGGGCTTATAGGCAAGGTGGCACAATTATGAAAAAATATGCATATTCTTTCCGATTAGTCCTTAAATTGAAAATGTATCTTCCATTAATATCAGAGTTATACAAACCCCCATATTCATAATTTTCCACCAGTGCCTCTGTGTCTGGTTGTAGATGTAACATTTCTCCTGAAGGGAACACCTCAGGATGTTTTTCCTGGGGACAAAGGAGACATCTCCACTTCTCTATTTATGGGTAAACACATGTTCTTTTTAATCTGAGTCCCAGGATCCCTGTAGGGATACTTGGCTTCAAAAGGGATTTTAATTACGGTAGATTTGTCACTTCCCACGTATACGTAATTTACCCATTTCCCTATGTCCATTGTGCAATTCTATTTCTAGGAGACTAAGAATGTAAGCTCTTTTTCCTACTGAAATTCTGTGTGAGGGAGGGGATCAAGGACGCCTCACTAGTGGCTTTAAGGATCTTAATATTTTCTATTATTATTATTATTATTATTATTATTATTATTATTATTTATTTATATAGCACCATTGATTCCATGGTGCTGTACATGAGAAGGGGTTACATACAAGTTACAAATATCACATACAGTAAACAAACTAACAATGACGGACTGATACAGAGGGGCGAGGACCCTGCCCTTGCGGGCTTACATTCTACAGGATTATGGGGAAGGAGACAGTAGGTTGAGGGTTGCAGGAGCTCCGGTGTTGGTGAGGCGGTAGCTCCGGTGTTGGTGAGGCGGTAGCTCCGGTGTTGGTGAGGCGGTAGCTCCGGTGTTGGTGAGGCGGCAGCTCTGGTGTTGGTGAGGCAGCAGCGGTGTCAGTGCAGGCTGTAGGCTTTCCTGAAGAGATGAGTTTTCAGGTTCCGTCTGAAGGATCCGACTGTGGTTGATAGTCGGACGTGTTGGGGCAGAGAGTTCCAGAGGATGGGGGATATTCGGGAGAAGTCTTGGAGGCGATTGGATGAGGAGCGAATAAGTGTGGAGGAGAGAAGGAGGTCTTGGGAGGACCGGAGATCACGTGAGGGAAGATATCGAGAGATTAGTTCAGAGATATATGGAGGAGACAGGTTGTGGATGGCTTTGTAGGTCAGTATTAGCAATTTGAACTGGATACGCTGAGGGAATGGGAGCCAGTGAAGAGATTTGCAGAGGGGGGAAGCGGAGGAGTAGCGAGGAGAGAGATGGATTAGTCGGGCAGCAGAGTTAAGGATGGACTGGAGAGGTGCAAGGGTGTTAGCAGGGAGGCCACAGAAAAGGATGTTGCAGTAGTCAAGGCGGGAAATGATGAGGGCGTGTACAAGCATTTTAGTAGATTGGGGGTTGAGGAAAGGACGGATCCTGGAGATATTTTTGAGCTGGAGGCGACAGGAGGTGGAAAGGGCTTGGATGTGTGGTTTGAAGGACAGGGCAGAGTCGAAGGTTACTCCGAGGCAGCGGACTTTGGGTACAGGGGAAAGCATGATGTCATTGACTGCGATAGATAGGTCAAGTAAGGAAGATTTGTGGGATGGAGGAAAGATGATGAGTTCAGATTTGTCCACATTGAGTTTGAGGAAGCGAGAGGAGAAGAAGGAGGATATGGCTGATAGGCACTCTGGGATTCTGGACAGCAGAGCGGTGACGTCTGGGCCAGAGAGGTAGATCTGAGTGTCGTCAGCATAGAGGTGGTACTGGAATCCATGGGACTTTATGAGTTGTCCCAAGCCAAGTGTATAGATTGAGAAGAGTAGGGGTCCTAGAACAGAGCCTTGGGGGACTCCAACAGAGAGAGGGTGGGATGAGGAGGTAGTATGGGAGTGGGAGACGCTGAATGTGCAGTTGGAAAGGTACGAGGCGATCCAGGATAGGGCGAGGTCTTTGATGCCAAAGGAGGAGAGCATCTGCAGTAGGAGGCAGTGGTCAACTGTGTCGAAAGCAGAGGACAGGTCTAGAAGGAGAAGTACAGAGTATTGTCCAGTAGCTTTGGCGGTAAGTAGGTCGTTAGTGATTTTGGTCAGGGCAGTCTCAGTTGAGTGATGGGGGCAGAATCCAGATTGTAGATTGTCGTACAACAAGTTAGATGAGAGGTGGGAGGAGAGTTTAGCATGGACGTGCTGCTCCAGGAGTTTGGAAGCAAATGGGAGCAGCGATATTGGGCGATAGCTGGACATAGCAGTTGGATCGAGGGTTGGCTTTTTAAGGATAGGCGTGATAGTGGCATGTTTGAACGCAGAGGGGAAGGTGCCAGAAGTTAGTGATAGGTTGAAGAGGTGGGTTAGGGATGGGATAAGTGTGGTGGTGAGGTTGGGGAGGAGGTGGGATGGGATGGGGTCGAGCGCACAGGTGGTGAGGTGGGATTTGGAGAGGAGACAATTAAGTCCCCCTTCAGTGATGATGGATAGGGAGGTTATGGGGTTTGGGCATTGGTCTGGTATACAAAGGGGTTGTGGTGGTTGAACAATAAAGTCTTGCCTTGTCTGGTCGATCTTATTTTTAAAGTGTGTGGCAAAGTCCTCAGCCGAGATGAGGGAGGTTGGAGGGGGCAGTGGGGGGCGGAGGAGGGAGTTAAATGTTTTGAATAACTGTTTGGGGTTGTGGGATAGGGAAGATACGAGGGTTGTGAAGTAGGCCTGTTTAGCAGAGGTGAGTGCAGATTTAAAAGTGAGTGTTGCTTGTTTGAATACAGTGAAGTCGTCTTGCGAGTGTGTTCTCTTCCAACGCCGCTCCGCAACCCTGGACACTTGCCTTAGCTTTTTGGTGGTGTTATTATGCCAAGGTTGTCTATTGATACGTCGTGCTCTGCCATGGACGAGAGGGGCAACCGTGTCAATAGCTGATGCGAGAGTGGCATTGTAGAAAGCAGCGGCACTGTCTGTGTCATGGAGTGAGGATATGGATGCCAGTGGTAGGATGGAGTCAGAGAGTGTGTGGGTGTCTAGGTGTGCAAGGTTTCTGCGTGGGTGAGCATGTTGCTGGATATGGATGATTGGTGAGGAGGACAGGGATGAGAAGGTGAGCAGATGGTGGTCGGATAGAGGGAGAGGGGAGGTGGTGAAGTTAGATAGAGAGCAGAGACGGGTGAATACCAGGTCTAGTGTATGCCCATCCGTGTGGGTGGCTGCGGAGGACCACTGAGTAAGTCCAAAGGATGAGGTAAGGGACAGAAGTTTGGAGGCTGTTGACTGAAGGGTATCAATGGGGATGTTGAAGTCACCCATGATGATGGTGGGAATGTCAGCAGAGAGAAAGTGAAGAAGCCAGGTGGAGAATTGGTCAATAAAGGCAGTGGCCGGGCCCGGAGGTCGGTATATGACGGCCACTTGGAGGTTGGAGGGAGAGTAGATGCGGACAGAATGGACTTCAAAAGAGGGGAGGATAAGGGAGGGAAGAGGTGGGATTGGGTTAAAGGTGCAGTTTGATGAAAGGAGAAGACCCACTCCTCCACCATGTTTGTTGCCGGGACGAGGGGTGTGGGTGAAGTGGAGGCCTCCGTAACACAGCGCAGCAGGGGAGGCGGTGTCGGAGGGTGTTAGCCATGTTTCTGTGAGGCCAAGGAAGGCAAGATTGCGGGAGAGAAAAAGGTCGTGAATCACATGAAGCTTATTGCAGATTGAGCGGGCATTCCAGAGTGCTCCAGAGAGAGGGAGCAGGGGGGTGGGCGTCAGGGGCACGGGTTTTATGTTGGAAAGATTGCGGAAGTTCATGTTGGATAGGGAGTGATAGGAGGGAGTAGTAATGGGAGGTATGAGATGTGGGGGTCTAGGGATGGGAGATATATCTCCAGCAGTGAGGAGAAGGAGAGAGAGAGAGCAGGTGGGAGAAAGAGAGTTGCCGACTTGTTTTATGTGTTTGTTGGACAGATTTGAGGTTGAGGAGCAGGTCAGCAGGGGAGGACAGGTGGGGAGGTAAGAGGGAAGAGGAGATGATTATTAGGTTAGGGAGTGCTGGGATTTGTGATAGCGAAGGAGGGAGAGGACTAGTGGAGCAAACACTGTAGGGGCATAGGTAAACATGACAAAGAAGTAAGATGGGTTATTAAAAAAGCTAGATCCAAGTAATAAGAAGTGTTTACTCGGAAGACACACCCAGAAGAAAGAGAACATAGAGTGGGGTCCTGACTCCTGCCGTGACTAACTGCCGTTGAAATAACTGCGGCGTCTGTATGCTTAGCTGCCGTGATGCTTTGCTGCAAGGGATGCGCGTGCCTGACCCCACACGCGTGCACCCCTTAAGATGCTACTAAATTTATAGGACTGACTAAAGGATCAGGTGAGAGGGATTGTGGGTCCTTATTTGGGATAAATTAGCAATTGGCCAACACCCCGGGGGAGGTTACAAGATCAAAGGCACTAGACCTGGCTGCAAACATATGCTCTAACACCTTGAACACAATAATGTCTCCTGTGACCCCAGCATGGATGGACAGCAGTAAGTAATACAATGCAACAAATGCATTTAGCATACAGTCAACAGGCACATTAAAGGGAAAGGTGCAGGATTAGGGGCGGCAGATAACAGCGAGTAGCAGAGATGTTCGTACCTGTATGAAGAGATGACAAAGCACTTTTTTTTCACCCGTTTCCCCTTTTACAGTGGCGGACATACTGTGGAGGAGAGCTATAAGATCAAATACTTAATTAACCTCAAGACATAAGAGGTTGAGAGAAGCGACCCATAATGTGTATTGTTTAACCTTACAAGCTTTCTTAGATTTAAAAGTGAGACCCTAAAGATGGCTGCCATTTCCTGTCTCAGCATACCATGCGGCTGCCTGGCTGGTATCCAAGATGACGCCCACCTTGATGACCTCATGGATCCACCCACAGTGACACCCACCTTGATGACCTCATGGACCAACCCACCCTGATGACCTCATGGATCCACCCATGGACTTGCTCATTGCCCAACCCACTAACCAATGGAATGCATCCGATCACTCCCATTCTAGAGCTAACCGAGCCCCCCTTACAGGGGGTATATAACCTTGTGATTTGCCTGAATAAAGCCCTTGGAGCTGAGCCATAGATTGATCAAGGAGAGTTTACATCTGACTGTGTGTGTCATTTGTTTATTTCTTTGGTGCACCTGATCAATATACATTAGGCCAGGAGTAGGCAACGAGTGAACATATATATATATATATATTGTTCAACCTAACAATTTGGCGCCCAACGTGGGGCCAGCAGAGGAAGAGCCCTGAACCCTGAGGACCGGCGACTGGAACGGCAGAACGCGCTGAATACCCCGAACGTGGAGACTGATCACCTCCTTATCAGAACACGGTAAGTCTGCTGATTTTTATAATCTGTAGTCTTTACCTTGTGTCCTTCGGGGTATCCTGTGCAGATTGCCTGACCGTGTCCGGTTTTCTTGGTATCTGTAAGACGGCAGAAGGGTCTCTCCGCTGCTGGTCATTTAATTGCAAGAACCGTCACATGTTTTAGTTGCCTACTGCCTGTTATGTGTTGTGAGGAGGGGAGATGACTGGTAGTTAAAACAGGAAAAGCAGGTTTTTAGAAAAGAAAAGAGAGAGGGAAAAAAAAAAAAAAATTATTTTTGTCTGTGGTACAGTAAGTACATGGTTGTCGCCTGTGATAAGATTTTCAGTTCTGTATAAGAGAGACTAGGACCTTGAGTGATTGACTCGGCCTAGGGGGGCCCGGTACAACTTGGAGTGAGATGACTCAGTTTCGGTGCCTAATAAATTGTGTAGCGGCTCATTACAACTTGGAGTGAGATGACTCAGTTCGAGCCAAATAAATAAATTTATAGTTTTTTTTGCCCCGTGGCATCGAGTGAGTTGACTCTGCACGGGGACTGGTAAGTTGGGGAGCAATTTGACTAAGTAGGGAATAATTGGTTTGTAAACTACGGAACACGGAAGTCAAACAGGGACCACGTGACAAGAGGGAGTAGGAACTGAGTACTGCAGACTCAGTTCCCGTTAGAATCTCAGGTTTGAGTCATCTCCCCCGTCTTATTGTTTGTTTGGTGTTTGTTATCTTGATAGAGATATAGATATCTATAGAAAGATGGAGAAATTAATGCAGTTCTGCCGTATTGGCACTAAGCCAAATTCAGATGGCAAGATAGACCCGTGTACATTAGTAGCGACTCGTGAAGGGAAGAGTCATGTTAAACAATGTAAAAAGCTTATGAAGTTGTGTGGAATGCCAGAAGGGGGGAGGTTACAGCCCCTGGAGTGGAAGATTATCTTGAAAGAAAGAAAAGGTATCCTAGAAGATAATGGATTGTTGTCTACTGCTAGGGCATGGGAGAGAGTCTCTGAAAGTCTGTATAGAGAAAATTGGGTAGAAGAGGAAAGGAATAAAAAGGGCAGAGTTTTGAGTTATGTGTATTATAAAAATATATCCTGTGAGGGGCCACCACCTTATAATGGTGGCCCAGAGCCATGTGCTAACCCTGACGGCGGCCATTTTGTGAATGGCAAATGTGTTAGTGCTGATGGCGGCCATTTTGTGAATGGCAAATTTGTTAGTGCTGGTGGCGGCCATTTTTTGGATGACAAAGATACTAGTTCTAGTAGCAGTCATTCTGTGGTTAGCAAAAGTGATGCTCCTGGTGGTGAACATCTTAGTCTAAGGCTACACACCACATCACCAAACCCTTGTTACCCAGTAATGACTACTAATGGCCAATACTATATTCCTTCGGGAAGTGAACAGGCTGTACCCATGTTTCCTGTCTCAGTGGTTTCCAATGGGGCACCGACCCTTTCCCCTATCTCTCCTGTCGTGAATCCAGTTATCCTCCCACCTGGATCGTCCCCGGCACCGACCCTTTCTACTGTCACTTCCACTACCAATTTAGCCGCACACCCACACGAGATGCTCCAAGCAACGGCCTCTCCTCCCAATGCTTCCACTACAACAGCACTCTCACGCAGTGTACCTAACCCTATACCCGGTACCTCACAGGCTCTCTCGCAGCCAAGCGTACACCTGTATGGGACGGTGGCAACTGTATCAAGGGGGGGCTCAATCTGGGAGGGGGGTACCAATAGCACAGGAAACACAAAGGGGAGGGAATGTTGGCAACCTGTTTTTGAAAAAGAACTTCCTGAGGGACCCTTGTTAGTGGTGGGAAAGGGTGACATAACAACAATGGAGACAGACGCTATTGTTAATGCTGCCAATTCTCGGTTAGAGCATAATGGAGGTGTAGCTAGAGCTATAGTGGAAGCAGGAGGGGCGACTATTCAAGCAGACAGCCAAATCATTGTTGAGTCACGTGGTCAGATAGCTGTTGGGGACATAGCGGTTACTAAAGCTGGCAATCTTCCGTGTAGAATGATCATACATGCTGTGACCCCTACTTTTGACCCTATTCATCCAGACGTTAGTGCTCAACAACTTCGTGCAACAATAACTCGCATTTTAGAGTATGCGAATATTAGTGAGCAAATTGAGACCTTGACAATCCCCGCCATTGGTGTTGGCATTTACGGTTTCCCTGTTCATGCATGTACAAGGGAAATTGTTGGAATTATAATAAACAAGTGTAGCCCCCCAAGCATTTGCTGTCTGTCTGAAATCAGGTTAATTAGTAATGAGGACAGGACTGTTAAAGCTTTTAAGACTGCCTGCATCACCTGGACCCCACACCATGATACTGGAGCTGCCCAAATAGAGCCCCTCATTCCAGGACTGTTACCTCCTCCTGCTCCTCATACTCAAGGGATTGCATCTGTACTCCCGGTGCCATCTCTACTCCCGCCTCAGGTGCCACCACCAACAGTGCCAATGCTCATGTCTGAGGAGCCCACCCTCTACGTCAAGTTTACCCCCCAGCAAGCTGCTACTCTGTTGAACCAACTTCCAGATCCAGAAAAACAGCCGATGCCTTTCTACAGAAGTATGCTTCAAATCCAAAGGAATTACTCAGCCACGTGGCAAGATCTCATTTCCCTGGCAAATCTTAAAGCGGGCGATGCATATTGGCCAGTTATGGAGATCGCGTTCAATGATGCCTCACTTGCCAGTGACACCACATGGGACTCTGGTATTTTGTTCTGCCAACAACTTAAGACATGGGCCTCAGATAAGTTGGCTGATCAGTCAACATCTTTCAAGGACATCACGCAGGAACCAGGGGAATCGGTGGAGAGATATCATGCTCGCTTAGCCCAAATGTTTAGTGACCTTGGCTTCAGTAACCAAGTAAAAGTTCAACGGACCCTGCTCGTCTCCTCTTTTGTTGAAGGCCTTCGGGAAGCTCTGAGGAAGCAATTTCAAGCAATCAGACCTGAATATGCTACATTGGATCCTAAGGATGTTTTAACAATAGCTAAGGGATTCGAAAAAACACTCCCTGAGAAATCGATAACCTCGAACAAAAAGACCCATATTCTATGGACTGATGTGCAATATCAAAACCAGAAACTTCAATCACCTCGTAGCAAAGATGTCTGCTTCAATTGTGGCAACCCAGGTCACCGAAAACGGGATTGTAGGGCCCCTTTTCCAAGACGCAGATACGGGAATCACAACGAGGATAATCGCAGATTCAACTATCCTCGTTACGATGACCAATACTACGAACGACCACTACAAGCTCGGATGCATCCAGATGTCAATCACACCGCAGCTCTGATGGATCTAAGTACCCGATAGGACAATGGCAAGCCCGTGTCCACTACTTTGGCTTCTATGTCTGGTCCTATAGCCAAAGTAACTATCAACGTTCAAGGCAAACCCTTACCGTTTCTTGTGGATACAGGTGCAGCCAGAAGTGTTATCAGATTACAGGACCTGCCTTTTCCCGATCTGATATCTTCTGAAGCCGTGACATGCGTGGGAGTGGATGGCAAGCCTACCTCTAACAAGCTCACCCGTAAGATACAGGTTGGACCATACGAAGATGTGTTTATGCGTCTAGTGGTGTCCCCCACTTGTCCTACCAACCTTCTGGGAGCAGACCTTCTCCAAAAGCTGAGAGCAACTATTGCCTATTCATCAGATGGTCTCACCATCACCCTCACTGACCCGCTCGATCCGAGCGAAGATTGTCAACTTCAAGCTGCACCTCTGCTTATGATGATGGATGAAGCTGCTAACACAGTCTCGAGTGTTCCGCCAGAAGTGATGTCACAAGTTCCATCTACTCTATGGTCTACTGGCCCTGAAGATATTGGACGTCTTGCTGTGCCCCCTGTACGGGTCATTCTTAAACCTGGAGCTCAGCTTCCTAGGGTGCCCCAATACCCACTCAAATCTGTCCAGGAAGAGTCTTTGGCCATTCAAATCAAGACTCTCTTGGAGAACGGAGCACTAGTCAAATGTAACTCTCCCTGTAACACACCTTTGTTTCCAGTAAAGAAGAGGACATTAAAAGGAGAAGCCCCAAAGTATCGTATGGTTCAAGATCTCCGGGCTGTTAACGCAGCAACTGTACTAGAAAGTCCCATTGTGCCCAATCCACATACATTGCTGTCGGAAATACCATCAGATGCAGAACGTTTCACTGTCATAGACCTGGCCAATGCTTTCTTCAGCATACCACTGCATCCAGAAGATTGGTACCTGTTTGCTTTCACTTACAGAGGATCACAATATACCTGGACGGTCTTACCACAAGGAGCACAGAACTCACCAAGTCATTTCTCTCAGGCCCTTGCCACTTGTCTACAGCCGTGGAGAGAAATTAACCATCAAGTTGTCCTACTTCAATATGTGGATGATCTCCTACTATGCTGTGCTAATCAGGCGATCGCTGAAGAGTCAAGTCTCAGTCTTCTTCTTCATCTTGCACAACAAAACTGTAAAGTGTCCCTCAATAAAGTCCAGTGGTGTCAGCCTAGAGTTGTGTTTTTAGGACACTGTCTCTCTCCAAAATTGAAACACCTAACGGATGAAAGGAAACTTGCTATTAAGAACGTTCCTCTACCAAAAGGACCTAAGCAGTTACAAGCTTTTTTAGGACTTATCACATATTGTCGCCAATGGATTCCGGATGCTTCCAAGCTGATGCAACCATTGTACAATGACCTTAAGACGTCAGCGTTTCCACTACGTCCCAAATCTGTGGAAGCCTTCTATGCTCTTAAACAGGCCATACAGTCTGCACCAGCTCTTGGAATCCCAAATTATCGACTACCTTTTTACCTGTTTGTCAGTGAAGTAGCAGGACATGCTTCCGGAGTCCTAGCACAAAAACATGGGGGAAGAACAAGACCAATCGGCTATTACTCTGCCCGCCTGGACTCGGTGTCTCAAGCTTCCCCGACTTGCCTCAGAGCCGTTCATGCTGCACATATGCTTCTGGACAAAACTTCTGATATCATCTTAGGACATCCGGTTCTCTTAATGGCTCCACACGACATAAAAGCTATTCTGGGCCAGACTCAACCTAAACACCTGTCGCTACAGCGTCATATGAGACTCCAATGTTCCCTCTTGATTCCGGATAATGTCACTCTTGTCCGCTGCACTATCCTCAACCCGTCCACGCTGCTTCCTCTTTCCAGGGGGGATGTGGATGATGATACTGATGCTCTCGAAGAAGATGTCTCTACACACTCAGAGGATCATGACTGTCTCGAACAAATGCAGGAAGAAGCAGCCTCCAAGAAAAACGTGTCTGAAGACCCACTCCCACAAGCTGACCTGACGTTCTTCACTGATGGTTCCAGATTTGCAGATGAAACGGGAAGGTTCCATACGGGATATGCAGTGGTTACACATGACCAGGTCATCTCAGCTGGATCACTACCACCGCACATGTCTGCACAAGAAGCGGAACTTAAAGCTTTGACATTGGCTTGTCAGGAAGCGACGGAGAAGGTGGTCAACATCTACACGGATTCAAGATACGCTTTCGGAGTGGCTCATGATTTCGGCAGTATCTGGGCAGCCCGAGGATACCTAACGTCCAGTGGAACTCCTGTAAAACATGCTGCTACCATACAAGAACTTGTGGCCGCTCTAGATCTACCTTTGGAGGTTGCAGTGATCAAGATCAAAGCTCACGGGAGATTGGATTCTCCAGAAGCAAGGGGGAACTTCTTTGCTGACAAAACAGCAAAAGCCTATGCTGCGGATCCATTTGGGAAAGAGAAAGCAGCGGTGTACGTGTCACAAAACACTGAAGAAGGGACTAAAGGCTCTCTTATGAGGATTATCCAACTACATCAAGACAAGACATCAGATGATGAAAAGAAGTCATGGCAAGAAGGAGGAGCTAAAAAGGATGAAGATGGAGTTTGGAGGATGAACAAAAAGGTCTGTCTACCCCGTAATCTGTACCCCTCAGTGACAGAATAGGCACACGGTATCACCCACAGAGGCAAGAATCAGATGAATGACCTGATTTGGAAGACTTATATGGCACCTGGAATCTCTACTGTCACCCAAAAATATTGCAAGTCCTGCCTTGTGTGTGCAACATGCAATCCAGCACCGGCCCAGAAAGTTACTCAGAAACATTTGGCTAAACCACTCTATCCCTTTCAGAGAATTCAGATCGATCACATTCAAATGCCAAAAGTAGGGAAGTACGAGTATGTACTGGTAGTGACTGACATGTTCTCAGGATGGCCCGAAGCCTATCCAGTAACAAACATGACTGCCAGAGTGACTGTTAAGAGACTGATGACTGAAGTAGTATGCAGATATGGGGTCCCAGAGGTAATTGAGAGTGACCAAGGACCTGCATTCACTGCAGCACTGACTAAGGAACTATGGACATTGGTGGGAGCGGATTTGGGTTTACATACTCCATATCACCCACAGAGCAGTGGGAAAGTAGAAAGATTGAACGGCACCTTGAAAAATAAAATACTGAAAGCTAGTCAGGAGTTCAGACTTCCTTGGACAGACATTTTGCCCATTGCCTTATACTCAGTCAGAAACACTCCAAGGGGTCCCACTAAACTTACACCATACGAGATTCTTTTTGGGGGGCCTCCAAGGTTGGGGCAATATTTTCCACAACAGCTAGCCTTAGGAAGTGATACTCTAGTAAAATATGTCATTGCCCTTACTAAAGAACTGTCAGTAACACATGCACGAGTTTTATCATCCATTCCAGATCCAGATTCCAGTGAAGGTACCCATACTTTCCAACCCGGTGACTACGTGCTGGTAAAGAAGTTCATCAGAAAGACATCCCTGGAGTTGAGATTTGAGGGTCCCTACCAAGTGCTTCTGACAACTCCTACTTCGGTCAAACTTGAAGGAAGACCGACGTGGATACACGCCTCTCACTGCAAGAAGTTTGTGCCTTCATCAGAACCTTCTGCATAATGTTGCATATCCTTTACTTTGTGGGTTGTGCCATTCTATACTCCTTTGTAGGAGCACAACAGGTCGCAATCACCCAAACTGGGGGGGTGATCACATTCTGGTATAACACTACTGCACACGTTGCTTCTTTTAAATTTGATTATTGTGATGTAGTACAGTGTGACACTAAGTGGGCTTCCTCACCTTCCACAATGAGTCAATCGGCACAGCTGAGATCAGGACAGCAATATATATGTGTTACGGGTGATGGATGGGGACAAACTTGTAGTTCATGGAGGGCAGTCGGGTGGAACACTGGTGAAGATTGGGGGTATAGACCAAGCACAGCCTTAAGAAAACAGGACTCACAGGGTAAATCCCTACTCACTAGGATGACCCTCTCCCGTAGAAAAGTCCTCAAGCCCTGTGATACCATTGGCCAATGCAACCCTTTAGTCCTCAACCTGGAGAACCCTCAACCTGGCGATAGTGGCACCTATCTGCTGGGTACATATGTAAATGGTGTGTGTGCCAGTTGTGCCCATCTAGGTCAATTCATATTAGCAGATATAAAAGAAATGTCGCCAAAAGATAAAAATAAGCTTTCAAACCCTCTAATGTCCGGTATCCAAAAACTTAACAAAATGACAGCCATTGCAAACCCCACATTTGAAGATATTCTTGCCATTGAAACAGGATACACTGAGACCAACTTATGGTTGAAGTGGATGAAATATACAGCCAATCAATATAATAAATCCAATTGCTTTGTCTGTGCAGGAGCGAGACCCCACTTAGGATCGGTCCCTTTAGACTTACCCCCAGATGTGGAAAAATGTTTTCTGAGTCTGTTTACTAACAAATCCCTTGATGAAACAAATTGCGAAAACTGGAAAAAGAAGTACCCCATAGTCACAAAAACACCTAATCCAGGTCAAGGCATTACCATATACCCAGGAAAATACACCTGTTACACTAATACTGAAGGGAGCATATTTTTGGGTAATTTCACAAAGGGATATTGCAGCAGATATAGTAATGCAACCAGAGGAGACCTGATCAACCAAACCCAGTCTATTTCTGATATTTTCTGGATATGTGGAGACATGAAGATCAGAACTCATTTAGAAGGAGAGTGGTTAGGAGAATGTACACTAGCCAAAGCCATAATGCCCTTCTACATAGCAACAGAAGGTGAGGAAGCCCTAACTTCAGAAAATCTCCACAGAACAAAACGGGAAACAAATGTGGAACCAAAAGGCAGTTTTGACCCTCACATTTATATCGATGCTATAGGAGTCCCAAGGGGGGTACCAGATGAATTTAAAGCCAGGGATCAAGTCAAAGCAGGTTTTGAATCATTTATCTTACCCTTAGTGACTATAAATAAAAATGTAGACTGGATCAATTACATCTATTATAATCAACAGAGATTTGTCAATTACACTAGAGAAGCTCTTCAAGGTTTGGCAGACCAACTAGGCCCTACATCAATAATGGCATTTCAAAACAGAATGGCCCTTGACATGATATTGGCAGAAAAGGGAGGTGTTTGCAAAATGGTGAAATCTGCATGCTGTACCTATATTCCAGATAATACAGGTCCCACAGGAAAGGTTACAGTAGCCATAAAAAAGCTGAATTCCCTACAGAAGGAATTTAAAAAAAATTCAGGTGTAGAAGATCCCTGGGACCAGTACTTTTCATGGATGAAGGGATGGCAGAGGTGGCTAGCTCAGATAGGCATAGTTATCCTTGTCGTCCTAATCATTGCAGCTATTATTGTTTGTTGTGTTCTTCCCTGTGTAAGGAAGATGATCGAGAAAGGAGTAAAAACATCAGTGCCCATTTTCCTAGCTCAAGAGGTGAGTTATTCTGCACACATAGAACAGCTAGGCCCTCTTCAGTCTTTTCTAGTCCACAACTAGGCAGTCAGAGCAGCTGTATGCAAGTTTGTGCCTACTTCAGTCAGGATTGCTGAGCGTCTTCTGGATCCATCACACACATTGTAAACTTGTTAGACAGGTAGGGACAGAGTAGGATCTGACCTGCTTGTCAAAGTCCAGCTACAAAGGGAGGTTTTCCACAAGGGAAAACTTGTCTCAAACTGGTGAAAACTCCAATTCCCACCTCCCAGGCAAGACGGTCAGATCTAGGATGTGTACATCAGGGTGAGTGACATGTGTATTTTATGTAACCATGGTGATGGGAGATTGGAGAGTAATAAAGCCAGTAGGTAGGAAAGTCCCGAGGACACAGGTAGCGCGCTCTGATATACCTCCTGATATATCCATAATTGGTCACACATTCTCTGGTGTCTATAGCACCCATATTGTCATGATTCAAGCCTCTCATGTCATAGTGACACTTAATACTGGTGGGTTGGGGAACCACGGTGGGATCAAGATAAAAAAAAAAAAAAAAAAAGGTTAATAAAGTATTTAGGGGGGACTGTGGAGGAGAGCTATAAGATCAAATACTTAATTAACCTCAAGACATAAGAGGTTGAGAGAAGCGACCCATAATGTGTATTGTTTAACCTTACAAGCTTTCTTAGATTTAAAAGTGAGACCCTAAAGATGGCTGCCATTTCCTGTCTCAGCATACCATGCGGCTGCCTGGCTGGTATCCAAGATGACGCCCACCTTGATGACCTCATGGATCCACCCACAGTGACACCCACCTTGATGACCTCATGGACCAACCCACCCTGATGACCTCATGGATCCACCCATGGACTTGCTCATTGCCCAACCCACTAACCAATGGAATGCATCCGATCACTCCCATTCTAGAGCTAACCGAGCCCCCCTTACAGGGGGTATATAACCTTGTGATTTGCCTGAATAAAGCCCTTGGAGCTGAGCCATAGATTGATCAAGGAGAGTTTACATCTGACTGTGTGTGTCATTTGTTTATTTCTTTGGTGCACCTGATCAATATACATTAGGCCAGGAGTAGGCAACGAGTGAACATATATATATATATATATTGTTCAACCTAACAATACTTACTGGTCAGAACTGTCACAGATCTTGCTGGTCTTGATGCCAGGTTGGCATTTATTACCATTAATGTGATGATGTAATAAAGTCCATGGTAACTGGCATTAAACTTCACAGGATCCGGTAACGAGCTGTTAAACTCCTCAAACTGGAAGAAGTAATTCTTAGATTCTCCTGTGATCTTCACTACATACGCCGACGACGAAGACTTTACATCAGAATCCTCCAGTGAGATCACAATCAGGTTCTCATCCGTCACCTTCACATCAAACATGGCCGATTCCTAGAAGAAGTATCAGATATAAAACAGTTGTAACCATGAAAAATGGAGGAAAAGGCATATCTACCAGCTGTACCCCTGATATATAGGAGAAGGCATATATACCAACTGTACCCCTAATATATAGGAGGAGAAGGATCAGGTATCAGCTGTACCCCTGATATATAGGAGGAGAAGGATCGGATATCAGCTGTACCCCTAATATATAGGAGGAGAAGGATCAGGTATCAGCTGTACCCCTGATATATAGGAGGAGAAGGATCGGATACCAGCTGTACCCCTGATATATAGGAGGAGAAGGTCCGGAAACCAGCTGTACCCCTGATATATAGGAGGAGAAGGATCGGATACCAACTGTACCCCTAATATATAGGAGAAGAAGGATCGGATATCAGCTGTACCCCTGATATATAGGAGGAGAAGGATCGGATATCAGCTGTACCCCTGATATATAGGAGGAGAAGGATCGGATACCAGCTGTACCCCTGATATATAGGAGGAGAAGGTCCGGAAACCAGCTGTACCCCTGATATATAGGAGGAGAAGGATCGGATATCAGCTGTACCCCTGATATATAGGAGGAGAAGGATCGGATACCAGCTGTACCCCTGATATATAGGGGGAGTAGGTCCGGAAACCAGCTGTACCCCTGATATATAGGAGGAGAAGGTCCGGATACCAACTGTACCCCTAATATATAGGAGGAGAAGGATCGGATATCAGCTGTACCCCTGATATATAGGAGGAGAAGGATCGGATACCAGCTGTACCCCTGATATATAGGAGGAGAAGGTCCGGAAACCAGCTGTACCCCTGATATATCAGAGAAGAAGGCCAGATACCAACTATACATTAATATAAGCGATGAGAAGGCCTAGATACCAGCTGTACCCCTAATACATGATGGACCCAGGATGGAGAACATATACAGCATACTGAGATAAGTGGAACAGGCTGCCACGAGAGGTGGTGAGTTCTCCTTCAATGGAAGTCTTCACACAGAGGCTGGACAGACATCTGTCGGAGATGGTTTAGTGAATCCTGCATTGAGCAGGGGGTTGGACACGAGGACCACGGAGGTCCCTTCCAACTCCAACATTCTAGGATGGGAGACATACAGTATATACCACGACTGGGGACATATGTATAAGGATGGGCAACATTAGTACAGGATGTGGGACATTACTGCTCAAAGCAGATGGGGTGGGTGGCAAAATGTAAGTCCTGTATGGATACACGCTTTCAGGTAGGCATTATGTAGCGTTCACACAGGCAATGCAGTTTTATTGGTTTAAAAAAACTCCAAGGAATGCAAAACAGCCTATTTTGTTCACAAAGGTAAGAAAGCAAATAATTAGTTCATTCAGCAGACACACATATGTGAGTGCGGCTCACCCCAACAGATTCCAGTCCTTTGTCCCGGATCAAACTTTAAAAATAGAAGAAGCATGATCCTACCAGTCTCGATATCACCTTCAGCCTGAGCTAATGCAGCTTGCAGCACCAAACAGAAATGTTAAATTCCATGCACAGTTCACACTCAACAGACTTCAGCTTCCACACGGTTCTCTGCAGCTCCAACACACAGACTACTCAGCTTTACTAGCTGATCCATGTGAAACCCTGGCTTGTCTCTCTCCCATCTACAGCTCACATTTTGGCTGATCACTCACCAACTTCAACACTCTCCACTCTGCTCAACCCCCAGCAGACTGACACAAGGTGAACCCATTTACCGGACCTTAGTCAAAGCTAGCCAGGTGCATCTAAGACCTGCAGTGCTAGAATTTAATCCAGTCCTACCTGGCTTCTGTACAGTTATTATAGGATTTAGAATGCTACAAGAGTCCATATATCTGAACAACATACAGCATTGGGGGCCCCCAAGTCAAAATTTTGCACAGGGGTCGATCAGACTTTAGTTACTCTACTGTGTCCAATGTGCCATCAGTGAGCTGTAGATCAGATAAAATATCTGCATGGCAGAGTTTGCTCTGATATTTGGATCGCACCAGTCCATGGAAATCAACAAGTGCGTGGAAACCATCACACTGCATTCAGATGATATATATTAAGAGCCATGTGTCTGATCCAGACGTAGTCTGCTCCACGCATCTTTCAAATTCCATCTTTCAAATTACAGATTTCTAATTACACTACTTTGAATTAGACTAGAATTGGACTGGAATTGACTGTAAGGTAAAAGAATCAAAAACCACTACAATGTAACGGTTTCTTTTCACTTTCACCCCCTACTACTCTATTTTTTCCCATCTCCTGTAATCCTCCCACCTTGTAAGGAAGTAGTCAGTTCTCCCTCCATCCTCCCCAGCCATCTCACCTCCTTCTCACAACTGTTCCTCTGCATACAATCCTTTTTCTCCAGACTCACATGGCCGCATCATGTCCTCTCCTGCTCCCACCTTCTAACGCTCTGTCTGCCGTTCCTCATTGCTGGCGAGGTATCCCCAAATCCTGGCCCTCCTCAACACATGCCCACACTCATTCCTAACGCCCTGCCATTATCCTCTACAAGCCTCATACCCATTCATCCAGCCCCCACTTCCCGGTCCTCCTACCTAGAGAACCATGGAACAAACGCTCTGTCTGTAATAAACTGTCATTTATCCATGACCTCTTTGTCACCAACAAACTCCTTCCTTGGCATCACTGAAACCTGGGTCACCCTCTCTGACTCAGCCTCTCCAGCTGCACTTTCTTTTGGCAAATTCATTCTCTCTCACAACCCTTGCCCCAACAACAAACGTGGTGGAGGAGTTGGCTTAATCCTGTCTGATACCTGCTCCTTTACCCCAATTCTGCTACCACTCTCCACTACTCTTCCCTCATATGAGGTTAACTCCATTCGCATCTAATCCCTCTCCAACCTCCAGCTAGCTGTCTTCTCCCACCCCCCAGAACTAGCCATGTCCACCTTTATTGACCACTTCACCACCTGGCAACTTCATTTCCTCTGCTGACATACTCACTATCATCATGGGTGACGTCAACATCCCCATTGACACTTCCCCCCAAGCTACCTCTAAACTTTTATAGCTTACTGCCTCCTTTGGCCCCACTCAATGGTCCACCGTGGCCACTCACAAAGATGGTCACACACTGGACCTTATCTTCACCCGCCTCTGTTCCCTTACTAATCTCACTAACTCATCCCTCCACCTGTCTGACCACAACTTACTGACATTCTCTTCCCTCTCCCCTCCTGGTGCACAACCCCCACTCCACAAACTCACTCACCCTCGCAGAAATCTCAAACACATCTGTCATGAACAAGAGGTGTTTGGTTGCCCCAGTTCTTTCTTCATTGATTTATTTATATCCCACTTCTCAGTTCCAGTTTGGAATTTGCAGCTCTCTGGGGCCCCCCTTACCCTCAGGTTAGTCAGGGAACTGCACCTAGGATAAATAGTCACCAGAAAGGCTGCCTTGCTATGTACTGACTATTGGGCACACTGCAGTGAGGGCGATATAACTACTGGTCAATGTTATACCCTGTGCTTCATGACCTCACTGAGTGGGCAGAACTATGACATGCACTCCCTTCTGGAAGTTATGAAAAATGTTACATCGGCCACAACTCGGGGTGGGAACCTCGTAGAAGGATGCCAAAACAATCATTCTCCCGAGCATGAGATTGCCATTCATTTAAGTCCAAAAATGACTTGGCTATGTGACCTGGGTAAGCAGTAATACATTTCTCAGGTTTTGCTAGGCGCTGAACTTCGAAAATGCATGGGAGGGTAGCTCTACCGATGCAGGTGCAAAAAATGAAAATTTCACACCTATATCAATAATCCGTACCATTATATGTAAGTTTGCAAGAACAATGAAAACGTGCTTTTATGGAACTACCTTTTACCAGTTTTCTCAAGCTGCTCTGTGGCACACTAGGGTCTCAGGTTACACAGCTGTATAGCATGGGACAAAGAGAAGCGGACTCTCACACACATTCTTGAGGGAGGGGGGATGAGTGGTTTAGAATTACACAGACAGACTGAGGGGGCCACAAAGCTGTGTGTTTAGACCAGCAAACCTAATGGGGGGGGGTGGAAAGTGTGTGTTCTGAGCTGGCATGTCATTTACAAAACCACGGAGATGTAGCAGAGCTGTGTATATTCATGCCAACCTCAATTCACAATCACTCTCTTGAGTCCTTTCTCCCTCTTACAGACATAGCTTCCCTTCATGACACAGATGCTGCCGCTACTTCCTATAGCAACACAATAACAGCAACACTTGATTCGGCCACTCCCCTCACGCATAGAAAAACTCGTACAATCGACAGGCAGCCCTGGCTGACCAGCCTGACCAAAGAACTGAGATGGGCTCCCAGGGTTGCTGAGCGGAGATGGAAGAGATCCTGTTCTGCCGAGCACTTCATCGCATACAAGCAGTCCCTTGCCAGCTTCAAGTCCACGCTCACTGCCGCAAAGCAAACTTACTTCTCATCTCTCATATCCTCCCTGTCTCACAACCCTAAACATCTTTTCAACACTTTCAATTCTCTATTCCGTCCCCAAGCACCTCCCCATCTCCTCTCATTTCTGCTGAAGACTTTGCTTCTTTCTTTATGCAGAAGATCAATAACATCAGAGAAAGCTTTGGCCCGTGGCCCCCAATGCCCCTTTCAGCTGCTCAGTCCTGTTCCTCCAAAACCTGCTTCTCCACCATGACAGAAGATCAGCTTTCCACCTTCCTGTCAAGATCACATTTCACCAATTGCTCGCTTGACCTGCTCCCATCCAATCTCATCCCTAACCTCGCCACAGTCTTCATCCCAATCCAAACACACCTCTTCAACCTCTCACTTACAAGTGGTGTCTTCCCCTCATCTTCACATATGCCTCAATCACACCCATTCTCAAAAATCCCTCCCTCGACCCATCATCTGTGTCTAGCTATCGCCCGATATCTCTTCTCCCTTATGCCTCAAAACTACAGGAACAGTATGTCCATCTTGAACTGTACTCCCACCTCTCCTCCTGCCCCCTCTTTGCAGGTTACAATATGGCTTCTGACCACACCACTCAACTGAAACTGCTCTAACTAAAGTCACCAACGACCTACTAACCACCAAGAGCAAGCGACACTGCTCTAGCCTCCTTTCTCCTGGACCTGTCTTCTGCCTTCGACACTGTGGACCATTCCCTCCTGCTACAGATTCTTTCATGTCTTGGCATCACACACTTGGCCCTATCCTGGATCTCGTCATATCTAACAGATTGAACATTCAGTGTCTCCTTCTCCCACACCACCTCCTCACCTCGCCCCTTGTCTGTCGGTGTTCCCCAAGGCTCAGTCCTAGGGCCCCTGCTCTTCACCATCTACACCTTCGGCCTGGGACAGCTCATAGAATCCCACGGTCTGCAGTATCATCTCTACGCTGATGACACAAAGATCTACCGTACTTTTCTGTACCAGATATCACCTCCCTACTAACCAGAATCCCACAATGTCTGTTAGATATTTCTGCTTTCTTTTCTGCTCACTTTCTAAAACTGAACATGGACAAAACAGAATTCATCATCTTTCCCCCATCTCACTCTACCATTCCACAAGACCTATTCATCAATGTCAATGGCTGCTCACTTTCCCCAGTCCCACATGCTCAGTGCCTCTGGGTGATCCTCGACTCTGCCCTCTCTTTCAAGCCACATATCCAAGCCTTTGCCTCCTCCTGCCAACTCCAACTCAAAAACATTTCCAGGACCCGTGCATTCCTTGACCATGAAACCACAAAAACACTAGCTCACGCCATTATCATCTCCCGCCTCGACTACTGCAACCTCCTACTCTCTGGCTTCCCCTCTAGCACTCTGGCACTCTCCAGCCTCTCCTCTATGCCAAGCCCTTCACTGGCTTCCTATTGTCCAGAGGCTCCAGTTCAAAACCCTAGCTATGATATACAAAGCCATCCACAACCTGTCTCCTCCATACATCTGTTACATGGTCTCCCGGTACTTACCTACATGCAACCTTCGTTCCTCTCAAGATCTCCTTTTCTACTCCCCTCTTATCTCTTTTTCCCACATCCGCATACAAGACTTCTCCCGTGCTTCCCCCATACTCTGGAACTCTCTATCCCAACACATCCGACACTCGCCTACCACAGAAACCTTCAAAAGGAACCTGAAGACCCACCTCTTCCGACAAGCCTACAACCTGCAGTGATCCTCAATTTACTGAACCACCACATGACCAGCTCTACTCTCTCCTAGTGTATCCTCACCCATCCCCTGTAGACTGTGAGCCCTCGCGGGCAGGATCCTCTCTCACCTTCTCTACTTGTATGTGCCTTGTTTTCCTCATGTTTATTGTTCTTGTCTATATTTGCCCCTTTCACATGTAAAGCGCGATGGGATAAAAGGCGCTATAAAAATGTATTATAATAATAATCTCAGCACAGTCCAACTACAGCGCTGGCGTCCTGGGTGCAAATCTCACCAAGGACAACATCTTGCTGATAATGTCTGCAAAGTGCTGTGGAATTAATAGCGCTATATAAGTGAGTATTGTGACCCCCGATGGGGACAGTGGTGATAATGTCTGTAAAGTGCTGCAGAATTAATAGCGCTATATAAGTGAGTAAAATAGATAAATTATTTTCCTGACAGAATGGAGAAGCTTCTCCTAATCTAAGAGAAGTGGATCACAGACTGTGGAGACCTGGGTGTCGTAACCAGTGCCTTCCCCCGTCCCATCACTCCCGTAATGAAACACACACAGTCCTAGGTGGGTTGAACAGGTCGGTCACAGTTTATTAATTAAATAAGCAGAGAAAGGCAATTACATATCGTAACGAGCGGCTCGCGCCGAGCTCCTGTCCGTGATCGACAGGGGAATTGGCCCAACGAGCGGTTACGACCTTTGCCCTCCTCCGCTTCTTCCGCTGTGACTTAATAAAGGCTACCAGGGTTAGTTATATCAACATACGTATGTAAATACATTTTTTTTTTTTTTTTATAAATATTACAACATAATTCACACATTTAATTACACATTTACATTATCCTGCGGGTTAGTTTCATCATTAGCCTTTAAAAGGGAGGGTGGGTGGGACAAAAGCTTCCAGGTGTCCGCCGAGAGTGAAAGAGAAAGTTCCCGGCTGGACACCAGGATTTAACCTCTGTAGGAGTGGCCGTAGGACCCCTCCCCTCTAGTGACCACTGGCCGGCTGGGGGTCTTCTAATTAGTGCATCACTAAGGGGGAGTGATGCTAGGGGGGAACTGGCACAGACCACCTTTACGTGCAGCTCTCTCTGTGTGCTCCCCAGTCAGAGACGCGCACCTTATTCAGTACCGCGTCTGCCAGACTGTGGAGACCTGGGTGTCGTAACCAGTGCCTTCCCCCGTCCCATCACTCCCGTAATGAAACACACACAGTCCTAGGTGGGTTGAACAGGTCGGTCACAGTTTATTAATTAAATAAGCAGAGAAAGGCAATTACATATCGTAACGAGCGGCTCGCGCCGAGCTCCTGTCCGTGATCGACAGGGGAATTGGCCCAACGAGCGGTTACGACCTTTGCCCTCCTCCGCTTCTTCCGCCACGGAGGATCCCGTGTATTACCTACGCGGGACTCCGACCCCACCCATCAATGTTAGGGCCTGTTCAACCCCATCCTGTAAACCCAACAAAAAAATATTGAGGCCAATGTCCGTTAGGTGAACTCCGTCCGGTCTTAATTGTGGCGTGTTATCCCCTTGTAGCGGGCGGTGAAGGATCACGATACCGCCTCTTCCTCTCACATATTTTCCCATCCGAGCATTGAATTTGCTCCTTGTCCGCTCTATGGCTTTTTTATCTCTTGCTCCTCACCAAACGGCCCGTGGTGTTATATCCGACCACACCAGTATTATGTTCCTGAATAGACAGCTGAACCTTTCCATATCCGTTGTCACCCATTTGTACAATTCGGCCAACTTTTGTTTGCCAAGGTCATTGCCACCCGCGTGTACCACCATTATCACCGGGTGTTCCGCCATCCTTGCTATGCCAACCATCTCCTTGAACACCTGTTTCCACTGGAGGCCTCTGACACCCCTCCAGTTAACTTTTATGCCCGGGAGGTAAAGATTTGTTCCTCCTGGCCGCAGTTTGGCCCTCTTTTCGGCCCAGTAAACGTAGGAATCTCCTACAACCCAAACTTCAACCCCTGTAAGAGACAACACATGTTAATTAAGCAAGTCAGGTCTTATGTATCTGGCGAAGCATGCGGACTTCCGACAACCCATTCTCTGCACTTCGTCCTCTGACACACCTGCCCTAGCTTTTAGGGGGCCGCCCCCTATCCGGAACGAATGTGTCCCATACTCTTTTGGATTTGTGCCAGTTTTTTCCAAGCATAGCTTGAACATCGCCTGGAATTGGTACTTGGTCAGAGGGGACCCGTCTGTATGAGTGAAGAAAAATCTACCAGCGTGTCTTATCATGGCGTATATTCTAACCATTTTTAGCGGACAAGCTGGGCCATCTGTGGAGTTAACCATTACCCATATGCCCCTACCGGTGGGATCGCATTTGGATTTTCTAACCCTGATGCGCAGGGCGTCGCTGCATATAACTATGTCCTCATTAATTAGGCCTCCTTCCGACGCGTTTTTTGACCACGGTAGCAATTCGCTGATACGCAGTGCTCTGAAAAAGACGGTCGCAAAAGCTGCTGATATGAGGGCCGCCTCATATTGTGATGAGCAGACTGACGGGGATATCGCAATCCGGTCCTGCAATAGTCTCAGTGAAATGGGGCGGCGACATTCTTGGCTTGGCTGAAGCCTTTTCCAACCTTTTATGGCCTGTCTTATGCAGAAGGACTTAGTTACATCTACCCATCCCAATAATTGAAAGAAAAATGCTAGCCCCGATAACTTCCGTTGTGCCGAGGTGCCCGACGCCCCACCTTCCCTCAACCGTAGTAGAAAATCAGTTGTCACCGCGCTTCGTGCTCCGTCGCATTCATCGACTGGCCTACCCTGAATTAGTGAGCACCACTCCTCCCAAGCCTTACCATACACCTGCCAGGTAGCTGGCGAAACGGAGGCCCGGATTAAGGGCATCAATGATTGGCCACTGTATCCCACCGGGACAGTGGACAGAATACCCCGGGGTTGCGCGTTGGGCTGCTGGATTCTGAAAGCCTGCCAATTGTAAAATAACAATGGGTTAATGATATTCTCGTCGACTTCCGCCATCACGGTGGCTCTACACCAAATATTGTTATCAAGGCATATCAGCGCTAGCCGGCGCAAGAGAGCGAGTATGGGCAGGGATGAAGAAGACATGTGATTTAAACTCTTCGCTGTTTTCGCATTTTTGTTTGGAAACGAATGTTCATGTTCCTCAACTGATCGGCCCATATCTCCATCGCTGCTACTACCGCAAACAATTCCCATAGGGCTGGGTCTTGCCCCCACTTTGTTGCCGTCCATTTCTCTGGCCAACCAGATTTGCACCATTGGTTTTTATAGATTGCTGCAAAACCCTCTTTTTTGTTCCACCCTAATGTCAGCCCTAAATCCCCGCTTGCGATCTCACTAGCCATGACGCACGTGTGACCGTTGTACGATTGTAGGAACGTCTGCCATACTAGCAGATCTGCTTTTAGCAAACGAGTGAGTCTAATTCTATGGCCAGGCTGAGAAGCGCCTTTTGTAACCAGAGATAGTCTGCGCGAGAAAGCTCTGCCGACAGGCATTACACGGCAGGCAAACGTCAGAAGACCCAATAACGCCTGTATTTGCTGTAGGGTTACCTTGTTAACTTCGCGGAAGCCTTTCAACGTTTGCAGGGTTTTTTGTATTTTACCCTCTGGTAAGCGGAACACCATCATGTTGGTATCTATTTCAATGCCCAAGAAAGGCAATACATTACATGGTCCCTCCGTTTTCTCCGGTGACAAGGGCACGCCGAATTTGAGTGAGATAGATTTGAATTTTTCTAGTAGGTCATAGCAGAGTTTAGAATTTCTGGGGCCGACGAACAGGAAATCGTCGAGGTAGTAGATTAGGGATTTATTGCCCGTCTCGTACCGAACTACCCAATCTAGGAAGATGCTGAATAGCTCGAAATAGTGACATGAGATGGAACATCCCATTGGGAGGCACCTGTCGAAGTAATAGTATTGGTCCACTTTACAGCCCAGAAGGTGGAAACATTCGGGGTGTAAGGGTAGTAAACGGAATGCCGATTCTATGTCGAATTTGGCTAGCAGGGCGCCAGGTCCGGCAGCCCGGACTAATTCTACCGCTTTATCGAACGACGCGTATGAGACGGAAGCTTCTTCTGGGGAAATTGCGTCGTTAACCGAATCGCCCTTTGGGTGAGATAAATGATGAATTCAGCAGTATTTACCGGGTTCCTTTTTTGGTATAATGCCTAACGGTGATATTTCCATGTTTTTGAAGGGGAGCGACTGAAAAGGGCTGGGTGTCCCCCCCGCAAGCGGAGCAATCATGTCTGAATTTACATAACACGTGGAATCGACAGTTTCCCTCGTTGAATAGCCAGCAGGCCCCGGGTTTTCACACGACCACTGAGTTCTGACCTGCGGCTGCGGAGTAATTAGTGGTCGTGGCCGAAAAGGGGGGCTGCTTTTGGGACAACATCAGACGCAACCACACGTCTGTCGCTTTCACCCCCCAGCCTAGATTGGGCTGTAGGGCCAGACGCCTGCGGAACTCCTCGTCGTACCGACGCCAGGCTGAACCGCCGTGCGACTTGTACGAACTATATATCATGTCCTGATATATAAACATTTCAGAGCAGCGTTCCGGATGCTTCTGGCCCATAATACAGCCCAATACTGAGAAGGCCTGGAGCCAGTTATTCTTGGTTAAAGCAATTCTTGATCTCCCCCTATTGGTCCGCTGATAACAGCGACCATATATCAATATAATCGTTGCTCCATATCTTCTGTCTAGTTTCCTGATCGATATGAGCGCCTAGCGGGCTGATCCCGCAGAAGAAGGCATCCTTGTGTAGGTTAGCGGACTGTGGTCTTGTATTGTTCACCACTTTCCCACCAGAGTGTGATAATTGCAGGATTAACTCCTTTACCGCTGAGGTTAGCTCCATTTCTTGTAACATTTCCTTGCCACCCTTGGCACACTCACCGCTGTGTGACTCTGGACGAGTGTACTCCGATCCTGAAGGAACCCCCGCAAATGTTGACGGGGTGATTTCACAGGACGGGGAAACTCTGACTCCCGCTACAGCGAGGGACTGGCCGATGTGCTGGCCGATGCACTGATTATCGTGCGTTGGAGCCCGATTACAACCACATAGTGGCGGATTAATGGCTCTGTCTTCAGCGACTGTGTGGTTGTTGTGGCTGGAAGCCGCGGGGGATTGTTCTCCCCGGCTGATAGCCCTAGAGGGTGCCCGCGAATGTACAGCACCATGGAATTAATGGGGGTTATATAAATAAATAAAACAAATAATAATAATAATAATATATGCCGGGGTACAGCCATCTATATATATACTGAGGTGCAGCTAACATCAGGGGTACAACGTATATATAGGTGAAGCGAATATCTTCCCAGTGGAACTGGCATGTTCCCCTCAGGGCCTCACCCCTCCCCCAGCATACAGCCTGTTGTAATAGGCATCACACTACTGGAAGTACAGGCCTCCCCCCTCCTTCCTTTGGGACACATGGTAATGGCGTCTGACTGTACAAAAGCTTCCAGGTGTCCGCCGAGAGTGAAAGAGAAAGTTCCCGGCTGGACACCAGGATTTAACCTCTGTAGGAGTGGCCGTAGGACCCCTCCCCTCTAGTGACCACTGGCCGGCTGGGGGTCTTCCAATTAGTGCATCACTAAGGGGGAGTGATGCTAGGGGGGAACTGGCACAGACCACCTTTACGTGCAGCTCTCTCTGTGTGCTCCCCAGTCAGAGACGCGCACCTTATTCAGTACCGCGTCTGCCATTATGATCAGTGTCGGATGAGAGAATCGGCGCCATCTGACCCTGCCCTTTTAACATCTGCTTTCCCGCTTGCCGTCTGTCCTCCCCCCACTCAGTATTTCACATTATTAAAAGAAAACTCAAGGGTGAAGGTTCAGGATCATCAGCAGAATTTGCCACTTTGTTTCCCACTCACTCCTTAATGAAATGCAGATAATTGTGCAAGCACCACGTAAATGTGCCTTATAAATGTACCATACAAATGTGCCTTATAAATGTATCATATAGATGTGCCATATAGATGTATCATATAAATGTGCCATATAGATGTGCCATATAGATGTGCCATATAAATGTATCATATAGATGTGCCATATAAATGTATCATATAGATGTGCCATATAGATGTATCATATAAATGTGCCATATAAATGTATCATATAGATGTGCCATATAAATGTATCATATAAATGTGCCATATAAATGTATCATATAGATGTGCCATACAGATGTATCATATAGATGTGCCATACAGATGTGCCATATAAATGTGCCATATAGATGTGCCATATAGATGTGCCATATAAATGTATCATATAGATGTGCCAT
Source organism: Ranitomeya imitator (assembly GCF_032444005.1). Taxonomy (NCBI): domain Eukaryota; kingdom Metazoa; phylum Chordata; class Amphibia; order Anura; family Dendrobatidae; genus Ranitomeya; species Ranitomeya imitator. Next base: position 373,197 of record NC_091285.1, on the reverse strand, counting down.
ATAGATGTATCATATAAATGTGCCATATAAATGTATCATATAGATGTGCCATACAGATGTATCATATAGATGTGCCATACAGATGTGCCATATAAATGTGCCATATAGATGTGCCATATAGATGTGCCATATAAATGTATCATATAGATGTGCCATATAAATGTATCATATAGATGTGCCATATAAATGTATCATATAGATGTGCCATACAGATGTGCCATATAAATGTATCATATAGATGTGCCATATAAATGTGCCATATAAATGTGCCATATAAATGTATCATATAGATGTGCCATATAAATGTGCCATATAGATGTGCCATATAAATGTGCCATATAGATGTGCCATATAGATGTATCATATAGATGTGCCATATAGATGTGCCATATAGATGTGCCATATAGATGTGCCATATAAATGTGCCATATAAATGTGCCATATAAATGTATCATATAGATGTGCCATACAGATGTGCCATATAAATGTATCATATAGATGTGCTATATAAATGTATCATATAGATGTGCCATATAAATGTATCATATAGATGTGCCATATAAATGTGCCATATAGATGTGCCATATAAATGTATCATATAGATGTGCCATATAGATGTGCCATATAGATGTGCCTTATAAATGTACCATACAAATGTGCCATATAAATGTATCATATAGATGTGCCATACAGATGTGCCATATAAATGTATCATATAGATGTGCCATATAAATGTATCATATAGATGTGCCATATAAATGTGCCATATAAATGTGCCATATAAATGTATCATATAGATGTGCCATATAAATGTGCCATATAAATGTATCATATAGATGTGCCATATAAATGTGCCATATAGATGTGCCTTATAAATGTACCATACAAATGTGCCATATAGATGTGCCATATAAATGTGCCATATAAATGTGCCATATAAATGTGCCATATAGATGTGCCATATAGATGTGCCATATAGATGTGCCATATAAATGTATCATATAGATGTGCCATATAGATGTGCCATATAGATGTGCCATATAAATGTACCATACAAATGTGCCATATAAATGTGCCATATAGATGTACCATACAGATGTGCCATATAAATGTGCCATATAAATGTGCCATATAGATGTGTCCCAATCCTGGTCCTCCTCACCACATCCCCACAGTCAGTTCTACCTCCCACACTCTATCACAAATTTCCGTAACCTCTCTAACCTTATACCCATTCGCCCAGCCCCCACTTCCCCAGTCCCACTAACAGGAGCTCTGTGGAACGCTCGCTCTGTCTGCAACAAGCTTTCTTACATCCATGATCTTTACTACCAAACTTTCCTTCCTCGCCATCACCGAAACCTGGCTCACCCCTTCTGACACAGCCTCTTCTGCTGCACTTTCGTACGGTGGCTTCCACTTTTCTCACACACCCCGCCCCAGCAGCAAGCATGGCGGAGGAGTTGGTTTTCTCCTGTCAGATAACTGCTCCTTCACCCCAATCCCACTGCCACCCTCTGTTACCCTCCCTTCCTTTGAGGTGGACTCTGTGCACCTCTATGCCCCCACCAACCTCCAACTGGCTGTCATTTACCTCCCCCCCAGGGCCAGCCACCACCTTCTTTTACCACTTCACCACCTGGCTACTTCATTTCCTTTCTGCGGACATCTCCACTATCATCATGGGCGACTTCAACATCCCCATTAACACTTCACTTTCAGCTGCCACTACTTATATCTCTCACTTCCTCCTTCGGCCTCACTCAATGGTCTTCTGCAGCCACTTACAAAGATGGTCACACATAAGACCTCATCTTCACCCGCCTCTGCTCCCTATCCATCCTCTCTAACTCACCTCTTCCTCTTTCTGACAACAATCTACTCACATTCTCTTCCCTCTCCACTCCTTGTCTACAATCCCCACCCCACAAACTTGCACACCCTCGCAGAAATCTTAAACACCTTGATCTACATTCACTCTCTGAATCCCTCCTCCCTCTCACAGACATAATTTCCCTACACAACGCAGAAGACGCTGCCGCTGTATATAACACCACAATAGCTGCAGCTTTGGAATCTCTTGCCCTTCTCACACATACCAAAGCTCACAAAATCAACAGACAGCCCTGGCACACCAGCCTGACCAAAGAACTGAGGCGAGCTTCCAGGGCTGCAGAGCGGAGATGGAAAAGATCCCACTCCAACGAGCACTTTATCGCATTCAAACAGTCCCTCACTACTTTGAAGACCACACTCGCCACAGCTAAACAAACCAACTTCTCATCTCTCATATCCTCCCTGTCTCACAACCCTAAACAGTTATTCAACACCTTCAACTCTCCCCTCTGTCCCCAGCACCTCCTCCCTCCCCACTTATCTCAGCTGAAGACTTTGCCTAATTTTTCAAGCAGGAGATTGAGAACATCAGAGACAGTTTTAGTCGACAACCCCAGAGCCCTTCCTCCCGACTTCCCAGCCCTCCACCTCCAAAAACCAACTTCTCCACCATTACAGAAGATCGACTCTCCACTCTACTCTCAAGATCGCATCTCACCACCTGTGCACTTGACCCGATCCCTTCCCACTTCATCCCAAACATCGCCACAGTCTTCATTCCAACTCTAACCCATCTCTTCAACCTATCACTAACAGCTGGTGTTTTCCCCTCAAGCTTTAAACATGCCTCAATCACACGTATCCTCAAAAAGCCTTCTCTTGACCCATCCTCTGTATCTAACTATCACCCTATATCACTTCTCCCCTATGCCTCAAAACTACTGGGCAGCTCGTTGGCGCTGTGGTTAGCACAGCAGCCTTGCAGGGCTGGAGTCCAGGGTTCAAACCCCACCAAGGACAACATCTGCAAAGAGTTTGTATGTTCTCTCCGTGTTTGCTTGGGTTTCCTCCGGGTACTCCGGTTTCCTTCCACATTCCAAAGACATACTGATAGGGAATTTAGATTGTGAGCCCCAACAGGGACAGCGATGATAATGTGTGCAACTTATAAAGAGCTGCGGAATATGTTAGTGCTATATAAAAATAAAGATTATTATTACTGGAACAACACGTCCATCTTGAACTGTCCTCCCATCTATCTTCCTGCTCCCTTTTTGACCGCTTACAATCAGGCTTCCGGTCACACCACTCCACTGAAACTGCCCTAACTAAGGTCACCAATGACCTATTAATCGCAAAGAGCAAGTGACACTATTCTATCCTCCTCCTCCTGGACCTGTCCTCTGCCTTTGACACAGTGGACCATTCCCTGTTGCTGCGGACCCTCTCATCCCTTGGGATCAGACTTGGCCCTATCCTGAATCTCTTCATACCTAACTGACCGAACATTCAGCATCTCCCATTTTCACACCACCTCCTCACCTCGCCCCCTATCTGTCGGAGTCCCGCAAGGTTCAGTCCTAGGGCCCCAGCTCTTCTCCATTTACACCTTTGGCCTGGGATAGCTCATAGAATCTCATGGTTTTCAGTATCATCTCTATGCTGATGACACACAGATCTACATCTCTGGACCAGATATCACCTCCCTACTAACCAGAATCCCTCAATGTCTATCCGCTATTTCATCCTTCTTCTCCGCTAGATTTCTAAAACTTAACATGGACAAAACAGAATTCATTGTCTTTCCCCCATCTCACGTGACCCCCCCCAACGAACCTATCCATTGCAGTAAATGGCTGCCCACTCTCCCAAGTCCCACAAGCTCGCTGTCTCAGGGTAATCCTTGACACTGATCTCTCCTTCAAACCGCATATCCAAGCCCTTTCCACTTCCTGCCGCCTTCAACTCAAAAATATTTCATGTATCCGTACATTCCTAAACCAGGAATCTGCAAAAACCCTAGTCCATGCCCTCATCATCTCCCGCCTCGACTACTGTAACCTCCTGCTCTGTGGCCTCCCCTCGAACACTCTCGCACCCCTCCAATCTATTCTAAACTCTGCTGCCCGACAAATCCACCTGTCCCCCCGCTATTCCCCAGCCTCTCCCCTCTGTCAATCCCTTCACTGGCTCCCCATTGCCCAGAGACTCCAGTACAAAACCCTAACCATGACATACAAAGCCATCCACAAGCTGTCTCCTCCATACATCTGTGACCTCGTCTCCCGGTACTTACCTACACGCAACCTCCGATCCTCACAAGATCTCCTTCTCTACTCCCCTCTTATCTCCTCTTCTCACAATCGTATACAAGATTTCTCGCGCGCATCACCCCTACTCTGGAACCCTCTACCACAACACATCAGACTCTCGCCTATCATCGAAACCTTCAAAAAGAGCCTGAAGACCAACCTCTTCTGACAAGCCTACAACCTGCAGTAATCACCGATCGACCGCTGCATGACCAGCTCTACCCTCACCTACTGTATTCTCACCCATCCTGTTATGAAAGGCAATTCAGTACCACAATGGACATAGCGGTCAGAGCACATACAGTGATCTGACAATAACCCAAAATCATAGAACGAGCTCTGAGACGTGGGAACTCTGCAGACCGCAATCCCTAATCCTCTCCAAACAACACTAGAGGCAGCCGTGGATTGCGCCCAACTCTGCCCATGCAACTCGGCACAGCCCGAGAAACTAACCAGCCTGAAGATAGAAAATAAGCCTACCTTGCTGAGGAGGGGTCACCGAACCCTCACCAGAGCCCCCAGGCCGACCAGGATGAGCCACATGAAAGGCACGAACAAGATCGGGAGCATGGACATCAGAGGCAAAAACCCAGGAATTATCTTCCTGAGCATAACCCTTCCATTTAACCAGATACTGGAGTTTCCGTCTAGAAACACGAGAATCCAAAATCTTCTCCACAATATACTCCAATTCCCCCTCCACCAAAACCGGGGCAGGAGGATCAACGGATGGAACCATAGGTGCCACGTATCTCCGCAACAATGACCTATGGAATACGTTATGTATGGAAAAAGAATCCGGAAGGGTCAGACGAAAAGACACAGGATTAAGAACCTCAGAAATCCTATACGGACCAATGAAACGAGGTTTAAACTTAGGAGAGGAAACCTTCATAGGAATATGACGAGAAGATAACCAAACCAGATCCCCAACACGAAGTCGGGGACCCACACGGTGTCTGCGATTAGCGAAACGTTGAGCCTTCTCCTGGGACAAGGTCAAATTGTCCACTACATGAGTCCAAATCTGCTGCAACCTGTCCACCACAGTATCCACACCAGGACAGTCCGAAGACTCAACCTGTCCTCAAGAGAAACGAGGATGGAACCCAGAATTGCAGAAAAATGGCGAAACCAAGGTAGCCGAGCTGGCCCGATTATTAAGGGCGAACTCAGCCAAAGGCAAAAAGGACACCCAGTCATCCTGATCGGCAGAAACAAAGCATCTCAGATATGTTTCCAAGGTCTGATTGGTTCGTTCGGTCTGGCCATTAGTCTGAGGATGGAAAGCCGAGGAAAAAGACAAGTCAATGCCCATCCTACCACAAAAGGCTCGCCAAAACCTTGAAACAAACTGGGAACTTCTGTCAGAAACGATATTCTCTGGAATGCCATGCAAACGAACCACATGCTGGAAGAACAATGGCACCAAATCAGAGGAGGAAGGCAATTTAGACAAGGGTACCAGATGGACCATCTTAGAAAAATGATCACAGACCACCCAAATGACTGACATCTTTTGAGAAACGGGAAGATCAGAAATAAAATCCATAGAGATATGTGTCCAAGGCCTCTTCGGGACCGGCAAGGGCAAAAGCAACCCACTGGCACGAGAACAGCAGGGCTTAGCCCGAGCACAAATCGCACAGGACTGCACAAAAGCACGCACATCCCGCGACAGAGACGGCCACCAAAAGGATCTAGCCACTAACTCTCTGGTACCAAAGATTCCAGGATGACCAGCCAACACCGAACAATGAACCTCAGAGATAACTTTATTGGTCCACCTATCAGGGACAAACAGTCTCTCCGCTGGACAACGATCAGGTTTATTAGCCTGAAATTTTTGCAGCACCCGCCGCAAATCAGGGGAGATGGCAGACACAATTACTCCTTCCTTGAGGATACCCGCCGGCTCAGACAAACCCGGAGAGTCGGGCACAAAACTCCTAGACAGAGCATCCGCCTTCACATTTTTAGAGCCCGGAAGGTACGAAATCACAAAGTCAAAACGGGCAAAAAACAGCGACCAACGAGCCTGTCTAGGATTCAACCGCTTAGCAGACTCAAGATAAGTCAAGTTCTTATGATCAGTCAATACCACCACGCGATGCTTAGCTCCTTCAAGCCAATGACGCCACTCCTCGAATGCCCACTTCATGGCCAGCAACTCTCGGTTGCCCACATCATAATTTCGCTCAGCAGGCGAAAACTTCCTGGAAAAAAAAGCGCATGGTTTCATCACTGAGCAATCAGAACCTCTCTGCGACAAAACAGCCCCTGCTCCAATCTCAGAAGCATCAACCTCGACCTGGAACGGAAGAGAAACATCTGGTTGACACAACACAGGGGCAGAAGAAAAACGACGCTTCAACTCTTGAAAAGCTTCCACAGCAGCAGAAGACCAATTGACCACATCAGCACCCTTCTTGGTCAAATCGGTCAATGGTTTAGCAATACTAGAAAAATTGCAGATGAAGCGACGATAAAAATTAGCAAAGCCCAGGAACTTTTGCAGACTTTTCAGAGATGTCGGCTGAGTCCAATCATGGATGGCCTGGACCTTAACATGATCCATCTCGATAGTAGAAGGGGAAAAGATGAACCCCAAAAATGAAACCTTCTGCACACCAAAGAGACACTTTGATCAATTCACAAACAAAGAATTAGCACGCAGGACCTGAAAAACTGTTCTGACCTGCTTCACATGAGACTCCCAATCATCCGAGAAGATCAAAATGTCATCCAAGTACACAATCAGGAATTTATCCAGGTACTCTCGGAAGATGTCATGCATAAAGGACTGAAACACTGATGGAGCATTGGCAAGTCCGAATGGCATCACTAGATACTCAAAATGACCCTCGGCGTATTAAATGCAGTTTTCCATTCATCTCCTCGCCTGATTCGCACCAGATTATACGCACCACGAAGATCTATCTTGGTGAACCAACTAGCCCCCTTAATCCGAGCAAACAAATCAGATAACAATGGCAAGGGGTACTGAAATTTAACCGTGATCTTATTTAGAAGGCAGTAATCTATACAAGGTCTCAGCGAACCATCCTTCTTGGCTACAAAAAAGAACCCTGCTCCTAATGGTGACGATGACGGGCGAATATGCCCCTTCTCCAGGGATTCCTTCACATAACTGCGCATAGCGGCGTGCTCACGGACAAATTAAACAGTCGACCTTTTGGGAATTTACTACCAGGAATCAAATTGATAGCACAATCACAATCCCTATGCGGAGGTAGGGCATCGGACTTGGACTCATCAAATACATCCCGGTAATCAGACAAGAACTCTGGGACCTCAGAAGGGGTGGATGACGAAATTGACAGAAATGGAACATCACCATGTACCCCCTGGACACCGACATGGATTTCCAATCTAATACTGGATTATGGGCTTGTAGCCATGGCAACCCCAACACGACCACATCATGCAGATTATGCAACACCAGAAAGCGAATAACCTCCTGATGTGCAGGAGCCATGCACATGGTCAGCTAGGTCCAGTATTGAGGCTTATTCTTGGCCAAAGGCGTGGCATCAATTCCTCTCAATGGAATAGGACACTGCAAGGGCTCTAAGAGAAGCCCACAACGCTTAGCATACTCCAAGTCCATCAAATTCAGGGCAGCGCCTGAATCCACAAATGCCATGACAGAATACGATGACAAAGAACAGATCAAGGTAACGGACAGAAGAAATTTTGACTGTACCGTACCAATGGTGGCAGACCTAGCGAACCGCTTAGTGCGCTTAGGACAATCAGAGATAGCATGAATGGAATCACCACAGTAGAAACACAGCCCATTCAGACGTCTGTGTTCTTGCCGTTCAACTCTGGTCAAAGTCCTATCGCACTGCATAGGCTCAGGTTTAAGCTCAGGTAATACCACCAAATGGTGCACAGATTTACGCTCACGCAAGCGTCGACCGATCTGAATGGCCAAAGACATAGACTCATTCAAACCAGCAGGCATAGGAAATCCCACCATGACATCCTTAAGGGCTTCAGAGAGACCCTTTCTGAACATAGCTGCCAGCGCAGATTCATTCCATTGAGTGAGCACGGACCACTTTCTAAATTTCTGACAATATACCTGTATCTCATCCTGACCCTGACAAAGAGCCAGCAAATTTTTCTCTGCCTGATCCACTGAATTAGGTTCATCGTACAGCAATCCGAGCACCAGGAAAAACGCATCGATATTACTCAATGCAGGATCTCCTGGCGCAAGAGAAAACGCCCAGTCCTGAGGGTCGCCGCGCAAAAAAGAAATAACAATCAAAACCTGTTGAACTGGATCACCAGAGGAGCGAGGTTTCAAGGCCAGAAATAATTTACAATTATTTTTGAAACTCAGAAACTTAGTTCTATCTCCAAAAAACAAATCAGGAATAGGAATTCTTGGTTCTAACATAGATTTCTGATCAATAGTGTCTTGAATCTTTTGTACTCTTGCCGAGAGCTGATCCACAAATGAAGACAGACTTCTAATGTCCATCGCTACACCTGTGTACTGAACCACCCAAATGTCTAGGGGAAAAAAAGGCAAAACACAGTGCAAAGAAAAAAAAATGGTCTCAGAACTTCTCCTTTCCCTCTATTGAGAATCATTAGTACTTTTGGCTTCCTATACTGTTATGAAAGGCAATTCAGTACCACAATGGACATAGCGGTCAGAGCACATACAGTGATCTGACAATAACCCAAAATCATAGAACGAGCTCTGAGACGTGGGAACTCTGCAGACCGCAATCCCTAATCCTCTCCAAACAACACTAGAGGCAGCCGTGGATTGCGCCCAACTCTGCCCATGCAACTCGGCACAGCCCGAGAAACTAACCAGCCTGAAGATAGAAAATAAGCCTACCTTGCCTCAGAGTAATACCCCAAAGGAAAAGGCAGCCCCCCCACATATAATGACTGTGAGTTAAGATGAATAGACAAACGTAGAGATGAAATAGATTCAGCAAAGTGAGGCCCGACTTTCTTAACAGAGCGAGGATAGAAAGGTAACTTTGCGGTCTACACAAAACCCTAAAGAAAACCACGCAAAGGGGGCAAAAAGACCCTCCGTACCGAACTAACGGCACGGAGGTACACCCTTTGCGTCCCAGAGCTTCCAGCAACAAATTAGACAAGCTGGACAGAAAAAATAGCAAACAAATAGCAAAGAAGAACTTAGCTATGCAGAGCAGCAGGCCACAGGAATGATCCAGGGAAAAGCAAGTCCAACACTGGAACATTGACAGGAAGCCAGGATCAAAGCATTAGGTGGAGTTAAGTAGAGAAGCACCTAACGACCTCACCAGATCACCTGAGGGAGGAAACTCAGAAGCCGCAGTACCACTTCCCTCCACCAACAGAAGCTCACAGAGAGAATCAGCCGAAGTACCACTTGTGACCACAGGAGGGAGCTCTGCCACAGAATTCACAACACCATCCCTTGTAGATTGTGAGCCCTCGCGGGCAGGGTCCTCTATCCTCCTGTATCCTCACCCATCCCTTGTAGATTGTGAGCCCTCGCGGGCAGGGTCCTCTCTCCTCCTGTACCAGTTATGACTTGTATTGTTTAAGATTATTGTACTTGTTTTTATTATGTATACCCCTCCTCACATGTAAAGTGCCATCAAATAAATGGCGCTATAATAATAAATAATAATAATAATAATATTGTTACATGGACTGAGAAAGGAGAATTTGTCTACAAAGGATCCGTCGTTCCCGGCACCCATTTGTTGGACCTTGTACGGACCACTCTGCAAACTCACGGACTAACCAAAAAGAACGCCCCACACGGCTGGGACGTTTTTATGAGGGCTATGGCCGAATTAAACATACCTTCATCCGTGATCGGTCACCATACGACCAGAGCCGCTCTGAATGAATTAAAAACGATGTTGAGCCCCCCATCAAACCCCTTCAAAAAAATATCACAAGTACTCGCTACCTCAACTCCGGACACTAGAGGTCGTTTACTGTCGAAACAGAGAATCTCGCCACTGTCGCCAGGCGCGTGGTTAACTTTGTAAATATTAAATTTGAAATGACTGTATTGTAACCTATAGTCGTGTTTGTATATTGTTTTATTTTTAGATCTATTTGCGCCTTTTTCATTTCTTGATTTGTGTATACCTCTACGTGAAGCTAAAATAAATATATTTTATTTTTTAAATACTGCCGCGAAGTTTGGTTGAACGACCCTGGAACTATAAGTATACGTTCACATTTGTGTTGTGCGATGTTGCGTCGGAGACGCAACGCACAATGCAAACAAAAACGCAACAAAACGCAGCGTTTTGCGACGCATGCATCCTTTTTTGCCAAAATTTGGACGCAAAAAAAAAAATGCAACTTGCTGCGTTTTCTGCGCCCCACGCTTGCGGCAAAAAAAAACGCATGCGTCGCAAAACGCAGCACAACGCATGTCCATGCGCCCCCCATGTTAAATATAGGGGCGCATGATGCATGCGTCGCCGCGGCTGCGCCCGACGCAACCGCGCAAAACGCTAATGTGAACGTAGCCTAACATGAATCCCCTTTTTCATTTCTTTAAATATTAGCTTTGAAATGACTGTATTGAAACCTATAGGATTGTGTGTATAACGCTGTATTTTTAGATCTATTTACGCCTTTTTCATTTCTTGATTTGTGTATACCTCTACGTGAAGCTACAATAAATGTATTTTATTTTTTTAAACAATGCCGCAAAGTACGATTTTTTTTTTTTTACGTCATTATTATGAAAGCTACAACTGTCGCAGGATCCTGAGACGGCCTTGTCTTGACAGGTTTTCCTACACACCTTGGAGGGTTATGAATGCTACACACCCTGTCATTAACCCCTTAGCGACCGCCGATACGCCTTTTAACGGCGGCCGCTAAGGGTACTTAAACCACAAAGGGAAAAAGTAAATAGTGCCCCCCAGAGTCGGATTTTCTCCGGGGTCTCGGCTGCCGGGGGTAGCCGAGACCCCAGAGAACATGATTCGAGTTTTTTTTTACCGACCCAGCATTTGCGATCGCCGGTAATTAACCGTTTACCGGCGATCGCAAAAAAAAAAAAAACACGATCTCTTTTTAATTTCTCTGTCCTCTGATGTGATTGCACATCAGAGGACAGAGAAAAGGGGTCCAGATAGCAACCCGATACTCACCTATCTCCCCCGGTGCTCCTCGTGGCTCCCGGTGGGCGCCGCCATCTTCAAAATGGCGGGCGCATGCGCAGTGCGCCCGCCGGCCGGCCCCGGGAGAATCTTTGGGGTCTCGGCTCCCGGGGGTAGCCGAGACCCCAAAGAGCCTGTTTTGCGATCGCCGGTAATTAACTGTTTACCGGCGACCACAAAAAAAAAAAAAATCAAAGTGTAATTCTCTGTCCTCTGATGTGATCGCACATCAGAGGACAGAGAAATAGGGGGATTCGGGGACCCTATTATACCTACCAGTGTCCCTGGGTCCTCCTGCTGCTCCTCCTGGTCTTCTTGGCAAAAGAAAATGGCGGGCGCATGCGCAGTGCGCCCGCCATCTGTCTCCATCTGCCGGCCGGCAGGAGAACAGCAGTTGGGGCTAAAATTAGGGTTAGGGTTAGGGCTAGGGTTAGGGCTAGGGTTAGGGCTAGGGTTAGGTTTAGGGCTAGGGTTATGGCTAGGGTTAGGGCTAGGGTTAGGGCTAGGGTTAGGGCTAGGGTTAGGGCTAGGGTTAGGGTTAGGGCTAGGGTTAGGGCTAGGGTTAGGGTTAGGGCTAGGATTAGGGCTAGGGTTAGGGCTAGCGTTAGGATTAGGGCTAGGGTTAGGGCTAGGGTCAGGGCTAGGGTTAGGGCTAGGGTTAGGGCTAGGGTTAGGGTTAGGGCTAGGGTTAGGGCTAGGGTTAGGGCTAGGGTTAGGGTTAGGGCTAGGGTTAGGGCTAGGGTTAGGGCTAGGGTTAGGGTTAGGGCTAGGGTTAGGGCTAAGGCTAGGGTTAGGGCTAGGTTTAGGGCTAGGGTTAGGGTTGGGGCTAAATTCAGGGTTAGGGTTCTTTCACACTTACGTCGGTACGGGGCCGTCGCAATGCGTCGGCCCGACATACCGACGCACGTTGTGAAAATTGTGCACAACGTGGGCAGCTGATGTAGTTTTTCAACGCATCCGCTGCCCAATCTATGTCCTGGGGAGGAGGGGGCGGAGTTACGGCCACGCATGTGCGGTCAGAAATGGCGGACGCGACGTACAAAAAAACGTTACATTGAACGTTTTTTGTGCCGACGGTCCGCCAAAACACAACTGATCCAGTGCACGACGGATGCGACGTGTGGCCATCCGTCACGATTAGTGTTGAGCGATACCGTCCGATACTTGAAAGTATCGGTATCGGATAGTATCGGCCGATACCCGAAAAGTATCGGATATCGCCGATACCGATATCCGATACCAATACAAGTCAATGGGACACCAAGTATCGGAAGGTATTCTGATGGTTCCCAGGGTCTGAAGGAGAGGAAACTCTCCTTCAGGCCCTGGGATCCATATTAATGTGTAAAATAAAGAATTAAAATAAAAAATATTGATATATTCACCTCTCCGGCGGCCCCTGGACATCACCGCGGGTAACCGGCAGGCTTCTTTGTTTAAAATGAGCGCGTTTAGGACCTGAGAAATGACGTCGCGGCTTCTGATTGGTCGCGTGCCGCCCATGTGACTGCGACGCGATCAATCAGAAGCCGCAACGTCATTCCTCAGCAATACAAGTCTATGGGCAAAAAACGCATCCTGCGGGCACATTTGGAGGATCCGTTTTTTGTCCAAAACGACGGATTGCGACGGATGCCAAACGACGCAAGTGTGAAAGTAGCCTTAGGGTTAGGGTTGGGGCTAAAGTTAGGGCTAGGGTTGGGGCTAAAGTTAGGGTTAGATTTGGGATTAGGGTTAGGGTTTGGATTAGAGTTGGTATTAGGGTTAGGGTTGGCATTAGGGTTACGCATGGGATTAAGGTTAGGTTTGGGATTAGGGTTAAGGTTAGGGTTGTGATTAGGGGTGTATTGGGATTAGGGTTAGGTTTGGGATTAGGGTTAAGGTTAGGGTTGGGATTAGGGGTGTTTTGGGATTAGGGTTAGGTTTGAGGTTAGGGTTGAGATTAGGATTAGGGGTGTGTTGGATTTAGGGTTTTGATTAGGGTTATGGTTAGGGTTGACAGTAGGGTTGTTTTGGGGTAAGGGTTGTGATTATCGTTAGGGTTAGTGATTAGGATTATGGATCGGGTTGGGATTAGGGTTAAGGGTGTGTTGGGGTTAGGGTTGGAGCTAGAATTAGGGGGTTTCCACTGTTTAGTTACATCAGGGGGTCTCCAAACACGACAGCCAATTTTGCGCTCAAAAAGTCAAATTGTGCTCCCTCCCTTCTGAGCTCTGCCGTGCACCCAAACAGTGGGTTACCCCCACATATGGGGCATCAGCGTACTCAGGATAAATTGGACAACAACTTTTGGGGTCCAATTTCTCCTGTTACCCTTGTGAAAATAAAAACTTGGGGGCTAAAAAATCTTTTTTGTGGAAAAAAAAATATTTTTTTATTTTCACGACTCTGCATTCTAAATTTCTGTGAAGCACTTGGGCATTCAAAGTTCTCACCACACATCTAGATAAGTTCCATGGGGGGTCTAGTTTCCAAAATGGGGTCACTTGTGGAGGGTTTCTACTGTTTAGGTATATCAGGGGCTCTGCAAACGCAACATAACGCCCGCAGTCCATTATATCAAAGTCTGCATTCCAAAACGGCGCTCCTTCCTTCCGAGCTCTGCCGTGCGCCCAAACAGTGGTTTACCCCCACATATGGGGTACCAGCCTACTCAGGACAAATTGGACAACAACTTTTGGCGTCCGATTTCTCTTGTTACCCTTGCGAAAATAAAAACTTGGGGGCTAAAAAATCTTTTTAGTGGAAAAAAAAATATTTTTTATTTTCACGACTCTGCATTCTAAACTTCTGTGAAGCACTTGGCATTCAAAGTTCTCACCACACATCTAGATAAGTTCCATGGGGGGTCTAGTTTCCAAAATGGGGTCACTTGTGGAGGGTTTCTACTGTTTAGGTACATCAGGGGCTCTGCAAACGCAACATAACGCCCGCAGACCATTCTATCAAAGTCTGCATTCCAAAACGGCGCTCCTTCCTTCCAAGCTCTGCCGTGCACCCAAACAGTGGTTTACCTCCACATATGGGGTACCAGCCTACTCAGGACAAATTGGACAACAACTTTTGGGGTCCGATTTCTCTTGTTACCCTTGCAAAAATAAAAACTTGGGGGCTAAAAAATCTTTTTTGTGGAAAAAAAAATATTTTTTATTTTCACGACTCTGCATTCTAAACTTCTGTGAAGCACTTGGGCATTCAAAGTTCTCACCACACATCTAGATAAGTTCCATGGGGGGTCTAGTTTCCAAAATGGGGTCACTTGTGGGGGGTTTCCACTGTTTAGGCACATCAGGGGCTCTCCAAAAGCGACATGGCGTCCAATCTCAATTCCAGACAATTCTACATTGAAAAAGTAAAACGGCGCTCCTTCACTTCCAAGCTCTGCGGTGCGCCCAAACAGTGGTTTACCCCCACATATGGGGTATTGGCGTATTCAGGAGAAATTGCATAACAAAATTTATGGTTACATTTCTGATTTTACACTTGTGAAAATAAAAAAAATGGTTCTGAATTAAAATGTTTGCAAAAAAAAGTTAAATGTTCATTTTTTCCTTCCACATTGTTTCAGTTCCTGTGAAGCACGTAAAGGGTTAATAAACTTCTTGAATGTGGTTTTGAGAACCTTGAGGGGTGTAGTTTTTAGAATGGTGTCACACTTGGTTATTTTCTATCATATAGACCCCTCAAAATGACTTCAAATGTGATGTGGTCCCTAAAAAAAATGGTGTTGTAAAAATGAGAAATTGCTGGTCAAATTTTAACCCTTATAACTCCCTAACAAAAAAAAATTTTGTTTCCAAAATTGTGCTGATGTAAAGTAGACATGTGGGAAATGTTATTTATTAACTATTTTTTGTGACATATCTCTCTGATTTAAGGGCATAAAAATACAAATTTTGAAAATTGCAAAATTTTAAAAACTTTCGCCATATTTTTGTTTTTTTCATAAATAATCGCAAGTAATATCGAAGAAATGTTACCACTAACATGAAGTACAAAATGTCACGAAAAAACAATCTCAGAATCAGCGAGATCCGTTGAAGCGTTCCAGAGTTATAACCTCATAAAGTGACAGTGGTCAGAATTGCAAAAATTGGCTCGGTCATGAAGTACCAAATTGGCTCTGTCACTAAGGGGTTAACCCTTGGGATCCTGGGACTGCCTTCTCTCATTTTTATTACGTCATTATTATGAAAAGCTACAACTGTCGCAGGATCCTGAGACTTCTCTCACAAAACATGTCTTGACAAGTTTTCCTACACACCCTGTCATTAACCCTTGGGATCCTGGGACTGCCTTCTCTCACAAAACATGTCAAGACATATTTTTACTTACGCTGGAGAGGTTTAGACAGGAAGTGGGGCGGACTTGGTCTCTCCACCTATCAAGGACCGACACATAAGCCCACAAGATTGGACGGCGAATGGGCGGTCATGGGGGACGTAACAGAGGCTGAACAGGGCAGCTTCCGGGGCGGGGACGGAACTGATGTAATAGGTATTGACACACTCAGGGTGGCTTCCGGGGCGGGGACGGAACTGATGTAATAGGTATTGACACACTCAGGGTGGCTTCCGGGGCGGGGACGGAACTGATGTAATAGGTATTGACACACTCAGGGTGGCTTCCGGGGCGGGCACGGAACTGATGTAATAGGTATTGACACACTCAGGGTGGCTTCCGGGGCGGGCACGGAACTGATGTAATAGGTATTGACACACTCAGGGTGGCTTCCGGGGCGGGCACGGAACTGATGTCACAGATTGTGACACACAGAGGGGCGGAGAGTGGGCGGCGAATGGGGAGGCGTCTGTCAAAAACCGGAAGTGTGCGTTTTGACGAGAGCTGGGTGCTCCTTACTACTGAGATAGTAGACCCAGGGAAGCCATCACCACAGGGGGTTTCACATACAGTCCTAGGTGATGGAATATGCTTTGTTTTGTGAGCTAAAGAAAAATGTTTAAAGGGGAGGGAGAAAGAGACACAGGGAAGAGGATCCAAGCTGGGATGGATGGATGATATATGGAGTTTTGGAGTTCTCAGATCTCAGACTGGGAACTTGAGGACTGAGGACATTGTATGTTGGCCATGTACATGGATTTGTTGTACAACCATGGATATATGGAATAAAAATAGTTGCATTGCAAACCTGCCTAGGTGATTATTACAACCCACACAAACTCACATCCTCACAATGTCCATATAACATTGTCAGAGTCACACAGGGTCAGTATTAATCTTCTATTATTATTATTATTATTCATTTTTATAGCGCCATTTTTTCAATTGTGCTTTACATGTGAAAAGGAGCATACAAAGACAAGTACAATAAACATGAGCAATACAAGGCACACACAAGTACAAAAGGAGAGAGGACCCTGCCCGCGAGGCCTCACAGTCTACAGGGGATGGGTGAGGATTAGTGTTGAGCGATACCTTCCGATATCGGAAAGTATCGGTATCGGTTTGGATCGGCCGATATTCAAAAAATATCGGATATCGCCGATACCGATACCCGATCCCAATGCAAGTCAATGGGACCAAAATATCGGAATTAAAATAAACCCTTTCTTTCCTTGTAGGTTCATTCTACATGAAGGAAAACAACTAAGAATAATGCCGGATGTATTTGGGGAGGTGGCGGAGACATTAAAGTCATAGAGGTTTATCCCAATCAAATAGAATAGCATGTTTTTTGTTTTTTTTTAAGACGTTCGGAGTGACAAAGATATTGACTATGTAAATTTTTTTTTTATTTTGTCAGATATTGATGTTTCACTATTCCACGCCCTTCCCCTTCTTTTTTTTCTTTTTTTTTTCTTTTCCCACACTTTCATCTTCATCATCATCAGCATCTTTGACATCAACTTCTTCACCTTATTCATCTTCTTCTTCATCTTCTACCTATTTTTTTTTTTTTATTACATTCTTCATATTCATTTTATTCAACTATTATTATTCTTCTTATTCTACATATTCTTTTTATTCCACTGTTATTATTCTTCCTATTCTACTTCTTCATCATATTCTCATTTGTGACAGGCATTCCCGTAGTTGTTATCTATAAAAGTTTGAAGATTACACCTTCCGTTCTGCCAGTCACAAAAGTTACATTTGTCCGCGTTCAGTTTGGCCTGCAGCATCAGGCTTTATCCAGGGGCACCACGAGGAGGAACGGACTCACCCCCATACACTGCTTAGTCTTCTTCTGCATATAATTTAGATAATATCTTTTGCTCTGATATTAAGTCTTATGCTTAATGTTCTTCTGCTCTTTGTTCTGCAGCCTCTTGTTCTTCTGCTTCTCGGTCTTCCATGTTGTCGTCTCCAGGGTCGTCGTCTCCAGTGTCGTCATCTCCGCCGTCGTCGTCGTCGTCATCGGGGTGGTCTTCCGTGTCGTCGTCATCGTGGTGGTCTTCCGGGTCGTCGACGTTAGGGTCTTCAACTTGGAAATGTAGCAGAAGGTACAAGAAGGCTGAGAAAATGCCAAGAACCAGCTGATGGAACTGGAACTCGGATGGCTACCCGAAGGTTCAAGAGCCTATGGAACTACCGAGGACCAGCTGACGTTACTGGAACCCGGTTACTAAGCAGGAGGTACCCGTGCTAAAAAGCACTACCAAGGACCGCCTGACGTTGACGGAACTCGGATACCCAGAAGGAGGCACCTAAGCCAAAGGCTCTGCCCGGAACCAGCTGACGTTACTGGAACCAGGATGGGGAGCAGAAGGTACAAGAGCAAAAGACACTGCCGAGAACCAGCTGACGGTACTGGAACCCGGATGGGTAGCCGAAGGTCCAAGAGCCAATGGAACTACCGAGGACCAGCTGACGTTACTGGAACCCGGTTACTAAGCAGGAGGTACCCGTGCCTGAAAGCACTACCAAGGACCACCTGACGTTGGTGGAACTTGGATACCCAGAAGGAGGCACCTAAGCCAAAGGCTCTGCCCGGAACCAGCTGACGGTACTGGAACCAGGATGGGGAGCAGAAGGTACAAGAGCAAAAGACACTGCCGAGAACCAGCTGACGGTGCTGGAACCAGGTGGTGGACCCGAAGGCCCACAGGAGAGGAGAGAACAGCTAGGCCGCGAGGCAGCCGCAGTTACCGAACCCCAACAGTCCTACAGGGGGAGCTGGGCCTACTGGCACTACATAACCAGCCTTGACTACCAGTTCACGCAGCCCACATAGGAAGCTCCTAAACTGGAGGCACCCTGGAGTTGGCTAACTCGACCGCACCACGACGGGGCAAGCATAGGCGTCTCAGTGAAGTTGACACAACCCGGAAACAGCTGACGGTGCTGAAACCAGGCTTGGCACGAGGGAGTACCTGTGACAAGAACACTGCCGAGAACCAGCTGGCGGTGCTGGAACCCGGATGCGTTGCCCCAGTGTGCAAGAGCCAATGGCACGACCGAGGACCAGCTGACGGTGCTGGAACCCGGTTACTAAGCTGTAGGTGCCCGCGCTTAAAAGCACTACCAAGGACCGCCTGGCGTTGGCGGAACTCGGATACCCAGGAGGAGGCACCTAAGCCAAAGGCTCGGCCCGGAACCAGCTGACGGTGCTGGAACCAGGTGGTGGACCCGAAGGTCCACAGGAGAGGAGAGAACAGCTAGGCCGCGAGGCAGCCGCAGTTACCGAACCCCAACAGTCCTACAGGGGGAGCTGGGCCTACTGGCACTACAGAACCAGCCTTGACTACCAGTTCACGCAGCCCACATAGGAAGCTCCTAAACTGGAGGCACCCTGGAGTTGGCTAACCCGACCGCACCACGACGAGGCAAGCATAGGTGTCTCAGTGAAGTTGACACAACCCGGAAACAGCTGACGGTGCTGAAACCAGGCTTGGCACGAGGGAGTACCTGTGACAAGAACACTGCCGAGAACCAGCTGGCGGTGCTGGAACCCGGATGCGTTGCCCCAGTGTGCAAGAGCCAATGGCACGACCGAGGACCAGCTGACGGTGCTGGAACCCGGTTACTAAGCTGTAGGTGCCCGCGCTTAAAAGCACTACCAAGGACCGCCTGGCGTTGGCGGAACTCGGATACCCAGGAGGAGGCACCTAAGCCAAAGGCTCGGCCCGGAACCAGCTGACGGTGCTGGAACCAGGTGGTGGACCCGAAGGTCCACAGGAGAGGAGAGAACAGCTAGGCCGCGAGGCAGCCGCAGTTACCGAACCCCAACAGTCCTACAGGGGGAGCTGGGCCTACTGGCACTACAGAACCAGCCTTGACTACCAGTTCACGCAGCCCACATAGGAAGCTCCTAAACTGGAGGCACCCTGGAGTTGGCTAACCCGACCGCACCACGACGAGGCAAGCATAGGTGTCTCAGTGAGCTTGACACAACCCGGAAACAGCTGACGGTGCTGAAACCAGGCTTGGCACGAGGGAGTACCTGTGACAAAAACACTGCCGAGAACCAGCTGGCGGTGCTGGAACCCGGATGCGTTGCCCCAGTGTGCAAGAGCCAATGGCACGACCGAGGACCAGCTGACGGTGCTGGAACCCGGTTACTAAGCTGTAGGTGCCCGCGCTTAAAAGCACTACCAAGGACCGCCTGGCGTTGGCGGAACTCGGATACCCAGGAGGAGGCACCTAAGCCAAAGGCTCGGCCCGGAACCAGCTGACGGTGCTGGAACCAGGTGGTGGACCCGAAGGTCCACAGGAGAGGAGAGAACAGCTAGGCCGCGAGGCAGCCGCAGTTACCGAACCCCAACAGTCCTACAGGGGGAGCTGGGCCTACTGGCACTACAGAACCAGCCTTGACTACCAGTTCACGCAGCCCACATAGGAAGCTCCTAAACTGGAGGCACCCTGGAGTTGGCTAACCCGACCGCACCACGACGAGGCAAGCATAGGTGTCTCAGTGAGCTTGACACAACCCGGAAACAGCTGACGGTGCTGAAACCAGGCTTGGCACGAGGGAGTACCTGTGACAAAAACACTGCCGAGAACCAGCTGGCGGTGCTGGAACCCGGATGCGTTGCCCCAGTGTGCAAGAGCCAATGGCACGACCGAGGACCAGCTGACGGTGCTGGAACCCGGTTACTAAGCTGTAGGTGCCCGCGCTTAAAAGCACTACCAAGGACCGCCTGGCGTTGGCGGAACTCGGATACCCAGGAGGAGGCACCTAAGCCAAAGGCTCGGCCCGGAACCAGCTGACGGTGCTGGAACCAGGTGGTGGACCCGAAGGTCCACAGGAGAGGAGAGAACAGCTAGGCCGCGAGGCAGCCGCAGTTACCGAACCCCAACAGTCCTACAGGGGGAGCTGGGCCTACTGGCACTACAGAACCAGCCTTGACTACCAGTTCACGCAGCCCACATAGGAAGCTCCTAAACTGGAGGCACCCTGGAGTTGGCTAACCCGACCGCACCACGACGAGGCAAGCATAGGTGTCTCAGTGAGCTTGACACAACCCGGAAACAGCTGACGGTGCTGAAACCAGGCTTGGCACGAGGGAGTACCTGTGACAAAAACACTGCCGAGAACCAGCTGGCGGTGCTGGAACCCGGATGCGTTGCCCCAGTGTGCAAGAGCCAATGGCACGACCGAGGACCAGCTGACGGTGCTGGAACCCGGTTACTAAGCTGTAGGTGCCCGCGCTTAAAAGCACTACCAAGGACCGCCTGGCGTTGGCGGAACTCGGATACCCAGGAGGAGGCACCTAAGCCAAAGGCTCGGCCCGGAACCAGCTGACGGTGCTGGAACCAGGTGGTGGACCCGAAGGTCCACAGGAGAGGAGAGAACAGCTAGGCCGCGAGGCAGCCGCAGTTACCGAACCCCAACAGTCCTACAGGGGGAGCTGGGCCTACTGGCACTACAGAACCAGCCTTGACTACCAGTTCACGCAGCCCACATAGGAAGCTCCTAAACTGGAGGCACCCTGGAGTTGGCTAACCCGACCGCACCACGACGAGGCAAGCATAGGTGTCTCAGTGAAGTTGAC
The DNA here is from genome assembly GCF_032444005.1 of Ranitomeya imitator. Lineage (NCBI taxonomy): Eukaryota > Metazoa > Chordata > Amphibia > Anura > Dendrobatidae > Ranitomeya > Ranitomeya imitator. Next base: position 351,909 of record NC_091285.1, on the reverse strand, counting down.
ACAACCCGGAAACAGCTGACGGTGCTGAAACCAGGCTTGGCACGAGGGAGTACCTGTGACAAGAACACTGCCGAGAACCAGCTGGCGGTGCTGGAACCTGGATGCGTTGCCCCAGTGTGCAAGAGCCAATGGCACGACCGAGGACCAGCTGACGGTGCTGGAACCCGGTTACTAAGCTGTAGGTGCCCGCGCTTAAAAGCACTGCCAAGGACCGCCTGGCGTTGGCGGAACTCGGATACCCAGGAGGAGGCACCTAAGCCAAAGGCTCGGCCCGGAACCAGCTGACGGTGCTGGAACCAGGTGGTGGACCCGAAGGTCCACAGGAGAGGAGAGAACAGCTAGGCCGCGAGGCAGCCGCAGTTACCGAACCCCAACAGTCCTACAGGGGGAGCTGGGCCTACTGGCACTACAGAACCAGCCTTGACTACCAGTTCACGCAGCCCACATAGGAAGCTCCTAAACTGGAGGCACCCTGGAGTTGGCTAACCCGACCGCACCACGACGAGGCAAGCATAGGTGTCTCAGTGAGCTTGACACAACCCGGAAACAGCTGACGGTGCTGAAACCAGGCTTGGCACGAGGGAGTACCTGTGACAAAAACACTGCCGAGAACCAGCTGGCGGTGCTGGAACCCGGATGCGTTGCCCCAGTGTGCAAGAGCCAATGGCACGACCGAGGACCAGCTGACGGTGCTGGAACCCGGTTACTAAGCTGTAGGTGCCCGCGCTTAAAAGCACTACCAAGGACCGCCTGGCGTTGGCGGAACTCGGATACCCAGGAGGAGGCACCTAAGCCAAAGGCTCGGCCCGGAACCAGCTGACGGTGCTGGAACCAGGTGGTGGACCCGAAGGTCCACAGGAGAGGAGAGAACAGCTAGGCCGCGAGGCAGCCGCAGTTACCGAACCCCAACAGTCCTACAGGGGGAGCTGGGCCTACTGGCACTACAGAACCAGCCTTGACTACCAGTTCACGCAGCCCACATAGGAAGCTCCTAAACTGGAGGCACCCTGGAGTTGGCTAACCCGACCGCACCACGACGAGGCAAGCATAGGTGTCTCAGTGAAGTTGACACAACCCGGAAACAGCTGACGGTGCTGAAACCAGGCTTGGCACGAGGGAGTACCTGTGACAAGAACACTGCCGAGAACCAGCTGGCGGTGCTGGAACCCGGATGCGTTGCCCCAGTGTGCAAGAGCCAATGGCACGACCGAGGACCAGCTGACGGTGCTGGAACCCGGTTACTAAGCTGTAGGTGCCCGCGCTTAAAAGCACTACCAAGGACCGCCTGGCGTTGGCGGAACTCGGATACCCAGGAGGAGGCACCTAAGCCAAAGGCTCGGCCCGGAACCAGCTGACGGTGCTGGAACCAGGTGGTGGACCCGAAGGTCCACAGGAGAGGAGAGAACAGCTAGGCCGCGAGGCAGCCGCAGTTACCGAACCCCAACAGTCCTACAGGGGGAGCTGGGCCTACTGGCACTACAGAACCAGCCTTGACTACCAGTTCACGCAGCCCACATAGGAAGCTCCTAAACTGGAGGCACCCTGGAGTTGGCTAACCCGACCGCACCACGACGAGGCAAGCATAGGTGTCTCAGTGAGCTTGACACAACCCGGAAACAGCTGACGGTGCTGAAACCAGGCTTGGCACGAGGGAGTACCTGTGACAAAAACACTGCCGAGAACCAGCTGGCGGTGCTGGAACCCGGATGCGTTGCCCCAGTGTGCAAGAGCCAATGGCACGACCGAGGACCAGCTGACGGTGCTGGAACCCGGTTACTAAGCTGTAGGTGCCCGCGCTTAAAAGCACTACCAAGGACCGCCTGGCGTTGGCGGAACTCGGATACCCAGGAGGAGGCACCTAAGCCAAAGGCTCGGCCCGGAACCAGCTGACGGTGCTGGAACCAGGTGGTGGACCCGAAGGTCCACAGGAGAGGAGAGAACAGCTAGGCCGCGAGGCAGCCGCAGTTACCGAACCCCAACAGTCCTACAGGGGGAGCTGGGCCTACTGGCACTACAGAACCAGCCTTGACTACCAGTTCACGCAGCCCACATAGGAAGCTCCTAAACTGGAGGCACCCTGGAGTTGGCTAACCCGACCGCACCACGACGAGGCAAGCATAGGTGTCTCAGTGAAGTTGACACAACCCGGAAACAGCTGACGGTGCTGAAACCAGGCTTGGCACGAGGGAGTACCTGTGACAAGAACACTGCCGAGAACCAGCTGGCGGTGCTGGAACCCGGATGCGTTGCCTTGCCTATTAAAGATTGTCTTCCTAGAGCCCCAACTAGCGGTGTTGGAGCAAAGGGTAAGCAGGGGGAGATGAGTGTAGGCCGAAGCCTGCACTGGAGGCAGCTTTGTGTCTGCGTTGCGTTTGCAGGACACTTTGCCGGCTACACACTGGGGGAACAGCTGGCGTTGCTGAACCCCACTAACACAATGGCGTGTGTTTTTCTCTGTGCAGCTAGCACTTGCGGGCAAAAACTAGCGATGTTAGAGCCCGTGTTGAAGCAGGAGGAGGAGGAGAGGAGCAGAGTGTAGGCCGAAGCTTAGTTGAACCAATTTCAAAGGAAACCTTTAACCCCCCCCTCAGGTGTTACAAAGTACAAGAGACACACCTTGTGCAGTATTAATGCTGCACAAGTGAAAGGTTGCTCTATTAATTTGTCTACTTGCACACGCTGAATGAAAGACATACACAATTTACCCCATTCTACAGTCAAACTGTAGTGGATGCGTGACTTGTTTTTTTGATGAGACGCAGCACAGGTGTCCAAAATAACGCCTTGGTGCTTGGAGCAGCTTCCTGAGCGTTGTTATTTGCTGTACAGGAGTCTGCGCTCTTGTGTTATCCCTTGGCAATGCCCTGTTAGCGCTGCCCATCTTATGACATCATTTCATGTTGGCCGGTGCGGTTAACGATGGCCATAAATCCCAGACCCACAGTGTCTTTTCATAAAGCCACACTGCGGTGCTGGGATTCGTGGCCTTGAGCAGTAAATATTTTGGCCGCTCACACACGTCCTTACACCTGCTTCAGACTGGGCGGCCTCTGCTGATCCCTTCTTGCATGCCGCGGCCATGAGGCTGCACAGTCTGAAGAAGGCTGAAGGAGATGAGTTAAGACAGGCGAAGATATGCACTGCTCGTGCCCATCAATCACACCCTCGCAGTCAAAATAATTAAGACAACGAGGAGCATTTTATTCAGGCAGGGCGGACGAACAGGCGCAAGTAGCCAACCAATGATGTCAGAAGACGGGAAGCGCTACCAAGGGGGGTGCTGCGTATCATTAGAAAGGAAAGTCACACCTCAGGGACAGTGGAATGGTCTCAAAGAGACACATTTTGTACGTGTTGAGTTCCACGTGGGCAAGGAGAAAACATCAGCCACCTTGTACAAATGCAGCAGTACTGCTGTACAAGGTGGCTGTTATACATAGAAACACCTGGGGGTGGGGGCCAGGCTCCCTTCAATTTCAGTTCATGTGCCTGCGTGGCGTTTGCAGGTCACGTTGCAAGCTGCACAGCAGGGGAACAGCTGGCGGTGCTGAACCCCACTAACACATTGGCTGGTGTTTTTCTCTGTGCAGCTAGCATTTCCGGGCAAAAACTAGCGGTGTTTGAGCCCAGGGTCAGCAGGAGGAGGAGGAGAGGAGCAAAGTGTAGGCCGAAGCCTGCACTGGTGGCAGCTTTTGGTCGGTTGTGCCAGCGTGGCTTGTGCTGGACACGATGCCGGCTACACAGCGGGGGAACAGCTGGCGTTGCTGAACCCCACTAACACATTGGCTGGTGTTTTTCTCTGTGCAGCTAGCATTTCCGGGCAAAAACTAGCGGTGTTTGAGCCCAGGGTCAGCAGGAGGAGGAGGAGAGGAGCAAAGTGTAGGCCGAAGCCTGCACTGGTGGCAGCTTTTGGTCGGTTGTGCCAGCGTGGCTTGTGCTGGACACGATGCCGGCTACACAGCGGGGGAACAGCTGGCGTTGCTGAACCCCACTAACACATTGGCTGGTGTTTTTCTCTGTGCAGCTAGCATTTCCGGGCAAAAACTAGCGTTGTTAGAGCCCAGGGTCAGCAGGAGGAGGAGAGGAGCAGAGTGTAGGCCGAAGCCTAGTTGAACCAATTTCAAAGGTTACCTTTAACCCCCCCTCAGGTGTTACAAAGAACAAGAGCCACTCCTTCTGCAGCATTAATGCTGCACAAGTAAAAGGTTGCTCTATTAATTTGTCTACTTGCACAAGCTGAATGCAACACGTAGACTATTTAGCCCATTATACTGTTTAACAGTAGTGGAGGCGTGACTTGTCTTTTTAAAGAAAAGCAGCACAGGTGTCGAAAACACCTTTTTGCATGGGCGCAGCTTCCTGAGCGTTGTTAGTTGCTGTACAGGAGTCTGCGCTCTTGTGATCCTTTGGCCATGCGCTGTGAGCGCTTCCTGTCTTATGACCTCATTTCATGTTGGCCGTTGCGGTTAGCGATGGACATGAATCCCAGACCCACAGTGTGTTTTTAAAAAATCACACTGCGGTGCTGGGATTCGTGCCCTGGTGCAGTAAATATGTTTGCCGCTCACACATGTCCTTACACCTGCTTCAGACTGGACGGCCTCATCTGATCCCTTATCGCCTGCCGAGGCCATGAGGACACCCAGTCTGAAGAAGGCGGAAGGAGATGAGTGAACACAGGCAAACATATGCACTGCACATGCCCATCAATCACACCCTCGCTGTCCAAAAAAATAAGACACCGAGGGGCGTTGTTTCGAGCAGGGGAGATGCACAGGCGCAGCCAGCTAACCAATGATGTCAAAAGACGGGCAGCGCTAACAAGGGTGGTGCTGCGTGTCATTACAAAGGAAAGTCACACCTCAGGGACATTGTAATGGTCTCTAATGAGACACATTTTGTACGTGTTGAGTTCCACGTGGGCAAGGAGAAAAAGTCAGCCACCTCGTACAAATGCAGCAGTACTGCTGTACAAGGTGGCTGTTATACATAGAAACACCTGTGGGTGGGGGGCAGGCTCCCTTCAATTTCAGTTCATGTGCCTGCGTGGCGTTTGCAGGTCACGTTGCAAGCTACACAGCAGGGGAACAGCTGGCGTTGCTGAACCCCACTGACACATTGACTGGTGTTTTTCTCTGTGCAGATTGCATGTCCGGGCAAAAACTAGCGGTGTTAGAGCCCAGGGTCAGCAGGAGGAGGAGGAGAGGAGCAAAGTGTAGGCCGAAGCCTGCACTGGTGGCAGCTTTTGGTCGGTTGTGCCAGCGTGGCTTGTGCTGGACACGATGCCGGCTACACAGCGGGGGAACAGCTGGCGGTGCTGAACCCCACTAACACATTGGCTGGTGTTTTTCTCTGTGCAGCTAGCATTTCCGGGCAAAAACTAGCGGTGTTTGAGCCCAGGGTCAGCAGGAGGAGTAGAGGAGCAGAGTGTAGGCCGAAGCCTAGTTGAACCAATTTCCAAGGTTACCTTTAACCCCCCCCCCTCAGGTGTTGCAAGGTACAAGAGCCACACCTTGAACAGCATTAATGATGCACAAGTCAAAGGTTGCTCTATTTAATTTTGCTCCTTGCACACGCTGAATTAAACACGTACACTATTTAGCCCATTATACTGTCAAACAGTAGTGGAGGCGTGACTACTAGTCTTTTTAAGGAGACGCAGCACAGGTGTACAAATTTACACCTAGGTGCTGTGCGCAGATTCCTTACCGTTGTTATTTGCAGTACAGGAAACTGCGCTCTTGTGTTATCCCTTGGCAATACCCTGTTAGTGCAGGCCGTCTCATGACCTCATTTCATGTTGGCCGGTGCGGTTAACGATGGCCATAAATCCCAGACCCACAGTGGCTTTTCCTAAAGTCACACTGCGGTGCTGGGATTCGTGGCCTTGTGCAGTAAATATGTTCGCCGCTCACACATGTCCTTACACCTGCTTCAGACTGGGCGGCCTCAGCTGATCCCTTATCGCATGCCGCGGCCATGAGGCCGCACAGTCAGAAGAAGGCGGAAGGAGGGGAGTGAAAACAGGGGAACATATGCACTGCTCGTGCCCATCAATCACACCCTCGCAGTCAAAATATATGAGACAACGGGGGGCGTTGTGTCGGGCAGGGGGGACGCACAGGCACAGCCAGCCAACCAATGATGTCAGGAGACGGGCAGCGCTAACAATGGGGGTGCTGCGTGTCATTAAAAAGGAAAGTCACACCTCAGGGACATTGTAATGGTCTGTAATGAGACACATTTTGTACTTGTTGAGTTCCACGTGTGCAAGGAGAAAAAGTCAGCCACCTTGTACAAATGCAGCAGTACTGCTGTACAAGGTGGCTGTTATACATAGAAACACCTGGGGGGGTGGGGGGCAGGCTCCCTTCAATTTCAGTTCATGTGCCTGCGTGGCGTTTGCAGGTCACGTTGCAAGCTACACAGCAGGGGAACAGCTGGCGTTGCTGAACCCCACTGACACATTGACTGGTGTTTTTCTCTGTGCAGATTGCATGTCCGGGCAAAAACTAGCGGTGTTAGAGCCCAGGGTCAGCAGGAGGAGGAGGAGAGGAGCAAAGTGTAGGCCGAAGCCTGCACTGGTGGCAGCTTTTGTTCTGTTGTGCCAGCGTGGCTTGTGCTGGACACGTTGCCGACTACACAGCAGGGGAACAGCTGGCGGTGCTGAACCCCACTAACACATTGGCTGGTGTTTTTCTCTGTGCAGCTAGCATTTCCGGGCAAAAACTAGCGGTGTTTGAGCCCAGGGTCAGCAGGAGGAGTAGAGGAGCAGAGTGTAGGCCGAAGCCTAGTTGAACCAATTTCAAAGGTTACCTTTAACCCCCCCCTCAGGTGTTGCAAGGTACAAGAGCCACACCTTGAACAGCATTAATGATGCACAAGTCAAAGGTTGCTCTATTTAATTTTGCTCCTTGCACACGCTGAATTAAACACGTACACTATTTAGCCCATTATACTGTCAAACAGTTGTGGAGGCGTGACTTGTCTTTTTAACGAGACGCAGCACAGGTGTCAAAATTTGCACCTAGGTACTGGGCGCAGATTCCTGAGCGTTGTTATTTGCTGTACAGGAGTCTGCGCTCTTGTGTTATCCCTTGGCAATACCCTGTTAGTGCAGGCCGTCTCATGACCTCATTTCATGTTGGCCGGTGCGGTTAACGATGGCCATAAATCCCAGACCCACAGTGGCTTTTCCTAAAGTCACACTGCGGTGCTGGGATTCGTGGCCTTGTGCAGTAAATATGTTCGCCGCTCACACATGTCCTTACACCTGCTTCAGACTGGGCGGCCTCAGCTGATCCCTTATCGCATGCCGCGGCCATGAGGCCGCACAGTCAGAAGAAGGCGGAAGGAGGGGAGTGAAAACAGGGGAACATATGCACTGCTCGTGCCCATCAATCACACCCTCGCAGTCAAAATATATGAGACAACGGGGGGCGTTGTGTCGGGCAGGGGGGACGCACAGGCACAGCCAGCCAACCAATGATGTCAGGAGACGGGCAGCGCTAACAATGGGGGTGCTGCGTGTCATTACAAAGGAAAGTCACACCTCAGGGACATTGTAATGGTCTCTAATGAGACACATTTTGTACGTGTTGAGTTCCACGTGGGCAAGGAGAAAAAGTCAGCCACCTCGTACAAATGCAGCAGTACTGCTGTACAAGGTGGCTGATATACATAGAAACACCTGTGGGTGGGGGGCAGGCTCCCTTCAATTTCAGTTCATGTGCCTGCGTGGCGTTTGCAGGTCACGTTGCAAGCTACACAGCAGGGGAACAGCTGGCGTTGCTGAACCCCACTAACACATTGGCTGGTGTTTTTCTCTGTGCAGCTAGCATGTCCGGGCAGAAACTGGCGTTGTTTGAGCCCAGGGTCAGCAGGAGGAGGAGAGGAGCAAAGTGTAGGCCGAAGCCTGCACTGGTGGCAGCTTTTGGTCGGTTGTGCCAGCGTGGCTTGTGCTGGACACGTTGCCGACTACACAGCAGGGGAACAGCTGGCGGTGCTGAACCCCACTAACACATTGGCTGGTGTTTTTCTCTGTGCAGCTAGCATTTCCGGGCAAAAACTAGCGGTGTTTGAGCCCAGGGTCAGCAGGAGGAGTAGAGGAGCAGAGTGTAGGCCGAAGCCTAGTTGAACCAATTTCAAAGGTTACCTTTAACCCCCCCCTCAGGTGTTGCAAGGTACAAGAGCCACACCTTGTGCAGCATTAATGCTGCACAAGTAAAAGGTTGCTCTATTTGTTTTGCTCCTTGCACACGCTGACTAAAACACGTACACTATTTAGCCCATTATACTGTCAAACAGTTGTGGAGGCGTGACTTGTCTTTTTAACGAGACGCAGCACAGGTGTCAAAATTTGCACCTAGGTACTGGGCGCAGATTCCTGAGCGTTGTTATTTGCTGTACAGGAGTCTGCGCTATTGTGATCCCTTGGCCATGCGCTGTGAGCGCTTCCTGTCTTCTGACCTCATTTCATGTCGGCCGTTGCGGTTAGCGATGGACATGAATCCCAGACCCACAGTGTGTTTTCAAACAATCACACTACGTGGCTGGGATTCGTGGCCTTGTGCAGTAAATAGGTTTGCCGCTTACACATGTCCTTACACCGGCTCCAGACTGGGCGGCCTCAGCTGATCCCTTATCGCCTACCACGGCCAGGAGGCCGCACAGTCTGAAGAAGGCGGAAGGAGATGAGTTAAGACAGGCGAACATATGCACTGCTCGTGCCCATAAACCACACCCTCGCTGACAAAATAAATATGACAACGAGGGGCGTTGTTTCTAGCAGGGCGGATGCACAGGCGCAGCCAGCTAACCATGATGACAAAAGACGGGAAACGCTACCAAGGGGGGTGCTGCGTATCATTACAAAGGAAAGTCACACCTCAGGGACAGTGGAATGGTCTCAATGAGACACATTTTGTACGTGTTGAGTTCCACGTGGGCAAGGAGAAAAAGTCAGCCACCTTGTACAAATGCAGCAGTACTGCTGTACTAGGTGGCTGTTATACATAGAAACACCTGGGGGGGTGGGGCCAGGTTCCCTTTTAATTTCAGTTCCTGTGCCTGCATGGCGTTTGCAGGTCACGTTGCCGGCTACACAGCAGGGGAACAGCTGGCGTTGCTGAACCCCACTAACACATTGGCTGGTGTTTTTCTCTGTGCAGCTAGCACTTCCGGGCAAAAACTAGCGGTGTTTGAGCCCAGGGTCAGCAGGAGGAGGAGAGGAGCAGAGTGTAGGCCGAAGCCTGCACTGGTGGCAGCTTTTGTTCTGTTGTGCCAGCGTGGCTTGTGCTGGACACGTTGCCGACTACACAGCAGGGGAACAGCTGGCGGTGCTGAACCCCACTGACACATCACCTAGTGTTTTTTTCTGTGTAGACAACACTTCCAGGTGGCAACTGACAGTGTTGAAACCCAGGGAATCAAAGAGGAGCAGAGTGTAGGCCGAAGCCTGCAGTGGAGCAAGTTGAAAGGGAACCTTTAACCCCCCCCCCCAGGCATTTGTTGCTGAAAGAGCCATCTTGTACAGCAGTAATACTGCACATGGAAAATGGTGGCTCCGAAAATTATGCTCCTTGCAAACGCTGAAGTACACACTCATATAATGTGTCCCCTCACACCGTCAAACCATCCCGGAAGTGGGACTTTCCTTTGTAATGTGACACAGCACAGCCGTCATTCCAACCCCCTTGGTGCCGGGCACCACCTCCTCAACGTTGTTTGGTTCTGTCACGGAGCCCGCACTGTAATGTTATCCCTTGGCCATGCACAGTTAGCGGTGCCCGTCTTCTGACATCATGTAGGTGTCAGGCTGGCAGTGCCTGTGCGTCCAAGCTGCCCGAGATCCAACCTTGCAGTGTCATCTAATGTAGTCCCACTGCGGGCCAGGGATCCATGGGCATGCGCAGTGCATATCATCGCCTCTCACTCACCTCCTTCCTGCTTCTTCAGACTGTGCGGCGTCACGGCCGTGGCATGCTATTAGGGATCAGCTGACGCCGCCTAGTCTGAAGAAGCGTGAAGAAGGGGAGTGAGAGGCTAGTATATGCACTGCGCATGGCCATGGATACCAGGCCCACTGTGGGATCACATTAGACGACACTGCGAGGTGTGATTTCGGGCAGCGTGGACGCACAGGCGCAGCCAGGACGACAACAAATGATGTCAGAGGACGGGCAGCGCAAACTGTGCATGGCCAAGGGATAACATAACAGCGCAGGGTCCATGACGGAATCAAACAACGCTAAGGAGGCAGCGCACGGTGCCAAGGGGGTAGCAATGACGGCTGTGCTGTGTCACATTACAAAGGAAAGTCCCACCTCCGGGACGGTTGGACGGTGTGAGGGGACACATTACATGAGTGTGTAGTTCAGCGTTTGCAAGGAGCATAATTTCAAGAGCGACCTTTCCCTTGTGCAGTATTAGTGCTGCACATGGTGGCTCTTTCAGTAACAAACGCCTAGGGGGGGGGGGGGACAGGTCCCCTTACATTTTAGTTGTGCCAGCGTGGCGGTCGCATGACACGTTGCCGGATACACAGCTGGGGATCAGCTGACGTTACTGAACCCCAATAACAGAGGAGCGACTGTTGACTGTGCACACAGCACTTCCAGGCACCAACTGGCGGTGTTAGAGCCCAGGGACAGCAGGAGGAGCAGATTGGAGGTATTGCCGCACACACAGCTGGGGATCAGCTGACGTTACTGAACCCCAATAACAGAGGAGCGACTGTTGACTGTGCACACAGCACTTCCAGGCACCAACTGGCGGTGTTAGAGCCCAGGGACAGCAGGAGGAGCAGATTGGAGGTATTGCCGCACACACAGCTGGGGATCAGCTGACGTTACTGAACCCCAATAACAGAGGAGCGACTGTTGACTGTGCACACAGCACTTCCAGGCACCAACTGGCGGTGTTAGAGCCCAGGGACAGCAGGAGGAGCAGAGGAACAGAGTGTAGGCCGAAGCCTGATTGGAGCAAGTTGAAAGGAAACCTTTAACCCCCCCCCCCAAGACGTTTGTAGCTGAAAGAGCCATGTTGTGCAGCACTAAGGATGCAAAAGGAAAAGGTTGCTCTTTTAATTATGCTCCTTGCAAACACCGAAGTAAACACTAAAAATGTGTCCCTTTATACCGTTAAACCGTTCCGGAGGTGCGAATTTCCTTCGTAATGGGACACAGCACAGCTGTCATTCCTATCCCCTTGATGCCGTGCGCTGCCTCCTCAGCGTTGTTTTAAGCTGCCACGGAGCCTGCGCTGTTCTGTTAGCCCTTGGCCATGCCCAATTAGCGCTGCCTGTCTTCTGACATAATTTGGTGTCAGGCTGTCAGTGCCTGTGCGTCCACGCTGCTCCAGATCCCACCTCGCAGTCTCATCTAACGTAATCCCACTGCGGGCCTTGGAACCATGGGCATGCACAGTGCATAACCTCGACTCTCACTCCCCTCCTTCCCTCTTCTTCAGACTGTGCGGTGTCACGGCCGTGGCATGCTAGGGATCAGCTGACGGCGCACAGTCTAAAGAAGGCGGAGGGAAATGAGCGAGAGCCCGAGGGGAAGATATGCACTGCGCATGCCCATGGATCCCAGGCCCGCAGTGTGACTCAATCAGAAGACACTGCGAGGCGGGATCTCGGGCACCGCGGCCGCACAGGCGCAGCCAGCCTGACACCAAATTATGTCAGAAGACAGGCAGCGCAAATAGGGCATGCCCAAGGGATAACAGAACAGCGCAGGCTCCGTGACAGCTTAAAACAACGCTGAGGAGGCAGCGCATGGCACCAAGGGGGTAGGAATGACGGCTGTGCTGCGTCACATTACGAAGGAAAGTCCCAGCTCCGGGACGGTATAACGGTATCAGTGAACACATTTTATAAGTGTTAAGTTCTGCGTGTGCAAAGAGCTAAAAAAAAAGAGCTACCTTTTCCTTGTGCAGCATTACTGCTGCACAAGATGGCTCTTTCAGTAACAAACGACGGGGGGGGGGGGGGACAGGTTCCCTTACATTTAGGTTGTTGTGCCAGCGTGGCGGTCGCAGGACACATTGCCGGCTACACAGCTGGGGATCAGCTGACGTTACTGAAACCCAATAACACTGGGTCGTATGTTTTTACTGTGCAGCCTGCACTTCTGAGCCGCAACTGGCGGTGTTGGAGCCCAGGAATAGCAGTTCAGGTGGTAGAAAGATGAACACAGCAGGAGACCTGGATGACACCCAATTACTTAATCAGGCAGAGGAGTGGCAAATTCCTGCGAGATCCAGGCCTGGTTCATTTTCAGGAAAGTAAGCCGGTCAACGTTATCGGAGGATAGTCGCATGCGACGGTCTGTTAGTACACCACCTGCGGCACTAAAGACACGTTCCGATAAGACACTAGCCGCAGGGCAAGCCAGCACCTCCAATGCATACTGGCTTAGCTCTGGCCATGTATCCAGCTTAGAGACCCAAAACTTGAACGGGGAAGAGCCGTCTGGGAGTACAGTAAGAGGGCAAGCCATGTAGTCTGTCACCATCTGACGGAACCGTTGCCTCCTGCTGACTGGAGCCGCCGGTGATGGTGTAGACATTTGGGGCGGGCACACAAAAGTGTGCCAGAGTTGTGCCATACTGGGCTTGCCTTGGGCAGAGGCACTGCTTCTGCTCCCTCTTTGGGCAGAGCCTCCCCCACTGCCTCGACGCACTGAGCTGCTTTGTAAAGCACTAGCAGCACTCCTCTCAGTTGGACAGGAGAAGATGATGGAATTCACCAGTGTGTCGTGGTACTCCCGCAATTTACGCTCCCGGGTCAACGCAGGGATGAGGTTTTGGACGTTGTCCCGGTAGCGAGGATCGAGGAGGGTGAACACCCAATAATCAGGCATGTTGAGAATGTGGTCGATGCGGCGGTCGTTTCTCAGGCACTGCAGCATGAAATCCACCATGTGCTGCAGAGTGCCAACCGGCCCAGAAACGCTGTCCCCTGCTTGAGACATGATCTCTGCCCGCTCGTCATCACCCCACCCTCGCTGTACACACTGACCACTGGACAATTGTGTCGCTCCCTCCTCTGGACGGAGCTCTTCCTCCTCCATTGACTCCTCCTCATCCTCCTCACAAATTGGCCCCTGCGTACCCCTTTGTGAGGAACCACGTGGCGCTGACTCTCCAGAAGCTGATGGAAAAGGTGACTCCTCATCCTCCACCTCTTCCACCACATCATCCCTTAACCCTTGCAAAGTTTGCTGAAGCAGGCAGATAAGGGGGACAGTCATGCTGACTAGTGCATCATCTGCACTTGCCATCCGCGTGGAATAATCAAAAGGACGCAAAACCTGGCAGACGTCCTTCATAGTGGCCCACTCTGTGGTTGTGAAGTCTGATCGGCGCTGACTGCGACTTCTTTGCGCCTGATGCAGCTGGTACTCCATAACTGCTTGCTGCTGCTCACACAACCGCTCCAACATATGTAACGTGGAATTCCACCGGGTAGGTAGGTCACATATGATGCGGTGTTCCGGAAGGCGGAATCGGCGCTGCAGAGCAGCAATGCGGGATCTGGCCAAGCTGGAACGCCGCAAGTGAGCACACTCTAGGCGGACCTTGTGCAGCAGGGCATCAAGATCCGGATAGTCCCTCAGAAAACTCTGCACAACCAAATTGAGCACATGTGCCAGACATGGGATGTGAGTGAGGTTGCCAAGGGCCAAAGCTGCCACCAGATTTCGGCCATTGTCACACACTACCATGCCTGGCTGGAGATTCGCTGGCAGTAACCACACATCGCTCTCCTGCTTGATGGCATTCCAGAGCTCCTGCGCTGTGTGGCTTCGATGCCCCAATGAAACTAGTTTCAAGACGGCCTGCTGACGTTTGGCCACGGCTGTGCTCATGTCGGTCATAGGTAAACGTTCACGGGTCCATGTGGAGGTGGACTGTGACGGATCCTGCAGAGAGGAATCAGAGGAACTGGTGTAAGAGGAGGAGTCGATGCGTACAGACTGGATTCCTGCAATCCTTGGAGTGGGCAGGACACGTCCTGCGCCACTCGCACGATCTGTACCTGGCTCAACAACATTAACCCAATGGGCAGTGAGGGAAACATATCGCCCCTGTCCATGCTGACTGGTCCACGCATCGGTGGTGAGGTGGACCTTGCTACTGACGGCGTTCAGTAGCGCATGTTTTATGTTTGCCTCAACATGCCTGTGCAGGGCAGGGACAGCCTGCCTGCTGAAGTAAAAGCGGCTGGGCACCTTGTACTGTGGGACTGCCAATGCCATCAAGTCACGGAAGCTGTCAGTCTCCACCAGCCTGAACGAGAGCATTTCCAGGGACAACAGTTTGGCAATGCCTGCATTCAGAGCCTGTGCTCGGGGGTGGTTGGCCGAGAATGCCCGCCTTTTCTCCCATGCCTGTACTACCGATGGCTGTAGAGTAGACTGGGAGTGTGAGGATGACTGGGAAGGTGGTGCTGTGGGTGGAATTACACAAGGTCTCTGGGAGGAAGCCAAACCAGCTGTGCGTGAGCTGGAGGAAGAGGCAACACGAGCTGAAGAGGTGGTAGCTGCCGCTGTTGGTTGGCCTACATCTTCAGTGTGTTTCTGTAACTCCACCGCGTGCCTGGTCCGCACATGTTTCCACATATTTGTGGTATTGAGGTTGCTGACATTTTTCCCTCTTTTTACTTTATGATGACACAGCTTGCATTTGACAAAACAAATGTCATCTGCAACTGTGTCAAAAAAGGACCAGGCACTGCAAGTCTTGGGAGCGCCCTTTTTGGCTTTGGAAAGAGACAGGCTCCTAACGGGTGCCAAAGTGGAGGCTACAGGCTCCGCAGTCTTCCCCCTCCCTCTCCCTCTTTGGCCCGTAAGAGGAAGCTCTTCCTCTGAGCTGCTCCCACCACCTTCCTGTTCCTCACGCCACGATGGGTCAAGGACCTCATCATCTCCACTACCCTCTGCCACCAACTGCTCCTCCTGGGTAGTCTCAGCAGCACAGTACGCACGAGAAAGCGGCACCTGAGTTTCATCATCAGATGCGTACTGCGCTGTGGTCACCGGAGGCACTGGCCCACCTGCCTCTTCAGAGTCAGAGAGAAAAAGGTGTTGGGCATCACTGCACACTGCCTCTTCTTCCATTTCTCCAATGCTCCTTGGCTGGCCCCCTGTTTCCAAGCCAAGAGATTCAGAGAACAGAAGTAGAGACGGCTCCTGTCCTGGGCTCTCTGACTGCCTGGCCAATTTGGCAGGTGGTGAAGAGACAGATGGCTGCTCTCCAGTGCTCTGTGCCTGAGAGGATGTGGCACTAACTGAAGTCGATGCCGAGGCGTTAGCTGCCATCCACCCGACAACGGCTTCAATTTGGTCTTCACGCAGCAGCGGTGCACGGCGCTCTCCGACAAAGCTGCGCATGAAGGACTGTTCCCTGCTGAAACTGAGTGACGACGAGTCACCGGCGCCCGCAGCAGGCACAGAATCACCACGTCCTCTCCCTGCTCCTCTCCCTGCTCCGCGCCCACGCCCACGTGCCTTACTCCCTGCCCTCTTCATCTTGGTTGACAGATAAAGATAAGCAGAAAAGTACTAAGGCCTTAGTGTGCTTATTCCTGTAATGCTCCTCCTAACAGGTGTAAGAAACACTAATGTTGTAAATTGTGGACTAAACTTTATTATTTTTCAAATGTGGCCTACACAAGTGTAAGTTGTGTTTGGTGAACTTAACCTTTTTTTTGGTGCAGATCGGGCTACAGAGCTAGTTTAAATCACACGGAGACCGTGCAGACAGCCGTAAACGGCGCTGCAAGGCCAAGAAACCCTCCTCTAGGTTATCCTATATAGTGTTTTTCCACTATTTAGCTGGATACAAGTGGAAAGACACTAATAGGAATTTTTTTTTTCAAATTTTAAACTGGCTGCACTATTTGAAAAAAAGGAAATTGTTTTTCAAGGTATGAGGCAGTAACGCACCCTGAGCTGAATCCAACCGGCTATGGCTGCACACAGACTACAGGGCGAGCTGGGCTCACACGGAGACCGTGCAGACAGCCGTAAACGGCGCTGCAAGGCCAAAAAACCCTCCTCTAGGTTATCCTATATAGTGTTTTTCCACTATTTAGCTGGATACGAGTGGAAAGACACTAATAGGAATTTTTTTTTTCAAATTTTAAACAGGCTGCACTATTTGAAAAAAAGGAAAATTTTTCTCAAGGTATGAGCCAGTAACGAACCCTGAGCTGAATCCAACCGGCTATGGCTGCACACAGACTACAGGGCGAGCTGGGCTCACACGGAGACCGTGCAGACAGCCGTAAACGGCGCTGCAAGGCCAAAAAACCCTCCTCTAGGTTATCCTATATAGTGTTTTTCCACTATTTAGTTGGATACGAGTGGAAAGACACTAATAGGAATTTTTTTTTTCAAATTTTAAACAGGCTGCACTATTTGAAAAAAAGGAAAATTTTTCTCAAGGTATGAGCCAGTAACGAACCCTGAGCTGAATCCAACCGGCTATGGCTGCACACAGACTACAGGGCGAGCTGGGCTCACACGGAGACCGTGCAGACAGCCGTAAACGGCGCTGCAAGGCCAAAAAACCCTCCTCTAGGTTATCCTATATAGTGTTTTTCCACTATTTAGCTGGATACGAGTGGAAAGACACTAATAGGAATTTTTTTTTTCAAATTTTAAACAGGCTGCACTATTTGAAAAAAAGGAAAATTTTTCTCAAGGTATGAGCCAGTAACGAACCCTGAGCTGAATCCAACCGGCTATGGCTGCACACAGACTACAGGGCGAGCTGGGCTCACACGGAGACCGTG
The DNA here is from genome assembly GCF_032444005.1 of Ranitomeya imitator. Taxonomy (NCBI): domain Eukaryota; kingdom Metazoa; phylum Chordata; class Amphibia; order Anura; family Dendrobatidae; genus Ranitomeya; species Ranitomeya imitator. The sequence goes on along the minus strand of NC_091285.1, from coordinate 335,105 downwards.
CAGACAGCCGTAAACGGCGCTGCAAGGCCCAAAAACCCCCCTCTAGGTTATCCTATGTAGTGTTTTTCCACAATAGAGCTGGAGACTGGTGGAAAAACACTAATAGGAAATTTGAGAAAAAATGTGCAGCAGGCTGCACTAAGAGCAAAAATGAACAACTGTGTGAGGCAGTGTGAACCCCCCCTGAGCTGAATACAACCGGGTATATGGCTGCACACAGACTACAGAGTGAGCTGCACACACACACACACAGAGACCTTGCAGAACGCTGTTAAAACAGCGCTGCAAGGCAAGAGCAAGGTGAACAGTGAAGAACACACAGCGTTTTGCTAAATTAGCCTTTGGAAAGGAAAATAAAGCAATTAGCTAGCTCAACTGGCCCTCAGTTAGAACACAGCGTCCTGTCCCTAACTGAAATCACAGCAGAGTGAGCGCAAAATGGCGGCAGCGCTTTTTTATAGTGCAGAGTGACATCATTTCAGCAGCCAATCCAAGCCTTGCCAGTACTTACATGCCCACCATGCTAAACAGGATGTGCCCACACTTTCATTCATTCCTCATTGGCTGCTGCGTTCAATTTGAATTCTGGGAACTTCCGATTCCGGTATCCGATACGCGGGAAGTATCGGAATTCAGTATCGGAATTCCGATACCGCAAATATCGGCCGATACCCGATACTTGCGGTATCGGAATGCTCAACACTAGTGAGGATACAGGAGGAGAGGGTAGAACTGGTCATGTGGTGGTTCAGTAAACTGAGGATCACTGCAGATTGTAGGGTTTCCAGAAAAGGTGGGTCTTCAGGTACCTTTTGAAGGTTTCCGTGGTAGATGAAAGTCTGATGTGTTGGGGTAGAGAGTTCCAAAGTATGGAAGAAGCACGGGAGAAGTCTTGTATGCGTTTGTGGGAAGAGATAAGACGGGAGTAGAGAAGGAGATCTTGAGAGGATCAAAGGTTGCTGTCATGGTTCACGGGGATGATACCCTTATCATCCCCACCACTCACACTAATTTGTCATGAACCAGGGTTGTTTGGCTGCCTTTGGTTCTTTCTAAAGGTGATTTATCTATATCCCACTTCCCATTGCCAATTTGGAACTTGCAGCTCTCTGGCGCCCCCTTACCCTCAGGTCAGACCGGGTACTGCACCAAGGATAATTAGTCACCAGAAAGGCTGCCGAACTTTGCACTAGCTAATGGGCACACTGCAGCGACGGCGATATAACTACTCCCACTCAGGCGGGAACAATAATTATCAACGCCGCTGGTCACTACAAAGCCTCCCAAATGCACAGGACAAATCCCGCTACCACCAGCTCCGATTTCTTAATTATTAATGGGTCCGGAGCCAACCCAGATTAGTAGCGTAATTCACCTCGGAGGACGTGACAGTTGGTTATAGAGCAAGGAGAGATAAAGCTAGTAATTTTATATTTTACGACGAAAAAGGTAGGCAGTGTTTATAGAGGTATAAAAAGATCTTATAAAGAAGTCAAGTTTCGTATGCAGAGTACAATTACAAATAAAATGGGAATAAAGTTGAAAAAACACTTTAATTTCGTTCAGATCGTTTCCTGGCTGCCCATGTGCTCAGGGGGATACATCAAGATGCATATCACACATCTATATAGCAGCTAGACCCCGGGCAAAAGACTCACTCACAACTCAGCAGGGTTAAGATATGCCCTCCTGTCGTGACATCACTGAGTGGGCTGAGTTATAAAATGCACTCCTCTTTTCTCAGAGTTATGACAAACCATTTTTAGACATAGCTCGCTGTATGAACCTTGTATACGGGCGACACAATGATCAGGAGGTGCACCACGTTGGGGGGATTCTTTAAACATGGCGTAGATACACGACCCGCTTAAGGAGAAACACGCTCCTTGCACTCGTGGGGTTTAGCCTCTCTCGATGGACATCCGGAAAATATTTAATCCTTATATCTCTAGCCCTGTCGGTGCCAATATACATAACCTTAAAAAGAACAATAGAATCCCATGCTTTCTGTACTAGTTTTAGCCAGTATCAGGTTGGTGGGGGGATGAGGGGTTTAACAAGACCAGCTTTCGCAGCTCAAAGCCATAAAAATTCTTGAAGGAGGGGGGAAATGAGGGGTTTAGGATTCCTGCCTTCTGCTGGCAGGCACAGGAAACTGCAGCTGAGAGCTCTGTATGTGTAATTGAAGTAATCAGAACTTCTTCCTATTTCTTGACACCTCCCCCTTTTGGACAGTGCTATGGAGGCAGAACTGTTGTGAATTCTGCTTTTGGGCTCCCTCCGGTGGTTCTAGATGGTAATGCAGTTGTCCCTGGGCTGCAGTCTTGGACAGGTGTATCTGCTAATTGCAAGTCTGACTGGGGTATTTAGGTTTGCAGGACTCATTAGTCCTTTCCAGTTGTCAATGTTTCTTGGGATGTGTTGGATCTCTGTCTGGCTTCTCCTGCTTAGCTGCCAATTCAGCAAAGATAAGTGTCTGTTTTTTTTTCTATGGCACACAAGCTGTGTGCTTGTTTTTTTATTATATTCCTGCTCTGAATGTAGGATTCTCTGGAGTTGCAGATGTACGTTCTCACGTCTTTAGTTAGAAGGAGGAATTTTTTGTATAATCTGCTGTGGATATTTTTGGAAGGGTTTTAATACTGACCGCACAGAACTCTGTCATATCCTTTCCTATTTTAGCTAGTGTGGCCTCTTGTGCTAAATCCTGTTTTTCTGCCTGTGTATGTCTTTCCTCTCCTACTCACCGCCAATATTTGTGGGGGGCTGCCTATCCTTTGGGGTTCTGCTCTGAGGCAAGATAATATTCCTATTTCCATCTTTAGGGGTATTTAGTCCTCCGGCTGTGACGAGGTGTCTAGGATTTGTTAGGTACACTCCACGGCTACTTCTAGTTGCAGTGTTAAGATCAGGATTTGCGGTCAGTATAGTTACCACCTACTCCAGTGAAAGTTTTCATGCTGCTCCAAGGTCACCGGATCATAACAGTACAACTGGCCAATAACGAGTTAAATGCCTCTCAGAAGAAGGGAAGAAAGGTGTTGAGCCATTTTTTTTTCTTCAGTCTGCTTTATATTCTCTTCCCTCTTTATCTCTGGGTGGCTGAGGAGCTTTGTGCTAGCATGAATGTTCAGGAAATAGCTTCTCATGTAACATAGTAACATAGTAACATAGTTAGTAAGGCCGAAAAAAGACATTTGTCCATCCAGTTCAGCCTATATTCCATCATAATAAATCCCCAGATCTACGTCCTTCTACAGAACCTAATTGTATGATACAATATTGTTCTGCTCCAGGAAGACATCCAGGCCTCTCTTGAACCCCTCGACTGAGTTCGCCATCACCACCTCCTCAGGCAAGCAATTCCAGATTCTCACTGCCCTAACAGTAAAGAATCCTCTTCTATGTTGGTGGAAAAACCTTCTCTCCTCCAGACGCAAAGAATGCCCCCTTGTGCCCGTCACCTTCCTTGGTATAAACAGATCCTCAGCGAGATATTTGTATTGTCCCCTTATATACTTATACATGGTTATTAGATCGCCCCTCAGTCGTCTTTTTTCTAGACTAAATAATCCTAATTTCGCTAATCTATCTGGGTATTGTAGTTCTCCCATCCCCTTTATTAATATTGTTGCCCTCCTTTGTACTCTCTCTAGTTCCATTATATCCTTCCTGAGCACCGGTGCCCAAAACTGGACACAGTACTCCATGTGCGGTCTAACTAGGGATTTGTACAGAGGCAGTATAATGCTCTCATCATGTGTATCCAGACCTCTTTTAATGCACCCCATGATCCTGTTTGCCTTGGCAGCTGCTGCCTGGCACTGGCTGCTCCAGGTAAGTTTATCATTAACTAGGATCCCCAAGTCCTTCTCCCTGTCAGATTTACCCAGTGGTTTCCCATTCAGTGTGTAATGGTGACATTGATTCCTTCTTCCCATGTGTATAACCTTACATTTATCATTGTTAAACCTCATCTGCCACCTTTCAGCCCAAGTTTCCAACTTATCCAGATCCATCTGTAGCAGAATACTATCTTCTCTTGTATTAACTGCTTTACATAGTTTTGTATCATCTGCAAATATCGATATTTTACTGTGTAAACCTTCTACCAGATCATTAATGAATATGTTGAAGAGAACAGGTCCCAATACTGACCCCTGCGGTACCCCACTGGTCACAGCGACCCAGTTAGAGACTATACCATTTATAACCACCCTCTGCTTTCTATCACTAAGCCAGTTACTAACCCATTTACACACAATTTCCCCCAGACCAAGCATTCTCATTTTGTGTACCAACCTCTTGTGCGGCACGGTATCAAACGCTTTGGAAAAATCGAGATATACCACGTCCAATGACTCACCGTGGTCCAGCCTATAGCTTACCTCTTCATAAAAACTGATTAGATTGGTTTGACAGGAGCGATTTCTCATAAACCCATGCTGATATGGAGTTAAACAGTTATTCTCATTGAGATAATCCAGAATAACATCCCTCAGAAACCCTTCAAATATTTTACCAACAATAGAGGTTAGACTTACTGGCCTATAATTTCCAGGTTCACTTTTAGAGCCCTTTTTGAATATTGGCACCACATTTGCTATGCGCCAATCCTGCGGAACAGACCCTGTCGCTATAGAGTCCCTAAAAATAAGAAATAATGGTTTATCTATTACATTACTTAGTTCTCTTAGTACTCGTGGGTGTATGCCATCCGGACCCGGAGATTTATCTATTTTAATCTTATTTAGCCGGTTTCGCACCTCTTCTTGGGTTAGATTGGTGACCCTTAATATAGGGTTTTCATTGTTTCTTGGGATTTCACCTAGCATTTCATTTTCCACCGTGAATACCGTGGAGAAGAAGGTGTTTAATATGTTAGCTTTTTCCTCGTCATCTACAACCATTCTTTCCTCACTATTTTTTAAGGGGCCTACATTTTCAGTTTTTATTCTTTTACTATTGATATAGTTGAAGAACAGTTTGGGATTAGTTTTACTCTCCTTAGCAATGTGCTTCTCTGTTTCCTTTTTGGCAGCTTTAATTAGTTTTTTAGATAAAGTATTTTTCTCCCTATAGTTTTTTAGAGCTTCAGTGGTGCCATCCTGCTTTAGTAGTGCAAATGCTTTCTTTTTACTGTTAATTGCCTGTCTTACTTCTTTGTTTAGCCACATTGGGTTTTTCCTATTTCTAGTCCTTTTATTCCCACAAGGTATAAACCGCTTACACTGCCTATTTAGGATGTTCTTAAACATTTCCCATTTATTATCTGTATTCTTATTTCTGAGGATATTGTCCCAGTCTACCAGATTAAGGGCATCTCTAAGCTGGTCAAACTTTGCCTTCCTAAAGTTCAGTGTTTTTGTGACTCCCTGACAAGTCCCCCTAGTGAAAGACAGGTGAAACTGTACAATATTGTGGTCGCTATTTCCTAGATGCCCGACCACCTGCAGATTTGTTATTCTGTCAGGTCTATTAGATAGTATTAGGTCTAAAAGTGCTGCTCCTCTGGTTGGATTCTGCACCAATTGTGAAAGATAATTTTTCTTGGTTATTAGCAGAAACCTGTTGCCTTTATGGGTTTCACAGGTTTCTGTTTCCCAGTTAATATCCGGGTAGTTAAAGTCCCCCATAACCAGGACCTCATTATGGGTTGCAGCTTCATCTATCTGCTTTAGAAGTAGACTTTCCATGCTTTCTGTTATATTTGGGGGTTTGTAACAGACCCCAATGAGAATTTTGTTACCATTTTTCCCTCCATGAATTTCGACCCATATGGACTCGACATCCTCATTTCCTTCGCTAATATCCTCCCTTAAAGTGGACTTTAGACAAGACTTTACATAGAGACAAACCCCTCCTCCTCTCCGATTTTTACGATCCTTTCTAAACAGACTGTAACCCTGTAAGTTAACTGCCCAGTCATAGCTTTCATCTAACCATGTCTCGGTTATTCCCACTATGTCAAAGTTACCTGTAGATATTTCTGCTTCTAGTTCTTCCATCTTGTTTGTCAGGCTTCTGGCGTTTGCGAGCATGCAGTTTAGAGGATTTTGTTTTGTTCCAATCTCCTCGCTTGCTAGCTTGCTGCTAGGGTACAGGGTATTTCAGATTATATTGTTCAGACTTCTGCTTTAGAACCGAAGATTCCTACTCCTGATTTGTTTTTTGGTGACAGGTCCAAATTTTTGAGTTTTAAAAACAACTGTAAACTGTTTTTTGCTCTGAGACCTCGATCCTCCGGTGATTCCATTCAGCAGGTAAAAATCGTCATCTCCCTGCTGCGTGGCGACCCGCAGGATTGGGCATTTTCCCTGGAATCTGGGAATCCGGCTTTGCTTAATATAGATTCCTTTTTTCAGGCTTTGGGATTATTATATGATGAACCTAATTCTGTGGATCAAGCTGAGAAGACCTTGTTGGCCCTGTCTCAGGGTCAAGAGGCGGCAGAATTGTATTGTCAGAAATTCAGAAAATGGTCTGTGTTGACTAAATGGAATAATGATGCTTTGGCGGCAATTTTCAGAAAGGGTCTTTCTGAATCCGTTAAAGATGTTATGGTGGGGTTTCCCACGCCTTCCAGTCTGAGTGATTCTATGTCTCTGGCCATTCAGATTGACCGGCGCTTGCGGGAGCGCAGAACTGTGCGCGCTGTGGCGTTGTCCTCAGAGCAGATTCCTGAGCCAATGCAGGGTGATAGGATTCTGTCTAGAACGGAACGACAAGGATTCAGACGTCAGAATGGGTTGTGTTATTATTGTGGCGACGCTTCTCATGTCATTTCAGTCTGCCCTAAGCGGACAAAGAGGATTGCTAGTTCATTTACCATCAGTACTGTACAACCTAAATTTCTGTTATCTGTGTCCTTGATCTGCTCATTGTCATCATTTTCTGTCATGGCGTTTGTGGATTCAGGCGCCGCCTTGAACTTAATGGACTTTGAGTTTGCCAGGCGTTGTGGTTTTCCCTTGCAGCCTTTGCAGAACCCTATTCCTTTAAGGGGTATTGATGCTACACACTTGGCTAAAAATAAGCCCCAGTTTTGGACACAGGTGACCATGCGCATGGCGCCAGCCCATCAGGAAGATTGTCGATTTCTGGTGTTGCATAATTTGCATGATGCTATCGTGCTGGGTTTTCCGTGGTTGCAGGTACATAATCCTGTGTTGGATTTGAAGTTCATGTCTGTGACTAGTTGGGGTTGTCAGGGGGTTCATAATGATGTTCCTTTGATGTCAATCTCCTCTTCTTCCTCTTCTGAAGTTCCAGAGTTTTTGTCTGATTTTCAGGATGTATTCGATGAGCCCAAGTCCAGTTTCCTTCCACCGCACAGGGACTGCAATTGTGCTATTGACTTGATTCCAGGCTGTAAGTTTCCTAAGGGTCGACTTTTCAACCTGTCTGTGCCTGAACATACCGCCATGCGGAGCTATATTAAGGAGTCTTTGGAGAAAGGGCATATTCGGCCATCTTCTTCACCGTTGGGAGCGGGGTTTTTTTTTGTTGCTAAAAAAGATGGTTCCTTGAGACCCTGTATTGATTATCGCCTCTTGAATAAAATCACGGTCAAGTTTCAATACCCTTTACCTTTGCTTACCGATTTGTTTGCTAGGATTAAGGGAGCTAGTTGGTTTACGAAGATTGACCTTCGGGGGGCATATAATCTTGTTCGTATTAAGCAGGGTGATGAATGGAAAGCTGCGTTTAACACGCCCGAAGGCCATTTTGAATACCTTGTGATGCCATTCGGGCTCACTAATGCTCCATCTGTTTTTCAGTCCTTCATGCATGATATTTTCCGGACTTATACTGATAAGTTTTTGATTGTATATTTGGATGATATTTTGATTTTTTCCGATGATTGGGAGTCTCATGTGGAGCAGGTCAGGATGGTGTTTCGGATCCTTCATGACAATGCCCTGTTTGTGAAAGGGTCTAAGTGTCTCTTTGGGGTGCAGAAGGTCTCTTTATTGGGCTTTATTTTTTCTCCCTCATCTATAGAGATGGATCCGGTTAAGGTTCAGGCCAATTTATGATTGGATTCAGCCCACATCTGTGAAGAGCCTTCAGAAATTTTGGGGTTTTGCAAATTTTTATCGCCGTTTCATTGCTAATTTTTCCAGCGTGGTTAAACCCTTGACCGATTTGACGAAGAAAGGCGCTGATGTGGCGAATTGGTCCTCTGCGGCTGTCTCTGCCTTTCAGGAGCTTAAATGTCGATTTACTTCTGCTCCGGTGTTGCGCCAACCTGATGTTTCTCTTCTGTTTCAGGTTGAGGTTGACGCTTCTGAGATTGGGGCAGGGGCCATTTTGTCTCAGAGGGATCCTGTTGGTTCCTTAATGAAACCGTGTGCCTTCTTTTCCCGTAAGTTTTCGCCTGCTGAACGCAATTATGATGTTGGCAATCAGGAGTTGTTGGCTATGAAGTGGGCGTTTGAGGAGTGGCGACATTGGCTTGAGGGAGCTAAGCACCGTATTGTGGTCTTGACTGATCATAAGAATTTGATTTACCTCGAGTCTGCCAAATGGCTGAATCCTAGACAGGCTCGATGGTCCTTGTTATTTTTCCCATTTTGATTTCGTGGTCTCGTACCTTCCGGGTTCTAAGAACATTAAGGCTGATGCCCTCTCTAGGAGTTTTTTGCCTGATTCTCCTGAGGTCTTAGAACCGGTCAGTATTCTGAAAGAAGGGGTGGTCCTTTCTGCCATTTCCTCTGATTTACGAAGGGTTCTTCAGGAATTTCAGGCTGACAGACCTGACCGCTGTCCTGTGGGGAAACTGTTTGTTCCTGACAGATGGACTAGTAGAGTGATTTCTGAGGTTCACTGTTCCGTGTTGGCTGGTCATCCTGGCATTTTTGGTACCAGAGACTTGGTTGGTAGGTCCTTTTGGTGGCCTTCTTTGTCGCGTGATGTGCGTTCTTTTGTGCAGTCCTGTGGGACTTGTGCGCGGGCCAAGCCTTGTTGTTCCCGTGCTAGTGGGTTGCTTTTGCCATTGCCGGTCCCTGAGAGGCCCTGGTCGCATATTTCTATGGATTTTATTTCCAATCTTCCGGTTTCCCAGAGGATGTCGGTTATCTGGGTTGTTTGTGACCGGTTCTCTAAGATGGTTCATTTGGTGCCTTTGCCTAAACTGCCTTCCTCTTCGGATTTGGTTCCGTTGTTTATTCAGCATTTGGTCCGTTTGCATGGTATTCCAGAGAATATTGTGTCCGACAGAGGTTCCCAGTTTGTTTCTAGGTTTTGGCGGGACTTTTGTGCAAGGCTGGGCATTGATTTGTCTTTTTCTTCTGCATTTCATCCTCAGACAAATGGTCAGACCGAGCGAACTAATCAGGCTTTAGAGACTTATTTGAGATGCTTTGTGTCTGCTGATCAGGATGATTGGGTGGCTTTCTTGCCATTGGCCGAGTTTGCCCTTAATAATCGGGCTAGTTCGGCTAGCTTGGTTTCGCCTTTCTTTTGTAATTTTGGTTTTCATCCTCGTTTTTCTTCTGGGCAGGTTGAGCCTTCTGACTGTCCTGGTGTGGATTCTGTGGTGGACAGGTTGCAGCAGATTAGGGCTCATGTGGTGGACAATTTGGTGTTGTCTCAGGAGGAGGCTCAACGTTTTGCTAACCGTCGTCGGTGTGTTGGTTCCCGGCTTCGGGTTGGGGATCTTGTCTGGTTGTCTTCCCGTCATGTTCCTATGAAGGTTTCTTCTCCTAAGTTTAAGCCTCGGTTTGTTGGTCCTTATAGGATTTCTGAGATTATTAATCCGGTGTCTTTTTGACTGACGCTTCCGGCCTCTTTTGCTATCCATAATGTCTTCCATAGATCTTTATTGCGGAAATATGTGGAGCCCGTTGTTCCCTCTGTTGATCCTCCGGCCCCTGTGTTGGTTGATGGGGAGTTGGAATATGTTGTTGAGAAGATTTTGGATTCCCGGCACACACTGCAAGCAGTGAGGGTGATATAACACAGGTCTGCAAAAAAAACATTTTTTCAAGAGCTGTTTTGGTTATTCCACTTAATCTTTATGTTTTTAAGTGCGCTGAATCCGAAAATGACCTCCGTTTTGTCATAGGACATCACGTTTTCTGACAAGTTAAGTAACTATGTTAAATAAGACAATACCTCAAAATAAATGAAAGTAGACTCATAAAATTATTTTTTTATTACAAATGTTTCATGAACATCATTTTTTAAATGCAATGAGCTCACTAACACACACTAAAATTGATTCTTCTTCCCTGTGAGGCTTCTCTTGGTACATTTACGCTTGTGAGTAGCATCTGGAATGTCTCTCTGAAGCGTCCAACAGTAGTCTGCCATCATTGTAATGCTCCATCTTCCCTGGTATATTCTTTCCATCTCTTTAACCCTTTCATGACCTTGGGATTTTTTGTTTTTCCTTGTTCGTTTTTCACTCCCCTCCTTCCCAGAGCCATAACTTTTTTATTTTTCCATCAATTTGGCCATGTGAGGGCTTATTTTTTGCGGGACGAGTTGTACTTTTGAATGACATCATTGGTTTTAGCATGTCGTGTACTAGAAAACGGTAAAAAAATTCCAAGTGCGGTGAAATTGCAAAAAAAGTGCAATCCCACACTTGTTTTTTGTTTGGCTTTTTTGCTAGGTTCACTAAATGCTAAAACTGACCTGCCATTATGATTCTCCAGGTCAGTACGAGTTCATAGACACCTAACATGACTAGGTTATTTTTTATCTAAGTGGTGAAAAAAAATTCCAAACTTTGCTTAAAAAAAAAAAATTGCGCCATTTTCCGATGCTCGTAGTGTCTCCATTTTTCGTGATCTGGGGTCTGTTGAGGGCTTATTTTTTGCGTGCTGAGATGACGTTTTTAATGATAGCATTTTGGTGCAGATACGTTCTTTTGATCGCCCGTTGTAATGCAATGTCACGGCGACCTAAAAAACGTAATTCTGGCGTTTCGAATTTTTTTCTCGCTACGCCGTTTAGCGATCAGGTTAATGCTTTTTTTTAATTGATAGATCGGGCGATTCTGAGCGCGGTGATACCAAATATGTGTAGATTTGATTTTTTTTTATTGATTTATTTTGATTGGGGCGAAAGGGGGGTGATTTAAACTTTTATATTTTTTTTATTTTTTTCACATTTTTTTTTACTTTTTTTTTTTAACTTTTGCCATGCTTCAATAGCCTCTATGGGAGGCTAGAAGCAGGCGCAACTCGATCACCTTTGCTACATAGCAGCGATCTGCTGATCGCTGCTATGTAGCAGAAATGGAGGTGTGCTGTGAGCGCCGACCACAGGGTGGCGCTCACAGCTGCCGGGGTTCAGTAACCATAGAGGTCTCTAGGACCTCTATGGTTACCATCCTGACGCATCACCGACCCCCGATCATGTGACAGGGGTCGGCGATGATGTCATTTCCGGCCGCCCGGCCGGAAGCGGTAGTTAAATGCCGCTGTCTGCGTTTGACAGCGGCATTTAACTAGTTAATAGGTGCGGGCAGATCGCGATTCTGCCCGCGCCTATTACGGGCACATGTCAGCTGTTCAAAACAGCTGACATGTCCCGGCTTTGATGCGGGCTCACTGCGGAGGCCTGCATCAAAGCAGGGGATCTGACCTCGGACGTACTATCCCGTCCGAGGTCAGAAAGGGGTTAATGACCTGGTGGAATCGTTCACCTTGCTCTTCACTCACAGCTTTTCAGGAAAGTTGTCAAGGTGGAAATGGAGGAAATGCACTTTCAAACTCATCAGGCAACCTAAAGCTTGAAATGCTTTCAGCATTCGTCTGACGATATTTTTGTAGTCAGGGTCTTGTATATCTTCAATGCATTGATGTGAATTAATAGTAATTTTGACTTTCAAAACCCCAAGATAAAAAACATACCAAAAATTTAGAAAAATATACTAAATTTGAAGAGAATTTTGCATTTTGTGGCAAATCCTGACGTCCAGGATTTTTTTCAATATTTTTTTCGTTTTCAGCACACCAAAATACATGGAAATTAGATGAAAATAATCAAACAGCTTTTTAGTCGCAGACCTGTGTAATTATTCCCGCAGCCGAGCAATACACTACAAAAACCTCATTCCGTCACTTCCAGTATTACCCACCAGCACAGGACACTTCCGCTGCATCCAACTCCTATTTCTTAATTAATAATGGGTCAGTAGCCAACCCAATTAGTAGCCTAATTTACTTCAGAGGACATAAAAGTACATTATAGAGCAAGGAGAAACGAAGCTAGTAATTTTATATATTTTACTCCAAAAGCTAGGCAGTGTTTACAAAAGTGAAAAAAGATATTATAAAATGAGACAAGTATCGTATATTCAGACAATTACAAAATAAAAAGGGATTAAAGGAAGAAAATAGACTTATAGTTCTCCCATATCATGGCTGATCATGCGGCTGGGGGAAGGGGAGCATATGTCCCAATGCATCACAGATGTGTCTCTCAGCTGGTTCCTTGGACTAAAACTAGTGAAAAATGAGCTCCCACTCACTTATACCCCCTGGTCGTGACATCACTGAGTTGGCGGAGCTATGGACTCCACTCCCCTTTCCAAGGAGACTCAGAACTCAGACTCAGAACTTTATTAAAACTCATATTCGTCCTAGTGTACGCTGGGAACCTTATAGAGTGAAGACGAACGTATTGCATGTCTTCTCACGCTTCCATTTAAGTCTACACATGGGGTAGCTGGGTGCCCTGGTTAAGTAGTAATCCATTTCTCCGTTTCTGCTAGGCACTGCGCTTAGAAAACACACTGGGGTATAGCCATATTGTTGCAATCCCAAATATGTAACTTTCATATCTCTGTCACCATCTGGGGTTGAATTATTCATCATGAATAACTTTCAAACAAATCACAAAGCGTATGGCTGCAAACAAAAGAACTAGTTTTATGCCAACCCCCACCCCCCCATTCTTAAGGGAGGGGGAACAGAGTCACACACTGGAGTTTTACGTTTCAGCTGTATTATCAGCAGGGAGAAAGAGCTGGGAGGAAGGGGGGGTCAGAAAGCCCACAGCCTGTGTCTGTACTCAGCTCTAATGGATGTAGCAGAGCTCAGGGTGCGTGATAATAGACAATCAAATCATCATATTCGTGACAACCAGACCTGCCCAATCACCCTGCACCGTATTTATTTGGGGGTTTGTAACAGACCCCAATGAGAATTTTGTTACCATTTTTCCCTCCATGAATTTCGACCCATATGTACTCGACATCCTCATTTCCTTTGCTAATATCGTCCACTTTAAGGGAGGATATTAGCGAAGGAAATGAGGATGTCGAGTCCATATGGGTCGAAATTCATGGAGGGAAAAATGGTAACAAAATTCTCATTGGGGTCTGTTACAAACCCCCAAATATAACAGAAACCATGGAAAGTCTACTTCTAAAGCAGATAGATGAAGCTGCAACCCATAATGAGGTCCTGGTTATGGGGGACTTTAACTACCCGGATATTAACTGGGAAACAGAAACCTGTGAAACCCATAAAGGCAACAGGTTTCTGCTAATAACCAAGAAAAATTATCTTTCACAATTGGTGCAGAATCCAACCAGAGGAGCAGCACTTTTAGACCTAATACTATCTAATAGACCTGACAGAATAACAAATCTGCAGGTGGTTGGGCATTTAGGAAATAGCGACCACAATATTGTGCAGTTTCACCTGTCTTTCACTAGGGGGACTTGTCAGGGAGTCACAAAAACACTGAACTTTAGGAAGGCAAAGTTTGACCAGCTTAGAGATGCCCTTAATCTGGTAGACTGGGACAATATCCTCAGAAATAAGAATACAGATAATAAATGGGAAATGTTTAAGAACATCCTAAATAGGCAGTGTAAGCGGTTTATACCTTGTGGGAATAAAAGGACTAGAAATAGGAAAAACCCAATGTGGCTAAACAAAGAAGTAAGACAGGCAATTAACAGTAAAAAGAAAGCATTTGCACTACTAAAGCAGGATGGCACCATTGAAGCTCTAAAAAACTATAGGGAGAAAAATACTTTATCTAAAAAACTAATTAAAGCTGCCAAAAAGGAAACAGAGAAGCACATTGCTAAGGAGAGTAAAACTAATCCCAAACTGTTCTTCAACTATATCAATAGTAAAAGAATAAAAACTGAAAATGTAGGCCCCTTAAAAAATAGTGAGGAAAGAATGGTTGTAGATGACGAGGAAAAAGCTAACATATTAAACACCTTCTTCTCCACGGTATTCACAGTGGAAAATGAAATGCTAGGTGGAATCCCAAGAAACAATGAAAACCCTATATTAAGGGTCACCAATCTAACCCAAGAAGAGGTGCGAAACCGGCTAAATAAGATTAAAATAGATAAATCTCCGGGTCCGGATGGCATACACCCACGAGTACTAAGAGAACTAAGTAATGTAATAGATAAACCATTATTTCTTATTTTTAGGGACTCTATAGCGACAGGGTCTGTTCCGCAGGATTGGCGCATAGCAAATGTGGTGCCAATATTCAAAAAGGGCTCTAAAAGTGAACCTGGAAATTATAGGCCAGTAAGTCTAACCTCTATTGTTGGTAAAATATTTGAAGGGTTTCTGAGGGATGTTATTCTGGATTATCTCAATGAGAATAACTGTTTAACTCCATATCAGCATGGGTTTATGAGAAATCGCTCCTGTCAAACCAATCTAATCAGTTTTTATGAAGAGGTAAGCTATAGGCTGGACCACGGTGAGTCATTGGACGTGGTATATCTCGATTTTTCCAAAGCGTTTGATACCGTGCCGCACAAGAGGTTGGTACACAAAATGAGAATGCTTGGTCTGGGGGAAAATGTGTGTAAATGGGTTAGTAACTGGCTTAGTGATAGAAAGCAGAGGGTGGTTATAAATGGTATAGTCTCTAACTGGGTCGCTGTGACCAGTGGGGTACCGCAGGGGTCAGTATTGGGACCTGTTCTCTTCAACATATTCATTAATGATCTGGTAGAAGGTTTACACAGTAAAATATCGATATTTGCAGATGATACAAAACTATGTAAAGCAGTTAATACAAGAGAAGATAGTATTCTGCTACAGATGGATCTGGATAAGTTGGAAACTTGGGCTGAAAGGTGGCAGATGAGGTTTAACAATGATAAATGTAAGGTTATACACATGGGAAGAAGGAATCAATGTCACCATTACACACTGAATGGGAAACCACTGGGTAAATCTGACAGTGAGAAGGACTTGGGGATCCTAGTTAATGATAAACTTACCTGGAGCAGCCAGTGCCAGGCAGCAGCTGCCAAGGCAAACAGGATCATGGGGTGCATTAAAAGAGGTCTGGATACACATGATGAGAGCATTATACTGCCTCTGTACAAATCCCTAGTTAGACCGCACATGGAGTACTGTGTCCAGTTTTGGGCACCGGTGCTCAGGAAGGATATAATGGAACTAGAGAGAGTACAAAGGAGGGCAACAAAATTAATAAAGGGGATGGGAGAACTACAATACCCAGATAGATTAGCGAAATTAGGATTATTTAGTCTAGAAAAAAGACGACTGAGGGGCGATCTAATAACCATGTATAAGTATATAAGGGGACAATACAAATATCTCGCTGAGGATCTGTTTATACCAAGGAAGGTGACGGGCACAAGGGGGCATTCTTTGCGTCTGGAGGAGAGAAGGTTTTTCCACCAACATAGAAGAGGATTCTTTACTGTTAGGGCAGTGAGAATCTGGAATTGCTTGCCTGAGGAGGTGGTGATGGCGAACTCAGTCGGGGGGTTCAAGAGAGGCCTGGATGTCTTCCTGGAGCAGAACAATATTGTATCATACAATTAGGTTCTGTAGAAGGACGTAGATCTGGGGATTTATTATGATGGAATATAGGCTGAACTGGATGGACAAATGTCTTTTTTCGGCCTTACTAACTATGTTACTATGTTACTATGTTACTATGTATGGGGCACACATCAGAACTAACTGCTCCATCACCCTGCACTGTATATGGTACACTACACACAACCCTGCAAAAATCAACCAACACTGTATATAGTACACTGCACACCACCCTGCACCCATCACACTGCGCTATATAGAGTACACTGCATGCCACCCAACATCCCTCACCCTGCACTGTATACAGTACACTGCACCTACCCCATCACCCTAAACTGTATACGGTACACTGTACACACCAGACCTGCCCAATCACCCTACATATATATACTGTACACTGCACAAACCAGACCTGCCCCATCACCCTGCACTTTATACGGTACACTGCACACACCAGACCTGCCCCAATCACTGTATATGGCACACTGCACTCATCAGATCCATCCTATCACCCTGCACTGTATACTGCACACACCAGACCTGCCCCATCACTGTATACAGTACACTGCACTCACCAGATCCACCCAATCACTGTATGGCAGACACTGCACACACCATTCTCCCCATCACAATGTACTGCCTGTCATACATTGGACACACACATATATCTTTCTCATCGCAGTGCAATGTATGATGCACACTGCACACACCCCAACCTTCACCACCACACTATGCACTGTATGCCAACACTCTAACCTTCAGATCACTGAGCATCGATTATTCCAGCCTCCAGTGTTCCTCCTGACAAGTGACTCTCATGGTTGTACTACTACTGCCTGCGAAGTCTGGCAGCTGTAAATTGACAGGCTTAAGGTGAGCCACTCCATTTACAAGATCCCCTGGTCTTTACCCTAAAAAACCTGTTTATGGACTTAGACAGAGGCTCCTACTTGGAGCCATAGAGTAGCTGCTCTCTGGTGGAGCAAGATGAAGTCAAGAGGGGTCGCCACGTGGAAACAATGCCAAGAGGTCACATCAGTTACAAAATCGGAGAGCAGGCAGATGGTCAAGGTTAGGGTTGAGCGAAACGGATCAGTCAATTTCAAAAATCGCCAATCCCACTGTGGGATCAGCCATGAGGTTGGTGATCTGCACGCCAAAGTCGCGTTTCGTATGACGCGTTCAGCGCCATTTTTCAGCCAATGAAGGAGCACGCAGAGTGTGGGCAGCGTGATTACATAGTTCTTGGTCCCCACCATCTTAGAGAAGGGCATGACAGTGATTGGCTTGCTTTCTGCGGCGTTACAGGGGCTATAAAGGGGCGTGCACGCCGACCGCCATCTTACTTCTGCCGATCGTAACATAGGGAGAGGTTGCCGCAGCTTCATCAGAAGGGATATAGTTAGGGAGGGAAGATTAACCCCGAAACTGCTTGTGCTGTAGCGATTTCCACTGTCCAACACCACCTTTTCTTAGCAGGGACAGTGGAGTTTATATTTTTGTGCATCAGCTTTGTAGCTTATTAGGCTCCTTATAAGGCTCCCTGATAGCTGCATTGCTGTTTGTACGCCACTGTGCAAACCAACTGCTTTTTTAAAAGCAAAAATCCTGTTGCTCCTTTCTGCACAGTTCTCTTGTTTATTTGTCCACACTTTTGTGTGCAGCAGTCCTTTTTATTGCTGCCATACTTGTCCTTTGATCATTGTAGGGAGATTGAAATTGTACTACAGCCCTTGTATTTTTTGATATATCTTCCAGCCATGTTCTGTCACTGACATTGTGTAGTGTAATACACTGGGCATGTTTTTGGCTGCATTCTTCAGCCCAAAAAAAGGGAGAGTTAAATTGCCCACAAGTTTCTATACGTCAGTTCTGTTTGTCGTATGTCTGCCAGCCACTTTCTGCCACTGACATTGTGTAGTGTAATACACTGGGCCTGTTTTTTGCTGCATTCTACCACCCCCAAAAAAGGGAGAGTTAAATTGCCAACAAGTTTCTATACGTCAGTTCTGTTGGTCGCATATCTGGCAGCCACGTTCTGCCACTGACATTGTGTAGTGTAATACACTGGGCCTGTTTTTTGCTGCAGTCTTCCCGCCAAAAAAAGGGAGATATAAATTCTCCAAAAGTTAATATACACCTTCTACCTTGTTTTAGAGTACCATATAACGGTTGTTATTTTGGTAACATTTCCCCAAAAATGAGGAAGTCTGGTGGAAGAGGCCGTGGGCGCTCGTTGCCAGCTGGTACTGATGGTAGTGGAGCATCTGGTGGTAGTGGGAAAAGCAAGATAGCACCAAAGGCTGGAGGTGTTGAGCCAGCGTCATCGTCTGGCTACACAAGACCTCGATGGCTCCCTTATCTTGGAGTTGGAAAACAGCTTTTAAAGCCGGAGCAGCAGGAAGAAGTTTTGGCTTTCCTTGCTGACTCAGCCTCTAGCTCTTTCGCCTCCTCTTCAGAAGGTTCGAAATCAAAAAGCAGCGAGTCGTCAGTGGCTGCTCCTGGTCCGGAAAAAGTAGCTTCCTTGTGTCCTTCACCCAAAACAAAAGTGAAGGATGCGGCAGGCAACACTACACTTTACTCCATGGAGCTTTTTACACATATCGTGCCTGGGTTAGAGAGGGAAATTGTTAAAAGCCCATTACAAGATGAATCGGACATGGAGTGCACTGATGCACAGCCACAGCTAGATTATAATGCTGTTCCATTGACTCAGATCACTACATTGCCCTCGCAGTGTACTGAGCCAGAATCTGACACTGATGAGACTATGGTGCCCCGTCCCGAACGCTATAGCACCTTACATGGTGACACAGAGGACGGTGCACATGACATTGAAGAGGAGGTGATAGATGACCCAGTTGTTGACCCAGATTCGCAGCCATTGGCGGAAGCAGGTGCCGCTGCCAGTAGCTCAGAAGCGGAGGAGGATGATCTGCAGCAGCCATCTACATCACAAAAGCTGTCATCAGGCAGACCCGTATCAGGCCAAAAACGTGTGTCAAAAACCACAACAGGTGTGGCCATCTGGTGAAAGTAGAACAGCGTGCAAAGCCTGAAAAGGTATTCCATAGTAGGACGAGTGCAGTGTGGCAATTTTTTAACCAAGATCCGAATGATCAGTCCAAAGTTATCTGTAAGAAATGCTCCAAGACCTTTAGCAGAGGGAAGAATGTTCAAAATTTAATTACAACGTGCATGCGTAGAAAGCAGGCACTTGGAAGCATGGACTAACTACCTAACGTCCCGTACCGTTGGTGCACCTGCTCATATTGAACCTAGTCAGCAACGCAACATTGCTTCCTTCACTGGAAGCCCACCGGTTATGACACCACCAGTAGCAAATGTGGAGGTATTGTCGCAAGGCCAAAGCAGTCAGGGAATCACAAGGTTCTTGGCTGGAAACACTGTAGGTAGGCTCACATCAAGAATACCATCACCAACCCTCTCTCAATCCGCCATGTCCACGACCACCACCACCGCTAGTTCTACCATATGCACCTCTCCAGTCCAGCTCAGCCTACAAGAGAATCTCGATAGGAAAAGAAAGTACTCTTCCTCTCATCCGCGTACAAAGGGTTTGAACGGCTACATTGCTCGACTAATCTCATTAGAGATGATGCCCTACTGGTTGGTTGAAAGCGAAGCTTTGAAAGCCCTGATGGCCTACGCAGTACCACGCTATGACCTACCCTCCTCCTCCATAAGCGAAGCTCATCCACAGAGTGCAGTCGCACGACCACTCCATCCGCTGCTGTCAGTGTTGCACCCGAGGTGTCCCATTATCTAACAGCTTGTGGTAAGCGTCAGCAGGCTGTGCTGCAAATGAAGTGTTTGGGCGACAACAGACACACTGCGGAAGTTCTGGCCGAGTACTTGCAGCAAGAAACTCAGTCATGGCTGGGCAGTGTACATCTTGAGGCAGGCAAGGTAGTCAGTGATAACGGAAGGAATTTTATGGCTGCCATAGATAGCCCTTTCAGAACTGAAACACATACCTTGCCTGGCTCACACCTTGAACCTGGTGGTGCAGTGCTTCCTAAAAAATTACCCTGATTTACCAGCCCTGCTCCTGAAGGTGCGCAGACTTTGCTCGCACATCCGCCGGTCGCCCGTACACTCCAGCCGTATGCTGAACCATCAGCGATCGCTGAATCTTCCACAGCACCGCCTAATAATCGACGTTGCAACAAGGTGGAACTCCACACTGCACATGGTTCAGAGGCTGTGTGAACAGAGGCGGGCTGTTATGTATTTGTGGGAGGATACACACACACGTGCAGGCAGTTGGATGCCAGACATGGAGTTGTCTAGTGTGCAGTGGTCCAAGCTACAAGACCTCTGTCCAGTCCTTCAGTGTTTTGAGGAATGCACACGGCTGGTCAGTGCAGACAACGCCATCATAAGCATGAGCATCCCCCTAATGCATCTGCTGATGCAAAGTTGGAGGCACATCAAGGAGCAGGCGTCTGCGGCCGAGGAGGAGGGAAGCCTTGATGACAGTCAGCCATTGTCTGCTCAGGGAAGTCTCCGGGACGAGGTGGCGGATGAAGAGGAGGAGGAGGAGGAGGATGATGGGGATGAATATTTATGGGAGGAGGATGCTTCTCAGGGGGCAATAGAAAATGGTGGCATTGCAAGGTCAGGTACAGGGTTTTTGCGGGCCACAAGTGATGTAGATTTTCAAGAAAGTGCTCCTCAACCCAGCACAAGCAGTGAATTGACACCTGGAACTTTGGCCTACATGGCAGAGTATGCCTTGCGTATCCTAAAACGGGACCCCCGCATTATCAAAATGATGACCGATGACGATTACTGGTTGGCCTGCCTCCTGGATCCACGATACAAAGGCAAATTACAAAATATCATGCCACATGAGAACCTTGAGCAAATATTGGCTACCAAACAAGCAACTCTTGTAGACCGTTTGGTTCAGGCATTCCCAGCACACAGCGGCGGTGATGGTTCTCGCACGAGCTGCAGGGGGCAACATGGCAGAGGTGTTAGAGGTGCACAAATCAGAAGTGCCGTTGGACAGAGGGGTTTTATGACCAGGTTGTGGAGTGATTTTGCTATGACCGCAGACAGGACAGGTACTGCAGCATCAATTCAAAGTGACGGGAGACAGCATTTGTGCAGTATCGTTACCAACTATTTTTCCACTATTATCGATGTTCTCCCTCACAGGTTATTCCCCTTTGATTACTGGGCATGTAAACTAGACACCTGGCCCGAATTGGCAGAATATGCATTACAGGAGCTTGCTTGCCCAGCTGCTAGTGTGCTCTCAGAAAGAGTCTTCAGTGCTGCTGGTTCAATACTGACCGAAAAAAGGACTCGTCTGGCTACCCAGAATGTTGATGATCTAACCTTCATTAAAATGAACCAATCATGGATTTCGAATTATTTTGCACCACCTTCCCCTGCTGACACGTAGCTTGCCTGAAAAATGTCTTGCTTTTGGCCTCCTCTTACTGACTTCTCCAATTCCTCCATTTGCAGCTGCTGAATGTCCATTTTTATACCTCTCTAAATGGGCTGACTCCCCCCACAGGGCCGTGGTCATCATCTGGCGCAAGCACCTGTGCGAGTGCCGTTTGCCTGGACAGGTGGGTGCGCCCACTCTTGGGCTTCGGCAGTGGCACAGGGTCCCACATAGTACAATGAAGTGTCTCTGATGGTGGTGGTGCACAACCAACGTCAGACACACCGTCGTAATATGAGGGGCCCTGTGCTAGTACCGCCGCCCACGAGAGTGTTGCCCCCCAGCTCGAACAGTGCTCTACCACTTGCAAACTTACCTCTCCCTGCTCCACCACTGTGTAGTCTGTGCTGTTAAATCCTTAAATGGCACTGCCATTACAAATTTGTTGCAATGATGGATGATAGTAAAATATACAGGGACCCTGGCCTCCATTTAGACCCCTTAATACTTTGCGCCAACTACCACTGTCTGCAACTCTGCAGAGGAGCCCACCCCTGTACCTCGCTATGCCACCATTTAATTTATGACCAATTCATTGGCCGACATTTAGCCAACTTTAGTATTTTGGCCTACTAAAGCTACGTTCACATTTGCGTTGATGGGCTCAGCGTCGTCGACGCATACCGACGCATGCGTCATGCGCCCCTATCTTTAACATGGGGCGCATGGACATGCGCCGGTATTCATTGTATTGCGTTTTACGACGCATGCGTCATATTGACGCACAGACAGGGCGCAGAGGACGCTACTTGTAGCGTTTTCCCTGCGCCGAAATTCCTGCTCTGTACGATCTTATGACAACGCATGCGTCGCAAAACGCTGCGTTGTGTACATGCGTTGTTGGTTGCGTCGCCGACGTTGCGCCCAACAACGCAAATGTGAATGTAGCCTTACTGTGTCAGCCACATATAACAATTGTCCTCCGCTGAACAAACCTATGCCACCTGTGTACTCCTGTTACCAATTGTGAACTGCATGTAGCCTACTTACTTATTTGTGCCTAGTAACTGTGTCAGTCTCTCATAACAGTTGTCCTCCCACGCTGAACCAAGGTAGGCCGCCTGGTTAGTCCTGCTAGCAGTTTTGTACTGCATTTAGCCACCTTTTTTATTTTCGGCCTCTGTCTGTCTGTCTGTCTGCTCCACACATTACAACTGTCCCCCCCTGAAACAAGCTAGGCCGCCTGGTTAGTCCTGCTAGCAGTTTCGAACTGCATTTAGCCACCTTTTTTTATTTCAGGTCTCTGTCCGTCTGTCTGTCTGTCTGCACCACACATTACAACTGTCCTCCGCTGAACAAAGCTGAGCCTCAATTTTCACCGGTGTCAGATATTAAACTGCATTTGGCCTACTTCTTCGGTTGGGCCTAGTAACGGTGTCTGCCTCTCCTTGCTTTTCTCCTCTACTGAACAAAGCTGAGCTTCAATTTTCAGGCTTTCAGCCTATAGAAAGTATTAAACTGCATTTGGCCTACTTGTTTGGTTGGACCTACTAACGGTGTCTGCCGCTGCTTGTTGTTCTCCTCCACTGAACAAAGCAATGCCGCCTGTTTACTCCTGTTACCAATTTTGAACTTCATTTGGCCCACTTTATTACTTGGGCCTACTAACTGTGTCTGCCACTCATTACAGTTTTCCTCCACTGAACAAAGCAATGCCGCCTGTTTAGTCCTGCTACCATTTTTGAACTGCATTTAGCCTACTTTATTCTTTGGGCCTATATCTGTGTTCCCTCCTCATCCTGCCCATTGCCCAGCCAGTGATACATGAGTCTGCTGGTACATTGACCCAGACCACTACATTCCCCCTGCACTCTACACAGCCAGTATCTGACCCTGCTGAAAGTCAGGTTCCCCTTCCCGCATACTATACCACCTTACACGGGGACAAAGAGGAAGGTGCAGATGAAAGTGCAGGTTCCTTCATCAGGTGGGGGGGCATACTTGTTGGCGACGTCACTGGCACAGGGCCCCTCATAGTACGCAAAAGTGTCTCTGGCAGTGGGAGGCGCCACCCGCCGTCAAACACACCGCCGTACTTTGAGGGGCCCTGTGTCAGTGCCAACGAGTGGGCCCCCCTGCTTGCTCAGGATCACAGCACTTGCAAAGTTGAAATACTTACCTCTCCCTGCTCCACCGCCGTGACGTAGTCTGCGTTTCCTGGGCCCACGAAAAACTTGAGCCAGCCCTACCACCCCCCCCACAACTTTAGCCAAATGACCCCCAATTTTCAATGCCTAACGATTATTATAACGTAAATTAAGATTGACAAGATTCAGTAACAAGAATTGATGTTTTTGGCATTAAAATGGGCACTGTAGGTGTTTTCCTGTCCTCCTCTCACTGCCGACTTTGATTCCCCATTGACTTGCATTGGGTTTCGTGTTTCGGTCGGCCCCCGACTTTTTGCAATAATCGGCCGATTTCACCTGACCCGACTTATGACAAAGTCGGGTTTTGCGAAACCCGACTTGATCCTAAAAAAGTAAAAGTCGCTCAACTCTAGTCAAGGTTACAGAACGAGAGAAGTCAGGAAGACAGCACAGAAACAAAGCCAAGAGCTACAATCCAGGTAAGCAGAACTGACAGTGGAAGTACATGACCCTGGTATTGTCGAAGCCTCCTGGGAAAGAGGGAGATACCTCCGCTGACACTCTTACAGCCCCTTACCTTTCTCTCCCAGCGCGACCACCCGAACCCATTCTCCCAATTAAGACAGAGACAAGAGTTTCTTTGGAATTATGTAGGCCACAGCAGCCTGTTTATTAAACAAAACAACAGTTAACAATTAATGTAAAAGCATACATTTCAAAACTAGGGGAAGTCCTTGGAGCCCAAAAGAATCTGGTGATTTTAACCATACCGCGAACATAACTCAAACCATATTTTACTCCCAGCCATTGTAAGCCTGGCTCGGGAGCACCAAAAACCCCACAAGAGGGTTCACTGTTCGCGGTAAAAACGTGAGATCCGACCACCCCTGCCGGAACTCCCCACCACCAATCACCAGATCCGAAACATAATAAACTTCAAAACAGAGGAGCCATATACCTATGGACCCCCCAAACCAATTTCCACCAACTCCAAGGACTCCCCCCAACCGCCACAACGAGAGGCCTTTGAACACCTTAAAGGCCCGAGACCCCACCCGACCGAAAAGCTATGGCCTTCTCAATGCCCTCCTGTAACCCGAGAGCCCAAAAATCCATTCCGACAGCATTCAAATGAACGCCGTCCGCCAACCAATACTCCCCATGTCCTGATTCCAGTTCAAAATGTCTGACCGCCGCGCCCCCATTCCTAACCACAAAGGCAGACACCGCCCTGTTCACCTTTATGCGAGCCTTATCAATTTTTTGCAAAGACCGCATGTGCTTCCACCGTTTCCGCGGCACAATTTCGGACCAGACGATAGTCAATCCCGGGTACAAAACCCACAAACGCAAACAGTCCTGTTTTATGTCTCTAACCAACTCCCGAAAAGGTCGGACCCCGAGATCGTTACCCCCCACGTGCAAAACCAAAACGTCGGGGGCTCTGTCCAGTCTCACGCTGTTCTGGATCTCCCGCAACACGCGATTCCAGGCCATACCCCGTAAACCGAGCCACCGGATAACTGCGACGCTTCGATCAAAGCCCAGTTGCCTGCCCTCCGTCCGAACGTCGGCTCGCAGAGCTCCCCAGTGCACGTACGAGTGTCCAAGAATCCACACCAATAAACCTTGGTGACCTGGAAAACAAAACACAAACTTAGCAACTGTCCCCTACTGCAGCAAAACGCTCCATCAAGCCTATAAGACCCCATCGACCACCCCTTGTGGCCGCACATAACTCCTAAAGCGGTTGGAGCGCCACCTACCGATCCTACGAATGGCGGAATCCCCCAATCCCCCAATTGCCGCTTCAGTTGCGGCTCCTATCCGGAAGGAGTGAGGGGCGAAGCAAGCCCCATCCAAACCCACCGAGGAAATCGCCTTTTTGAAAACCGCCGTAAACTGGTATCGAGACAAGCAGGAACCGTCCTGGTGACATAACAAAGCCCCATCCCGCCTAGGCTGCAGGCCCCAAAAGATGCTAAGGCAAGAGACTGGACACATAACGGACCCCGCAACTGAGCCCACCACAATTCTGCTGCCCCGCCCCTCCTGATCCGATTTTGACCGTCGCAACCATAACTCCACCTGGCCCTCAGCCAACAATACGTCCCTGGCCAATAAACCCCCCGGCCCTTTTTTGTTTGGTGCCACCAACTCTCCTACTCTAAAGGCCCCAAAAAAGGCCAATGAAAACGCCAGCCGAAATAAACAAAGCTCAAAAAACGAAGAACACAATGAAGACAACGCTTCGCCCAATTTTTCCAAAACGTTAAAAGACACAGGCCGCCTAGAATCTGTTCCTCTGGGCCGCCGCCTAAAACCTTTTACGGCCCTCTGCACCAGAAAGGACTTGGTGATATCGTCCTGACCCCGCAATTTGCAACCAAAGGCAAGAGCCGCCATGACTCTTGACACTTTTGCAGGAGACCAACCCGCTGATGCCCCCCGGCTTAACCATGACAACAGGATCCCAATCTGATCCTGGTGGCTCCACCCTCCAGATGCCGCCACTAGCAAAACCTCCCACTCCCGCCAGATTGCCTGATAGGCCTCCCAGGTTCTGGGAGCCAATGACGCCTTAATCAATGCCTGAGCGTCCCGGACACCGCTAGCCAAAGTTCTGGAGGGCACTCCAAACCGACCATCTCCGCTTCCGGGGCCAATGACCGAAAACGATCGAACTGTAAACGAGAAAGAGAGTCAGCGATAGAGTTATGAACTCCAGGCACATGCGACGCTGTAACATGCGCGTTCAAAGTCAAACACAATAGCACCAAACGCCGTAACACGCAAACCACCGGCGGCGATGATGCAGACAAGCTATTAATCGCGCACACCACCCCCATGTTATCGCAGCGAAAACGAACACGCCTGTTCCGAAAATTATCTTGCCACAAGTGCACAGATACCAAAATCGGGAAAATCTCCAGGAGAGCAATGTTACGAACTAAACCGGTAGAAATCCAACTCGCAGGCCACTTTGCCGCGCACCATTGCCCTTGAAAATACGCTCCAAAACCCGAACCTCCGGCCGCGTCAGTGAATAATTCCAACGACTCGTTGTCAATCACGCCCGCCATAAACAACGACCTACCGTTATATGACTTCAGGAACTCACTCCACACTGCCAAATCCTCCTTGTGCTCAGCTGATAACCGCACGAAATGGTGCGGAGCCTTAACTCCCGCCGTAGCGCTAGCCAACCTCCTAGAAAAAACTCGCCCCATTGGCATGACTCGACAAGCGAAATTAATTTTACCGAGCAGTGATTGCAGGTCTCGCAACGGCAACTTACGCAGGCGACCAGTCCGCACAACGTCTTCCCGTAGGCCCGTCAATTTGTCCTCAGGCAAACGAAACTCCCACCGCACGGTATCAATGACTATGCCTAAGAAACACAAGCATGTACTCGGGCCTTCCGTCTTGCCCGGGGCCAGCGGGACCCCAAACCGCAAAGCCACCCATTCAATCGCACTCAAAATCCTTGCACAGCAATCGGACCCCGCCGGGCCGATGCACAAAAAATCGTCTAGGTAGTGCAGAACCGCGTCACAACCAGACACGTCCCGTACCACCCATTCCAAAAAGGAACTAAACGCCTCGAACAGAGCACAAGACAGCGAACAACCCATGGGCAAACATCTGTCAACAAAATATTTATCCTCCCAAAAGCATCCAAGAAGTCTAACGCTAGACGGATGAACCGGCAACAATCGAAAAGCGGATTCTATGTCCGTCTTTGCAAGCAGGGCGCCTTTTCCGCATCTCTGCACCCAAACTACCGCTTCATCAAATGATGCGTAAACCACCGAGCACAACTCAGGATCGATGCCGTCGTTCACCGACCTACCCTTAGGATACGACAGGTGCTGAATAAGGCGAAATTTACCCGCTTCCTTCTTAGGAACCACCCCCAGAGGGGAAACAACTAGGTCCTCAAACGGAGCGTGGTCAAAAGGGCCAGCCATGCGGCCCAGAGCCACCTCCTTACGTAACTTCTCTGAAACCACCTCAGAGTGTAACAAGGCTGAATGCAAATTTTTTCTAACATCGGGAACCACAAAAGGAGGTGCCGGAATAACAAAACCTTCCGTAAAACCGGACAATAACAGTGCCGCCTTTTCCTTATCCGGGTACCTACTTAGATAAGGGACCATCCTTTCCACCATCACCGGAGTCTCCCCCATGGGAATTACCTGAACCTGATTTTGCCTTGCCCTTCTTAAAGCACTTCGCGGCTCCGTGGGAGGAGCCACTGCAGTGGGAGCACAAATGTTTAAATCTACAATTGCTTCCAAATTTGCACTGTCCCTCATTAAATTGCCAGCAGACGCCCAACTTCTGTCCGCCTGCCTGACCGGCGCTGCCTGAGGAGCTCCCTGCACCGTACTGAGATCCATGGCCGGACCCACCGGCCCCCCCCTTGAAAGGGATGGCCGAACTTGTACTGCGCCATCACGCGCAACCAGAGACCAATATCTTTCTGGTCCCACCTAATGGCCGGCCGCACAGCTTTTCTCTGCCTAAACTGTTCATCGTACCTCAGCCACGCCTGACCGCCATACACCCTATGAGCCTCGCTGATGGAGTCCATGTAGCAAAATAGCCCCGAGCAATTCTCCGGAGCCTTCTCGCCAATAACACTGGCCAAAATGGCAAAAGCCTGAAGCCAATTTGCAAAGGTCTGGGGAATCAAACGCCAACGCCGTTTCTCTTCCTCCTCCTTTTTTAAATCCTCCTTCTTCCCCTTGTCAATGTTAAATTTCTCTAGGGGGAGCAGTGAAAAAATTTCAACGTACTCGTCCTTGCTAATCTTCTCCCTGACCTCTTTCTTAAGATGCGCCCCCAACGTGCCCTCAAAACACACGTATACTTCGCCGTTCGCCCTATCATCTAAATGGACCCTACACTCCTTCTCCTTTTCGGTCTGCACAGAAACTGAAACTGGCTCAGCAACCTCAGCCTGCACTGCTGCTGCACTAACCGGACTCCGTGATACACCAGACCAAGCACCCAGAAAACCCTGCGGAGCCACATCACGATCCAATCTAGCTAGTAGGTTCTGCACATTAACCAAAAGCTCCCATACCCCTGCCGCTTCAACGCCGCCTGCCACCCCCGCCGCAGCTACGCCGCTAAGCGCTCCCTGACCCCCACTAAGCGCAGGCGCACTAGCATCAAAAGAACACACACGAGACACAGACGCATACTCACTGGGCTGCAAGGGATCTGTGGTCCCTCCAGCCGGAGTGCTGGTATCCGGACGTCCACGGACGGCCCAATCCGCCACCGACCCGTCCACCGATGTGCCTTGGAGGTGTCCGTCAGACCCGCTGCTATGGGACGCCGCTGGCCCTTGGGACCCCGGATTCGGACTCCACGCGATAGGGGGAGACGCAGCCTGGACCGCCGAGGGCACATCCTGCTGACCGGCGCCAGCCGCACTCCAGGCCGCCGCAGGAGGCTGTCCGCTCCAAAGCCCTGGAGCAGGGGGACCCCCTGCCGCTGTTGTAGGGGCCGACCCAGCGCCGTCCTGCCTCGGGCCGCCCGCCCCGCTTCCATCCACCGCTCCTCTGGGCCCCGCTCGCACCGCCGAGGCAGGCCGCGCGGCGGGACTGGCACCGCCGCGGCCTCCCGCTGCTCTAGGCCCCAAGCGGTGCCCGGCGCGTCTTGGCTCCGCCCCCACCGCACCACGAGGTGAGGGCCTTGCAACCGCCGCTGCGCCCCGCCTGGCAGTCGGATTCCTCCCAGGCCGGGGCCTACTCGCCGCTGCTCTTACCGGCGCCCGGCCTTGAGGGTCCCGGGAGGGGCTCCTACGCCTGCGGGGGGCGCTAGGCCCAGGATCCGGCGATAGGCGCTCGGGGGGCCGTGTCCGCCGAGCCCGCCGATCGAGGTGGGGGACCGCCGGCGAGGATCCACTGCCGCCGGCGCCGCCATCCAGCAGGTGGGCAACCTGTGCCTCGAGCCATCCAGGAGGCCGGGAGGCTGCAGCCGCCCTCAGGCTCTGCAGCACAGCGTCCACACCTGACATGATGCTTCTGCTTCCAGTGCTGGTGAGCGGGAACTGACCGGCCCCCGCCCCCTGACACTTCCCTAACCCTCTCTTCCACTAGCCCCCCCGCCCCCTAGTACTGTTAACCCCTTCAGCCCCACCCCCTCCTCTCCAACCCATTGTCATGCTGGCCTCCGCTTAGCCTTGGGGGGGAGGGGGCGGCTCGCTCTGGCCTGTCCTGACCCAGGGGTTTACCCCTCCAGGCTATCAGAAAGGAGTAATCAAGCCATACAATTAACACCATAGCTTCCTGATCTAGAGGCACCAGAAGTCCCAGGAATAAAGCAGGACTGATGCTGTCACATGTCTCTCTGGTGGCTGAAGCAGTGACAGAGGGGACAGGAGATGGCACAGATGTCACAGTGGCTGAGCGGACCTCAAAAGTATAGAAAACAGTTTTGAAAATGAATCCGACAAAGATTTGTGGACATGTTCATGCATCTACACTTGATGCCAATGATTAGATGTAGCTTCTGTCTGTCTGTCCGTTGTGTTCTACACTCTACTGCTGCACCCACTGCCAGAACGGGTCCCACACAGCTGAACGTCCCCTGCCTGTCCTTTACGTTCTGTACTGCGCTGCAGCCAAGTACAGAGATATCCTGGATGAAAACCTCTTCCAGAGTGCTCTGGACCTCAGACGTGGCCGAAGGTTCAGCTTCCAACAAGACAATGACCCTAAGCACACAGCTAAAATAACAATGGAGCGGCTTCAGAACAACTCTGTGACCATTCCTGACCGGCCCAGCCAGAGCCCTGACCTAAATCCAATGGAGCATCTCTGGAAAGACCTGAAAATGACATCCACCAACGTTCACCATCCAACCTGACGGAACTGGAGAGGATCTGCAAGGAAGAATGGCCGAGGATCCCCAAATCCAGGGGTGAAAAACTTGTGGCATCATTCCCAAGAAGACTCCTGGCCGTACGAGCTCAAAAGGGGCTTCAACCCAACACTGAGCAAAGGGGCTGAAGACTTGTGACCATGGGAGATTTCAGGTTTTCTTGTTTAATACATTTGCAAATAATTCTACATTTCTGTTTTTTTTCAGTTAACATGGGGCGCGGAGTGAACATTAATGAGAAAAAAATAACTTTTTTGAATTTACTGCATTGAAACAAAGAGTGAAACCCTTAAAGGGGTCTGAATACTTTCCGTACCCACTGTACACAGTGTCAGACTGGGGTGCCAAGGGTCCACCAGTAACCAACTGCATGGCCCCACTTTTCAGCTACGTGCAAATGTGACAATATCCTCAATCAATGAACTGGATACATTGTTAAATGAATAGATGCCGCCTACGTCTGTACGTAGTGATTGAGGAATATAGTACCAAGTACTGCTCATATAAGAGGATGGGGGTCCGTTACTGCACAGGGGCCCACCGGAGGATGCTCCTGAGGGCCAGTAACAGATCTATCATTTTCTGCCCCGTTATTCATTATTTGGATGAATCTACATCTGCACCCAAAGCACCAGGCAATGCCCCCTGAGCCCACTCCCCACACACTGGATGATGGGGGTTGTCTTACCCGTAGCAGGAGGAACAGGCACAGGAGCACAGGAGGCATTGAGCTGCTGGAATCCATGGAAGAGAAATGTCAGCAGACAATAGCCGGACCAAAAATGTCAGCAGCTGTCAGTCAGGGAGTCACATGGGGGGTCTGTGCAGGCTGAGGGCAGGGGGCTGCAGGGATTATCCCAGTCTCAGATGTTACAGATAAATGTCTACAAAAAAGCCTCATTCCAGAAGCAAGAGATGAATGTGAAAATCCAGATCAGCGCCTCCTGCCTCCGCCCTACAGACATCAATGTGAGGAGCATAAAGAGCCCTCCCCATAATGACATCATTCTGTGCCAGGCGAGGGCACCAGATCAGTGTGACTGCCAATCACCCAGCACTACACCCCACCCTGCACCCATCACCCTGCACCCATCACCCTGCACTGTATACGGTACACTGCACACCACCCTGCACCCATCACCCTGCACCCATCACCCTCCACAGTATACAGTACACTGCACACCACCCTGCACCCATCACCCTGCACTGCACACCACCCTGCACCCATCACCCTGCACCCATCACCCTCCACAGTATACGGTACACTGCACCCCACCCTGCACCCATCACCCTGCACCCCTCACCCTGCATCCATCACCCTGCACTGTATACGGTACACTGCACACCACCCTGCACCCATCACCCTGCACTGTATACGGTACACTGTACACCACCCTGCACCCATCACCCTGCACCCATCACCCTGCACTGTATACAGTACACTGCACACCACCCTGCACCCATCACCCTGCACCCATCACCCTGCACCCATCACCCTGCACCCATCACCCTGCACTGTATACGGTACACTGCACACCACCCTGCACCCATCACCCTGCACCCATCACCCTGCACTGTATACGGTACACTGCACACCACCCTGCACCCATCACCCTGCACTGTATACGGTACACTGCACACCATCCTGCACCCATCACCCTGCACTGCACACCACCCTGCACCCATCACCCTGCACCCATCACCCTCCACAGTATACGGTACACTGCACCCCACCCTGCACCCATCACCCTGCACCCATCACCCTGCACCCATCACCCTGCACTGTATATGGTACACTGCACACCACCCTGCACCCATCACCCTGCACTGCACACCACCCTGCACCCATCACCCTGCACTGTATACGGTACACTGCACACCATCCTGCACCCATCACCCTGCACTGCACACCACCCTGCACCCATCACCCTGCACCCATCACCCTCCACAGTATACGGTACACTGCACCCCACCCTGCACCCATCACCCTGCACTGTATATGGTACACTGCACACCACCCTGCACCCATCACCCTGCACTGCACACCACCCTGCACCCATCACCCTGCACTGTATACAGTACACTGCACACCACCCTGCACCAATCACCCTGCACCCATCACCCTGCACCCATCACCCTGCACCCATCACCCTGCACTGTATACGGTACACTGCACACCACCCTGCACCCATCACCCTGCACTGTATACGGTACACTGCACACCACCCTGCACCCATCACCCTGCACTGCACACCACCTTGCACCCATCACCCTGCACTGCACACCACCCTGCACCCATCACCCTGCACTGTATACAGTACACTGCACACCACCCTGCACCCATCACCCTGCACTGTATACAGTACACTGTACACCACCCTGCACCCATCACCCTGCACTGCACACCACCCTGCACCCATCACCCTGCACTGCACACCACCCTGCACCCATCACCCTGCACTGTATACAGTACACTGTACACCACCCTGCACCCATCACCCTGCACTGTATACAGTACACTGCACACCACCCTGCACCCATCACCCTGCACTGCACACCACCCTGCACCCATCACCCTTCACTGTATACGGTACACTGCACACCACCCTGCACCCATCACCCTGCACTGTATACAGTACACTGCACACCACCCTGCACCCATCACCCTTCACTGTATACGGTACACTGCACATCACCCTGCACTGTATACAGTACACTGCACACCACCCTGCACCCATCACCCTTCACTGTATACGGTACACTGCACACCACCCTGCACTCATCACCCTGCACTGTATACAGTACACTGCACACCACCCTGCACCCATCACCTTGCACTGTATACAGTACACTGCACACCACCCTGCACCTATCACCCTTCACTGTATACGGTATACTGTACACCACCCTGCACCCATCACCCTTCACAGTATACAGTACACTGCACACCACACTGCACTCATCACCCTGCACTGTATACAGTACACTGCACACCACCCTGCACCCATCACCCTTTACTGTATACGGTACACTGCACACCACCCTGCACCCATCACCCTGCACTGTATACAGTACACTGTACACCACCCTGCACCCATCACCCTTCACAGTATACAGTACACTGCACACCACCCTGCACCCATCACCCTTCACTGTATACGGTACACTGCACACCACCCTGCACTCATCACCCTGCACTGTATACAGTACACTGCACACCACCCTGCACCCATCACCCTTCACAGTATACAGTACACTGCACACCACCCTGCACTCATCACCCTGCACTGTATACAGTACACTGTACACCACCCTGCACCCATCACCCTTCACTGTATACGGTACACTGCACACCACCCTGCACCCATCACCCTTCACTGTATACAGTACACTGTACACCACCCTGCACCCATCACCCTTCACAGTATACAGTACACTGCACACCACCCTGCACCTATCACCCTTCACTGTATACGGTATACTGTACACCACCCTGCACCCATCACCCTTCACAGTATACAGTACACTGCACACCACACTGCACTCATCACCCTGCACTGTATACAGTACACTGCACACCACCCTGCACCCATCACCCTTTACTGTATACGGTACACTGCACACCACCCTGCACCCATCACCCTGCACTGTATACAGTACACTGTACACCACCCTGCACCCATCACCCTTCACAGTATACAGTACACTGCACACCACCCTGCACCCATCACCCTTCACTGTATACGGTACACTGCACACCACCCTGCACTCATCACCCTGCACTGTATACAGTACACTGCACACCACCCTGCACCCATCACCCTTCACAGTATACAGTACACTGCACACCACACTGCACTCATCACCCTGCACTGTATACAGTACACTGCACACCACCCTGCACTCATCACCCTGCACTGTATACAGTACACTGTACACCACCCTGCACCCATCACCCTTCACTGTATACGGTACACTGCACACCACCCTGCACCCATCACCCTTCACTGTATACAGTACACTGCACACCACCCTGCACTCATCACCCTGCACTGTATACAGTACACTGTACACCACCCTGCACCCATCACCCTTCACTGTATACAGTACACTGCACACCACCCTGCACTCATCACCCTGCACTGTATACAGTACA
The DNA here is from genome assembly GCF_032444005.1 of Ranitomeya imitator. Taxonomy (NCBI): domain Eukaryota; kingdom Metazoa; phylum Chordata; class Amphibia; order Anura; family Dendrobatidae; genus Ranitomeya; species Ranitomeya imitator. The sequence goes on along the minus strand of NC_091285.1, from coordinate 300,674 downwards.
CTGCACACCACCCTGCACCCATCACCCTTCACTGTATACGGTACACTGCACACCACCCTGCACTCATCACCCTGCACTGTATACAGTACACTGCACACCACCCTGCACCCATCACCCTGCACTGTATACAGTACACTGTACACCGCCCTGCACCCATCACCCTTCACTGTATACAGTACACTGTACACCACCCTGCACCCATCACCCTTCACTGTATACGGTACACTGCACACCACCCTGCACTCATCACCCTGCACTGTATACAGTACACTGCACACCACCCTGCACCCATCACCCTGCACTGTATGCAGTACACTGCACACCACCCTGCACCCATCACCCTTCACTGTATACGGTACACTGCACACCACCCTGCACGCATCATCCTTCACAGTATACTGTACACTGCACACCACCCTGCACCCATCACCCTGCACTGTATACAGTACACTATACACCTCCCTGCACGCATCATCCTTCACAGTATACTGTACACTGTACACCATCCTGCACCCATCACCCTGCACTGTATACAGAACACTGCACACCACCCTGCACTCATCACCCTTCACAGTATACAGTACACTGCACACCACACTGCACTCATCACCCTGCACTGTATACAGTACACTGCACACCACCCTGCACCCATCACCCTGCACTGTATTTGGTACATTGCACACCACCCTGCACCCATCAGGCTGCATTGTATACAGTACACTGCACGCCACACTGCATCCATCACCCTGCACGCTATACGCTACACTGCACACCACCCTGCATCCATCACACTGCACTGTATACAGTAAACTGCATGCCACCCTACTTCCCTGTCATGAATTACAGGGGGATAACTTTATCATCCCCACCACTCACACTAATATGTCATGAACCGGGGTTGTTTGGTTGTCCAGTTCTTTTCTGAAGAGGATTTATCTATATCCCACTTCCCAGTTCCGATTTAGAACTTGCAGCTCTCTGGCGCCCCCCCCTTACCCTCAGGTCACACAGGGTACTGCACCTAGGATAATTAGTCGCCAGAAAGGCTGCCTTACTGGCTAAAGGGCACACTGCAGTGAGGGCGAAATAACTACTCCCACTCAGGAACAATAATTATCAACGCCGTCCGACGCTAACAGGTTTCCCAAATGTGCAAGACAAATCAACTGCCACCAGCAGAAATGTATTAATTAACTAAATGGTGACCCGATTCTAACGCATCGGGTATATGCATGTCCACGTAGTATATTACCCAACCACATAGTATATTCCCCAACCACGTAGTATATTGCCCGTTCACGTAGTATATTGCCCAGTCAAGTAGTATATTGCCCAGTCACGTAGGATATTGCCCAGTCATGTAGTATATTGCCCACTCATGTAGTATATTGCCCAACCACATAGTATATTGCCCAGCCACGTAGTATATTGCCCAGTCATGTAGTATATTGCCCAGCCACGTAGTATATTGCCCAGTCACGTAGTATATTGCCCAGTCACGTAGTATATTGCCCAGTCACGTAGTATATTGCCCAACCACATAGTATATTCCCCAACCACGTAGTATATTGCCCAGTCACGTAGTATATTGCCCAGTCACATAGTATATTGCCCTGTCACGTAGGATATTCCCCAACCACATAGTATATTGCCCAACCACATAGTATATTGCCCAGATACGTAGTATATTGCCCAACCACATAGTATATTGCCCAACCACATAGTATATTCCCCAACCACGTAGTATATTGCCCAGTCACGTAGTATATTCCCCAACCACATAGTATATTGCCCAACCACATAGTATATTCCCCAACCACATACTATATTGCCCAGTCACGTAGTATATTGCCCAGTCACGTAGTATATTCCCCAACCACATAGTATATTCCCCAACCACGTAGTATATTCCCCAACCACGTAGTATATTGCCCAGTCACGTAGTATATTGCCCAGTCACATAGTATATTGCCCTGTCACGTAGTATATTCCCCAACCACATAGTATATTGCCCAACCACATAGTATATTCCCTAACCACATAGTATATTGCCCAACCACATAGTATATTGCCCAGATACGTAGTATATTGCCCAACCACATAGTATATTGCCCAACCACATAGTATACTCCCCAACCACGTAGTATATTGCCCAGTCACGTAGTATATTGCCCAGTCACATAGTATATTACCCTGTCATGTAGTATATTCCCCAACCACATAGTATATTGCCCAACCACATAGTATATTGCCCAGATACGTAGTATATTGCCCAACCACATAGTATATTGCCCAACCACATAGTATATTCCCCAACCACGTAGTATATTGCCCAGTCACGTAGTATATTCCCCAACCACATAGTATATTGCCCAACCACATAGTATATTCCCCAACCACATACTATATTGCCCAGTCACGTAGTATATTGCCCAGTCACGTAGTATATTGCCCAACCACATAGTATATTCCCCAACCACGTAGTATATTCCCCAACCACGTAGTATATTGCCCAGTCACGTAGTATATTGCCCAGTCACATAGTATATTGCCCTGTCACGTAGTATATTCCCCAACCACATAGTATATTGCCCAACCACATAGTATATTCCCCAACCACATACTATATTGCCCAGTCATGTAGTATATTGCCCAGCCACGTAGTATATTGCCGAGTCACGTAGTATATTGCCCAGCTACGTAGTATATTGCCCGTTCACGTAGTATATTGCCCAGTCACGTAGTATATTGCCCAGTCACGTAGTATATTGCCCAGCTACGTAGTATATTGCCCGTTCACGTAGTATATTGCCCAGTCACGTAGTATATTGCCCAGTCACGTAGTATATTGCCCAGCTACATAGTATATTGCCGTTCACGTAGTATATTGCCCAGTCACGTAGTATATTGCCGAGTCACGTAGTATATTGCCCAGCTACGTAGTATATTGCCCGTTCACGTAGTATATTGCCCAGTCACGTAGTATATTGCCCAGTCACGTAATATATTGCCCAACCACATAGTATATTCCCCAACCACGTAGTATATTGCCCAGTCACGTAGTATATTGCCCAGTCACATAGTATATTGCCCTGTCACGTAGGATATTCCCCAACCACATAGTATATTGCCCAACCACATAGTATATTGCCCAGATACGTAGTATATTGCCCAACCACATAGTATATTGCCCAACCACATAGTATATTCCCCAACCACGTAGTATATTGCCCAGTCACGTAGTATATTCCCCAACCACATAGTATATTGCCCAACCACATAGTATATTCCCCAACCACATACTATATTGCCCAGTCACGTAGTATATTGCCCAGTCACGTAGTATATTCCCCAACCACATAGTATATTCCCCAACCACGTAGTATATTCCCCAACCACGTAGTATATTGCCCAGTCACGTAGTATATTGCCCAGTCACATAGTATATTGCCCTGTCACGTAGTATATTCCCCAACCACATAGTATATTGCCCAACCACATAGTATATTCCCTAACCACATAGTATATTGCCCAACCACATAGTATATTGCCCAGATACGTAGTATATTGCCCAACCACATAGTATATTGCCCAACCACATAGTATACTCCCCAACCACGTAGTATATTGCCCAGTCACGTAGTATATTGCCCAGTCACATAGTATATTACCCTGTCACGTAGTATATTCCCCAACCACATAGTATATTGCCCAACCACATAGTATATTGCCCAGATACGTAGTATATTGCCCAACCACATAGTATATTGCCCAACCACATAGTATATTCCCCAACCACGTAGTATATTGCCCAGTCACGTAGTATATTCCCCAACCACATAGTATATTGCCCAACCACATAGTATATTCCCCAACCACATACTATATTGCCCAGTCACGTAGTATATTGCCCAGTCACGTAGTATATTGCCCAACCACATAGTATATTCCCCAACCACGTAGTATATTCCCCAACCACGTAGTATATTGCCCAGTCACGTAGTATATTGCCCAGTCACATAGTATATTGCCCTGTCACGTAGTATATTCCCCAACCACATAGTATATTGCCCAACCACATAGTATATTCCCCAACCACATACTATATTGCCCAGTCACGTAGTATATTGCCCAGCCACGTAGTATATTGCCGAGTCACGTAGTATATTGCCCAGCTACGTAGTATATTGCCCGTTCACGTAGTATATTGCCCAGTCACGTAGTATATTGCCCAGTCACGTAGTATATTGCCCAGCTACGTAGTATATTGCCCGTTCACGTAGTATATTGCCCAGTCACGTAGTATATTGCCCAGTCACGTAGTATATTGCCCAGCTACATAGTATATTGCCGTTCACGTAGTATATTGCCCAGTCACGTAGTATATTGCCCAGTCACGTAGTATATTGCCCAGCTACGTAGTATATTGCCCGTTCACGTAGTATATTGCCCAGTCACGTAGTATATTGCCCATTCACGTAGGATATTGCCCAGTCACGTAGTATATTGCCCAGTCATGTAGTATATTGCCCAACCACATAGTATATTGCCCAACCACGTAGTATATTGCCCAGTCATGTAGTATATTGCCCAGTCACGTAGTATATTGCCCAACCACATAGTATATTGCCCAGCCACGTAGTATATTGCCCAGTCATGTAGTATATTGCCCAGCCACGTAGTATATTGCCCAGTCACGTAGTATATTGCCCAGCCACGTAGTATATTGCCCAGTCATGTAGTATATTGCCCAGCCACGTAGTATATTGCCCAGTCACGTAGTATATTGCACAACCACATAGTATATTCCCCAACCACGTAGTATATTGCCCAGTCACGAAGTATATTGCCCAGTCACATAGTATATTGCCCTGTCACGTAGGATATTCCCCAACCACATAGTATATTGCCCAACCACATAGTATATTGCCCAGATACGTAGTATATTGCCCAACCACATAGTATATTGCCCAACCACATAGTATATTCCCCAACCACGTAGTATATTGCCCAGTCACGTAGTATATTCCCCAACCACATAGTATATTGCCCAACCACATAGTATATTCCCCAACCACATACTATATTGCCCAGTCACGTAGTATATTGCCCAGTCACGTAGTATATTCCCCAACCACATAGTATATTCCCCAACCACGTAGTATATTCCCCAACCACGTAGTATATTGCCCAGTCATGTAGTATATTGCCCAGTCACATAGTATATTGCCCTGTCACGTAGTATATTCCCCAACCACATAGTATATTGCCCAACCACATAGTATATTGCCCAACCACGTAGTATATTGCCCAGTCATGTAGTATATTGCCCAGTCACGTAGTATATTGCCCAACCACATAGTATATTGCCCAGCCACGTAGTATATTGCCCAGTCATGTAGTATATTGCCCAGCCACGTAGTATATTGCCCAGTCACGTAGTATATTGCCCAGCCACGTAGTATATTGCCCAGTCACGTAGTATATTGCACAACCACATAGTATATTGCCCAGCCACGTAGTATATTGCCCAGTCATGTAGTATATTGCCCAGCCACGTAGTATATTGCCCAGTCATGTAGTATATTGCCCAGCCACGTAGTATATTGCCCAGTCATGTAGTATATTGCCCAGCCACGTAGTATATTGCCCAGTCACGTAGTATATTGCACAACCACATAGTATATTCCCCAACCACGTAGTATATTGCCCAGTCACGAAGTATATTGCCCAGTCACATAGTATATTGCCCTGTCACGTAGGATATTCCCCAACCACATAGTATATTGCCCAACCACATAGTATATTGCCCAGATACGTAGTATATTGCCCAACCACATAGTATATTGCCCAACCACATAGTATATTCCCCAACCACGTAGTATATTGCCCAGTCACGTAGTATATTCCCCAACCACATAGTATATTGCCCAACCACATAGTATATTCCCCAACCACATACTATATTGCCCAGTCACGTAGTATATTGCCCAGTCACGTAGTATATTCCCCAACCACATAGTATATTCCCCAACCACGTAGTATATTCCCCAACCACGTAGTATATTGCCCAGTCATGTAGTATATTGCCCAGTCACATAGTATATTGCCCTGTCACGTAGTATATTCCCCAACCACATAGTATATTGCCCAACCACATAGTATATTGCCCAACCACGTAGTATATTGCCCAGTCATGTAGTATATTGCCCAGTCACGTAGTATATTGCCCAACCACATAGTATATTGCCCAGCCACGTAGTATATTGCCCAGTCATGTAGTATATTGCCCAGCCACGTAGTATATTGCCCAGTCACGTAGTATATTGCCCAGTCACGTAGTATATTGCCCAGTCACGTAGTATATTGCACAACCACATAGTATATTGCCCAACCACATAGTATATTGCCCAGATACGTAGTATATTGCCCAACCACATAGTATATTGCCCAACCACATAGTATATTCCCCAACCACGTAGTATATTGCCCAGTCACGTAGTATATTCCCCAACCACATAGTATATTGCCCAACCACATAGTATATTCCCCAACCACATACTATATTGCCCAGTCACGTAGTATATTGCCCAGTCACGTAGTATATTGCCCAACCACATAGTATATTCCCCAACCACGTAGTATATTCCCCAACCACGTAGTATATTGCCCAGTCACGTAGTATATTGCCCAGTCACATAGTATATTGCCCTGTCACGTAGTATATTCCCCAACCACATAGTATATTGCCCAACCACATAGTATATTCCCCAACCACATACTATATTGCCCAGTCACGTAGTATATTGCCCAGTCACGTAGTATATTGCCGAGTCACGTAGTATATTGCCCAGCTACGTAGTATATTGCCCGTTCACGTAGTATATTGCCCAGTCACGTAGTATATTGCCCAGTCACGTAGTATATTGCCCAGCTACGTAGTATATTGCCCGTTCACGTAGTATATTGCCCAGTCACGTAGTATATTGCCCAGCTACGTAGTATATTGCCCGTTCACGTAGTATATTGCCCAGTCACGTAGTATATTGCCCATTCACGTAGGATATTGCCCAGTCACGTAGTATATTGCCCAGTCATGTAGTATATTGCCCAACCACATAGTATATTGCCCAACCACGTAGTATATTGCCCAGTCATGTAGTATATTGCCCAGTCACGTAGTATATTGCCCAACCACATAGTATATTGCCCAGCCACGTAGTATATTGCCCAGTCATGTAGTATATTGCCCAGCCACGTAGTATATTGCCCAGTCACGTAGTATATTGCCCAGTCACGTAGTATATTGCCCAGTCACGTAGTATATTGCACAACCACATAGTATATTCCCCAACCACGTAGTATATTGCCCAGTCACGTAGTATATTGCCCAGTCACATAGTATATTGCCCTGTCACGTAGGATATTCCCCAACCACATAGTATATTGCCCAACCACATAGTATATTGCCCAGATACGTAGTATATTGCCCAACCACATAGTATATTGCCCAACCACATAGTATATTCCCCAACCACGTAGTATATTGCCCAGTCACGTAGTATATTCCCCAACCACATAGTATATTGCCCAACCACATAGTATATTCCCCAACCACATACTATATTGCCCAGTCACGTAGTATATTGCCCAGTCACGTAGTATATTCCCCAACCACATAGTATATTCCCCAACCACGTAGTATATTCCCCAACCACGTAGTATATTGCCCAGTCATGTAGTATATTGCCCAGTCACATAGTATATTGCCCTGTCACGTAGTATATTCCCCAACCACATAGTATATTGCCCAACCACATAGTATATTCCCTAACCACATAGTATATTGCCCAACCACATAGTATATTGCCCAGATACGTAGTATATTGCCCAACCACATAGTATATTGCCCAACCACATAGTATACTCCCCAACCACGTAGTATATTGCCCAGTCACGTAGTATATTGCCCAGTCACATAGTATATTACCCTGTCACGTAGTATATTCCCCAACCACATAGTATATTGCCCAACCACATAGTATATTGCCCAGCCACGTAGTATATTGCCCAGTCATGTAGTATATTGCCCAGCCACGTAGTATATTGCCCAGTCACGTAGTATATTGCCCAGTCACGTAGTATATTGCCCAGTCACGTAGTATATTGCCCAACCACATAGTATATTCCCCAACCACGTAGTATATTGCCCAGTCACGTAGTATATTGCCCAGTCACATAGTATATTGCCCTGTCACGTAGGATATTCCCCAACCACATAGTATATTGCCCAACCACATAGTATATTGCCCAGATACGTAGTATATTGCCCAACCACATAGTATATTGCCCAACCACATAGTATATTCCCCAACCACGTAGTATATTGCCCAGTCACGTAGTATATTCCCCAACCACATAGTATATTGCCCAACCACATAGTATATTCCCCAACCACATACTATATTGCCCAGTCACGTAGTATATTGCCCAGTCACGTAGTATATTCCCCAACCACATAGTATATTCCCCAACCACGTAGTATATTCCCCAACCACGTAGTATATTGCCCAGTCACGTAGTATATTGCCCAGTCACATAGTATATTGCCCTGTCACGTAGTATATTCCCCAACCACATAGTATATTGCCCAACCACATAGTATATTCCCTAACCACATAGTATATTGCCCAACCACATAGTATATTGCCCAGATACGTAGTATATTGCCCAACCACATAGTATATTGCCCAACCACATAGTATACTCCCCAACCACGTAGTATATTGCCCAGTCACGTAGTATATTGCCCAGTCACATAGTATATTACCCTGTCACGTAGTATATTCCCCAACCACATAGTATATTGCCCAACCACATAGTATATTGCCCAGATACGTAGTATATTGCCCAACCACATAGTATATTGCCCAACCACATAGTATATTCCCCAACCACGTAGTATATTGCCCAGTCACGTAGTATATTCCCCAACCACATAGTATATTGCCCAACCACATAGTATATTCCCCAACCACATACTATATTGCCCAGTCACGTAGTATATTGCCCAGTCACGTAGAATATTGCCCAACCACATAGTATATTCCCCAACCACGTAGTATATTCCCCAACCACGTAGTATATTGCCCAGTCACGTAGTATATTGCCCAGTCACATAGTATATTGCCCTGTCACGTAGTATATTCCCCAACCACATAGTATATTGCCCAACCACATAGTATATTCCCCAACCACATACTATATTGCCCAGTCACGTAGTATATTGCCCAGTCACGTAGTATATTGCCGAGTCACGTAGTATATTGCCCAGCTACGTAGTATATTGCCCGTTCACGTAGTATATTGCCCAGTCACGTAGTATATTGCCCAGTCACGTAGTATATTGCCCAGCTAAGTAGTATATTGCCCGTTCACGTAGTATATTGCCCAGTCACGTAGTATATTGCCCAGTCAGGTAGTATATTGCCCAGCTACATAGTATATTGCCGTTCACGTAGTATATTGCCCAGTCACGTAGTATATTGCCCAGTCACGTAGTATATTGCCCAGCTACGTAGTATATTGCCCAGTCACGTAGTATATTGCCCAGTCACGTAGTATATTGCCCAGTCACGTAGTATATTGCCCAACCACATAGTATATTGCCCAACCACGTAGTATATTGCCCAGTCATGTAGTATATTGCCCAGTCACGTAGTATATTGCCCAACCACATAGTATATTGCCCAGCCACGTAGTATATTGCCCAGTCATGTAGTATATTGCCCAGCCACGTAGTATATTGCCCAGTCACGTAGTATATTGCCCAGTCACGTAGTATATTGCCCAGTCACGTAGTATATTGCACAACCACATAGTATATTCCCCAACCACGTAGTATATTGCCCAGTCACGTAGTATATTGCCCAGTCACATAGTATATTGCCCTGTCACGTAGGATATTCCCCAACCACATAGTATATTGCCCAACCACATAGTATATTGCCCAGATACGTAGTATATTGCCCAACCACATAGTATATTGCCCAACCACATAGTATATTCCCCAACCACGTAGTATATTGCCCAGTCACGTAGTATATTCCCCAACCACATAGTATATTGCCCAACCACATAGTATATTCCCCAACCACATACTATATTGCCCAGTCACGTAGTATATTGCCCAGTCACGTAGTATATTCCCCAACCACATAGTATATTCCCCAACCACGTAGTATATTCCCCAACCACGTAGTATATTCCCCAACCACGTAGTATATTGCCCAGTCATGTAGTATATTGCCCAGTCACATAGTATATTGCCCTGTCACGTAGTATATTCCCCAACCACATAGTATATTGCCCAACCACATAGTATATTCCCTAACCACATAGTATATTGCCCAACCACATAGTATATTGCCCAGATACGTAGTATATTGCCCAACCACATAGTATATTGCCCAACCACATAGTATACTCCCCAACCACGTAGTATATTGCCCAGTCACGTAGTATATTGCCCAGTCACATAGTATATTACCCTGTCACGTAGTATATTCCCCAACCACATAGTATATTGCCCAACCACATAGTATATTGCCCAGATACATAGTATATTGCCCAACCACATAGTATATTGCCCAACCACATAGTATATTCCCCAACCACGTAGTATATTGCCCAGTCACGTAGTATATTCCCCAACCACATAGTATATTGCCCAACCACATAGTATATTCCCCAACCACATACTATATTGCCCAGTCACGTAGTATATTGCCCAGTCACGTAGTATATTGCCCAACCACATAGTATATTCCCCAACCACGTAGTATATTCCCCAACCACGTAGTATATTGCCCAGTCACGTAGTATATTGCCCAGTCACATAGTATATTGCCCTGTCACGTAGTATATTCCCCAACCACATAGTATATTGCCCAACCACATAGTATATTCCCCAACCACATACTATATTGCCCAGTCACGTAGTATTTTGCCCAGCCACGTAGTATATTGCCGAGTCACGTAGTATATTGCCCAGCTACGTAGTATATTGCCCGTTCACGTAGTATATTGCCCAGTCACGTAGTATATTGCCCAGTCACGTAGTATATTGCCCAGCTACGTAGTATATTGCCCGTTCACGTAGTATATTGCCCAGTCACGTAGTATATTGCCCAATCACGTAGTATATTGCCCAGCTACATAGTATATTGCCGTTCACGTAGTATATTGCCCAGTCACGTAGTATATTGCCCAGTCACGTAGTATATTGCCCAGCTACGTAGTATATTGCCCGTTCACGTAGTATATTGCCCAGTCACGTAGTATATTGCCCATTCACGTAGTATATTGCCCAGTCACGTAGTATATTGCCCAGTCACGTAGTATATTGCCCAGCTACGTAGTATATTGCCCGTTCACGTAGTATATTGCCCAGTCACGTAGTATATTGCCCATTCACGTAGTATATTGCCCAGCCACGTAGTATATTGCCCAGTCACGTAGTATATTGCCCATTCACGTAGTATATTGCCCAGCCACGTAGTATATTGCCCAGCCACGTAGTATATTACCCAGCCACGTAGTATATTGCCCAGCCACGTAGTATATTGCCCAGCCATGTAGTATATTGCGCAGTCACGTAGTATATTGCCCAGTCACGTAGTATATTGCCCAGTCACGTAGTATATTGCCTGTTGTGAATTCTGTGGCAGAGTTCACTCCTGTGGTCACAAGTGGTACTTCGGCTGATTCTCTCTGGGATCTTCCGTTTGTGGAGGAAAGTGGTACTGCAGCTTCTGAGTTTCCTCCCTCAGGTGATCTGGTGAGCTCGTTAGCTTCTTCTCTACTTAACTCCACCTGATGCTTTGATCTATGCTTCCTGTCAATGTTTCAGTGTGGGACTTGTTTTTTCCCTGGATCATTCTTGTGGCCTGCTGCTCTGCAAAGCTAAGTTTTGCTTATGTTATTTTGTTGCTATTTTTCTGTCCAGCTTGCTTTATTGGTTTTTCTCGCCTGCTGGAAACTCTGAGACACAGAGGGACCACCTCCGTACCGTTAGTCGGTGCGGAGGGTCTTTTTGTCCCCTCTGCGTGGTTTTTTATAGGTTTTTGTGCTGACCGCAAAGTTATCTTCCCTATCCTCGTTCTATTCAGCTAGTCGGGCCTCTCTTTGCTAAACCTGTTTCATCTCTATGTTTGTGTTTTCATCTTACTCACAGTCATTATATGTGGGGAGCTGCCTTTTCCTTTGGGGAATTTCTCTGAGGCAAGGTAGGCTTATTTTTCTATCTTTAGGCCTAGCTAGTTTCTCAGGCTGTGACGAGGCGCCTAGGTTCTGGTCAGGAGCGCTCCACGGCTACCTTTAGTGTGGTTTGATAGGATTAGGATTTGCGGTCTGCAGAGTTCCCACGTCTCAGAGCTCGTTCTATTATGTAGGGTGTTTGTCAGATCACTGTATGTGTTCTGATCGCTATGTCCATTGTGGTACTGAATTGCCTTCATATCAGTTTTCATAACAGTACAGGAAGCCAACAGTGCTAATGATTCTCAATAGAGGGAAAAAAGAAGTTCTGAGACCATTTTTTTTTCTTTGCACTGTGTTTTGTCTTTTTTTTCCCCTAGACATTTGGGTGGTTCAGTACACAGGTGTAGCGATGGACATTAGAAGTCTGTCTTCATGTGTGGATCAGCTCTCGGCAAGAGTAAAAAAGATTCAGGACACTATTGATCAGAAATCTATGTTAGAGCCGAGAATTCCTATTCCAGATTTGTTTTTTGGAGATAGAATTAAATTTCTGAGTTTCAAAAATAATTGTAAACTATTTCTGGCTTTGAAACCTCGTTCTTCTGGTGACCCAGTTCAACAGGTTAGGATCGTCATTTCTTTTTTGCGCGGCGATCCTCAGGACTGGGCGTTTTCTCTTGCGTCAGGAGATCCTGCATTGAGTAATATTGATGCGTTTTTCCTGGCGCTTGGGTTGCTGTACGATGAGCCTAATTCAGTGGATCAGGCAGAAAAGAATTTGCTGGCTCTTTGTCAGGCTCAGGATGAGATAGAGCTATATTGCCAGAAATTTAGAAAATGGTCCGTGCTCACTCAATGGAATGAATCTGCGCTTGCAGCCATTTTCAGAAAGGGTCTCTCTGAAGCCATTAAGGATGTCATGGTGGGATTTCCTATGCCCGCTGGTTTGAGTGAGTCTATGTCTTTGGCCATTCAGATCGGTCGACGCTTGCGTGAGCGTAAATCTGTGCACCATTTGGCGGTATTACCTGAGCTTAAACCTGAGCCTATGCAATGTGATAGGACCTTGACCAGAGTTGAACGGCAAGAGCACAGACGTCTGAATGGTCTGTGTTTCTACTGTGGTGATTCCACTCATGCTATCTCTGATTGTCCTAAGCGCACTAAGCGGTTCGCTAGGTCTGCCACCATTGGTACTGTACAGTCAAAATTTCGTCTGTCCGTTACCTTGATCTGCTCTTTGTCATCGTATTCTGTCATGGCATTTGTGGATTCAGGCGCTGCCCTGAATTTGATGGACTTGGAATATGCTAAGCGTTGTGGGTTTTTCTTGGAGCCCTTGCAGTGTCCTATTCCATTGAGAGGAATTGATGCTACGCCTTTGGCCAAGAATAAGCCTCAATACTGGACCCAGCTGACCATGTGCATGGCTCCTGCACATCAGGAGGTTATTCGCTTTCTGGTGTTGCATAATCTGCATGATGTGGTTGTGTTGGGGTTGCCATGGCTACAAGCCCATAATCCAGTATTGGATTGGAAATCCATGTCGGTGTCCAGCTGGGGTTGTCAGGGGGTACATGGTGATGTTCCATTTCTGTCAATTTCGTCATCCACCCCTTCTGAGGTCCCAGAGTTCTTGTCTGATTACCGGGATGTATTTGATGAGCCCAAGTCTGATACCCTACCTCCGCATAGGGATTGTGATTGTGCTATCAATTTGATTCCTGGTAGTAAGTTCCCAAAAGGTCGATTGTTTAATTTATCCGTGCCTGAGCACGCCGCTATGCGCAGTTATGTGAAGGAATCCCTGGAGAAGGGGCATATTCGCCCGTCATCGTCGCCATTAGGAGCAGGGTTCTTTTTTGTAGCCAAGAAGGATGGTTCGCTGAGACCTTGTATAGATTACCGCCTTCTTAATAAGATCACGGTTAAATTTCAGTACCCCTTGCCATTGTTATCTGATCTGTTTGCTCGGATTGAGGGGGCTAGTTGGTTCACAAAGATAGATCTTCGTGGTGCGTATAATCTGGTGCGAATTAAGCAAGGCGATGAATGAAAAACTGCATTTAATACGCCCGAGGGTCATTTTGAGTATCTTGTGATGCCGTTCGGACTTGCCAATGCTCCATCAGTGTTTCAGTCCTTTATGCATGACATCTTCCGAGAGTACCTGGATAAATTCCTGATTGTGTACTTGGATGACATTTTGATCTTCTCGGATGATTGGGAGTCTCATGTGAAGCAGGTCAGAACGGTTTTTCAGGTCCTGCGTGCTAATTCTTTGTTTGTGAAGGGATCAAAATGTCTCTTTGGTGTGCAGAAGGTTTCATTATTGGGGTTCATCATTTCCCGCCCTCCACTATCGAGATGGATCCTGTAAAGGTCCAAGCCATCCATGATTGGACTCAGCCGACATCTCTGAAAAGTCTGCAAAAGTTCATGGGCTTTGCTAATTTTTATTGTCGCTTCATCTGCAATTTTTCTAGTATTGCTAAACCATTGACCGATTTGACCAAGAAGGGTGCTGATGTGGTCAATTGGTCTTCTGCTGCTGTGGAAGCCTTTCAAGAGTTGAAGCGTCGTTTTTCTTCTGCCCCTGTGTTGTGTCAACCAGATGTTTCTCTTCCGTTCCAGGTCGAGGTTGATGCTTCTGAGATTGGAGCAGGGGCTGTTTTGTCGCAGAGAGGTTCTGATTGCTCAGTGATGAAACCATGCGCTTTCTTTTCCAGGAAGTTTTCGCCTGCTGAGCGAAATTATGATGTGGGCAACCGAGAGTTGCTGGCCATGAAGTGGGCATTCGAGGAGTGGCGTCATTGGCTTGAAGGAGCTAAGCATCGCATGGTGGTATTGACTGATCATAAGAACTTGACTTATCTCGAGTCTGCCAAGCAGTTGAATCCTAGACAGGCTCGTTGGTCGCTGTTTTTTGCCCGCTTTGACTTTGTGATTTCGTACCTCCCGGGCTCTAAAAATGTGAAGGCGGATGCTCTGTCTAGGAGTTTTGTGCCCGACTCTCCGGGTTTGTCTGAGCCGGCAGGTATCCTCAAGGAAGGAGTAATTGTGTCTGCCATATCCCCTGATTTGCGGCGAGTGCTGCAAAAATTTCAGGCTAGTAAACCTGATCGTTGTCCAGACTGTTTGTCCCTGATAGGTGGACGAATAAGGTTATCTCTGAGGTTCATTGTTCGGTGTTGGCTGGTCATCCTGGAATCTTTGGTACCAGAGAGTTAGTGGCTAGATCCTTTTGGTGGCCATCTCTGTCACGGGATGTGCGTACTTTTGTGCAGTCCTGTGGGATTTGTGCTCGGGCTAAGCCCTGCTGTTCTCGTGCCAGTGGGTTGCTTTTGCCCTTGCCGGTCCCGAAGAGGCCTTGGACACATATCTCTATGGATTTTATTTCAGATCTTCCCGTTTCTCAAAAGATGTCAGTCATTTGGGTGGTCTGTGATCGCTTTTCTAAGATGGTCCATCTGGTACCCTTGTCTAAATTGCCTTCCTCCTCTGATTTGGTGCCATTGTTCTTCCAGCATGTGGTTCGTTTACATGGCATTCCAGAGAATATCGTTTCTGACAGAGGTTCCCAGTTTGTTTCGAGGTTTTGGCGAGCCTTTTGTGGTAGGATGGGCATTGATTTGTCTTTTTCCTCGGCTTTCCATCCTCAGACTAATGGCCAGACCGAACGAACCAATCAGACCTTGGAAACATATCTGAGATGTTTTGTTTCTGCTGATCAGGATGACTGGGTGTCCTTTTTGCCTTTGGCTGAGTTCGCCCTTAATAACCGGGCCAGCTCGGCTACCTTGGTTTCGCCATTTTTCTGCAACTCCGGGTTCCATCCTTGTTTCTCTTCAGGACAGGTTGAGTCTACGGACTGTCCTGGTGTGGATGCTGTGGTGGACAGGTTGCAGCAGATTTGGACTCATGTGGTGGACAATTTGACCTTGTCCCAGGAGAGGGCTCAACGTTTTGCTAATCGCAGACGCAGTGCGGGTCCCCGACTTTGTGTTGGGGATCTGGTTTGGTTATCTTCTCGTCATATTCCTATGAAGGTTTCCTCTCCTAAGTTTAAACCTCGTTTTATTGGTCCGTATAGGATTTCTGAGGTTCTTAATCCTGTGTCTTTTCGTCTGACCCTTCCAGATTCTTTTTCCATACATAACGTATTCCATAGGTCATTGTTGCGGAGATACGTGGCACCTATGGTCCCATCTGTTGAGCCTCCTGCCCCGGTTTTGGTGGAGGGGGAGTTGGAGTATATTGTGGAGAAGATTTTGGATTCTCGTCTTTCAAGACGGAAACTCCAGTATCTGGTTAAATGGAAGGGTTATGCTCAGGAGGATAATTCCTGGGTTTTTGCCTCTGATGTCCATGGTCCCGATCTTGTTCGTGCCTTTCATGTGGCTCATCCTGGTCGGCCTGGGGGCTCTGGTGAGGGTTCGGTGACCCCTCCTCAAGGGGGGGGGGTACTGTTGTGAATTCTGTCGCAGAGTTCACTCCTGTGGTCACAAGTGGTACTTCGGCTGATTCTCTCTGGGATCTTCCGTTTGTGGAGGAAAGTGGTACTGCAGCTTCTGAGTTTCCTCCCTCAGGTGATCTGGTGAGCTCGTTAGCTTCTTCTCTACTTAACTTCACCTGATGCTTTGATCTATGCTTCCTGTCAATGTTTCAGTGTGGGACTTGTTTTTTCCCTGGATCATTCCTGTGACCTGCTGCTCTGCAAAGCTAAGTTTTGCTTATGTTATTTTGTTGCTATTTTTCTGTCCAGCTTGCTTTATTGGTTTTTCTCGCCTGCTGGAAGCTCTGAGACGCAGAGGGACCACCTCCGTACCGTTAGTCGGTGCCGAGGGTCTTTTTGTCCCCTCTGCGTGGTTTTTAATAGGTTTTTGTGCTGACCGCAAAGTTATCTTCCCTATCCTCGTTCTATTCAGCTAGTCGGGCCTCTCTTTACTAAACCTGTTTCATCTCTATGTTTGTGTTTTCATCTTACTCACAGTCATTATATGTGGGTGGCTGCCTTTTCCTTTGGGGAATTTCTCTGAGGCAAGGTAGGCTTATTTTTCTATCTTTAGGCCTAGCTAGTTTCTCAGGCTGTGACGAGGCGCCTAGGTTCTGGTCAGGAGCGCTCCACGGCTACCTTTAGTGTGGTTTGATAGGATTAGGGTTTGCGGTCTGCAGAGTTCCCACGTCTCAGAGCTCGTTCTATTATGTAGGGTGTTTGTCAGATCACTGTATGTGTTCTGATCGCTATGTCCATTGTGGTACTGAATTGCCTTCATATCAGTTTTCATAACAATTGCCCAGTCACGTAGTATATTGCCCAGCCATGTAGTATATTGCGCAGTCACGTATGTTGTGAATTCTGTGGTCACAAGTGGTATTGCAGTCTCTGGGCGTCCTCCCTCAGGTGTTTTGGTGAGCTCGTTGGCTGCCTTGCTATTTAGCTCCACCTGAGTCTGTCTTCCTTGCTCCTTGTCAATGTTCCAGTGTTGGATCTGAGCTACTGCATCTTTCCTTGGGCCTGCTGCTCTGCTAGATAAGTGCTTCTAGTTTGTTTTCTGTTTTTTCTGTCCAGCTTGTTATTATCTTTTGCTGGAAGCTCTGAGAAGCAAAGGGGTGCACCGCCGTGCTGTTAGTTCGGCACGGTGGGTCTTTTTTGCCCCTTTGCGTGGTTTTCGTTTTAGGGTTTTTTGTAGACTGCATAGTTCTCTTTGCTATCCTCGCTCTGTCTAGAATATCGGGCCTCACTTTGCTGAATCTATTTCATTCCTACGTTTGTCTTTTCATCTTGCTAACAGTCATTATATGTGGGGGCTGCCTATTCCTTTGGGGTATTTCTCTGAGGTAAGTCAGGCTTGTATTTCTATCTTCAGGCTAGTCAGCTCCTCAGGCAGTGCCGAGTTGCATAGGTAGTGATAGGCGCAATCCACTGCTGCTTCCAGTTGTGTGAGGACAGTTCAGGTACTGCAGTCTACAGAGATTCCACGTCTCAGAGCTCGTCCTATTGTTTTGGGTTTTTGCCAGATCTCTGTATGTGCGCTGATTACTGCACGCTGTGTTGCCTGATTGCCAGCCATAACAGTACAAGGAGCCTATTCAATGATTTCCAATAGAGGGAAAAAAGAAATCCTGACATCATTTTTTTTTCTTAGCTCTGTCTTCAGTCTTTTTTTTCCCCTAGACATTAGAGTGCTTCAGGACACAGCTGTGGACATGGATATTCAGGCTCTGTGCTCCTCAATGGATAATCTCGTTGTAAATGTACAAAAGATTCAAGATACTATTGATCAGAAATCGATGCTAGAACCAAGAATTCCGATTCCTGATTTGTTTTTTGGTGACAGAACTAAGTTCCTGAGCTTCAGAAATAATTGTAAGCTATTTTTGGCCTTGAAACCTCATTCTTCTGGTAATCCTATTCAACAGGTTTTGATTATTATTTCTTTTTTGCGCGGCGACCCACAGGACTGGGCGTTTTCTCTTGCACCAGGAGATTCTGCATTGAGTAATATTGATGCTTTTTTCCAGGCGCTGGGATTGCTTTACGATGAGCCTAATTCAGTGGATCAAGCTGAGAAAAATCTGCTGGCTTTATGCCAGGGTCAGGATGATGTAGAACTATATTGTCAGAAATTTAGAAAATGGTCAGTACTCACTCTGTGGAATGAATCTGCACTAGCGGCTTTGTTCAGAAAGGGTCTCTCTGAAGCTCTTAAGGATATAATGGTGGGATTTCCTATGCCTGCTGGTTTGAATGAGTCTATGTCCTTGGCCATTCAGATCGGTCGTCGCTTGCGCGAGCGTAAATCTGTGCACCATCTGGCGGTATTGTCTGAGAGTAAGCCTGAGCCTATGCAGTGCAACAGGACTATGACTAAAGTAGAACGGCACGAACACAGACGTCTGAACAGACTGTGTTTCTATTGTGGTGATTCTACTCATGCTATTTCTAATTGTCCTAAACGCACTAGGCGGTTCGATAGCTCTGCCGTTATTGGTACTGTACAGTCCAAATTCCTTTTGTCCATTACCTTAATGTGCTCTTTGTCATCATATTCTGTCATGGCGTTTGTGGATTCAGGCGCTGCCCTGAATCTGATGGATTTGGATTATGCTAAACGTTGTGGATTTTTCTTGGAGCCTTTGCGGTGTCCTATTCCGTTGAGAGGAATTGATGCTACACCTCTGGCCAAGAATAAGCCTCAGTACTGGGCCCAGCTGACCATGTGCATGGCTCCTGCACATCAGGAAGTTATTCGCTTTTTGGTACTGCATAATTTGCATGATGTGGTCGTGTTGGGGTTGCCATGGCTACAAACCCATAATCCAGTATTGGATTGGAACTCTATGTCGGTAACCAGCTGGGGTTGTCAGGGAGTACATGGTGATGTTCCATTTTTGTCTATTTCGTCATCCATTCCTTCTGACATCCCAGAGTTCTTGTCGGACTTTCAGGATGTATTTGAAGAGTCCAAGTCTGATGCCCTTCCTCCGCATAGGAATTGTGATTGTGCTATCGATTTGATTCCTGGTAGTAAATTCCCTAAGGGTCGTTTATTTAATTTGTCCGTACCTGAACACACCGCTATGCGCAGTTATGTGAAGGAGTCCCTGGAGAAGGGACATATTCGCCCATCGTCGTCACCATTGGGAGCAGGGTTCTTTTTTGTAGCCAAGAAGGATGGTTCGCTAAGACCGTGTATTGATTACCGCCTTCTTAATAAGATCACTGTTAAGTTTCAGTATCCCTTGCCATTGATTTCTGACTTGTTTGCTCGGATTAAGGGGGCTAGTTGGTTTACTAAGATTGATCTTCGTGGTGCGTATAATCTGGTGAGAATCAGGCAGGGAGATGAATGGAAAACGGCATTTAATACGCCCGAGGGTCATTTTGAGTATCTGGTGATGCCGTTCGGACTTGCCAATGCTCCATCTGTTTTTCAGTCTTTTATGCATGACATTTTTCGTGAGTATCTGGATAAATTCTTGATTGTTTACTTGGATGACATTTTGATCTTCTCAGATGATTGGGAGTCTCATGTAAAGCAAGTCAGAATGGTTTTCCAGGTACTGCGTGCTAATTCCTTGTTTGTGAAGGGATCAAAGTGTCTCTTCGGTGTGCAGAAAGTTTCATTTTTGGGGTTCATCTTTTCCCCTTCTACTATCGAGATGGATCCGGTTAAGGTTCAGGCCATCCAGGATTGGACTCAGCCGACATCTCTAAAAAGTTTGCAGAAATTCCTGGGCTTTGCTAATTTTTATCGTCGCTTCATCTGTAATTTTTCTAGCATTGCCAGACCATTGACCGATTTGACCAAGAAGGGTGCTGATTTGGTTAATTGGTCTTCTGCTGCCGTGGAAGCTTTTCAGGAGTTGAAGCGTCGTTTTTGCTGTGCCCCTGTGTTGTGTCAGCCAGATGTTTCTCTTCCGTTCCAGGTCGAGGTTGATGCTTCTGAGATTGGTGCAGGGGCGGTTTTGTCACAGAGAGGTTCTGGTTGCTCAGTGTTCAAACCATGTGCTTTCTTTTCCAGGAAATTTTCTGCTGCTGAGCGTAATTATGATGTGGGCAACCGAGAGTTGCTGGCCATGAAGTGGGCATTCGAGGAGTGGCGTCATTGGCTTGAGGGTGCTAAGCATCGCGTGGTGGTTTTGACTGATCATAAGAACCTTACTTATCTTGAGTCTGCCAAGCGCTTGAATCCTAGACAGGCCCGTTGGTCGTTATTTTTTGCTCGTTTTGATTTTGTGATTTCATACCTTCCGGGCTCTAAAAATGTGAAGGCGGATGCTCTGTCTAGGAGTTTTGTGCCCGACTCTCCGGGGTTATCTGAGCCGGCGAGTATCCTCAAGGAAGGAGTCATTGTGTCTGCCATCTCCCCTGATTTGCGGAGAGTGTTGCAGAAATTTCAGGCTAATAAACCTGATCGTTGTCCGGCCGAGAAACTGTTCGTCCCTGATAGGTGGACTAGTAAAGTTATCTCTGAACTTCATTGTTCGGTGCTGGCCGGTCATCCAGGAATCTTTGGTACCAGGGAGTTGGTTGCTAGATCCTTTTGGTGGCCGTCTCTGTCGCGGGATGTGCGTGCTTTTGTGCAGTCCTGTGGAATTTGTGCTAGGGCTAAGCCCTGCTGTTCACGTGCCAGTGGGTTGCTTTTGCCCTTGCCGGTCCCGAAGAGGCCTTGGACACATATTTCGATGGATTTCATTTCTGACCTTCCCGTTTCTCAAAAGATGTCTGTCATTTGGGTGGTCTGTGATCGCTTTTCTAAAATGGTCCATCTGGTGCCCTTGGTTAAATTGCCTTCCTCCTCTGATTTGGTGCCTTTGTTCTTCCAGCATGTGGTTCGTTTACATGGCTGTTATGACCCCAATGGCGAGGGTCTCAGAGGAACGTGGAAGTCTGCAAGATACAAAAATCCAGCTCATAGGGCAGTGGTAACTGGGTTGACCATATATCTACTCCTAACGCCAACACTAGAAGTAGCCGGGGGTCATACCTACGTTGATCCTAGATGACTCGCGCCAGCCGGAGAATCTAAATACCCCTAGTAGAGGAAAACAAAGACCTCTCTTGCCTCCAGAGAAAGGGACCCCAAAGCAGGATAGAAGCCCCCCACAAATAATAACGGTGAGGTAAGAGGAAATGACAAACACAGAAATGAACCAGGTTTAGCACAGAGAGGCCCGCTAACTAATAGCAGAATATAGAAAGGTAACTTATATGGTCAACAAAAAACCCTATCAAAAATCCACACTGGAAATTCAAGAACCCCCGAACCGTCTAACGGTCCGGGGGGAGAACACCAGCGCCCTAGAGCTTCCAGCAAAAGTCAGGATACAGATTAGGAACAAGCTGGACAAAAATACAAAACCAAAAACAAATAGCAAAAAGCAAAGTAAATGACTTAGCTGAATAACCGGACCAGGATCAGTAGACAAGAGCACAGCAGATTAGCTCTGATAACTACGTTGCCAGGCATAGAACTGAGTGTCCAGGGAGCTAATAAAGCAACGCCCCTAACTAACGACCCAGGTGCGGATAAAAGGAAAGACAGAAAAACCAGAGTCAAAAAACTAGTAACCACTAGAGGGAGCCAAAAAGCAAATTCACAACAGTACCCCCCCCTTAGTGAGGGGTCACCGAACCCTCACCACGACCACCAGGGCGATCAGGATGAGCGGCATGAAAGGCACGAACTAAATCGGCCGCATGAACATCAGAGGCGACCACCCAGGAATTATCCTCCTGACCATAGCCCTTCCACTTGACCAGGTACTGAAGTCTTCGCCTGGAGAGGCGAGAATCCAAGATCTTCTCCACCACGTACTCCAACTCGCCCTCAACCAACACCGGAGCAGGAGGCTCAGCAGAAGGAACTACAGGCACAACGTACCGCCGCAACAAGGACCTATGAAATACATTGTGAATAGCAAACGACACAGGAAGATCCAGACGAAAAGATACAGGATTAAGGATTTCCAATATCTTGTAAGGACCAATAAAACGAGGTTTAAATTTGGGAGAGGAGACCTTCATAGGAACAAAGCGGGAAGAAAGCCATACCAAATCCCCAACGCGTAGTCGGGGACCCACACCGCGGCGGCGGTTGGCAAAGCGCTGAGCCCTCTCCTGTGACAACTTCAAGTTGTCCACCACATGATTCCAGATCCGCTGCAACCTATCCACCACAGAATCCACCCCAGGACAGTCAGAAGACTCCACATGACCTGAAGAAAAGCGAGGATGGAAACCAGTGTTGCAGAAAAAAGGCGAAACCAAGGTGGCGGAACTAGCCCGATTATTAAGGGCAAACTCAGCCAACGGCAAGAATGTCACCCAATCGTCCTGATCAGCAGAGACAAAACACCTCAAATAAGCCTCCAAAGTCTGATTGGTTCGCTCCGTCTGTCCATTAGTCTGAGGATGGAAAGCAGAGGAAAACGACAAATCAATGCCCATCCTACTACAAAAGGATCGCCAGAACCTGGAAACGAACTGGGATCCTCTATCTGACACAATATTCTCAGGGATGCCGTGCAAACGAACCACGTTCTGGAAAAACACAGGAACCAGATCGGAAGAGGAAGGCAGCTTAGGCAAAGGAACCAAATGGACCATCTTGGAGAAGCGATCACATATCACCCAGATAACAGACATGCCCTGAGATAGCGGAAGATCAGAAATGAAATCCATGGAGATATGTGTCCAAGGTCTCTTCGGGACAGGCAAGGGCAAGAGCAACCCGCTGGCACGAGAACAGCAAGGCTTAGCTCTAGCACAAGTCCCACAGGACTGCACAAATGACCGCACATCCCTTGACAAAGAAGGCCACCAAAAGGACCTGGCCACCAGATCTCTGGTGCCAAAAATTCCCGGGTGACCTGCCAACACCGAGGAATGAACCTCGGAAATGACTCTGCTGGTCCACTTATCCGGAACAAACAGTCTGTCAGGTGGACAAGACTCAGGCCTATCAGCTTGAAATCTCTGCAACACACGTCGCAGATCCGGAGAAATAGCTGATAAGATAACTCCATCCTTAAGAATACCAACAGGATCAGCGACTCCAGGAGCATCAGGCACAAAGCTCCTAGAAAGAGCATCGGCCTTCACATTCTTTGAACCTGGTAAATACGAGACAACAAAATCAAAGCGGGAGAAAAACAATGACCAGCGGGCCTGTCTCGGATTAAGGCGTTTAGCAGACTCGAGATACATCAGATTTTTGTGATCAGTCAAGACCACCACACGATGCTTAGCACCCTCGAGCCAATGACGCCACTCCTCAAATGCCCACTTCATGGCCAACAACTCCCGATTGCCCACATCATAATTTCGCTCGGCAGGCGAAAACTTCCTAGAGAAAAAGGCACAAGGTTTCATAACAGAGCAACCAGGGCCTCTCTGCGACAAAACGGCCCCTGCTCCAATCTCCGAAGCATCCACCTCAACCTGAAAGGGAAGTGAGACATCGGGCTGGCACAAAACAGGCGCCGAAGTAAACCGGCGTTTCAACTCCTGGAAAGCCTCCACGGCAGCAGGAGCCCAGTTAGCTACATCGGAGCCCTTCTTGGTCATATCCGTCAAAGGTTTCACAACGCTAGAAAAATTAGCGATAAAACGACGGTAGAAGTTAGCGAAACCCAAGAACTTCTGAAGACTCTTAACTGACGAGGGCTGAGTCCAATCAAGAATAGCTCGGACCTTGACCGGGTCCATCTCCACAGCAGAAGGGGAAAAAATAAACCCCAAAAAGGGAACCTTCTGTACACCAAAGAGACACTTTGAGCCTTTGACAAACAAAGAATTTTCACGCAAAATTTTAAAGACCAACCTGACCTGCTCCACATGCGAGTCCCAATCATCAGAAAAAACCAAAATATCATCCAGATAAACGATCAAAAATTTATCCAGATACTTCCGGAAAATGTCATGCATAAAGGACTGAAAAACTGAAGGCGCATTGGAGAGCCCAAAAGGCATCACCAAGTACTCAAAATGACCTTCGGGCGTATTGAATGCGGTTTTCCATTCATCACCTTGCTTAATGCGCACAAGGTTGTACGCACCACGAAGGTCTATCTTGGTGAACCACTTGGCACCTTTAATTCGGGCAAACAAGTCAGACAACAGCGGCAGAGGATACTGAAATTTGACAGTGATCTTATTTAAAAGCCGATAATCAATACAAGGCCTCAAAGATCCGTCCTTTTTAGCCACAAAAAAGAATCCTGCACCAAGAGGGGAAGAAGACGGACGAATATGTCCTTTCTCCAAAGACTCCTTGATATACGAACGCATAGCGGTATGTTCAGGTACCGACAGATTAAAGAGTCTTCCCTTAGGAAATTTACTGCCTGGAATCAAATCTATAGCACAGTCACAGTCCCTATGAGGAGGCAATGCACTGGACCTGGACTCGCTAAAGACATCCTGATAATCAGACAAATACTCCGGAACTTCCGAAGGCGTAGAAGAAGCAATAGACACAGGCAGGATATCCCCATGAATACCACGACAGCCCCAACTAGAAACTGACATAGCCTTCCAGTCCAGGACGGGATTATGGGTCTGTAACCATGGCAGCCCTAAAACAACCAAATCATGCATTTTATGTAAAACAAGAAAACGTATCACCTCGCGGTGTTCAGGAGTCATGCACATGGTAACCTGTGTCCAATACTGCGGTTTATTTGCTGCCAATGGCGTAGCATCAATACCCCTAAGAGGAATAGGATTTTCTAATGGTTCAAGAGTAAAACCACAGCGCTTAGCAAATGACAGATCCATAAGACTCAGGGCAGCACCTGAATCTACAAACGCCATGACAGGATAAGACGACAGTGAGCAAATCAAAGTTACAGACAGAATAAATTTAGGTTGCAAATTTCCAGCGGTGACCGGACCAACAACCTTAGCTATACGTTTAGAGCATGCTGAGATAACATGTGTAGAATCACCACAGTAGTAGCACAAGCCATTCCGGCGTCTATGAATTTTCCGCTCATTTCTGGTCAGGATTCTATCACATTGCATTAAATCAGGTGTCTGTTCAGACAACACCATGAGGGAATTTGCGGTTTTTCTATCACATTGCACCGAATTAGGTGTCTGTTCAGACAACACCATGAGGGAATTTGCGGTCTTGCGCTCCCGCAATCGCCGGTCAATTTGAATAGCCAGTGCCATAGCATCATTCAGACCTGTGGGAATGGGAAAACCCACCATAACATCTTTAATGGCATCAGAAAGACCATTTCTAAAATTAGCGGCCAGTGCACAGTCGTTCCAATGTGTCAGCACGGACCATTTCCGAAATTTTTGGCAATACACTTCAGCCTCGTCCTGCCCCTGAGACATAGCCAGCAGGGCCTTTTCTGCCTGAATCTCAAGATTGGGTTCCTCATAAAGTAAACCGAGCGCCAGAAAAAACGCATCAATATCAGCCAATGCCGGATCTCCTGGCGCCAGCGAAAAAGCCCAATCTTGAGGGTCACCCCGTAAGAACGAAATAACAATTTTTACTTGCTGAGCGGAGTCTCCAGATGAACAGGGTCTCAGGGACAAAAACAATTTACAATTATTCTTGAAATTCCTAAACTTAAACCTGTCTCCGGAAAACAGTTCAGGAATCGGTATCTTAGGTTCTGACCCAGGACTTCTGATAACATAATCTTGTAAGCCCTGCACACGAGTAGCCAGCTGGTCCACACTTGTAATCAAGGTCTGGACATTCATGTCTGCAGCAAGCATAAGCCACTCTGAGGTAAAGGGGATGAAGAAAAAAAAAAAAAAAAATGAGAGAGGAGAAAAAAAAAAACTCAGAATCTTCTTTCTTATAATCCCTCTTTTGCAATGCATTAAACATTTAATATTGGCCTGGCAAACTGTTATGACCCCAATGGCGAGGGTCTCAGAGGAACGTGGAAGTCTGCAAGATACAAAAATCCAGCTCATAGGGCAGTGGTAACTGGGTTGACCATATATCTACTCCTAACGCCAACACTAGAAGTAGCCGGGGGTCATACCTACGTTGATCCTAGATGACTCGCGCCAGCCGGAGAATCTAAATACCCCTAGTAGAGGAAAACAAAGACCTCTCTTGCCTCCAGAGAAAGGGACCCCAAAGCAGGATAGAAGCCCCCCACAAATAATAACGGTGAGGTAAGAGGAAATGACAAACACAGAAATGAACCAGGTTTAGCACAGAGAGGCCCGCTAACTAATAGCAGAATATAGAAAGGTAACTTATATGGTCAACAAAAAACCCTATCAAAAATCCACACTGGAAATTCAAGAACCCCCGAACCGTCTAACGGTCCGGGGGGAGAACACCAGCGCCCTAGAGCTTCCAGCAAAAGTCAGGATACAGATTAGGAACAAGCTGGACAAAAATACAAAACCAAAAACAAATAGCAAAAAGCAAAGTAAATGACTTAGCTGAATAACCGGACCAGGATCAGTAGACAAGAGCACAGCAGATTAGCTCTGATAACTACGTTGCCAGGCATAGAACTGAGTGTCCAGGGAGCTAATAAAGCAACGCCCCTAACTAACGACCCAGGTGCGGATAAAAGGAAAGACAGAAAAACCAGAGTCAAAAAACTAGTAACCACTAGAGGGAGCCAAAAAGCAAATTCACAACACATGGCATTCCTGAGAATATTGTTTCTGACAGAGGTTCCCAGTTTGTCTCAAGGTTCTGGCGAGCCTTTTGTGGTAGGATGGGCATTGACCTATCTTTTTCCTCGGCCTTCCATCCTCAGACTAATGGCCAGACCGAACGAACCAATCAGACCTTGGAAACATATCTAAGATGTTTTGTTTCCGCTGACCAGGATGATTGGGTGTCATTTTTGCCGTTGGCTGAGTTCGCCCTTAATAATCGGGCCAGCTCGGCTACCTTGGTCTCTCCATTTTTCTGCAATTCTGGGTTCCATCCTCGTTTCTCTTCAGGACAGGTTGAGTCTTCGGACTGTCCTGGTGTGGATTGTGTGGTGGACAGGTTGCAGCAGATCTGGACTCAGGTAGTGGACAATTTGACCTTGTCCCAGGAGAAGGCTCAGCTTTTCGCTAATCGCAGACGCCGTGTGGGACCCCGACTTCGTGTTGGGGATCTGGTTTGGTTATCTTCTCGTCATATACCTATGAAGGTTTCCTCTCCTAAATTTAAACCTCGTTTTATTGGTCCGTATAGGATTTCTGAGATTCTCAATCCGGTGTCTTTTCGTCTGACCCTCCCAGACTCCTTTTCCATACATAATGTATTCCATAGGTCGTTGTTGAGGAGATACGTGGCACCTATGGTTCCATCTGTGGAGCCTCCTGCCCCTGTTTTGGTGGAGGGGGAATTGGAGTATATTGTGGAGAAGATTTTGGATTCTCGTGTCTCTAGACGGAAACTCCAGTATCTGGTCAAATGGAAGGGTTATGCTCAGGAAGATAATTCCTGGGTTTTTGCCTCTGATGTCCATGCCCCAGATCTTGTTCGTGCCTTTCATGTGGCTCATCCTGGTCGGCCTGGGGGTTCTGGTGAGGGTTCGGTGACCCCTCCTCAAGGGGGGGGTACTGTTGTGAATTCTGTGGTCACAAGTGGTATTGCAGTCTCTGGGCGTCCTCCCTCAGGTGTTTTGGTGAGCTCGTTGGCTGCCTTGCTATTTAGCTCCACCTGAGTCTGTCTTCCTTGCTCCTTGTCAATGTTCCAGTGTTGGATCTGAGCTACTGCATCTTTCCTTGGGCCTGCTGCTCTGCTAGATAAGTGCTTCTAGTTTGTTTTCTGTTTTTTCTGTCCAGCTTGTTATTATCTTTTGCTGGAAGCTCTGAGAAGCAAAGGGGTGCACCGCCGTGCTGTTAGTTCGGCACGGTGGGTCTTTTTGCCCCTTTGCGTGGTTTTCGTTTTAGGGTTTTTTGTAGACTGCATAGTTCTCTTTGCTATCCTCGCTCTGTCTAGAATATCGGGCCTCACTTTGCTGAATCTATTTCATTCCTACGTTTGTCTTTTCATCTTGCTAACAGTCATTATATGTGGGGGCTGCCTATTCCTTTGGGGTATTTCTCTGAGGTAAGTCAGGCTTGTATTTCTATCTTCAGGCTAGTCAGCTCCTCAGGCAGTGCCGAGTTGCATAGGTAGTGATAGGCGCAATCCACTGCTGCTTCCAGTTGTGTGAGGACAGTTCAGGTACTGCAGTCTACAGAGATTCCACGTCTCAGAGCTCGTCCTATTGTTTTGGGTTTTTGCCAGATCTCTGTATGTGCGCTGATTACTGCACGCTGTGTTGCCTGATTGCCAGCCATAACACACGTAGTATATTGCTCAGTCACGTAGTATATTGCCCAGCCATGTAGTATATTGCCCAGCCGCGTAGTATATTGCCCAGCCACGTAGTATATTGCCCAGCCATGTAGTATATTGCGCAGTCACGTAGTATATTGCCCAGTCACGTAGTATATTGCCCAGTCACGTAGTATATTGCCCAGTCACGTAGTATATTGCCCAGCTACGTAGTATATTGCCCGTTCACGTAGTATATTGCCCAGCCACGTAGTATATTGCCCAGCCATGTAGTATATTGCCCAGCCACGTAGTATATTGCCCAGTCACGTAGTATATTGCCCAGTCACGTAGTATATTGCCCAGTCACGTAGTATATTGCCAAGCTACGTAGTATATTGCCCAGTCACGTAGTATATTGCCCAGTCACGTAGTATATTGCCCAGCTACGTAGTATATTGCCCGTTCACGTAGTATATTGCCCAGTCACATAGTATATTGCCCGTTCACGTAGTATATTGCCCAGTCACGTAGTATATTGCCCAATCACGTAGTATATTGCCCAGCCACGTAGTATATTGCCCAGTCACGTAGTATATTGCCCAGTCACGTAGTATATTGCCCAGTCATGTAGTATATTGCCCAACCACATAGTATATTGCCCAGCCACGTAGTATATTGCCCAACCACATAGTATATTGCCCAGCCACGTAGTATATTGCCGAGCCACATAGCATATTGCCCAGTCACGCAGTATATTGCCCAGTCACGTAGTATATTGCCCGTTCACGTAGTATATTGCCCAGTCACGTAGTATATTGCTAAGTCACGTAGTATATTGCCCAGCCACATAGTATATTCCCCAACCACGTAGTATATTGCCCAGTCACGTAGTATATTGCCCAGTCACATAGTATATTGCCCGTTCACGTAGTATATTGCCCAGCGACATAGTATATTGCCCAGTCACGTAGTATATTGCCCAGCCACGTAGTATATTGACCATTCACGTAGTATATTGCCCAGTCACGTAGTCTATTGCCCAGCCACGTAGTATATTACCCAGTCACGTAGTATATTGCCCAACCACATAGTATATTGCCCAACCACATAGTATATTCCCCAACCACGTAGTATATTGCCCAGTCACGTAGTATATTGCCCAGCCACGTAGTATATTGCCCAGTCACGTAGTATATTGCCCAGCTAAGTAGTATATTGCCCGTTCACGTAGTATATTGCCCAGTCACGTAGTATATTGCCCGTTCACGTAGTATATTGCCCACTCACATAGTATATTGCCCGTTCACGTAGTATATTGCCCAGTCACGTAGTATATTGCCCAGCCACGTAGTATATTGCCCAGTCACGTAGTATATTGCCCAGCTACGTAGTATATTGCCCGTTCACGTAGTATATTGCCCAGCCACGTAGTATATTGCCCGTTCATGTAGTATATTGCCCAGCCACATAGTATATTGCCCGTTCACGTAGTATATTGCCCAGTCACGTAGTATATTGCCCAGCCACGTAGTATATTGCCCGTTCATGTAGTATATTGCCCAGCTATGTAGTATATTGCCCGTTCATGTAGTATATTGCCCATCCACGTAGTATATTGCCCAGCTACGTAGTATATTGCCCGTTCATGTAGTATATTGCCCAGTCACTTAGTATATTGCCCAGCTACGTAGTATATTGCCCGTTCACGTAGTATATTGCCCAGCCACGTAGTATATTGCCCAGCTACGTAGTGTATTGCCCAGTCACGTAGTATATTGCCCAGCCATGTAGTATATTATAGTATATTGCCCAGCCACGTAGTATATTGCCCAGCCACGTAGTATATTGCCCGTTCACGTAGTATATTGCCCAGTCACGTAGTATATTGCCCAGCTACGTAGTATATTGCCCGTTCACGTAGTATATTGCCCAGCCACGTAGTATATTGCCCGTTCACGTAGTATATTGCCCAGTCACGTAGTATATTGCCCAGCTACGTAGTATATTGCCCGTTCACGTAGTATATTGCCCGTTCACGTAGTATATTGCTCAGTCACGTAGTATATTGCCCATTCACGTAGTATATTGCCCAGTCACGTAGTATATTGCCCAGTCACGTAGTTTATTGCCCAGCCACGTAGTATATTGCCCAGTCACGTAGTATATTGCCCAGCCACATAGTATATTGCCCAGCCACGTAGTATATTGCCCAGCTACGTAGTATATTGCCCAACCACATAGTATATTGCCCAACCACATAGTATATTCCCCAACCACGTAGTATATTGCCCAGTCACGTAGTATATTGCCCGTTCACGTAGTATATTGCCCAGTCACGTAGTATATTGCCCAGCCACGTATTATATTGCACAGCCACGTAGTATATTGCCCAGTCACGTATTATATTGCCCGTTCATGTAGTATATTGCCCAGCCACGTAGTATATTGCCCAGTCACGTAGTATATTGCCCAGTCACGTAGTATATTGCCCAGCCACGTAGTATATTGCCCAGTCATGTAGTATATTGCCCAGCCACGTAGTATATTGCCCAGTCACGTAGTATATTGCCCAGTCACATAGTATATTGCCCAGCCACGTAGTATATTGCCCAACCACATAGTATATTGCCCAACCACATAGTATATTCCCCAACCACGTAGTATATTGCCCAGTCACGTAGTATATTGCCCATTCACGTAGTATATTGCCCAGTCACGTAGTATATTGCCCAGCCATGTAGTATATTGCCCAGTCACGTAGAATATTGCCCAGTCACGTAGTATATTGCCCAGCCACGTAGTATATTGCCCGTTCACGTAGTATATTGCCCAGCCATGTAGTATATTGCACAGCCACGTAGTATATTGCCCAGTCACGTAGTATATTGCCCAGTCACGTAGTATATTGCCCAGCCACCTAGTATATTGCCCAGTCACGTAGTATATTGCCCAGTCACGTAGTATATTGCCCAGTCATGTAGTATATTGCCCATTCACGTAGTATATTGCCCAGCCACGTAGTATATTGCACAGCCACGTAGTATATTGCCCAGTCACGTAGTATATTGCCCAGTCACGTAGTATATTGCCCAGCCACGTAGTATATTGCCCAGTCACGTAGTATATTGCCCAGTCACGTAGTATATTGCCCAGCCACGTAGTATATTGCCCAGTCACGTAGTATATTGCCCAGTCATGTAGTACATTGCCCAGTCACGTAGTATATTGCCCAGTCACGTAGTATATTGGCCGTTCATGTAGTATATTGCCCAGCCTCATAGTATATTGCCCAGTCACGTAGTATATTGCCCGTTCACGTAGTATATTGCCCAGTCACATTGTATATTGGCCAGCGACGTAGTATATTGCCCAGCCACGTAGTATATTGCCCAGCTATGTAGTATATTGCCCAGTCACGTAGTATATTGCCCAGCCACGTAGTATATTGCCCAGTCACGTAGTATATTGCCCAGCCACGTAGTATATTGCCCAGCTATGTAGTATATTGCCCAGTCACGTAGTATATTGCCCAGCCACGTAGTATATTGCCCAGTCACATAGTATATTGCCCAGTCACGTTGTATATTGGCCAGTAAACGTAGTAAATTGCCCAGCGATGTAGTATACAGCACAGAGCCATGTAATATATTGCACACTGCCTATGTAGTATATAGCAGCCAGACCGCTAAGTCTTCTGGGTAATTTCGCAATGCATCGCCGGGAACGGAAGATGGCGGCCGGCGCGAATGGCTCTTCGGACAACGGAGGGTGAGAATAGCAGGTTTTTTAAAATTATTTTTAACATTACATTTTTTTACTATTGATGCCGCATAGGCAGCATCAATAGTAAAAAGTTGGGGACACACAGGGTTAATAGCGGCGGTAACTGAGTGCGTTACTCGCGGCATAACGTGGTCCGTTACCGCCGGCATTAACCCTGTGTGAGCGGTGACCGGAGGGTAGTATGTGGGCACCGGGCACTGACTGCAGGGAATAAGGAGCGGCCATTTTCTTCCGGACTGTGTCCGTCGCTGATTGGTCGTGGCTGTTTTGCCGCGACCAATCAGTGACTCAGTGACTTGGATTTCCATGACAGACAGAGGCCGCGACCAATGAATATCTGTGACAGAAAGACAGACGGAAGTGACCCTTAGACAATTATATAGTAGATATTGGGCCGAAGCCAACCCAAATTAGTAGCATAATTTACTGCAGAGGACGTGCCAGTGCATTATAGAGCAAGGAGAAACAAAGCTAGCAATTTTATATATTCTACTCCAAAAAGGTAGGCAGTGTTTACAAAAGTATAAAAAGATCTTTTAAAAGTAGACAAGTATCGTATGTACAAACAATTACAATAAAAAGGGATTAACAGAAGAAAATCGACTTACAGTTCTTTCATATCATGGCTGACCATGTGGCTCGGCGGAAGGGCATATATCCCAGTGCATGACAGATTTGAGGCTCAGCTAGACCCTACACAAAATACTAGTGAAGTCTGATGTCTCACTCATCTGTGCCCAAAACCAAGGCACTCCCCCTGTGGTGACCTCACTCGGAGCTGAATTCTCTCCTTTCTTAACATTATGAAAAGCCATTTTTACACATATTTTGGTGTATGAACCTCATAGCAGACAGACAGTTATCAGCTGACAGTGATCTCTGCACCTTCGCTGCCATTTCCGCGCTCACCAGCAGGTGGCGATCACTCCCCGGCACAGGCGGCGCAGCCTCCCACTCGCCGTGTTCTCCTTGCAGCACTGACATCAGAGCAGCTGCAGCCGGAGGAGGAGGTGAGCGGTGCAGGGTTGATAATCAGGATGACGATCGCGCTGAATTTCAGGTATAGATTGAAATTTTGCCTCCCTGAGTCGGGACAGAGTTCTGCGTCGTGTGCGGTCTTTAATGAGAGGATTGTAGCTGTGAATTGATATGTTTCTGTAATGTTCATTGTTCTATGTGTGCAGTGTGAGTTTTGTTCAGTATGTATGCAGTGTATGAGGTATGTGCTATAAATATGCACTGTATAATTGTGCACTGTATGTATGATATGTGTAGTTTATGTATGCACTGTATGTATGCAGTGTATGAAGTGTGTGCTGTATGTATGCAGTGTATGAGGCATGTGATGTATGCAGTGTGTTGTATGTATTTAATGTGTGTTGTATGTATGCAGTGTATAAGGTGTGTCCTGTATGTATGCAGTGTATGAGGTATGTGATGTATGCAGTGTGTTGTATGTATTTAACGTGCGCTGTATGTATGCAGTGTATGAGGTGTATCTGTATGCACTGTATGAGGTGTGTGCTGTATGTAGTGCATGAGATGTGTGCTATAAATATGCACTGTATAATTGTGCACTGTATGTATGATATGTGTAGTTTATGTATGCACTGTATGTATGCAGTGTATGAGGTGTGTGCTGTATGTATGCAGTGTATTAGATGTGTGTTGTATGTATGCAGTGTATGAGGTGTATTCTGTCTGTATGCACTTTATAAGGTGTGTACTGTATGTATGCAGTGTATGAGAAGTGTGCTGTATGTATGCAGTGCATGAGGTGTGTGCTGTATGTATGCAGTATGAGGTGTGTTATGTATGTATGCACTTTTATGAGGTGTGTGCTGTATGTATGCAGTGTATGAGGTGTGTGCTGTATGTATGCAGTGTATGAGGTATGTGATGTATGCAGTGTGTTGTATGTATTTAATGTGTGCTGTATGTGTGCAGTGTATGAGGTGTATCTGTATGCACTGTATGAGGTGTGTGCTGTATGTAGTGCATGAGATGTGTGCTATAAATATGCACTGTATAATTGTGCACTGTATGTATGATATGTGTAGTGTATGTATGCAGTGAACGAGGCATGTGCTGTTTGTATGCAGTGTATGAGGTGTATGTTGTATGTATGCACTTTATAAGGCGTGTGTTGTATGTAATTACTGTATGAAGTGTGTGCTGTATGTACACATTATATGAGGTGTGTGTTGTATGTATGCAGTGTATGAGATGTGTGCTGTATGTATGTCTTGTATGAGGTGTGCGCTGTATCCATGCAGTGTATGAGATGTGTGCTGTATCTATGCAGTGTATGAGATGTGTGTTGTATGTATGCAGTGTATGAGGTGTATGTTGTATGTATGCACTTTATAAGGTGTGTACTGTATGCAGTGTATGAGGTGTGTGCTGTATTTATGCAGTATGAGGTGTGTGATGTATGTATGCACTTTTATGAGGTGTGTGCTGTATGTATGCAGTGTATGAGGTGTGTGCTGTATGTATGCAGTATATGAGGTGTGTTATGTATGTATGCAGTGCATGAGAAGTGTGCTGTATGTATGCAGTGTATGAGGTGTGTGCTGTATGTATGCAGTGTATGAGGTGTGTGCTGTATGTATGCAGTGTATGAGGAGAGTGCTTTATGTATGCAGTGTATGAGAAGTGTGCTGTATGTATGCACTTTTATGAGGTGTGTGCTGTATGTATGCAGTGTATGAGGTGTGTACTGTATGTATGCAGTGTATGAGGAGAGTGCTTTATGTATGCAGTGTATGAGAAGTGTGCTGTATGTATGCAGTGTATGAGGTGTGTGCTGTATGTATACAGTATATGAAGTGTGTGCTGTATGCATGCAGTGTATGAGGTGTGTGCTGTATCTATGCAGTGTATGAGAAGTGTGCTGTATGTATGCAGTGTATGAGGTGTGTGCTGTATTTATGCAGTATGAGGTGTGTTATGTATGTATGCAGTGTATGAGGTGTGTGCTGTATGTATGCAGTGTATGACGAGTGTGCTGTATGTATGCAGTGTATGAGGTGTGTGCTGTATGTATGCAGTGTAGGAGGTATGTGCTGTATGTATGCAGTGTATGAGGTGTGTGCTGTATGTATGCAGTGTATGAGGTGTGTGCTGTATGTATGCAGTGTATGAGGTGTGTGCTGTATGTATGCAGTATATGAGGTGTGTTATGTATGTATGCACTTTTATGAGGTGTGTGCTGTATGTATGCAGTATATGAGGTGTGTGTTGTATGTATGCAGTGTATGAGATGTGTGTTGTATGTATGCAGTGTATGAGGTGTGTGCTTTATGCATGCAGTGTATGAGATATGTGTTGTATGTAAGTACTGTATGAGGTGTGTTATGTATGTACACATTATATGAGAATTGTGCTGTATGTATGCAGTGTATGAGGTGTGCGCTGTATATGCATTGCATGAGATGTGTGCGGTATGTATGCAGTATATGAGGCGTGTGTTGTATGTATGCAGTGTATGAGGTGTGTTATGTATGTACACATATGAGAAGTGTGCTGTATGTATGCAGTGTATGAGGTGTGCGCTGTATATGCATTGCATGAGATGTGTGCGGTATGTATGCAGTATATGAGGCGTGTGTTGTATGTATGCAGTGTATGAGGTGTGTGCTGTATGTATGCAGTGTATGAGGTGTGTGCTGTATGTATGCAGTGTATGAGGTGTGTTATGTATGTATGCACTTTTATGAGGTGTGTGCTGTATGTATGCAGTATATGAGGTGTGTTATGTATGTATGCAGTGTATGAGGAGAGTGCTTTATGCATGCAGTGTATAAGGTGTGTGCTCTATGTATGCAGTATATGAGATGTGTGCTGTATGTATGCAGTGTATGAGGTGTGTGCTGTATGTATGCAGTGTATGAGGTGTGTGCTGTATGTATGCAGTGTATGAGATATGTGTTGTATGTAAGTACTGTATGAGGTGTGTGCTGTATGTACACATTATATGAGGTGTGTGATGTATGTATGCAGTGCATGAGATGTGTGCTGTATGTATGCAGTATATGAGGTGTGTGTTGTATGTAGGCAGTGTATGAGGTGTGTGCTGTATGTATGCAGTATATGAGATGTGTGCTGTATGTATGCAGTATATGAGGCATGTGTTGTATGTATGCAGTGTATGAGGTGTATGCTGTATGTATGCACTTTATAAAGCGTCTACTGTATGTATGCAGTGTATGAGATGTGTGCTGCATTTATGCAGTGTATGAGGTATGTGTTGTATGTAATTACTGTATGAGGTGTGTGCTGTATGTATGCAGTGTATTAGAGGTGTGCTGTATGTATACAGTATATGAGGTGTGCGCTGTATGTATGCAGTGTATGAGATGTGTGCTGTATGTATGCAGTATATGAGGTGTGTGCTGTATGTATGCAGTGTATGAGGAGTGTGCTTTATGTATGCAGTGTATGAGATATGTGTTGTATGTAAGTACTGTATGAGGTGTGCGCTGTATCTATGCAGTATATGAAGTGTGTGCTGTATGTATGCAGTGTATGAGGTGTATGTTGTATGTATGCACTTTGTAAGGCGTGTACTGTATGTATGCAGTGTATGAGGTGTGTACTGTATTTATGCAGTGTATGAGGTGTGTGTTGTATGTAATTACTGTATGAGGTGTGTGCTGTATATACACATTATATGAGGTGTGTAATGTATGTATGCAGTGTATGAGGTGTGCGCTGTCTCAGGAAAACCTCTTTTACGTTTAGTCAAGAACAATTACCCTTGAACTGCAACATTCTATGATTCTATGTATGCAGTGTATGAGGTGTGTGCTGAATGTATGCACTGTATGAGATGTGTGCTGTATGTATGCAGTGTATGAGGTGTGTGCTGTATGTATGCAGTGTATGAGGTGTGTGCTGTATGTATGCAGTGTATGAGTGTGTGCTGTATGTATTCAGTGTACGAGATATGTTAGGTATGTATGTAATGCATGAGATGTACAAAATACAACATAATGATCATGGGAGGTTTTAACTTTCCAATAATTTGTTCAGAAACTCGCTTAGGCAAAAGTAATGGGTCCAGAAAATTCTTATCTTCTCTTGCTGACAACTTTATCTTTCAAAAGGTAGAAGGGAGAACAAGAAGATCTGCATTCTTGGACCCAATTCTTATCAACAGGGAGGATATGGTTGTGGAAGTAAAGGTGTCTGGAAATTTAGGAGGTAGCGATCATGCTGTCCTCGAATTTTATGATTACAAGATTAGAAGAAGACCAGCGGGGACTCAGACTTTAAGGTTGGACTTCAGAAAGGCAAATTTTAATGGACTCAGAAAGAGGGCAGGAAAGGTCCATGTGAGGATACTATATAATATAAGTTTTAGTTTCTCTTGCCTGTTAGTGCCATGCTGTGGGCTAAAACCCCCCCTTTTCTTTGTGTTCCTGCAATGTGTGTGTAGAAGAGGTTTTATTGCTTCCAGCTCTGGGAGCAAATAAATTTTTACAATTGGTATAGCTACATAGACAATGGTACCAGCTGAAACTGGTCTGATCTCTCTTTTAAAACATGAGGCTCTTTGTCATAATCTTGTAAGATTCTGGGCCACCGATTTGGGCTAGGAAAATAATAAGTACATATTGCTAAAGTCCATCGGCGAATCTATCAGCCACTGTAAGCACGAGCCTCTTATTCCAACAGGTAAAAAAGTACTGATTTCTCTGAAACTGTGTGTCCAAACTAGGACAAATTTGATCTTATTAGAAAGCCAATTGTAAAATAAGAATAAAGCTGGGTGTGTTATGATTCTGACATGTTTGGGAAAGAAAATACGACACTTATAAGAATTAGAGTTAAATTTGGTAAGTCTGAAGAGAGAGGACGGACTGGGTAAACCAACCCCTTTTAGTGATGTCTGTTATGACCTGGTGGTCAGGACAATAATGGACCTGGTGGTTAAGAGCACACGGAATGACCTGATAGTTACTGATAATAAAGGACGAGCTCTGGGACGTAGGAACTCTGCTGACCGCAATCCCTAATCCTATCACACACACTAGAAATAGCCGTGGATTGCTCCTAACGCTCCCTATGCAACTCGGCACAGCCTAAGGAACTAGCTAGCCCTGAAGATAGAAAAATAAAGCCTACCTTGCCTCAGAGAAATTCCCCAAAGGAAAAGGCAGCCCCCCACATATAATGACTGTGAGTAAAGATGAAAATACAAACACAGAGATGAAATAGATTTAGCAAAGTGAGGCCCGACTTACTGAACAGACTGAGGATAGGAAAGGTTGCTTTGCGGTCAGCACAAAAACCTACAAAAAGACCACGCAGAGGGCGCAAAAAGACCCTCCGCACCGACTCACGGTGCGGAGGCGCTCCCTCTGTGTCCCAGAGCTTCCAGCAAGCAAGACAATAAAAATAGCAAGCTGGACAGAAAAATAGCAAACCAAAGAAAATACA
This sequence comes from Ranitomeya imitator, assembly GCF_032444005.1. Taxonomy (NCBI): domain Eukaryota; kingdom Metazoa; phylum Chordata; class Amphibia; order Anura; family Dendrobatidae; genus Ranitomeya; species Ranitomeya imitator. The sequence continues at coordinate 261,411 of NC_091285.1, read as the reverse complement.
AGCAGGAACTTAGCTTCTGCTGGGAAGACAGGTCACAAGAACGATCCAGGAGTGAACTAGACCAATACTGGAACATTGACAGGTGGCATGGAGCAAAGATCTAAGTGGAGTTAAATAGAGCAGCCAGCTAACGAATTAACCTCGTCACCTGTGGAAGGAAACTCAGAAACACCCACCAGAGGAAGTCCATGGACAGAACCAGCCGAAGTGCCATTCATGACCACAGGAGGGAGCCCGACAACAGAATTCACAACAGTACCCCCCCCTTGAGGAGGGGTCACCGAACCCTCACCAGAGCCCCCAGGCCGACCAGGATGAGCCAAATGAAAGGCACGAACCAGATCGGCAGCATGAACATCAGAGGCAAAAACCCAGGAATTATCTTCCTGACCATAACCCTTCCACTTGACCAGGTACTGGAGTTTCCGTCTCGAAATACGAGAATCCAAAATCTTCTCCACCACATACTCCAACTCCCCCTCAACCAACACCGGGCAGGAGGATCAACGGATGGAACCACAGGCGCCACGTATCTCCGCAATAACGACCTATGGAACACATTATGGATGGCAAAAGAAGCAGGAATGGCCAAACGAAATGACACAGGATTGATAACCTCAGAAATCTTATACGGACCAATGAAACGAGGCTTAAACTTAGGAGAGGAAACCTTCATAGGAACATAACGAGACGACAACCAAACCAAATCCCCAACACGAAGTCGGGGACCCACACAGCGCCGGCGGTTAGCGAAACGTTGAGCCTTCTCCTGGGACAATGTCAAATTGTCCACCACATGAGTCCAAATCTGCTGCAACCTATCCACCACTGTATCTACACCAGGACAGTCCGAAGACTCAACCTGCCCTGAAGAGAAACGAGGATGGAAACCAGAATTGCAGAAAAACGGCGAAACCAAAGTAGCCAAGCTGGCCCGATTATTAAGGGCGAACTCAGCCAACGGCAAAAAGGACACCCAATCATCCTGATCAGCAGAAACAAAGCATCTCAGATATGTTTCCAAAGTTTGATTAGTTCGTTCGGTTTGGCCATTTGTCTGAGGATGGAAAGCCGAGGAAAAAGACAAATCAATGCCCATCCTAGCACAAAAGGATCGCCAAAACCTCGAAACAAACTGGGAACCTCTGTCAGAAACGATGTTCTCCGGGATACCATGTAAACGAACCACATGATGCAGATTATGCAACACCAGAAAGCGGATATCCTCCTGATGTGCAGGAGCCATGCACATGGTCAATTGGGTCCAGTACTGAGGCTTATTCTTGGCCAAAGGCGTAGCATCAATTCCTCTCAATGGAATAGGATACTGCAAGGGCTCCAAGAAAAAACCACAGCGCCTAGCATACTCCAAGTCCATCAAATTCAGGGCAGCGCTTGAATCCACAAATGCCATAACAGAATAGGATGACAAAGAGCAAATCAGAGTAACGGACAATAGAAATTTAGACTGTACCGTACCAATGGTGGCAGACCTAGCGAACCTCTTAGTGCGCTTAGGACAATCGGAGATAGCATGAGTGGAATCACCACAGTAAAAACATAGCCCATTCCGACGTCTGTGTTCTTGCCGTTCAGCTCTGGTCAAAGTCCTATCACATTGCATAGGCTCAGGCCCATGCTCAGATAGTACCGCCAAATGGTGCACAGCTTTACGCTCACGCAAGCGTCGATCGATCTGATTGGCCAAAGACATAGACTCATTCAGACCAGCAGGCATGGGAAATCCCACCATGACATCCTTAAGGGCTTCAGAGAGACCCTTTCTGAAGATTGCTGCCAGGGCACATTCATTCCACTGAGTGAGCACAGACCACTTTCTAAACTTCTGACAATATATCTCCGCTTCATCCTGACCCTGACACAGAGCCAGCAAGATTTTCTCTGCCTGATCCACTGAATTAGGTTCATCATAAAGCAATCCAAGCGCCAGGAAAAACGCATCAACATCACGCAATGCCGGATCTCCTGGCGCAAGGGAAAATGCCCAGTCTTGAGGGTCACCACGTAACAAAGAAATAATGATCTTTACTTGTTGAACAGGGTCACCTGAGGAGCGAGGTTTCAAGGCAAGAAACAATTTACAATTATTTTTGAAATTCAAGAACTTAGATCTATCACCAAAAAACAAATCAGGAATTGGAATCCTAGGCTCTGACATCGGATTCTGAACCACAAAATCTTGAATGTTTTGTACCCTTGTAGTGAGATTATCCATCCAAGAGGACAGACCTTGAATGTCCATGTTTACACCTGTGTCCTGAACCACCCAGAGGTAAAGGGGAAAAGAGAGACAAAACACACTGCAAAGAAAAAAAAATGGTCTCAGGACTTCTCTTATCCCTCTATTGAGATGCATTAGTACTTTGGGCCACCTGTACTGGTATGACCTGGTGGTCAGGACAATAATGGACCTGGTGGTTAAGAGCACACGGAATGACCTGATAGTTACTGATAATAAAGGACGAGCTCTGGGACGTGGGAACTCTGCTGACCGCAATCCCTAATCCTATCACACACACTAGAAATAGCCGTGGATTGCTCCTAACGCTCCCTATGCAACTCGGCACAGCCTAAGGAACTAGCTAGCCCTGAAGATAGAAAAATAAAGCCTACCTTGCCTCAGAGAAATTCCCCAAAGGAAAAGGCAGCCCCCCACATATAATGACTGTGAGTAAAGATGAAAATACAAACACAGAGATGAAATAGATTTAGCAAAGTGAGGCCCGACTTACTGAACAGACTGAGGATAGGAAAGGTTGCTTTGCGGTCAGCACAAAAACCTACAAAAAGACCACGCAGAGGGCGCAAAAAGACCCTCCGCACCGACTCACAGTGCGGAGGCGCTCCCTCTGCGTCCCAGAGCTTCCAGCAAGCAAGACAACAATAAAAATAGCAAGCTGGACAGAAAAATAGCAAACCAAAGAAAATACAAGCAGGAACTTAGCTTCTGCTGGGAAGACAGGTCACAAGAATGATCCAGGAGTGAACTAGACCAATACTGGAACATTGACAGGTGTGTTGTGAATTCTGTGGCAGAGTTCACTCCTGTGGTCACAAGTGGTACTTCGGCTGATTCTCTCTGGGAGCTTCCGTTTGTGGAGGAAAGTGGTACTGCAGCTTCTGAGTTTCCTCCCTCAGGTGATCTGGTGAGGTCGTTAGCTGCTTCTCTACTTAACTCCACCTGATGCTTTGATCCATGCTTCCTGTCAATGTTCCAGTGTTGGACTTGTGTTTCTCTGGATCATTCCTGTGGCCTGCTGCTCTGCATAGCTAAGTGCTTCTTGCTATTTGTTGCTATTTTTTCTGTCCAGCTTGTCTATTTGTTTTGCTGGAAGCTCTGGGACGCAAAGGGTGTACCTCCGTGCCGTTAGTTCGGTACGGAGGGTCTTTTTGCCCCCTTTGCGTGGTTTTCTTTAGGGTTTTGTGTAGACCGCAAAGTTATCTTTCCTATCCTCGTTCTGTCTAGAATATCGGGCCTCACTTTGCTGAATCTATTTCATCCCTACGTTTGTCTTTTCATCTTACTCACAGTCATTATATGTGGGGGCTGCCTTTTCCTTTGGGGTATTTCTCTGAGGCAAGGTAGGCTTATTTTTCTATCTGCAGGCTAGTTAGTTTCTCAGGCTGTGCCGAGTTGCATAGGGAGCGTTAGGCGCAATCCACAGCTGCCTCTAGTTGTGTTTGGAGAGGATCAGGAATTGCGGTCTACAGAGTTTCCACGTCTCAGAGCTCGTTCTATTATTTTGGGTTATTGTCAGATCACTGTATGTGCTCTGATCGCTATGTACATTGTGTTACTGAATTGCCTAACACAACAGTACAGGAAGCCAAAAGTACTAATGATTCTCAATAGAGGGAAAAGAGAAGTTCTGAGACCATTTTTTTTCCTTTGCACTGTGATTTGTCTTTTTTTCCCCCTAGACATTTGGGTGGTTCAGGACACAGGTGTTACAATGGACATTAAAGGTCTGTCTTCATGTGTAGATCAGCTCACGGCAAGAGTTCAAGATATTCAAAATTTTGTGGTTCAGAATTCTTTGTTAGAACCGAGAATTCCTATTCCAGATTTGTTTTTTTGGAGATAGAACTAAATATCTGAGTTTCAAGAATAATTGTAAACTGTTTCTGGCTTTGAAACCTCGCTCCTCTGGTGACCCAGCGCAACAGGTTAGGATCGTCATTTCTTTTTTGCGTGGCGACCCTCAGGACTGGGCATTTTCTCTTGCGTCAGGAGATCCTGCATTGAGTGATATCGATGCGTTTTTCCTGGCGCTTGGATTGCTGTACGATGAGCCTAATTCAGTAGATCAGGCAGAAAAAAATTTGCTGGCTCTTTGTCAGGCTCAGGATGAGATAGAGCTATATTGCCAGAAATTTAGAAAATGGTCCGTGCTCACTCAATGGAATGAATCTGCGCTTGCAGCCATTTTCAGAAAGGGTCTCTCTGAAGCCATTAAGGATGTCATGGTGGGATTTCCTATGCCCGCTGGTTTGAGTGAGTCTATGTCTTTGGCCATTCAGATCGGTCGACGCTTGCGTGAGCGTAAATCTGTGTACCATTTGGCGGTATTACCTGAGATTAAACCTGAGCCTATGCAGTGCGATAGGACTATGACCAGAATTGAACGGCAAGAACACAGACGTCTGAATGGGCTGTGTTTCTACTGTGGTGATTCCACTCATGCTATCTCTGATTGTCCTAAGTGCACTAAGCGGTTCGCTAGGTCTGCCGCCATTGGTACTGTACAGTCAAAATTTCTTCTGTCTGTTACCTTGATATGCTCCTTGTCGTCGTATTCTGTCATGGCGTTTGTGGATTCAGGCGCTGCCCTGAATTTGATGGACTTGGATTATGCTAAACGTTGTGGGTTTTTATTGGAGCCCTTGCAGTGTCCTATTCCATTGAGAGGAATTGATGCTACACCTTTGGCCAAGAATAAGCCTCAATACTGGACCCAGCTGACCATGTGCATGGCTCCTGCACATCAGGAGGTTATTTGCTTTCTGGTGTTGCATAATCTACATGATGTGGTCGTGTTGGGGTTGCCATGGCTACAAGCCCATAATCCAGTATTGGATTGGAATTCCAGGTTGGTGTCCAGCTGGGGTTGTCAGGGGGTACATGGTGATGTTCCATTTCTGTCAATTTCGTCATCCACCCCTTCTGAGGTTCCAGAGTTCTTGTCTGATTACCGGGATGTATTTGATGAGCCCAAGTCCGATGCCCTGCCTCCGCATAGGGATTGTGATTGTGCTATCAATTTGATTCCTGGTAGTAAATTCCCAAAAGGTCGACTGTTTAATTTATCTGTGCCTGAGCACACCGCTATGCGCAGTTATGTGAAGGAATCCCTGGAGAAGGGGCATATTCGCCCGTCATCGTCGCCATTAGGAGCAGGGTTCTTTTTTGTAACCAAGAAGGATGGTTCGCTGAGACCGTGTATAGATTACCGCCTTCTTAATAAGATCACTGTTAAATTTCAGTACCCCTTGCCATTGTTATCTGATTTGTTTGCTCGGATTAAGGGGGCTAGTTGGTTCACTAAGATAGATCTTCGTGGTGCGTATAATCTGGTGAGAATCAGGCAAGGCGATGAATGGAAAACTGCATTTAATACGCCCGAGGGTCATTTTGAGTATCTAGTGATGCCGTTCGGACTTGCCAATGCTCCATCAGTGTTTCAATCCTTTATGCATGACATCTTCCGTGAGTACCTGGATAAATTCCTGATTGTGTACTTGGATGACATTTTGATCTTCTCGGATGATTGGGAGTCTCATGTGAAGCAGGTCAGAACGGTTTTTCAGGTCCTGCGTGCTAATTCTTTGTTTGTGAACGGATCAAAGTGTCTCTTTGGTGTGCAGAAGGTTTCATTTTTGGGGTTCATCTTTTCCCCTTCTACTATCGAGATGGATCCGGTTAAGGTCCAAGCCATCCATGATTGGACTCAGCCGACATCTCTGAAAAGTCTGCAAAAGTTCCTGGGCTTTGCTAATTTTTATTGTCGCTTCATCTGCAATTTTTCTAGTGTTGCCAAACCATTGACCGATTTGACCAAGAAGGGTGCTGATTTGGTCAATTGGTCTTCTGCTGCTGTGGAAGCTTTTCAAGAGTTGAAGCGTCGTTTTTCTTCTGCCCCTGTGTTGTGTCAACCAGATGTTTCTCTTCCGTTCCAGGTCGAGGTTGATGCTTCTGAGATTGGAGCAGGGGCTGTTTTGTCACAGAGAGGTTCTGGTTGCTTGGTGATGAAACCATGCGCTTTCTTTTCCAGGAAGTTTTCGCCTGCTGAGCGAAATTATGATGTGGGCAACCGAGAGTTGCTGGCCATGAAGTGGGCATTCGAGGAGTGGCGTCATTGGCTTGAAGGAGCTAAGCATCGCGTGGTGGTATTGACTGATCATAAGAACTTGACTTATCTCGAGTCTGCCAAGCGCTTGAATCCTAGACAAGCTCGTTGGTCGTTGTTTTTTGCCCGTTTTGACTTTGTGATTTCGTACCTTCCGGGCTCTAAAAATGTGAAGGCGGATGCTCTGTCTAGGAGTTTTGTGCCCGACTCTCCGGGTTTATCTGAGCCGGCGGGTATCCTCAAGGAAGGAGTAATTGTGTCTGCCATCTCCCCTGATTTGCGGCGGGTGCTGCAAAAATTTCAGGCTAGTAAACCTGATCGTTGCCCAGCGGAGAAACTGTTTGTCCCTGATAGGTGGACGAATAGAGTTATCTCTGAACTTCATTGTTCGGTGTTGGCTGGTCATCCTGGAATCTTTGGTACCAGAGAGTTAGTGGCTAGATCCTTTTGGTGGCCCTCTCTGTCGCGGGATGTGCGTACTTTTGTGCAGTCCTGTGGGATTTGTGCTCGGGCTAAGCCCTGCTGTTCTCGTGCCAGTGGGTTGCTTTTGTCCTTGCCGGTCCCGAAGAGGCCTTGGACACATATCTCTATGGATTTTATTTCTGACCTTCCCGTTTCTCAAAAGATGTCAGTCATTTGGGTGGTCTGTGATCGCTTTTCTAAGATGGTCCATCTGGTACCCTTGTCTAAATTGCCTTCCTCCTCTGATTTGGTGCCTTTGTTCTTCCAGCATGTGGTTCGTTTGCATGGCATTCCAGAGAATATTGTTTCTGACAGAGGTTCCCAGTTTGTTTCGAGGTTTTGGCGAGCCTTTTGTGGTAGGATGGGCATTGACCTATCCTTTTCCTCGGCTTTCCATCCTCAGACTAATGGCCAGACCGAACGAACCAATCAGACCTTGGAAACATATCTGAGATGCTTTGTTTCTGCTGATCAGGATGACTGGGTGTCCTTTTTGCCTTTGGCTGAGTTCGCCCTTAATAATCTGGCCAGCTCGGCTACCTTGGTTTCGCCGTTTTTCTGCAATTCTGGGTTCCATCCTCGTTTCTCTTCAGGACAGGTTGAGTCTTCGGACTGTCCTGGTGTGGATACTGTGGTGGACAGGTTGCAGCAGATTTGGACTCAGGTAGTGGACAATTTGACCTTGTCCCAGGAGAAGGCTCAACTTTTCGCTAATCGCAGACGCCGTGTGGGTCCCCGACTTCGTGTTGGGGATCTGGTTTGGTTATCTTCTCGTCATATTCCTATGAAGGTTTCCTCTCCTAAGTTTAAACCTCGTTTTATTGGTCCGTATAGGATTTCTGAGGTTCTTAATCCTGTGTCTTTTCGTCTGACCCTTCCAGATTCTTTTTCCATACATAACGTATTCCATAGGTCATTGTTGCGGAGATACGTGGCACCTATGGTCCCATCTGTTGAGCCTCCTGCCCTGGTTTTGGTGGAGGGGGAATTGGAGTATATTGTGGAGAAGATTTTGGATTCTCGTGTTTCAAGACGGAAACTCCAGTATCTGGTTAAATGGAAGGGTTATGCTCAGGAAGATAATTCCTGGGTTTTTGCCTCTGATGTCCATGCTCCCGATCTTGTTCGTGCCTTTCATGTGGCTCATCCTGGTCGGCCTGGGGGCTCTGGTGAGGGTTCGGTGACCCCTCCTTAAGGGGTGGGTACTGTTGTGAATTCTGTGGCAGAGTTCACTCCTGTGGTCACAAGTGGTACTTCGGCTGATTCTCTCTGGGAGCTTCCGTTTGTGGAGGAAAGTGGTACTGCAGCTTCTGAGTTTCCTCCCTCAGGTGATCTGGTGAGGTCGTTAGCTGCTTCTCTACTTAACTCCACCTGATGCTTTGATCCATGCTTCCTGTCAATGTTCCATTGTTGGACTTGTGTTTCTCTGGATCATTCATGTGGCCTGCTGCTCTGCATAGCTAAGTGCTTCTTGCTATTTGTTGCTATTTTTTCTGTCCAGCTTGTCTATTTGTTTTGCTGGAAGCTCTGGGACGCAAAGGGTGTACCTCCATGCCGTTAGTTCGGTACGGAGGGTCTTTTTGCCCCCTTTGCGTGGTTTTCTTTAGGGTTTTGTGTAGACCGCAAAGTTATCTTTCCTATCCTCGTTCTGTCTAGAATATCGGGCCTCACTTTGCTGAATCTATTTCAGCCCTACGTTTGTCTTTTCATCTTATTCACAGTCATTATATGTGGGGGCTGCCTTTTCCTTTGGGGTATTTCTCTGAGGCAAGGTAGGCTTATTTTTCTATCTTCAGGCTAGTTAGTTTCTCAGGCTGTGCCGAGTTGCATAGGGAGCGTTAGGCGCAATCCACAGCAGCCTCTAGTTGTGTTTGGAGAGGATCAGGAATTGCGGTCTACAGAGTTTCCACGTCTCAGAGCTCGTTCTATTATTTTGGGTTATTGTCAGATCACTGTATGTGCTCTGATCGCTATGTACATTGTGTTACTGAATTGCCTAACACAACACAGGTGGCATGGAGCAAAGATCTAAGTGGAGTTAAATAGAGCAGCCAGCTAACGAATTAACCTCGTCACCTGTGGAAGGAAACTCAGAAACACCCACCAGAGGAAGTCCATGGACAGAACCAGCCGAAGTACCATTCATGACCACAGGAGGGAGCCCGACAACAGAATTCACAACAGATGTCACCAGGCTGAGCTATAAGTGTTATGCCAGGCACCCAGCAGTGTTTTTTTTACTTGAGGAGCTGTTCCTATCCAGACCTCCGGATGCACTGGGACATTTGGGGTTCCGCCTACCAGCATGGTTTTGCCTGATATGAACTGAGAACATGTGAGTTTTACCTTTTCTCATTTCATCCCTTTATTTTATAATTACCTTGTACATATTTTCAATTGTCTCATATTGTAACATCTTTATATACCTTTGTAAACACTGCCTTAATCTTTCGGAGTAAAATATTTAAATTACTAGTTTTCATTCTTCCTGCTCTAAAACGTACCCTAAGTCTTCTGAAGGGAATTACGCTACTGTTTTGGGTTAGCTTCGGACCCGTTTAATTGAAGCTGGTGGCAGCATACCGTGTGCCGTGCCTTTGGGAGTCGTTGCAGCGACTGCGGCGTTGATAATTATTGTTCCTGCCTGAGTGGGAGTAGTTATATTGCTTCGCTGCAGCGTACCCAATAGCCAGTACATAGCAGGCAGCCTTTCTGGCGACTAATTACCCTAGGTGCAGTATCTAATCTGACCTGAGGGTAAGGGGGCATCAGAAAGCTGCAAGTTCAAGCGGAACTGTAAAGCAGGATATACATAAATCCCTGCAGTTCATGTTATATTGCAGAGCAGTCTCACAAAATATACCGTGTGCACTACTGGAAAGGATGGTGCTAAGGTTAGGTTCCCACACCTTCATAAACTGTAAAAAAGAACCTAGCACTCAACTGATGCTTTAGTGCAGCTTTTATTGTAGTGGTACACACTACCACTACAATAAAAGCTGCACTAAAGCATCAGTTGAGTGCTAGGTTCTTTTTTACAATATTGCAGAGCAGTGGGATAACTAAAATAAGCCCCTGCTGTAAACTAAGAGGTCAATAGCCTTGTGTGTGTTTTTTCATCACATTGTATCAGTGGAGGGATAACTAAGATAAGCCCCCCTGCACATGTGATAGCCGTCTGTAGGCCTAAAGTCACCCCGATCCGTGACATGGGGGTGATGGTCACGGTGTGAATCATGACAGTCCAATTGCCGGATGTCCTAAGGGACGGAAATGTCCAAGAAAGATGGGAGATTTTGCTGAATGAAATTCTCACTCGGTAAGAATAATTTGAAAAGAAGGAAGAATTGGAAGCATTTAAAGAGACCAGGGTGGATGAACACAGAAATGAATCACTTGTTAAAAAGGAAAGAAAATGTTTATCAAATGGAAAGAGGGGGCATATCTAAAGAAGAATATAATGCTGTTTGCAGAGAATGGAGGGCAAGAGTTATTAGAGCTAAAGCCAGTAATGAAGTAAGACTTTAAAGGGAGACCAAAAGCAGTAAAAAAGGATTTTGGGGGTATGTCAAATTAAAAAAAAAAGTTAAAGATGTGATAGGATTTTTACAGAATGAAAAGGGTTAAGTGGTCAAAAATGATGTTGAGAAGCCGAACTTTTACATTTCTATGTTGCATCTGTGTTCTCTAATAAAGCAAATGTAACATCAACTGATCTTCACCATGCCATTGAAGGAATAGAAGAATCCACACTACCTGTAACCAGAGAGATGGTGAGGGAACACTGAGCTAATTTACATGAATTTAAACCTCCTAGTCCAGATGAATTACATCCTAGGGTACTGAAAGATTTAGCAGAGGAAATTGCAGAACAATAGCCAGAATCTATGAAAAATCCTGGAAAACAGGATGTGTCCCAGAAGATTGGATAAGGGAAAATGGCCCTGTCTTCAAAAAAGGAAAGACAGAGCCAGAAAATTATAGGCCAGTGAGCCTTACTTCTATACCAGGAAAGATATTTGAACAAATTCTTAATCAGCATGTAAGTAGTTGCATAGGAATACAGCAATTAACCAGAGCCAGCATGGGTTTCTAGCAAGCAAGTCATGCCTGATTAATCTAATTTCCTTCTATGATGGAATCACTAGATGAATCAGGAAAATGCGGTGTATCTCGACTTCAGCAAAATATTTGATACAGTATCTCATACTATCCTTATTGAAGAAATGACCAAGTGTGTGATTGACAAGGCTACGGTTAGGTGGATTCGTAACTGGCTCAGTGATCGTATTCAAAGAGTGGTGATAAATGGTTGCACATCCAATAGGAATAGTGTTTCAAGTGGGGCACCACAAGGCTCTGTCCTGGCCCCAGTGTTGTTTAACATTTTTATAAATGATTTAGATAAGGAAACAAAGTAATCTAATGAAATTTGCAGATGATTCAAAGCTAGGAGGGATAGCTAACACTAGAGAAAAGAGAGAAAGGATTCAGAAGGATCTAGATAAGTTTGAACAATGGGCAGCGACTAACAAAATGGTATTTAACAGGGAAAAATGCAAGATTCTACATCTGGGAAAGAAAAATGAAAATTACATCTATAGAATGGGGGGAATAGAATTAAGTAACAACACGTGTGAAGACTTGGGTACACTAAAGGTACCGTCACACATAACGATATCGTTGACGATATCGTTGCTTTTTGTGACGTAGCAACGATATCGTTAAGGAAATTGTTATGTGTGACAGCGACCAACGATCAGGCCCCTGCTGGGAGATCGTTGGTCGCTGAACAAAGTCCAGAACTTTATTTGGTTGCTGGATCTCCCGCGGACATCGCTGGATCGGCGTGTGTGACACCGATCCAGCGATGTCTTCACTGGTAACCAGGGTAAACATCGGGTAACTAAGCGCAGGGCCGCGCTTAGTAACCCGATGTTTACCCTGGTTACCAGCGTAAAAGTAAAAAAAAAACAAACACTACATACTTATCTACCGCTGTCTGTCCCCGGCGCTGTGCTCTGCACTCCTCCTGCTCTGGCTGTGAGCGTCGGTCAGCCGGAAAGCAGAGCGGTGACGTCACCGCTCTGCTTTCCGGCCGCTGTGCTCACAGCCAGTACAGGAGGAGTGCAGAGAAGCAGAGCGTCGGGGACAGACAGCGGTAGGTAAGTATGTAGTGTTTTTTTTTTTTTACTTTTACGCTGGTAACCAGGGTAAACATCGGGTTACTAAGCGCGGCCCTGCGCTTAGTTACCCGATGTTTACCCTGGTTACCGGCATCGTTGGTCGCTGGAGAGCTGTCTGTGTGACAGCTCTCCAGCGACCAAACAGCGACGCTGCAGCGATCCGGATCGTTGTCGGTATCGCTGCAGCGTCGCTTAATGTGAAGGGGCCTTAATAGATCACAGACTGCACATAAGTGAACAGTGTGATGCAGCAGCAAAAAAGGCAAACACAGTTCTAGGAGGTATTAAGAGAAGCATAGTGTAGATGACATGAAGTAATTGTCCTTCTCTACTCCTCCTTGGTCAGGAATCATCTGGAATACTGTGTCCAGTTCTGGGCACCACATTTTTAAAAAGACATCGAAAAACTGGAGCAAGTGCAGAGAAGAGCAACCAGAATGGTGAGCGGACGGCAAAATATATCCTATGAAGAATGGTTAAAGGGTCTGGGAATATTTAGCTTGTAAAAAAGAAGGCTAAGAGTACACTTAATGCCTGTCTACAAATATCTGAAGGGCTGTCACAGTGTAGAGGGATCATCATTATTTTCATTTGCACATGGAAGCACAAGAAGCCATGGAATGGAACTTGAAAGGGAGAAGATGCAGATTAGATTTATAAAAAACTTTTTGACAGCGAGGGTGATGAATGAGTAGAACAAAACTGCCACGAGAGGTGGTGAGTTGTCCCTCAATGGAAGTCTTCAAACAGAGGCTGGACAGACATTTGCCTGAGATGGTTTAGTGAATCCTGCACTGAGCAGGGGATTGGACACAATGACCATTGAACTGCAACATTCTAAGATTCTATGATTCTATGTATACAATGTATGAGGTGTGTGCTGTATGTATTTAGTGTATGAGGTGTGTCTGTGTCCTGTATGCTGTGTATGAAGTGTGTTCTATATACAGTGTATGAGGTGTGCGCTGTGTCAGGAAAACCTCTTTTACGTTTAGTCAAGAACAATTACCCTTGAACTGCAACATTCTATGATTCTATGTATGCAGTGTATGAGGTGTGTGCTGTATGTATGCACTGTATGAGGTGTGTGCTGTATGTATGCAGTATATGAGGTGTGTACTGTATGTATTTAGTGTATGAGGTGTGTCTGTGTCCTGTATGCTGTGTATGAGGTGTGTGCTATATACAGTGTATGAGGTGTGTACTGTGTCAGGAAAACCTCTTTTACGTTTAGTCAAGAACTTGCAGCTCTGTGGCGCCCACCTTACCCTCAGGTCAGTCAGGGTATTGCACCTAGGATAAATAGTTGCCGGAGAGACTGCCCTGTCACGTGCTGGTTATTGGGGCACTCTGCAGTGAAGGCAGTATATATATCCCCAGTCCCAGGCCGTGAGTATATATATATAAACCTCCGATCTGTCAATTCCAGGATCCCCCAACAACACCAGAATGCTATGCTGCCACCAATTCCTCGTTAGATGTAAGCTGGTCCGTTACCAAGCTTATATCGGGTCAGAAACCAACCACAGGTAGCGTGAATTTGCATGGAGTATGTGTCGGTTCGATCATAGAGCCAAAAGAATGAAGCTAGCAAATTGATAAGTTTACTCGAGAAAAAATTGGCAGTGTTTATAAAAATTACAAAAAGATACTACAAAAGAGACAAATACAAATATGTACAAATAGTTATAAAATAAAGGGATAATAGGTACAAAACTTACTTAATCTCAGTCACAGGTATGATGTGTCGATAAAGGGGAGGAGAGTTCCCAAAGGAATGATTCAGCACCCCAGCATGGTGTTCTCAGCTGTCTCTCCGGCTCTGAATGCCTCGCAAAATGGACATTCTTGTTTTATGGTTAGGCCATAAACTTAAGGACTCGCATTTTGGCTGACCTCACATGTAGGCTGTTTTCTGGGAGATACCCTACTCATGGGCCTGCAATATTGCCATTATTTTTTACCCTGTGATTTTACTGTTCTTTAGAGTCCAAACACAGTATGTCTGTGATTTACTGGTGGGCAGAAATTCATTTCCCAGGATTCCAATGGCCCTAAATGCCACAAAACGCTGCCATGCGTAGCCCTAATTACCCAGATCTTGGAAATCTAATTTTCATGTTTTTAGGATTAATGTGTGTTATTGAACTTTGACTTTATGTGTCAAAACGTTATGTGCTATGCCTAGCAGACTAAAGGATTTTGGTGGACAAACACATTCTGCTCTCTGCTAGCTGACAAAGCCATAAACTCACATTCCACAATGACCATTTGGTGGAAGGGAGGAGGAAAGAATGGAAATTCACAGAGAGGGGTAAATGGGCTGCAAGAAGGATTTTGGCTGTAGAGAAACTATTGGTGGAAGGAGTAGCTCTGGCTGTGTACCCCAAACAATGGAAAATAATTCATATTTTCCAGACATGCTGTATGTATGCTGTGTATGAGGTGTGTGCTGTATCTATGATGTGTATGAGATGTGTGCTGTATGTATATATTGTATGAGGTGTGTATGTGCTCTGCAATGTGTGTGCACTGTATGAGGTGTTTGTGCACTGTGTGTGGTGTGCTCTGTAAGGCCTCTTTCACACTTCTGTCTTTCAGCTTCCGTCACAATCCATCGTTTTTTGAGAATGCAGGATTCTGAAAGAAATTTAGCAGGATCCTGCATTTTCTCATAGACTTATATTAGCGACGGATTGTGACGGATGGCCATCCATTTCATCCATCTTTCACCGGATCCTGCATAAAAAAACGGTCCATCGGGCAGAGAAAATGTTCAGAGGAACGTTTTTCTGCACGTCGGAAAATCAGTCAGCATCAATAGTAACAAGATATAATGTTAAAAATAATAAAAAAAAAAAAAAAATCGCAATATCCACACCTACCGGAGTCCCGCGCCGTGATGCTCCCGGCGCTAGCATTCATAGTAATACATTGCTCGCGAGATTTCGCAATGTATTAATATGAACGCTAGTTCGAGACCGCCACTTCTCGCGAGATTTCGCAATGTATTACTATGAATGCTAGCTGCCGTGAGCATCGCGGCGCGGGACTCCGGTAGGTGAGGATATTGCGATTTTTTTATTTTTTTTATTATTATTAACCTGGTTTGTGTTGTGTATGCATTTTCGCAGCGGAAAACCGCTGCGAAAATGCATACACAACAGGTGCACAGAGCCTCGACGGGTCCATCAGAAAGACGAGCCCAGTGCACACGTTTTCCACAATCTGCACAGGATCCGTCATTTCAACGTCTTGACGGATCCTGTGCAGATTTGGAAGATGGAAGTGTGAAAGTAGCCTAAGGCCTCTTTCACACTTCTGTCTTTCTTTTTCCGTCACAAACTGTCGTTTTGGGAAAAAAAAAATGGATCAAGCAAATGGTGCTGCTGGATCCATTTTTTTCTCATAGACTTGTGTTAGCGACGGATTGTGATGAATGGCCACATGTTTCATTTGTCGTGTGCTGGATCCGTCATAAAATTGCCCCCCCCCCCCCGATGCTCGCGATGCTGCCGGAAGCTCCAGTTCCCAGTGATGCATAGCGAAATGATGTAGCGGTCTCGCTATGTCATCACAGGTCATTGTCTCGCTATGCATCACTGGGAACCGGAGCTGCCGGCAGTATCGCGAGCATCGGGAAGGCTGCAGGGGCTGTGCGGGACGCCGGAAGGTAAGAACATCACAATATTTTTTTTTATTATTTTTATCATGGGTTGTGTTGTGTATGCGTTTTCGCAGCGAAAAACAGCGGCGAAGACTCATACACAATGTGTGCACATAGCCTTCTAGGATGCACTGGAACCGTCAAAAAAATGGCTCCAGTGAATCCGTTTTTTACAATCGGCACAGGATCCCTCTTTTCAACATTTTGACGGATCCTGTGCAGATTTTAAAAACAGAAGTGTGAAAGAGGCCTAAGTTGTATGTGTAATAATAATAATAATAATCTTTATATAGTGCCAACATATTCCGCAGCGCTTTACAGTTTAACAGCTTCAATCACAACAGTCATAAGTAACAATGTTAACAATACAATAATTAAAGCAACACAAGACGACCCTGCTGGTGAGAGCTTACAATCTACAAATTCTATAAGCTATGAGTCTACTGTTTGAGCTGTATGTGTGCACCGTGTAAGGTTTTACTCACTCAGCTGCGGTTGAGGTAGGCACAGGAAGCGGTTTCGTCAAGGCGTCCAAGCAGATTTATTAACACTGCATAAACCGCACAGGGAACCAAACTAAATCAAAGCCTTTTCCCGCACAAAGTGGAACCACAAAGTGATATTATGGGTTCATAGGGTTAGGGTCCAGGGGTTCTTAAGGCCTTAGCACAGCTCAGCACACAGGAGACCCACACATCTCCAGACACTGAATGAGACACTTTTATCTGCCAAACCATTCCCCTGGAGTGGGGATATGTGAGCAGTCATTTCCACCCATCTCTTTTGACTGCTCGTAAAACCCGGCCCTGGAATGTCCTAATAACTCTTTCAGTACTATATGTGCTGGAACATGCTTTCCCAAGCTTACATTACCGAAGCTACCAACCACAATGATAGATATCTCTCCACAAGGACCTGTCCAGCAGCCATCTTACAACTGTATGTGATGTATATGTGCACTGCAATGTGTGTGCACTGTATAAGGTGTGTAAACTGTGTATGATGTGCTGTGTGAAGTCTATGTGTACTGTTTGAGCTGCGTGTGTGCAGTGTATGTGGTGTTATGCTTGTGTGTACGTATTGTATGATTGGTGTGTGTAATGTACAAGTTGTGTGTGAACTGTTTGAGTAGTGTCTGTGTGTGCACTCTGTATGAGGTGTGTGCTAATCCTCTTGTTTTTAGGTGACTTGAGCCACAGACAGAAAAGTCTGGCACCATTTTCCTCCTCTGTCCTCACTAAAGTTGAGCGATTTTTACTTTTTTAGGATCGAGTCGGGTTTCGCGAAACCTGACTTTGTCAAAAGTCGGGTCGGGTGAAATCGGCCGATTATTGCAAAACGTCGGTGATCGGCTAAAACACGAAACCCAATGCAAGTCAATGGGGAATCAAAGTCTGCAGTGAGAGGAGGACAGGAAAACACCTACAGTGCCCATTTTAATGCCAAAAACATCAATTCTTGTTACTTAAGCTTGTCAATCTTAATTTGCCTTATAATAATAGTTAGTCATTGAAAATTAGGGGTCATTTGGCTAAAGTTGTGGGGGGATAGGGCTGGTTCAAGTTTTTCATGGGCCCAGGAAATGCGCACTACGTCACGGCAGTGGAGCAGGGAGAGGTAAGTATTTAAACTTTGCAAGTGCTGTGATCCTGAGCAAGCAGGGGGGCCCAGTCATTGGCACTGACACAGGGCTCCTCAAAGTACGGCGGTGTGTTTGATGGCGGGGGCGCCTCCCACCGGCAGAGGCACTTTTGCGTACTATGAGGGGCCCTGTGCCAGTGACGTCACCAACGAGTATGCCCCTCCCACCTGATGAAGGAACCTGCACTTTCATCTGCACCTTCCTCTTTGTCCCCGTGTAAGTTGGTATAGTATGCGGGAAAGGGAACCTGACTTTCAGCAGGGTCAGATTCTGGCTCTGTAGAGTGCAAGGGGAATGTAGTGGTCTGGGTCAATGTACCAGCAGACTCATCTAGCAGTGGCTGGGCAATGGGCAGGATGAGAAGGAAACACAGTTAGTAGGCCCAAATAATAAAGTAGGCTAAATGCAGTTCAAAAGTGGTAACAGGACTAAACAGGTGGCATTGCTTTGTTCAGTGGAGGACAACTGTAATGAGTGGCAGACAGTTAGTAGGCCCAAGTAATAAAGTGGGCCAAATGCAGTTCAAAATTGGTAACAGGAGTAAACAGGCGGCACTGCTTTGTTCAGTGGAGGAGAACAACAAGCAGCTGCAGTCACCGTTAGTAGGCCCAACCAAACAAGTAGGCCAAATGCAGTTTAATATCCGAAACAGGATGAAAATTGAGGCTTAGCTTTGTTCAGTGGAGGAGAAAAGCAAGGAGCTGCAGACACCATTAGTAGGCCCAACCAAACAAGTAGGTCAAATGCAGTTTAATATCCGAAATAGGATGAAAATTGAGGCTCAGCTTTGTTCAGTGGAGGAGAAAAGCAAGGAGTGGAAGACACTGTTTGTAGGCCCAACCAAACAAGTAGGCCAAATGAAGTTTAATATCCGAAACAGGATGAAAATTGAGGCTCAGCTTTGTTCAGTGGAAGAGAAAAGCAAGGAGCGGCAGACACCGTTAGTAGGCCCAACCAAACAAGTAGGCCAAATGCAGTTTAATATCCGAAACAGGATGAAAATTGAGGCTCTGCTTTGTTCAGTGGAGGAGAAAAGCAAGGATCGGCAGACACCGTTAGTAGTCCCAACCAAACAAGTAGGCCAAATGCAGTTTAATATCCGAAACAGGATGAAAATTGAGACTCAGCTTTGTTCAGTGGAGGAGAAAAGCAAGGATCGGCAGACACCGTTAGTAGGTCCAACCAAACAAGTAGGCCAAATGCAGTTTAATATCCGAAACAGGATGAAAATTGAGGCTCAGCTTTGTTCAGTGGAGGAGAAAAGCAAGGAGCAGCAGACACCGTTAGTAGGCCCAACCAAACAAGTAGGCCAAATGCAGTTTAATATCCGAAACAGGATGAAAATTGAGGCTCAGCTTTGTTCAGTGGAGGAGAAAATCAAGGAGGGCAGACACCGTTAGTAGGCCCACAATAAAAAAGTAGGCTAAAAGGAGTTCAAAATTGGTAACAGGAGTAAACAGGCGGCTTAGCTTTTTTCAGTGGGTGACAACTGTAATGAGTGGCGCAGACACAGTTTGTAGGCCCACAAAAAAGTAGGTTCAAAGCAGTTCAAAATTGGTAACAGGAGTAAACAGGCGGCTTACCTTTGTTCAGTGGAGGACAACTGTAATGAGTGGCGCAGACACAGTTTGTAGGCCCACAATAAAAAAGTAGGCTAAAAGCAGTTCAAAATTGGTAACAGGAGTAAACAGGCGGTTTAGCTTTGTTCAGTGGAGGACAACTGTAATGAGTGACGCAGACACGGTTAGTAGGCTCAAATACCAAAGTATGCTCAAAGGTGTTCAAAATTGGTAACAGGACTAAACAGGCGGCATAGCTAGGTACTGGGGTGGGCTCCTCTGCTGAGTAGCAGACAGTGGTAGTAGGCGCAAAGTATTAACTGGTCAAAATGGAGGCTAAGGCCCCTGTATATTTTAACTATCATCTATCATTTCAACAAATTTGTATTGGCAGTGCCATTGAAGGATTTATCAGCACAGACTACACAGTGGTGGAGCAGGGAGAGGTAAGTATTGCCAGTGGTAGAGCACTGTTCGAGCTGGGGGAAACACTCTCTCGTGGGTGGCGGTACTGGCACAGGGCCCCTCATAATACGACGGTGTGTCTGACGTTGGGTGTGCACCACCACCGTCAGAGACACTTCATTGTACTATGAGGGACCCTGTGCCAGTGCCGTCGCCCAAAAGTGGGCACACCCACCTGTCCAGGCAAACGGCACTCGCACGGGTGCTTGCGCCAAGTGGTGACCACGGCCCTGTGGGGGGGAGTCAGACCATTTAGGGAGGTATAAAAATGGCCTATGGTGGACATTCAGCAGCTGCAAATGGAGGAATTGGAGCAGTCAGTAAGAGGAGGCCAAAAGCAAGACATTTTTTAGGCAAGCTACGTGTCAGCAGGGGAAGGTGGGGCAAAATAATTTGAAATCCATGATTGGTTCATTTTAATGAAGGTTAGATCATCAACATTTCGGGTAGCCAGACGAGTCCTTTTTTCGGTCAGTATTGAACCAGCAGCACTGAAGACTATTTCTGATAGCACACTAGCAGCTGGGCAAGCGAGCTGCTGTAATGCCAATTCAGGCCAGGTGTCTATTTTTGATTCCCAGTAATCAAAGAGGAATGACCTGTGAGGGAGAAGATCGATAAGGGAGGAAAAATAGTTCGTAACCATACTGGACAAATGCTGTCTCCTGTCACTTTGAATCGATGCAGCAGTACCTGTCGTCTCTGCGGTCATTGCGAAATCACTCCACAACCTGGTCAGAAAACCCCTCTGTCCAAGGCCACTTTTGATTTGTGCACCTCTACCACCTTACACCACTTACCAGCCGTGTGCATTCTTGAAAACACTGAAGGACTTGACAGAGCTTCGACCACTGCACACTAGACAACTCCATGTCTGCCATCCAACTGCCTGCCCGTGTATGTGTATACTCCCACAAATACATGACAGCACGCCTCTGTTCGCACAGCCTCTGAACCATGTGCAGTGTGGAGTTCCACTTTGTTGCAACGTTGATTATTAGGCGGTGCTGGGGAAGATTCAGCGATTGCTGATGGTTCAGCATACGGCTGGAGTGTACGGGCGACCGGCGGATGTGCTAGCAAAGTCTTCGCACCTTCAGGAGCAGGGCTGGTATCTTCGGATAATTTTTGAGGAAGCACTGCACCACCAGGTTCAAGGTGTGAGCCAGGCAAGGTATGTGTTTAAGTTTTGAAAGGGCTATGGCAGCCATAAAATTCCTTCCGTTATCACTGACTACCTTGCCTGCCTCAAGATGTACACTGCCCAGCCATGACTGAGTTTGTTGCTGCAAGTACTCGGCCAGTACTTCCGCGGTGTGTCTCTTGTCACCCAAACACTTCATTTCTAACACAGCCTGCTGACGCTTACCACTAGCTGTTCGATAATGGGACACCTTGTGTGCAACACTGGCAGCTGTGGATGGAATGGTCGTGCGACTACGCTCTGTGGACGAGCTTTCGCTTCTGGAGGAGGAGGAGGGGTGGTGAACGCCTACAGCCAACTGTTTCCTAGACCATGGGCTAGGCAGAACTGTCCCACTATGGCTGTCCCCTGTGGATTCTGCATCCACAACATTAACCCAGTGCGCCGTGATGGACACGTAACGTCCCTGGCCATCCTACTGGTCCATGCATCTGTTGTGAGGTGCACCTTTCTACTGACTGATTGCCTCAGTGCATGGACAATGCGGTCTTTGACATGCTGGTGGAGGACTGGGATGGCTTTTCTCGCAAAGAAGTGTCGACTGGGTAGGTCATAGCGTGGTACTGCGTAGGCCATCAGGGCTTTGAAAGCTTTGCTTTCAACCTACTGTTAGGGCATCATCTCTAACGAGATTAGTCTAGCAATGTGGGCATTCAAACCCTGTGTACGCGGATGACAGGATGAGTACTTCCTTTTCCTAATGAGAGTCTCTTGTAGGGTGAGCTGGACTGGAGAGGTGCATATGGTGGAACTAGCGGGGGTGGTGGTGGTGGACATGGCGGATTGAGAGAGGGTTGGTAATGGTATTCTCGATGTTGGCCTACATACAATGATTCCCTGACTGCTTTGGCCTTGCGACGATACCTCCACATTTGCTGCTGGTGGTATCCTAACCGGTGGGCTTACAGTGAGGGAAGCAATGTAGCATTGCTGACTACCTTCATTCTGAGCAGGTGCACCAACGGTACGGGACATTTGGTAGTTAGTCCAGGCTTGCAAGTGCATGCTGTTTAAATGTCTAAGCATGCACATTGTATTTAAATTTTGAAGATTCTTCCCTCTGCTAAAGGTCTTTGAGCATTTCTTACAGATAACTTTTGACTGATCATTCGGATCTTGGTTAAAAAATTCCCACACCACACTCTTCCTACTATGGAATACCTTTTCAGGCATTGCACGCTGTTCTACTTTCACCAGATGGCCACGCTGTCCTAAAACTGTTTTTTGTTTTTGACAAACGTTTTTGGCCTGATACGGGCCTGCCAGATGACAGCTGTTGCGATGTATATGGCTGCTGTGGATCATCCTCCTCCGCTTCTGAGCTACTGGCAGCGGCACCCTCTTCCCCCAATGGCTGCCAATCTGGGTCAACAACTGGGTCATCTATCACCTCCTCTTCAATGTCATGTGCACCTTCCTCTGTGTCACCGTGTAAGGTGCTATAGCGTTCGTGACGGGGCACCATAGTCTCATCAGGGTCAGATTCTGGCTCAGTACACTGCGAGGGCAATGTAGTGATCTGAGTCAATGGAGCAGCATTATAATCTAGCTGTGGCTGTGCATCAGTGCACTCCATGTCTGATTCATCTTGTAATGGGCTTTTAACAATTTCCCTCTCTAACCCAGGCACCGTATGTGTAAAGAGCTCCATGGAGTAACCTGTAGTGTCGCCTGACGCATCCTTCACTTTTGGTTTGGGTGAAGGACACAAGGAAACGTCTTGTTCCTGACTGGGAGCAGCCACTGACGACTCACTGCTTTTATATTTGGAACTTTCTGAAGAGGAGGCGAAAGAGCTGGAGGCTGAGTCAGCAAGGAAAGCCAAAACTTTTTCCTGGTGCCCTGGCTTTAAAAGCCGTTTTCCTACTGCCAGATAAGGGAGCCTTCAAGGCCTTGTGTAGCCAAACGATGACGCTGGCTCAACACCTCCAGCCTTAGGTGCTATTGTGCTTTTGCCACTACCACCAGATGCACCACCACCACCATCAGTACCAGCTCGCAACCACCGCCCACGGCCTCTTCCGCCAGATTTCCTCATTTTTTGGAAAATCTAACCAAAATAACAACCGTTATATGGTACTGTAAAACAAGGTAGAAGGTGTATATAAACGTGTTGAGATTTTAAATCTCCCTTTTTTGGGGGGAGACTGAACAAAAAATCAGGCCCTGTGCAAAAAACAACACAATGTAAGTGGCTGAAAGTGGCTGGCTGACATACGACAAACTAACAGGACAGAAGTATATCCACTTTGTGATAATTTGAATCTCCCCTTTTTTTTGGGAGACTGAACCACAACGTAGGCCCAGTGTATATAACAACACAATGTAAGTGGCAGAAAGTGGCTGGCTGATATACCACAAACTAACAGGACTGAAATACATCTACTTTGTGATAATTTGAATCTCCCTTTTTTTTTTGCGGGGGGGGGGAGGGGGGGGGTGAGATTAAGCCAAACCTCAGGCCCTGTGCATAAAACAACACAATGTAAAGGTACCGTCACACATAACGATATCGTTGCTTTTTGTGACGCATCAACGATATCGTTAACAAAATCGTTATGTGTGACAGCGACCAACGATCAGGCCCCTGCTGGGAGATCGTTGCTCGTTGGGGAAAGTCCAGCACTTTATTTTGTCGCTGGATCTCCCGCTGACATCGCTGAATCGGCGTGTGTGACGCCGATCCAGCGATGTCTTCACTGGTAACCAGGGTAAACATCGGGTTACTAAGCGCAGGGCCGCGCTTAGTAACCCGATGTTTACCCTGGTTACCGTTGTAAATGTAAAAAAAAAAACACTACATACTTACATTCCGGTGTCTGGTCTCACTTTTTTTGGGGAGAGACTAAAGCAAACCTCAGGCCCTGTGCATAAAACAACACAATGTAAGGGTACGTTCACACTAGCGTTGTGCTAGTGTGCGTCGGCGCCGCGTCGGGCGACGCAGCGGCGACACACGCGTCATGCGCCCCTATGTTTAACATGGGGGACGCATGCGTTTTTGCTTGTTGCGTTTTGCGACAAATGCGTCTTTTTTGCCGCAAGCGTCGGACCAAGAAAACGCAACAAGTTGCATTTTTCTTGCGTCCGATTTTCGGCAAAAAACGACGCACGCGTCGCAAAACGCAGCATTTTTGCGTGCGTTTTGCCGCGTTTTTCGGTGCGTTGTGCGTCGCGTCGCCGACGCAGCAGCGCACAACGCTAGTCTGAACGTAGCCTAAGTGGCTGGAAGATATATGAAAAAATACAAGGGCTGTAGTACAATTTCAATCTCCCTACAGTGATCTCAGGACAAGTATGGCAGCAAGAAAAAGGACTATGTTACTATGTATGTTACTGCTGCACACAAAAGTGTGGACAAATAAACAAGATAACTGTGCAGAAAGGAGCAACAGGATTTTTGCTTTTAAAAAAGCAGTTGGTTTGCACAGCGGCGTACAAACAGCAATGCAGCTATCAGGGAGCCTTATAGGGCAGCCTAATAAGCTACAAAGCTGATGCACAAAAATATAAACTCCACTGTCCCTGCAAAGAAAAGGTGGTGTTGGACAGTGGAAATCGCTACAGCACAAGCAGTTTTGGGGCTTAATCTTCCCTCCCTAACTATATCCCTTCTTCTGATGAAGCTGCGGCAACCTCTCCCTATGCTAAGATCGGCAGAAGATGGCGGTCGGCGTGCACGCACTTTTATAGCCTCTGTGACGCCGCAGAAAGCAAGCCAATCACTGTCATGCCCTTCTCTACGATGGTGGGGACCGAGACCTATGTCATCACGCTGCCCACACTCTGTGTCCTCCTTCATTGTCTGAAAAATGGCGCTGAGCGCGTAATACGAAACGCGACTTTGGCGCGAAGATCGACGACCTCATGGCCGATCCCACACTAGGATCGGGTTGGGTTTCATGAAACCCAACTTTGCCGAAAGTCGGCGATTTTTGAATTTGTCCGATCCATTTCGCACAACCCTAGTTGGGACAATCAGGTCACCTGGCCATGTATGTCCAATAGGCTGTCAGCTTCCTAAGCTTGACGTTACCTCTTCTCTTTGGGGGGCTGCCAAAAGCGGGATGGGGGTAGTTAGTCCTGGAAGCCCCAAATTCACAGTTGCTCTAATCTCTGCGAGCCAGCGTAGGGGTGAGAATCTGTAATTTTGCACTACCTTCGTAGTTTTGTGAGGACTGTTCTATATGTTATTGTTTGTTGGTGGTTCAATAATGTATTGCCCCACTGTTTTACCCTCACTCTGTGTTGTCTTAGTATTATGCTTACTGGGAAGGAGAGCGGGCATTCAGTGGAATGAGCCCTGGTCGATACTGTCTCGGGCCAGCAGACAAGAGCACCGACTGACCCCCTGCCACACCGTGTAATATAGGAGAGGCCTACATCCCGTGTAACATAGGACAGGCCTCCATCCCGTGTAAAATACAAGAGGCCTTAAACCTGTGTAATATAGGAGAGGTCTTATTCACGTTTCGGCGGCAGATGAACCTGTCTGTCCACCTATAGTCATGCATCCGACTCAGACTTTGCTCCAGCTAAGGGGGGGGCGCAGTTCCTTCTGTACCAGTTCAGGGCATCAGGCAACCCCTGGGCTTCAAATAGATTGAAGCAGGGGATTCAAAACATTTTTTTTTATCTCCTTGGAGACCTTTGCCAACGACAATTCATGAACCATGTAAGGAAAACTTCTCCAACCCGATCTGGGGAAAGAAATCCCCAAGTTATTTGTCCATTTATTCACACAAGAGGTGTATTTGGGCCTTTCTCCCATTGTGTGAATGCATCTCTGTTTTTTTTTTACATGAGGCAAATTTAAGGCTCACAGGCCTCCCTACTTAAGTTGATTCTGTGGGTTTTTAGTGCCTCCTGTCTACTGAAAATGCTGACAAGATGACTGTTCTCAAAATGAACAAATCCTGGATTGGCCAAGGCTTCTCAACCCCAGGGGATGACAACAGTGAATATAAAGGCAATTCAATTTTTTTTTCTGGTGTATTCCCATGCACCCATTCCGACCCCAAACAGAGTATATAGTTCATGGTTTATTATTTTTCTTGTACTTCTCTTACTACACCATATCAACAGGGTTATCATGTGGCCTTCTTGCCCTCAGCCATAAATTTTTGAGGGCCATCAGTCAGCCCTCACTCGTAGATTTTGAAGGCCCATCAGGCGGCCCTGACATATATTTTGAAAGGCCATCAGGCATCCCTCAGTCATTAATTTTGGAAATCCAGCAGGTTGCCCTCATGCTAAATTAATTTCAAGACTGCATGTACTAGAAATGTTGTCGTTTAGGACACTGAGGCTTTCTGTATCCTCATACTAGGTCCCCAGCCATCACTCTTTTTTACCCGGGTGCCGTTCCAGCACGTGTTCAATATCATTCCCTGACCAATGCTGTTACTGGGAAGGTCCACTTAACGAGTGACATTAAGACAAGTGCTTGTGGCCAGGGTCACTATATTTCCCTGATGGCACACTGGGTAAAACTTGTGGAGGCCAGGACTAACCTGGACCCTGGGACATCACACATGCTACTGACGCCAAGGACTGTGGATGCTAGTTTCATCAGGGTTTCCTCCACCTTCTACAACAGTTCCTGCACCCCCTCCTCCTCCTCATCCTCTATCTCTGAATTGTCATCTCAGAGCACGTTATCCATATCAGTTGCAAACTGCAAGCATTGTCTCGATGAATTGGTAACAGGCTCTGCTGAAACTAATTTGTTTAGGTGACAAACAGTCCACCACCACACAGTTTTGGAAAGGTATAACAGACCAGACAGATCTGTGGCTCTCGCTGTTGAACATTCAACCAGGCATTATTGTGTGTGATGTCATGGTGTGTCAGATGCAGCAGACAGTCGCTCTGCATCTGGCTGCAGAAGGTCTCTGAGTTTGGCATTGCAGACACCTTCTTAATCTTTCTGACTTTTGGATCCAGTGACAACCTCCCTCCGGCTCTAAGTGATACACGTGGACCTGGGTGTTTATAGACTCCCAGTCACCTTCAGGGAGTCGACGGTGATATTCACATTTTCCCCTTGGGAAGGCTTGGAGCTATAGCAGTCTGCTTACTTCCTCTCTGGTGCTGTTGGATGACATTTGGTGTTACCTCTATGCCGAGCTTCCAGGGTTGCTGAGTTGAGATGGAAAAGATCCCACTCCAACTAGCATTTCATTGCATTCAAACAGTCCCTCTCTACTTTCAAGGCAACACTCGCTGCAGCAGAACAAACCTACTTCTCATCTCTCATATGTCAGGGGTCAGTATTGGGACCTGTTCTCTTCAACATATTCATTAATGATCTGGTAGAAGGTTTACACAGTAAAATATCGATATTTGCAGATGATACAAAACTATGTAAAGCAGTTAATACAAGAGAAGATAGTATTCTGCTACAGATGGATCTGGATAAGTTGGAAACTTGGGCTGAAAGGTGGCAGATGAGGTTTAACAATGATAAATGTAAGGTTATACACATGGGAAGAAGGAATCAATGTCACCATTACACACTGAATGGGAAACCACTGGGTAAATCTGACAGGGAGAAGGAGTTGGGGATCCTAGTTAATGATAAACTTACCTGGAGCAGCCAGTGCCAGGCAGCAGCTGCCAAGGCAAACAGGATCATGGGGTGCATTAAAAGAGGTCTGGATACACATGATGAGAGCATTATACTGCCTCTGTACAAATCCCTAGTTAGACCGCACATGGAGTACTGTGTCCAGTTTTGGGCACCGGTGCTCAGGAAGGATATAATGGAACTAGAGAGAGTACAAAGGAGGGCAACAAAATTAATAAAGGGGATGGGAGAACTACAATACCCAGATAGATTAGCGAAATTAGGATTATTTAGTCTAGAAAAAAGACGACTGAGGGGCGATCTAATAACCATGTATAAGTATATAAGGGGACAATACAAATATCTCGCTGAGGATCTGTTTATACCAAGGAAGGTGACGGGCACAAGGGGGCATTCTTTGTGTCTGGAGGAGAGAAGGTTTTTCCACCAACATAGAAGAGGATTCTTTACTGTTAGGGCAGTGAGAATCTGGAATTGCTTGCCTGAGGAGGTGGTGATGGCGAACTCAGTCGAGGGGTTCAAGAGAGGCCTGGATGTCTTCCTGGAGCAGAACAATATTGTATCATACAATTAGGTTCTGTAGAAGGACGTAGATCTGGGGATTTATTATGATGGAATATAGGCTGAACTGGATGGACAAATGTCTTTTTTCGGCCTTACTAACTATGTTACTATGTTACTATGTTACTCGGGGGTGTATCCCATCTGGGCCCAGAGATTTGTCAATTTTAGTGATTTTTAGACGCCGCCGCACTTCCTGCTGGGTTAAACAGGTGACATTTAATGGGGAATTTTTATCACTAGTCATTGTGTCTGCCATGGGATTTTCTTTTGTAAATACTGATGAAAAAAAGTCATTTAGCATATTGGCTTTTTCCTCATCCTCATCCACCATTTCACCCAGACCATTTTTAAGGGGCCAACACTATCATTTTTTAGTTTCTTACTATTTATGTAGTTAAAGAATATTTTGGGATTATTTTTACTCTCTCTGGCAATGAGTCTCTCTGTCTCAATCTTTGCTGCCTTGATTTGCTTTTTACAGAATTTATTTAATTTTTTGTATTTATTTAATGCCTCATCACTACCTACTTCCTTTAATTCTCTAAATGCTTTCTTTTTGTCACTTATTGCGCCCCTTCCAGCTCTATTTAGCCATATTGGTTTCCTCCTATTTCTGGTATGTTTATTCCCATACGGTATATACTGTGCACAGGTCCTATCCAGGATGCTAATAAACGTCTCCCATTTTCTTTGTGTATTTTTATATCTCAGGATATCGTCCCAGTTAATTGCACCAAGATCCTCTCTCATCCGTTGGAAATTTGCTCTCCTGAAGTTTAGTGTCCTTGTCACCCCTCTACTACACATCTTATTAAAGGATACATGAAAACTTATTATTTTGTGATCGCTATTCCCCAAGTGACCCCCAATCCTTATATTTGCTATGCGGTCTGGCCTGTTGGTTAATATTAGGTCTAGCAGTGCCCCCTTCTTGTTGGGTCCTGAACCAGTTGTCAGAGGTAATTGTCTCTCATAGTTGTCAGACCCCGATAACCTTTGCTGGAACTGCAGATTTCTGTTCCCGAATCTATTTCAGGGTAGTTGAAGTCCCCCATAATAATGACTTCTCCTTGAGTCGCAGCTTCATCTATTTGCTTTACGAGGATATTCTCCATTGCTTCCATTATTTTTGGAGATTTATAAAAGACCCCTATCAGTAATTTATTATTTTTCGCCCTCCCCTTATCTCCACCCACAGGGACTCTACATTTTCATTAAATTCACCTATATTATCACGCAGGATGGGTTTTAAGGACGATTTTACATACTGACACACCCCTCCCCCTCGCCTATCCATTCGGTCATTTCTGTACAGACTATAACCCTGCAAGTTAACAGCCCGGTCATGGCTCTCATCCAGCCACGTCTCAGATATCCCCACTATGTCATAATTATGCTCCAACAACATTAGTTCTAATTCGTCCATTTTGTTGGTGAGGCTTCTGGCATTAGTATACATGCACTTGATGTTCCTCTCTGTACCTCTACTCTTTCTTAAATTATTAACTGTTCTAACCCCACCCCCCATGCCACCGCCACCCTAACTTCCTTATTTGTGCCCAGGTCTCTATCTGCACTATCTTCCCCTCCTATAAAATGAATACCGTCCCCCCAATCCCTAGTTTAAACACTCCTCCAACCTTCTA
This sequence comes from Ranitomeya imitator, assembly GCF_032444005.1. Classification (NCBI taxonomy): domain Eukaryota; kingdom Metazoa; phylum Chordata; class Amphibia; order Anura; family Dendrobatidae; genus Ranitomeya; species Ranitomeya imitator. Next base: position 232,059 of record NC_091285.1, on the reverse strand, counting down.
GCCATTTTCTCCCCCAGCACAGCTGCACCCTCCCCATTGAGGTGCAGCCCGTCCCTAGCGTAGAGCCTGTAGCGAACTGAGAAGTCGGCCCAGTTCTGAAGGAACCCAAACCCCTCCTTCCTACACCAATTCTTGTATCATCACCCATCCGTTGTAGATTGTTAGCCCTCACAGGCAGAGTCTTCTCTCCTCCTGTACCATTTGTGACTTTTATTATTTAAGATTACTGTACTCGTTTTTATTATATTATTATTATTATTTATTGTTATAGCGCCATTTATTCCATGGTGCTTTACATGTGAGGAGGGGTATACATAATAAAAACAAGTACAATAATCTTAAACAATACAAGTCATAACTGGTACAGGAGGAGTGAGGACCCTACCCGCGAAGGCTCACAATCTACAAGGGATGGGTGAGGATACAGGAGGAGAGAGGACCCTGCCCGCGAGGGCTCACAATCTACAAGGGATGGGTGAGGATACAGGAGGAGAGAGGACCCTGCCCGCGAGGGCTCACAATCTACAAGGGATGGGTGAGGATACAGGAGGAGAGAGGACCCTGCCCGCGAAGGCTCACAATCTACAAGGGATGGGTGAGAATACAGTAGGTGAGGATAGAGCTGGTCATGCAGTGGTTTGGTCGATCGGTGGTTACTGCAGGTTGTAGGCTTGTCAGAAGAGGTGGGTCTTCAGGCTCTTTTTGAAGGTTTCAATGGTAGGCAAGAGTCTGATGTGTTGTGGTAGAGAGTTCCAGAGTAGGGGTGATACGCGAGAGAAATCTTGTATACGATTGTGGGAAGGGGAGTAGAGAAGGAGATCTTGTGAGGATCGGAGGTTGCGTGTAGGTAAGTACCGGGAGACGAGGTCACAGATGTATGGAGGAGACAGGTTGTGGATGGCTTTCTACGTCATGGTTAGGGTTTTGTACTGGAGTCTCTGGACAATGGGGAGCCAGTGAAGGGATTGACAGAGGGGAGAGGCTGGGGAATAGCGGGGGGATACGTGGATTAGTCGGGCAGCAGAGTTTAGAATAGATTGGAGGGGTGCGAGAGTGTTAGAGGGGAGGCCACAGAGCAGGAGGTTGCAGTAGTCAAGGCGAGAGATGATGAGGGCATGGACTAAGGTTTTTCCAGATTCTTGGTTGAGGAATGTACGGATTCGTGAAATATTTTTGAGTTGAAGTCGGCAGGAAGTGGAAAGGGCTTGGATATGTGGTTTGAAGGAGAGATCAGCGTCAAGGATTACCCCGAGGCAGCGAGCTTGTGGGACTGGGGAGAGTGGGCAGCCATTTACTGTAATGGATAGGTTACTTGGGGGGGGGGCGCGTGAGATGGGGGAAAGACAATGAATTCTGTTTTGTCCATGTTAAGTTTTAGAAATCTAGCGGAGAAGAAGGATGAAATAGCGGATAGACATTGAGGGATTCTGGTTAGTAGGGAAGTGATATCTGGTCCAGAGATGTAGATCTGTGTGTCATCAGCATAGAGATGATACTGAAAACCATGAGATTCTATGAGCTATCCCAGGCCAAAGGTGTAAATGGAGAAGAGCTGGGGCCCTAGGACTGAACCTTGCGGGACTCCGACAGATAGGGGGCGAGGTGAGGAGGTGGTGTGAAAATGGGAGATGCTGAATGTTCGGTCAGTTAGGTATGAAGAGATTCAGGATAGGGCCAAGTCTGATCCCAAGGGATGAGAGGGTCCGCAGCAACAGGGAATGGTCCACTGTGTCAAAGGCAGAGGACAGGTCCAGGAGGAGGAGGATAGAATAGTGTCACTTGCTCTTTGCGATTAATAGGTCATTGGTGACCTTAGTTAGGGCAGTTTCAGTGGAGTGGTGTGACCGGAAGCCTGATTGTAAGCGGTCAAAAAGGGAGCAGGAAGATAGATGGGAGGACAGTTCAAGATGGACGTGTTGTTCCAGTAATAATAATCTTTATTTTTATATAGCACTAACATATTCCGCAGCTCTTTATAAGTTGCATACATTATCATCGCTGTCCCTGTTGGGGCTCACAATCTAAATTCCCTATCAGTATGTCTTTGGAATGTGGAAGGAAACCGGAGTACCCGGAGGAAACCCAAGCAAACACGGAGAGAACATACAAACTCTTTGCAGATGTTGTCCTTGGTGGGGTTTGAACCCTGGACTCCAGCCCTGCAAGGCTGCTGTGCTAACCACAGCGCCAACGAGCTGCCCAGTAGTTTTGAGGCATAGGGGAGAAGTGATATAGGGCGATAGTTAGATACAGAGGATGGGTCAAGAGAAGGCTTTTTGAGGATACGTGTGATTGAGGCATGTTTAAAGCTTGAGGGGAAAACACCAGTTGTTAGTGATAGGTTGAAGAGATGGGTTAGAGTTGGGATGAAGACTGTGTATATAAATCTTATATATAATCTTTTTACATGTTAAATGCCAAGAAATAAATGGCACTAAAATAATAAATAATAATAATATCTCCATAATCAGCTTAACCATCCTGCTTCTGTGTCTACTCAAACTCTCGCTGTTCACAATTAAATAGGAAGCTTTGCATATGGACCAAGTGGAGATGGAGGAAAAAAAGTACACAGGGTGATAATACCTAGACCCAACTCATCTTCTCAGTGCGTGTTGAGTGATAATGAGGTGGAAAAGGCTGAGGAGGAGCAAGAGATGGTTGCCTGCTCCCACACCTGCTTCATCCTGTCTGTTCAATGTGGATTGGCTGAAGAGGGGGAGGAGATGGACAGTCGCCCTCTTGGTGGGGACAGGGAAGTCTTGCCTGTTGGGAGTCTGGCACACATGACTGTATGTCCCGCTGCCTTTCTCCTGACCTTAACATTATATGCATATTATACACTGATTACTGGTTTCTCACCCTTCTTGACCCTTGCTCCAAGAAGAACTTTACATCTTTCCTTCAGGCAGAGAGGGCTAGTAAAATGGTGCAATACCAGAAGGCTCTAGTCAAAGAATTAGTACAAAAAATCCCATCTGACAACGCTGGCGGCAGAGTTCATAGATCCTTGGGCAACCCATGAGGAGAGCTGAGGGAGGCACACTCAGGTCCAAGAGAGGCAGGCGAACACAATCAAAGGTCTGCAGCAATTTCATTATACCATTTCAGCACCCATCCGTGATGCCTGGGACAGTCTGACAAGAAGGGAAAAGTTTTTTAAGATGGTGAAGGAGCACATACCCAACCGTTCTATTCCTCTGTTCCGTACAAGTATTGGATATCCAAGCTACACACATGGCATGAACTGTCCCTCTACGCCTGTCCCTCATGATTTCTTCTTTCTCTTGTCCTCCTCCTCTTCCTCTAATCCAAAAGTAGTCCTCCTCCAGCACCTAGCCCTACTCTAAATGCAGCTAACAGCGGTTTTAATAGGGAATAGAATAGATATAACATTGATAAGGACTGTTGGTTTTAGGGTGCATCAGGAGGCACTGTAATGCAATAATCACTGACTGGAAGCCTCTAATCTATCCCTACTCCAGCAGCTAACCCTAAAATACTTTCAGCTAAAGGTACTGTCACACTCAGCGACGCTGCAGTGATATAGCCAACGAGCCGATCGCTGGAGCGTCGCTGTTTAGGTCGCTGTAGAGACTTCAAACACAGCAACTCCAGAACGATGCAGGAGCGATCCAGTGACGTAACGGCGACTCACTTCTCGTTCTCGCTGGTTGTTAGCTCCATGTCAAACAGCCGGAGTGTACCGATCTGACACATCTAGGGGCCCTATGCTCGTTGCTGGCATCGTTGCTTTTGATGTCAAACATGACGATACACGCTGACCTGACGACCTAATAAAGTTCTGGACTTCTAGCTCCGACCAGCGATGGCACAGCGGGATCCAGATCGCTGCTGCGTGTCAAACATAACGAGATCGCTATCCAGGACGCTGCAACGTCACGGATCGTTGTCGTTCTCGTAAAGTTGCTGAGCCTGACGGTACCGTTAGTGTGGTATTATTAGAGAATATAATCTACTTTAATTGGCTTGAAAGTACTTTTGATTGTACATGGAAGCAATAAGAACTGTAACGTAATGAACCCTGTCTAAATGCCTCTAAGACACTATCCCTACTCCGCCAGCTAACCCTACATGAATTGCAGATAAGATTATATTATTCGAAAATGTAATCTGTAATTGTAGCAGTAATTGTACTTGTGTGGGTGGAAGCATGAATTATACTGGGGTGGGTGATAGCAATAATTATACTGGGGTGGATAGCAGGTGTATATGATGGCATTATGGCAGCCTTTGGTATCAGTGATCACTGCATGGTAGCATTAATTAACACCTTCTGGGCTGGGGTTAGGGTTGAGTACTACACTGCAGTCCTAAGGGTACCGTCACACAGTGGCATTTTGATCGCTACGACGGCACGTCGTAGACTGCTGTCACACGTTGCAATGTACGACGCTGGAGCGATAATTTCATGACGTATGTGCGATGTAGAAGCCGTTGGTTACTATGCACACATCGTATACAATATCGTGCACACCATGCGATCATGCCGCCACAGCGGGACGTTAGACGATGAAAGAAAGTTTCAAACGATCTGCTACGACGTACGATTCTCAGCGGGGTCCCTGATCGCAGGAGCGTGTCAGACACTGCGAGATCGTAACTATATCGCTGGAACGTCACGGATCGTGCCGTCGTAGCGATAAAAATTGCACTGTGTGACGGTACCCTAAGTGGACATTGATTAGAGTTAGATGAGGCATACAGTATATTTTGTGATTTTTAAGATTGAAGGTTGACCTGAGTTTAGTTGAACCTTAACTTATTTTTACATATGAGTTGTCCTCCCTGTAATATTGCAGTGTAATATGCTGCTATCTGAGGACAGGTGCTTTCTATTGCCACCGACCATAGCTTTGGGGGCTTTATTTCTTTGACTAGGGTGTACCAGTGTCGGAAAGGCTGAGATCTGCTGCTCTGAGACAGGGCTGGTCCCACTTTCCATGACATTGTCAAGTCTTGTGATCCAGGTAATCTCTTGAGCCGTGGTCCACAAATCTTCTTCGACTCCTCGTCTGAGAGCCTCGTGCACTGAAATCTGTGCAGCCATCATAAGTGGCTTTGTTCACTTTTATGATATCCATAGTGCTAAATGACCCAATATTTAACCCAGTCTGTAGGAACATTTCACAGATTGCCATTCTTATGTCTTTCGAGCTGCATTATTAGTTTTGTGTTCTGTCTCTTGTAGAGTCTTAGACTTTTCCTTGAAGGATGCCTCTAACTATAAATGAGTTGTGTATATTTGGGGGACTGCCGAGGTCTCTGATCCTAAGATTGTTGGACCCTCTTTGAATGTTTAGAAAAGTTGGATACATCTTCCCTGGCGGTTTTCAGAGCTGAGATCTATACACCGATTGTCGGTCTAGTGGATTTACATTAGCACATTCTTTCCATTCCTCCACTCTCCCTGATGACCAGCCATGTCGTCATGGCCATGGCGGCAAGTTAGAACCTTACAGACGTCTTCTACATACATTAAGGACATTTACAGACGTCTTTTATATAGCCGATCACAGAGAACAGGAGCCCAAAACCATTTCTAAACTTCTCAGTCTTCGCCTGAATCTTCATTTACTATAACCTTCAGGTCTCTAACGCCCATCATATTCTTTCTAAGATGGAAATTTTCTATTTTTTTGCAGAATCACAGTCGAAATTGCCATCAGCATGATTTAGACCATGCGCAGATAGACCTTTTTTGAGATGGTCGAAAATGACAAATTTTCTAGTGAATACCTTTTCAGGATATGCTCCTTTCGTGTGGAAGATTTGGTAAATTATTTTGTTTCCTGAAACATTTTCAAAGAGTTTTTCTGATAGGACAGTCCTTAGTTTGGAGCATTTTCCATCAAGAGTCACCTTTTTTCAAAGCCTGAACTAGAGAAAAATGCAGAAAAGTGTGAAGATATGAACAATAATGTGTTTTACAATAGAAATGAATAGGAAAAGTTCTCAGGCATTAATAAGCCACCAGCGTTTTTTGACAAGGACCTGCTCCAATAAACTCCATGTGTACATAGTAAGACTGTATGACGGTGGCTAGAGCTGGAGGCGTATTTTACATTTATTAATTGCTCAGCTTGTCAACTTTTTCTAAACAAGTTAAGCATCTTATTAAATAATATGTTCAAATATGTGATGTCAGGATCGCTTTGGGTCCTGGCAATCCTACCTCCAGTGAACAGCAAGCTATCCCCGACCCGTACTAATAAAAATACTCTGTAACAAGACGAGGAGACATCTGCTGTAGACCAAAAAGCTGGTGTAGAGGGCTAAGGCTGATTGTGTGGGTGGCTATAGTCCACAGAAGATCCACAGAAGACCTGCATGATACTGGCTGCTTGGTGGCCGGCATGAAAAGGCTCTTGTCAGCTGTTTTTCTGCTATAATCCAGTGTCATATACTGTGTCTTTGGATCTGACATGTGATGCCCATGCTCTTATCTTCTAGTTCTTCTAGTTTATGTAGCGCATGTGTCTGATTTATGTAGGTAGGGTTTTGGCAACATCAGGTCATCAGGAATAGTTTCCCTAATAGGTGCCTTGTCTAATAAATGCCCTGGTAACATGGGCTCCATTGTCTGGATTATGTTCGTCTCTTCTTTTTGTAGATTTGAAGACTTGTCAGGATTAACAATGAGTCATTAAGACGGAAACCTCTAAGAAGATCAACAGGGTCAACATGGCGAAAAGCACAGAAGTGAAAATTGCTGTTTTTGGCCGAGCTGGAGTTGGCAAGTCTGGTGGGTTTGTGCATGTTCCATAATGTCACCTACAGTATTTCTTTTCTGAGAGAGCTTCAGAGAATACAAGTTGTAGACTTTTAGCTCTGCATTATTCCAAATATCTTGCTAGATCATGTGCTGCAGTGAGGACGTACAGGTCAATGGGAGTCTACATGCACAATTTTTTGCTGCAGTCTGAGCAGAAATTTTTTTTTAAGCCTAAATATATTTTTAAGCAATTTTTGCTTAATAATTTGCTTTAGAATAGCACTGATAAAAAGAAGCTAGTTTGACCCTTAAATGGTTCTCCAGAAGTAGTAAAAAAAATACTCTTTTGTCTAAGGAGATAATTACTATAGAATTACAATGTCTGCATCCTGTTACACTGACAGAAGCCTATCTAACATATTAATAGGACAGATGTTGGTGAGAATATTCAAAGGCCTGTGAGCATGTGCAGTATGAAACTTCTTCCTCTCTCAGATAATAATAGGATGGGTGCCTGTGAGCATGTGCAGTGGGAAGCACCTCCTGTTCTCAATTGATAATATAAGGAGTGCCTGTGAGCATGTGCAGTGTGAAGCTCCTCCCTCTCTCGAATAATAATAGGATAGGTGCCTGTGAGCATGTGCAGTGGGAAGAACCTCCTGCTCTCAAATAATATAGTGGGCACCTGTGAGCATGTGCAGTGTGAATATTAATAGGACAGGTGCCTGTGAGCATGTATGGAGTGAAGCTCCTCCCTCTCTTGAATAATAGGATGGGTACCTATGAGAATGTGCCGTGTGAGGCTCCTCCCTCTCTTGCATAATAATAGGGCAGGTGTCTGTGAGCATGTACAGTGTGAGGCTCCTCCCTCTCCTGCATAATAATAGGACAGTGCCTGTGAACATGTGCAGAGGGAAGCTCCTCCCTTTCTCAAATAGTAATAGGATGGGTGCCTTTGAGCATGTGCAATGCAAAGCTCCTCCCTCTGTCAAATAATAGGACAGGTGCCTGGGAGTATGTGCAATGCAAAGCTCCTTCCTCTCTTGAATAATAATAGGATGGGTGCCTATGAGAATGTGCAGTGTGAAGCACCTCTCTCTCTTGAATAATAATAGGACAGGGGCCTGTGAACATGTGCAGAGGGAAGCTCCTCCCTTTCTCAAATAGTAATCGGATGGGTGCCTGTGAGCATGTGCAATGTGAAGCTCCTCCCTCTTTCAAATAATAGGACAGGTGCCTGTGAACATGTGCAGTGGGAAGTACCTACCGCTCTCAAATAATAATAGCTCTGGAGCTTGTGAGCATATGCAGTGGGCGCTTTGCTGCATCTCTAGAATATTAATTTGATAGGTGCTTGTGAACATGTGACGTTGGAAGCCCTGACCCTCTCTAGAATAATACAATGACATCTTCCTGTGAGCATGTGCAGTGGGAAGCTCTGCCATCTCTCTAGAATTATAAAACAGCTGCCTCTGAGCATGTGCAGTGGGGATTTCCGCCCTCTAGAATGATAGGACAGATGCCTATGAGCATGTGCAGTGGGAAGCTCCACCCTCTCTCTAGAATGATAGGACAGATGCATATGAGCATGTGCACTGGGAAGCTCCACCCTCTCTCTAGAATGATAGGACAGCTGCCTCTGAGCATGTGCAGTGGGGATTTCCGCCCTCTAGAATGATAGGACAGATGCCTATGAGCATGTGCAGTGGGAAGCTCCACCCTCTCTCTAGAATGATAGGACAGATGCATATGAGCATGTGCACTGGGAAGCTACGCCATTCTCTTGAATAAGACTGGAGGTCTTAAGGTTCTCATCCGGCAGCTTTCACTTAGAGAACACAAGAGCGTTCAGCGCTTTTACATGTAATGAGGATTTCAATGGCCAGATGTACTGTATTTGCTTGGAATATTGGAATCAATTGCTTAAGTTCACTTTTTTGTAAAAAATTGTATGAGCGAATAGTGAAGAACATGGATATCCACACAGGTCCTGGAAGGGTTTCATTTTTTGTGGTATTTTCTAAACCTTTTGCGTATACAGATGATGATTGTCCAGGGTCGGACGTGGCTGTGCTGCTGGGATGGGGTTTCCCATCAAGGATTTGTTCTTTTAAAAGTCAAGGAAGCTCAGATTATTCAAGAAAATCTCCTGAGGCCTGAAAGTCTGTGGCCTGATAGGAGAAAAGCAGAGAAATGATGACCATTTCTGGGATTCCCCTCCCTCTTTCCTGAAATTTTGTTCAGAAATGGGACAACCATGGCTCTCTCCAACTCCAACATTTACTTTTATAATTCTGGGATAAGTCGTGACTTCTGTACAAGTACAAAATTATGTGCTTCACTGGACTCTTTTGGAAAAATGTGATGGCCATAGTGAGTCTTGAAATTCATGAGTTGGTTTTAGGTGCTTCAGTAAATTCCTGCCAATGAGTTTTAAACCATTGTTTGCCTCAGCCTTTGTGCCTCGAAGTTTGGACACTTAGACCAGACCTTATGGCAGCCAATGCCTTCCGCTAGTTTGGGGGACTATTCATCAGTGGACTATCTAGAGTCCTAGGTGCCCCAGTGAATAATTTGGACCTAGGCCCCCACCAACATGCTGGTCAGATGTACTGGCCCCTATAACAATATCTGTCCTAGCTTCTATATTGTAATAATGTAACCCTTCCTATAATAATGTTCTTCATTCTGTAGTAATGTCCTCTAACCTGGCCATATCCTGTAACATTCATGGCCCACATCCTAAAATAATGTCCTCTGTCCTGACCACCTATACTGTAATAATGTCCCCTGGACCTCTACTTGTGATATTGTTTCCCATCCTATGACCCTTCTAGTAATATTGCCCCCCATCCTGGGACTCTTACTGTAATAATATAATAACACATTTAAAAAAAGTAACTATTCTTCTTTCCTGTCCGTGTTTCCATGACAGACAGCATCGTGTTACTGCTCCATAGCGGCTGCAGGGGGCAGGTGGGTTGTGACAGTACCGGTCTGTGCTGCTTTCGATGGGCACTCGGATAACAGCTGCTGCCACTGTTTGGCCGGCATTGTGTATAGCTATAGCCCTGCTACGTTGTACATTTCAGTTGAATGTGTGTCCGAGGCAGCACATTCATTCAGTTGAAAATTATGCTGTCGTTGGCTGCCCTCTTGACTCCATGGTCCTGGTCACCGTTGCACCCTAGAAGACTTTGATCCTTATACCCTTGCTTTTCATTAAAGCTGTTTGAAAAGGACATTCTGTGTACACAGCAGAAATAAGTGTTGGATTATTGGTGACATGTGCGGCTAGAGAAATATTCTCCATAATGGAAGCACACTTCATAAATTGCTCTTTGCTTACATAAAGTTTTGCGTCACTGCTGGCAGCAACGACTTTTTACGAAGCTTCCAAGTGACTTATTTGGTCTATTTTTTAGTATAATGATCAGAAAATTTCTCTTTTTATGGTGAGGAAGATGCGAAGACTGCACGTAGAAACATGGCTGTTGGCATTGCTGATATTCCATGGCATGGTGAAGGATGTTCCCACAACGTTATATGTCCATCAAGGATATTGAGCAGAACATGATTGGATCTGTACACACCAGATGCTTCCACTAAGGTTTTTCCAGATATCAGTGCTTCCACCCACAAGAATCACTCCAAGTGGAGGCCTCCTTTATAGCAAACCCTTAACAGAGGAGATAATAGGTTTTCCTGCAGCTTCAGTTTGGCGCCACCTCCTATACACAGTTTGAGTACTTGGAGCGGTTGTCATGCAGCTGCTTATATGTGATTTGCATACTTATACTTATGGTCATGTGCCGACTAGCAGCTCTTCCTCAGTACGGTCATGTGCCGACAAGCAGCTCGTTCTGAGTACGGTCAGGTTCCGACCAGCTGCTCTTCCTGAGTATGGTCACATTCCGACCAGCAGCTCGTCTTACGTACGGTCATGTGCCAACCAGCAGCTCATCCTGAGTACGGACATTTGCCGTCCAGCAGCTCGTCCTGAGTACAGGCACTTGTGACGAGCTACTCATCCTGAGTATGGTCACTTGCCAATGAGCAGCTTGTCCTGAGTGCGGTGATGTGCTGACTAGCAACTTGTTTTGAGTACTGTCATGTGCCGACAAGCAGCATGTTCTAAGCACGGTCAAGTGCCGACCAGCAACTTATCCTGAGTACGGTCATGTGCTGACGAGCAGCTTGTTCTGAGTACGGGCACATTCCGACCAGCAGCTTGTCCTGAGTACAGGCACTTGTGATGAGCTACTCATCCTGAGTATGATCACATGCCGATAAGCAGCTTGTTCTGAGTACAGTCATGTGCCGACTAGCAACTTGTCCTGAGTACAGTCATGTCCTGACAAGCAGCTCGTCCTGAATACAATCATGTGCCAATGAGCAGCTTCTCTTGAGTACGGTCACATGCCAACGAGCAGCTTATCCTGAGTACAGTCATGTGCCGACCAGCAGCTCGTCCTTAGTACGGTCACGTGCCAACGAGCTGCTCATCCTGAATATGGTCACGTGCCAACCAGCAGCTTATCCTGAGTACAGTCATGTGCCAACGAGCAGCTCGTCCTGAGTACGATCATGTGCCAACGAGCAGCTTCTCTTGAGTACGGTCACATGCCAACGAGCAGCTTATCCTGAGTACAGTCATGTGCCGACCAGCTGCTCATCCTGAATATGGTCACGTGCCAACCAGCAGCTAGTCCTGAGTCTTTCAATGAGCAGAAAGACTGGAAGGGACCAGAAGAGTCTATGTGCACATGAGTATAGAGGGCTAGGAGGGATTATATGAATAGATGTGTGCATGCGTCCTGAATATAAATGCTAGAAGACTAATCCGTACAATAGAGATTAGCCAGACACAAAAAAAAAACCTCTGAAGTCAGTAGGACAGTACGTGAATATATAAAAAAATAGATTTATTGATCAAGTATAAAAATTGTTGAGGACACACAAATAAAAGGAGAAGGGCACAAAAGACAGATTAGGTAATAAAAGTGATGTGGCAATAAGTGGGGATGGCATGAACAATGGTGTATATTTAATATATAACCAAAGTCAAGTAAATACAGATACTGTATGTAGTATAAATAAAATGCATGTGAAATATGATGTAGTTAATAATACAATTGGATATATAAGTAAGTAGTTAACACAGGTGTTTAGGTATGTTTATCACACTTGCAATAGTCAGCATGAGTGCAAAAGAATCGAATATAGTTATTACATACTGGAATGGCAGCAGGAACTCCCTTATGATGCGCCCACCCTGACATGTGTTTCAATGATGCCTTCTTTACGCGGATTTATTTCTTTGCCTTTGTGGATTGCATGGGTTGTTACTGACATATGATGATAATTTCATGTGAACAGCACCTTTAGAAATAGATATAGTTAGAAAATTGGTGGTATGTTCCATACTTGTTTCACCGGCTGTATGTGTACTGGTACAGGAATACAGCACCAACATCAGTACAGAAATACAGTACAGCAACCATCACCTTTACATGACTACATCACCAGAACCAGCATCAGTACATGAATACAGCACCAGAACTATTATCAGTACATGAATAGATGGTTGTGCACTCACAGCCTATAGATGACCTCCATGTACAATAACAACATTGTAAATTGTGTCTTCTCCAGCTTTAATCGCCATTAACTTAACCATGAACATGTTTTCTTCTTTTCCCAGCTCTCTTGGTGAGGTTTCTAACAAAACGATTCATTTGGGAGTATGACCCTACTTTAGGTAAGATCCCCGATATCATGTACATGATGGTCAATGAGCAGAATTAGTTTCTGTGTTACATCTGTGTATGACATACAGTACATACTACTGCATCTCATCCTGACTCTAGGAGAGAACACTCTGCAGAACAGGAATATCTGATATGAACTCTGGTCATAGAAACAACCAAATGACACAATCTATAAATCCCTCAATTCCATCTGTGACAGGTTCACTGGTGTCGTATATAAGGGGTGTACCGGGACCGTGTAATACTCCACTCCCATCCCTTGTGTTGATACCTTTGTACGGTTGTAATCAATGTGAAGTATGTGTACATTGCTTTCCCCTACTGTGAATATTTTACAATGCTTCTACGAGCATAACGTAATGTATATATTTGCTATTGTGTGTACCTGTTAATTAGGGAAAGCATAGTACTCATTTCTGGCCACTAAATGGGGCATTATAGTAGAAGTAATATAGTACAGTATAGTATAGTATAGTACAGTTAGAAAACAGTTCAACATAGGAAGGGTCAGCTGCAGCTAAGACAGGGAGAATTTCCTGATTTGAGTCAGTCGACCCCGGGTTCCCAAACCGCCTGCACGGGCTTAAGTGCCCGGAATGTTAGCAGAGACCACGTAACGTTTATCAAGGGAGAAGGCCAGCCATCTGCAGCACCGGGCCTGAACAGCAGTGAACCAGTACAGCAGCAGGAAAGGAGACATAAGATGGAATCAGTGGCAGTACGGGGACTCAGGTGACTCCATTATGTGGCAACTTATAGCATTGGCTGATGCACTCAGATCTGGCGCGATATGGCTGAGGGAACTGTCTCAACTGCAGTGAGTTTGGACCTGGAGTACAATGTGTCACAGCAAATGACAGCACAGATGGGCAGGTCACTTGCCATGTGGCAATTGAATTCGGATGCTGATATTCTCATGTCTGGGGCAAAACACACTAGAGCGGGTCTAACCGTAGCAGAGCTGAATTGGGAGGATGCTGAGGAACCGTGTGGTACGGTCCGACCTGGGTACTTGCTGTGTGACAGAAAGGAAAGTGCAGAGAAAGAGGAAGAAATGAGCAAAGTGAAACCTGTTGTAAATGCTGTGAAAAATATGGATGTGCTTCTTAAAGAAAATAGTAAAGTTGTTTATTTGAAAGTTGAAAAGAACTGGGTCTCAATCTGTGCAACATCGTCTGAAGGGATTCTAAAGCAGAGCAGAGGGGAATCTGACGGCGCCGAAAGTGGAGCCACAGGTATGCAAAGTAATGGAGGAGAGGGCAGGGCACAGATGCCCCGGTATCCTCAGCCATGACTACGGCACTGGCACTCTCTCACATATACATGAGGGAAGACATGTGTCACAAAGGTTGCTTTCCTGCATGATGTAAAATCCATAAGTGTTTTCTCCAGCTTGATATGTGCTGAGAGCAATCCAGTCACTACATGGGCATGGCTTTTATGGTGGGTGGGTCAGAGATGGGCAGGACGCCTACCCACCATATCTCCTCCTCCAGGATGTGGCTGGAGAGAGTTAAATGTCCAGCCATTTTTGTTGTCTGTCTGTGTGTATGGAGGAAAGCAACCCTCCTGATTGCTAGCTCCTGAGAGAGCTGCTGTATGTGTTGTCCCAGAGGACCTGGGCAGGACTGTGTGTGAACTATTTCCTTTTGAGCCAGACAGGCTGTTTATCTGGTACCATTTTGTTTGTTTCTTTGTTTATGATGCAATAAACCACCCAGAGACCTTAACGGCAAGTTTGCCTTCGTCTACCTCAAGAAGCAGATAAGCGTGTCAACACCTCACATAGTGGTGGACAAATCGTATGTCCTGGGTTAAGGCAACTGCGGAGATGGAACAGCTGTCGGAGAAAAATGGAGGAGCTACTCAAACACCTGATCTTGAGCCAGCAACAACAGCGCCAGGGACAGCAAAGGCAGATGGAACTCCTGGTGTGAGATGTCTGCAGCAGATAAATCGCCCCTCCCCCACATCATGATGACATCAGGAAAGTGGTAAGACGAGCCATGAAAAAGATGACCCCGGGGATGATATAGAGGCATTTTTGACTGTTTTTGAATGGGTTGCAGAGCGGAAGAGTCTGCCCCCGAAGCAGTGGGTGGAGGTGTTTGCCCCCTATCTGACAGGTGAACCCCAGAAAGCCTAATTTCACTTGGCCTAACAGATGCCTGAGAATATGCCAAGTTGAAAACAGAGATTTTGGCACACTCAGGGGTCACTATGTCTGTCAGAGCCCAACGGGTTCATCACTGGGGGTATCATGGTGATAAACCTCCACTCCAGCCCAGATGGTCAAGCGGGTCATCATGGACAGATTTGTTCACTCGCTCCCCAGGCCGGTGCAGACCTGGGTTGCCCAAGGAGACCCTCTGAATGCGGATGACCTGGTGGGCCTCGTAGAAAGGTACCAGGTGGTCGAGAGGTCCCCGAGGAAACCAGGGGTGGTACATCCCCATACTGGGATACCCAGCAGTAGGCCGAGTCCCAAAAGAGGGGTAACAGACCCACCATTAGGGGGAGTCCAAGGTCCCAAACAGCCGCTGAGGGGCTACCAAAGGCTGCTGCTAAAGACCTGATCTGCTGCCGGTGTCACGGTCCTGGACACATAGCAGCCTGTTGTCCTATGTCTGCTGACCAGATGGATTGCAGCCTGGTCAGGCGCTGCTCTTATTATGCCTACCCATCCTGCAGTGTGAACTATCAGCCCGGAGAGGGGCCGCAGTCATGTCCTGTGACCATAAATGGAGTACTGGTGTCAAGACTCTTGGATTCGAGAAGCTTGGTGACCCTGATAAGGGCCACGCTTCCCCACCAGTTGAATTGTTGTATTGAGTGACTACACTGCGGGGAGGTGAAATGGTGGAGCAGCTGTTGGTTCCAGAGCCATACCGGCGAAGGGTTCTAGACATGGCACATTCACATGTTTTGGGGGTACATCTGGGGGTGGAGAAAACACATGAGAGAATATAGCAGAGGTTCTATGGGCCGGGATGTTACCGGGAGATACTGAAATATTGTCGGTCCTACCTCACCTGCCAGATAACCGCTCCCTCTTCTCACTTCCGAAGTGCTCTTGTCCCGTTATCGGTTATAGAGATGCCAATCGAGCGAATTGCCATGGACATGGGCTAAGTTCACATTTGCGTATCTGTAAGCAGCGTATCATCTGCATGCGTTTTTAGACGCACGCTCTTACGCATGACATAAAAAAAGCTGTGATTACATGCGTTTGTATGCGTTTTTGCATGCATTTGCGTTGTTTATGCACATGCGTACGTTATTTCCCAATGAGCGTGGCTTAGGGGTTTTCTATATATAGAGACACTGCACAGCTGAAATCCACTTCTTTGGATGCTGGATGCTGCTGCAAAGATGGATAGCGTGGAGAGCTTCAATCAAAATCTGGATTTGTCATTGAAATTGACTTTTGCTTTCCCAGTGCCTTGTGAGGAAGAAAGGAGAAGAGAAAGACAGAGAAGACGTTGTTGTCACTATTAGCAGCACCCTATTGCTGAACTTCGACAGAGCCGTGGAGCCTACCACTCATTGTCCACAGAGCTTTGTGAAAACCTGGAGAAGTTTTTTGACTACACAAGGATGTCGGAACAGAGGTTCGATGACTTCCTGCTTTGTCTCTGAGGATCCATCAGCAGGCAGGACACCCAACTACGTAGAGCAATTTCTGCTGCGGAACGTTTGTTGGTGTCCCTAAGGTACGTAATTTTGAACAACAAATACCTGTCGTTACTATTATTGTTAGAAAAGCCATGTACTGATTAATTTGTTCCTTTGTCTGTCCCGCAGATTCCTGGCTACCGGAGAGACCTTAAGATCTCTACATTTTCAGTATTGGATTGGACTGACCACGCTTTCTGGGATTGTTGGAGACAGCTGCCGTGCATTGTGTGACGTTTTGCATGCAGAATTTCTCCCCCAACCCACAGCTGAAATGTGGCTGCTAAATGCAGCAAAATTCAATGAAGTTTGTAATTTTCCTAACTGTGAGGGGGCTGTGGACTGCAACATATTCGGATTCTGAAAATTGCAGGAAGTGGATCCGAGTACTTCAATTATAAAAAATACTTGTCAATTGTTCTCTTGGTGATTGCAGATTGCCGATTTGTCGCCATTGACTTTGGCTCATTTGGACGAGGAAATGACTCACAGACTTTCAAAAACTGACATGTGACAATGATTGTATTGGAATGATTTTAATTTTCCACCGCCACAAACCTCTTCCTAACACTGAAGGACCGCCAATGCCATTTGTTATTGTTGGGGATGAGGCCTTTCAAATGTGTGCCAACTTAATAAAACTGTACTGAAGTCAGAATTTGAGACACACAAAAAAAGATTTTCAACTACAGACGGACAAGGGCATGATGAACTGTGGAGTGTGCCTTTGGTTTGCTGGCATCCAAATGGCGCATTTTGGGAACAGCCATCAATCCAAAAATAGAGGCAATTGAGGTTGTGAAAGCATGTGTTGTTCTGCATTACTGCATCCTGCCAAAAGAGCAACCCCACTTTGAATTTGAGGAAACTGTTAGAACCACATTGCAGGATTACCAACATCACTTTCTGAGGACTACAGTAGAAGTAGCCCAAATGAGGGATACATTTGCAGCCTATTTTGTTTCTGCTATTGGACATGTGGCATGGCAAGATGAAATGGTTTAACCTGTAATGTTATGTACCTGTAATGTTTTCTGACTCTAATATTAACACCTTGAATGTAACTTGTATAATAAACACATTAACTGTTATACCCGTTCATACTTCACTCAACAATATGCAGATGGTTAAATAAAGAGATAAAGAAAACACAGTGAGACCGGTAATGTGAATCAAAACAATTTTTACTAACAAAAATAAAAATGTTACAATTTAAAAAAAAAAAGGAAAAATGATTTAATGATTATTTACTTTTGGGGTCTGTGGGAGGGAGTAACATGGTGGACCAGGGGGGTGTCGGACTGTGATTGTAGGTCAGGAGTGGTTGGGGAAGTTGGTTAGAGGGGAAGTGGAAGACAATTGGAAGATTGGGTCAGACACATTGAGGGAAGAGGATACATTAGGAGTGGAGAACAAGTTGGAAGGGATTGACACATTGGAAGGGAAAGAATGAAGGGAAGGTGTGGACAGACTAGAAAACCAAGACACATTAGGATGTGAGGGTTGAGGGGGTGTTTATTTTTTCCCTGGGTTTTCTCCTCCAGGACTTTAGTTTTGCTGCTTTTTGTTCCTGATGCTGCGTTGGTGTAGTAGAAGTGTGGGCTGCTGCACTCGACTTGATGGTGGAACAGGACGGCTGGGCTGCTGCACTCGGCTGCATGGTGAAGCTGGGTATTCTTGGCAATGTTGTAATGTCCAACGGTGGTGGTGGTGGTAGATAAGTCCCTTGGCGAGTCGATGCTGGCGGATTCTGCCACAGCTGCTGTAGGGAATAAACTTTGTGCCTGCTGTTGATATCGGGACCGCTGCATGGTCTCAGTATAAACATCATGACAGGCCTTCATCACAAACAGCTGGAGTTCAAACTAAGGCTTTCCGTCACGCCCCGTTCTGTAGTGGAAAAATAATGTTGCGCCGGTCTATTAAGGTCACCTTCCAGACGGTCAAGGCATCTGTGGACTTCCTGGAAAAGTGTGTTCACATGAATGAACCCACTCTCCATTCTATCCACAAAAGCCTTCATCCCAGCCTGTAAGACCGAGCTTAAGGGAATAATCTCGGGCATGACTGACCTCTCCCAGGGCCTCTGCCGCTGGCGAGCAGACCCAAGTAAAGTAGTGGCAGAGGGCTGGGAGAGGGGAAAACCAGAAGAACCGACTTCCTGTTCCCCAGCCTGTGAAGTCTACCTGGCTGCTCCATCGCTGGTGGATGATTGGGATGGTGCAGGTTCGTTGGTTGGTTGATGAGGGGCCGCTCCAACAGAGGAGGAAATTAAAAAAATAAATAAATAAATAAATACCGTATATACTCGAGTATAAGCCGAGATTTTCATCCCATTTTTTGGGGCTGAAAGTCCCCCTCTCTTGGCCCAAAGAATCATCGATATCCAAACTGGCTAGTAATATTATAGCGGCTTGAAAATATCTAATCCCCACCATGTGGAAGTCTACTCTTATCCCCACTAAAAAACAAGTTCTAGACAAAATAGATCTACTATTCTATACAGCCGAGTTAGTTGCTAACACTCAAGAGTCTCTCGCTTCTTTCCGGAACATATGGGAGCCATGGTCCGTGTATCATTCCAGCTCTAATAATACTCCCCTGCTCCTGGCACGGTCCCTGCAGGTCCCTGGCTTCCCCGGCGCCGGCAGCTTCTTCCTGTACTGAGCGATCACATGGTACCGCTCATTACAGTAATGAATATGCTGCTCAAACTCCCATAGGGGTGGAGCCGCATATTCATTACTGTAATGAGCGGTAACGGTGACCGCTCAGTACAGGAAGAAGCTGTGGCTCCGGGAAGCAGGGACTGCACAGCGACAGGAGCAGGTAAGTATAATGGGGAGCGCAGCGCTGCGTGATATTCACCTGCTCCTCGTTCCGGGCGCCGCTCCATCTTCAGCTTCTTCTGCAGTGACGCTCAGGTCAGAGGGCGCGGTGACGTGGTTAGTGCGCACCCTCTGCCTGAACGTCAGTGTAGAAGACGCTGAAGATGGAGCGGCACCGGAACGAAGTCAGGTGAATATTGAAAGTGCCCGGGGGCCTGAGCGCCGGGGAGGTGAGTATGAAGACTCATTTCTGCTCCTGCTTTTCCTCACTGGATGGAACCTGCAAAGAAAATACATGATTTAACACATGTATAGTATTGCAAGTCAATACACACCAATCAGTATATCAAATGTGATTACATAATCTGTGTCATGTCCAGTCTGTGAAGCCTCACTGGAGGACATCTTTGAATCCCAGGCAGCAGTCTAGTGAAACACTAGAGTAAAGAAAAAATAAACTTGTTTTACAACACACACAATGTAGGCCAAAAACACAAAGGGACTCAGATACTTACATTGCAGACAGTAGTCCGACCACACAGCAGGCAGCCACCAAACAACAGGAACCGCAGCACAGCACCAGGACAGACTGAAGAACAGCACCAGGGCAGCAGCTTCGGGAGCAGGACAGCAGCACCTAATCTACAAGGACTGGAAAAAATCACTACAGAGTACAGACTGCAAAGACAGAAAGACATTTTCAAAGCTTCTATACTTAAATAGACAGCAGCACTGGGACCAAGACAGCAGCACTGGGACCAAGGCAGCAGCACCGGGTTCAAGGCAGCAGCACCGGGACCAAGTCAGCAGCACCGGGACCAAGGCAGCAGCATCGGGATCAAGACAGCAGCATCGGGACCAAGGCAGCAGCCCCAGGACCAAGACAGCAGCACTGGGACCAAGGCAGCAGCACCGGGTTCAAGGCAGCAGCACCGGGACCAAGGCAGCAGCACCGGGATCATGGCAGCAGCACCGGGACCAAGGCAGCAGCCCCAGGACCAGGACAGCAGCACCAAATCTACAAGGAATGGAAAAAATCTGCACAGAGTAAAGAGTGCAAAGACAGAAAGACATTTTCAAAGCTTCTATACTTACATAGACAGCAGCACTGGGACCAAGACAGCAGCATTGGGACAAAGGCAGCAGCACCGGGACCAAGACAGCAGCCCAGGACAGCAGCAATTAATCTACAAGGAATGGAAAAAAAATCTGTACAGAGTGCAAAGCCAGAAATACATTTTCAAAGTTTCTATACTTACATACAGTACAGACCAAAAGACACACCTTCTCATTTAAAGATTTTTCTGTATTTTCATGACTATGAAAATTGTACATTCACACTGAAGGCATCAAAACTATAAACTAACACATGTGGAATTATATACTTAACAAAAAAGTGTGAAACAACTGAAAATACATCTTATATTCTAGGTTCTTCAAAGTAGCCACCTTTTGCTTTGATGATTGCTTTGCACACTCTTGGCATTCTCTTGATGAGCTTCAAGAGGTAGTCACCGGGAATGGTTTTCCAACAGTCTTGAAGGAGTTCCCAGAGATTCTTAGCACTTGTTGGCCCTTTTGTCTTCACTCTGCGGTCCAGCTCACCCCAAACCATCTCGATTGGGTTCAGGTCTGGTGACTGTGGAGGCCAGGTCATCTGGCGTAGCACCCCATCACTCTCCTTCTTGGTCACATAGCCCTTACACAGCCTGGAGGTGTTTGGGATCATTGTCCTGGTGAAAAATAAATGATGGTCCAACTAAACACAAACCGGATGGAACAGCATGCCGCTGTAAGATGCTGTGGTAGCCATGCTGGTTCAGTATGCCTTCAATTTTGAATAAATCCCCAACAGTGTCACCAGCAAAGCACCCCCACACCATCACACCTCCTCCTCCATGCTTCACGGTGGGAACCAGGCATGTAGAGTCCATCCGTTCACCTTTTCTGCGTTGCACAAAGACACAGTGGTTGGAACCAAAGATCTCAAATTTGGACTCATCAGACCAAAGCACATATTTCCACTGGTCTAATGTCCATTCCTTGTGTTCTTTAGCCCAAACAAGTCTTTTCTGCTTGTTTCCTGTCCTTAGCAGTGGTTTCCTAGCAGCTATTTTACCATGAAGGCCTGCTGCACAATGTCTCCTCTTAACAGTTGTTGTAGAGATGTGTCTGCTGCTAGAACTCTGTGTGGCACTGACCTGGTCTCTAATCTGAGCTGCTGTTAACCTGCGATTTCTGAGGCTGGTGACTCGGATAAACTTATCCTCAGAAGCAGAGGTGACTCTTAGTCTTCCCTTCCTAGGGTGGTCCTCATGTGAGCCAGTTTCTTTGTAGTGCTTGATGGTTTTTGCCACTGCACTTGGGGACACTTTCAAAGTTTTCCCAATTTTTCGGACTGACTGATCTTCATTTGTTGAAGTACTGATGGCCACTCGTTTTTCTTTACTTAGCTGCTTTTTTCTTGCCATAATACAAATTCTAACAGTCTGTTCAGTAGGACTATCAGCTGTGTATCCACCAGACTTCTGCTCAACACAACTGATGGTCCCAACCCAATTTATAAGGCAAGAAATCCCACTTATTAAATGTGACAGGACACACCCGTGAAGTGAAAACCATTCCCGGTGACTACTTCTTGAAGCTCATCAAGAGAATGGCAAGAGTGTGCAAAGCAGTCATCAAAGCAAAAGGTGGCTACTTTGAAGAACCTAGAATATAAGACATATTTTCAGTTGTTTCACACTTTTTTGTTCAGTATATAATTCCACATGTGTTAATTCATAGTGTTGATGCCTTCAGTGTGAATGTACAATTTTCGTAGTCATGAAAATACAGAAAAATCTTTAAATGAGAAGGTGTGTCCAAACCTTTGGTCTGTACTGTAGACAGCAGCACTGAGACCAAGACAGCAGGACTGGGACTAAGAAAGAGCACTGGGACCAAGACAGCAGCACCTAATCTACAAGGAATGGAAAAAAAATCTGTACACAGTGCAAAGACAGACATTTTCAAAGCTTCTACACTTACATATAAACGGCAGCACTGGGACCACGACAGCAGCACTGGGACCAAGACAGCAGCACCAGGACCAGGAAAGCAGCACTTAATCTACAAGGAATGCGAAAAAAATCTGTAGAGTGCAAAGACAGAAAGACATTTTCAAAGCTTCTATACTTACATATAGACAGCAGCATTGGGACCAAGACAGCAGCATCGGGATGGCAGCAACAGTCTAGAAGCAACAGAAAAAAACATAAATACAAAGTACATAATGCAGTGAGAGACAGATAGACATTTCAAAGCTTCTATACTTACATCCAGAGTCTTCTGCCTTCATCCAATTTCCTGTGCCCGCATCATGAGTCTTGAGAGTAATGGACTTCCTGTCTCCAGACCCTCTTTTATACAGCTGGCAATTTTCAGGTGGTTACATCATTTCCAAGACAAAAGTAGTCAGAAGTACGCATGTTTATCGAACGCAGGCGTACACATGACCTTGCGCTTCAATGCGTTCTCGAAGACAACAATGTGTTTTTTGACGCAATCATCAGCATTCGTCTGCATGTGGATGATTGCGCAATATTTTTGACGCCTCAAAAAATGCAACATGTTGCATTTGCCAGACCCCTCCGCACACCTCAAAACGACGCATGCTTATGCATCCGCTAGTGAATGCATGTCCCTGCGTACACCATGTTAAAGACATGTACGCATGACGCATGCTGATCGTACACTGCGCACACAGATGCAAATGTGAAGCTGGCCTTAGTAGGTCCTTAAGTCAGTAAGAGGGTGATATGAGACTGTGTTCAGACCTAAGGCACATTACAAAAAAGATTTTTTTCTGTTGATGAATATGATACAGCCCGTCATATCATACATTGTCATGTTATGGTGGTGATATGAACCTGTCTGCAGGCCTAACGTGCATTAAAAAAATATATATAATATTTTATCTTGCTGAATGTGATACAGCCCGCCGTATCTCACACTGTCATGTTGTGGCGGTGATATGTACCTTTCTGCAGACCTACTGCGCATTACAAAAAAATATAATATTTTATCTTGCTGAATGTGATACAGCCCACGTATCATACATTGTCATGTCGTGGCATTGATATGTACCTGTCTGCAGACCTAACGCGCATTACAGAAAATTATATTTTTTTCTGTTGATAAATGTGATACAGCCTGCTATATCCAACCTTTTCATTTAGTGCCGTTGAAATTCTTCTGTGTGCAGTGCTGTTGCACATTAATATTTTTTTCTTTTACAAACGTAATACAGCAGGCAAGATCTGAGTTTGATATTATTTTGAGCCTCTCTTCTAGAGATTATGTGCTTCTTTAGCATCCAATTTCTCATGGGCATCTTTTATACCTAGCTTGAGACACACATCTGTAACACCTATCTTCTGACGAGCAACAAACGCTCTCTGGTAACTGGTGTTGGGTAGATGACTAGTAGCTGTAGGCTGGATCATGGATCTTGTACTTCCCATAGCCGCCCTGTTATTGATCCTGTTGTACATTCCCATTCCCACCCCAAATAAATTCTTCTGTTACTAACGTCATACATTAGGGGACATGTCACTTTTAAACTGTTTTGAGCATCCACCGAATCTTATACAGACCTTTTTGATAGGCCCCCCAAAAAATCTTCTGATACTAATGTCATACAGTAGGGTATATGTCACTTTTAAATTGTTTTGAGCATCCACTGAATCTTATACAGGCCTTATCGACAGACCCAAATAAATTATTCTGTTACTAATGTCTTACAGCAGGGGACATGTCACTTTTAAATTGTTTGAAACACATCATCTTTGTCATGCAGGAGTCATCCAGATTGAAAAAAATATTTTTTCTCTGACCAACTCGATTCAACACTCCATATTTCACCTTATCATTCAGTGCCACTGAAATTCAGCTGTGCAGAGGTGGTGCAGCATAAAAAAATCTAATTTGTAGTTGCTAATACTGTACTCATAGCACATTATCTGAGCAACATGACTGGGAAAAAGCGAGGTCGTGGTGGAAGGGGGATTAGGCTCGGTGTTCGAGGTGTAAGGGTATGTTTCCACGGGGCGTATTCTTTCAGTATTTGCTGCGGATTGGACACTGCATACAGTCGCAGCGTCCAGATGTTACAGCATAGTGGATGGGTGTTACAGCATAGTGGAGGGGATTTTATGAAATCCCATCTCCACTATGCGTACAAACACGCAGGTGGCAGACCTGAGTGAACCGGAGATGCGGCGCAACTTTCTAGACCGCAGCATGTCTATCTTGCAGAGACGCTCGTAGAAACATTCCCTAAGGGTATCTCATAGTTTGTAAGCTTGCGAGCAGGGCCCTCATTCCTCTTGGTATCTAAGCGCTGCGGAATATGTTGGCGTTATATAAATAAAATTATTATTATCTGTTTTGATCTGTGTTTATTGTTATGCTGTAATGTCTATTGTCTGTACAAGCCCCCTCTATAATGTAAAGTGCTGCGGCATATGTTGGCGCTATAAAAATAAAAAATATTATTATTATGTTTCATTATGTTTTATGCTGCAGGTTGGACGCTGCGTACATCTGCAGTGTCAAACCCACAGTGACCAGATGTTACAGCATAGTGGATGGGATTTCAAGAAATAGACGCAGACCTGCTTAAAAGGACATGCGGCGCATCTTTCCAGACCACAGCATGTCTATTTACAATACGGAGACGCTCAGTCCCCACAGTGTAAATTTCCCATAGACTATCATTAGTTAAACCCGCATTTAACTATTAGTCACATTAGTAATAACTGCGGGAATGCAGCTTACTACGCATGTGTACTAATTTACATATGTTGAATCTTGTGTCACATCTGGAAGTACGTGACAGGCTGGAGTCACACTTGCGAGTGTGATGCGAGAAACTCTCGTGAGTCTCTCGCATTAATACCTGGCACTGCCGCTGGCACTCACACATAGAAATTCATGCAGCTGCACACTCCGGTCCCGAGTGTTGGGTGTGGATGCGAGAGACTCGCGGCGCAAGTTTCTCACATCACACTCGCAAGTGTGACATTGGTCACACATGAAGTTGCTTAAAGCAGAGAGAGGAATATGCAATGTCCATTCCTTTTTCTTTTTACTAAATAAATATATATTTTAAAAAATGTCGTGGGCTCGCTCGCAATTTTCCAAACAAGCAGAGGGAAAGCCAGTGACTGGGGGAAGATGTTTATAGCCTGAGACAGGAGTAATACCCAATGGAGCTTCCCAGGCTATTAATATCAGCTCACAGCTGTATACTTAGCCTTTACTGGCTATTGAAATAGGGGGACTCCCCCCAAAAAATGACATGGGGTCTCCCCATAATTAATAACCAGCAATGGCTAAACAGACAGCTGCGGGCTGATATTAATAGCCTAGGAAGGGACCATGGATATTGGCCCCTCCTGGCTACAAACACCAACTCACATCCGCCCCAGAAATGGTGCATCTCTAAGATGTTCGATTCTGGCACTTAGCCTTGCTCTTCCCACTTGCCCTGTAGCAGTGGCAAGTGGGGTAATAGTTTGGAGGCTAATGTCACCTTTGTATTGTAAGGTGACATCAAGCCTGGCTTAGTAATGGAGCGGTGTCAATAAGAGGATGGACAATTTGCTGCCAAACGAATTGTTCTTGGTTGTATCTATGGGGAGTGTCTCCCGGCCGTTGCTCGTTCTGTGCGTTGTAAGTCAGAAGGAGTAATCGAGTCAGGTTGAGTAGTTGAGTCAGGCTGAATAGGCGAGAACGGGAACGTGCCCATTTCGAATGGAACATCCAGTTCAGGAATTTCAGGTTCCCATGCCTCCCTTGGATCTACTGGCGGCAAATCAGGAGACTCTTCATCCTCATAATCAACAACTGCTGGACGCAGTATTTCAGGAGCATTTGTCATCTCTTCCGCTTGATCAGGATCTTTTGACAAGCAAGGGTGTAAAATATTTTGGTGAACTACTCAACTGGAAGCATCTTCTTTTCCTTCAGGTTGAACTTCATAGACAGGACCTTCGGGACTGATTTATCGCTTTATTCAATACGGAGTCTTCTCCCACCGATATTCCATCTTATACCGAGGACGTTTATCTCGGACCAATGGAGCTGTCGCTGAATGCTCAAGTTCCCGAAACTCAGTCTGCACCAAGGGATGTAGTGTCTGCAGGCGATGATGATGTTCCCGGACCCAGGTGGACATCCCCGTCCGTGGGTAGTCCTCCTCTGTATCCAACTCCAACTCAATAGTGATGAGCGAGTATACTCGCTGCTGAAGACCTGCTCGGGGGGTCTCCGAGTATTTGTAAGAGCTCGAAGATTTAGTTTTTGTTGACACAGCTGCATGATTTACAGTTGGTAGCCAGCATATGTACATGTGGGAAGTTGCCTGGTTGGTAGAGAATCCCCATATGTAATCAAGCTGACTAACAGATGTAAATCATTCAGCTGTGGCGATGAACTAAATCTCCGAGCACTAAAAAATACTCAGAGGTCACCCGAGCGTGCTCGGGAAATCTCGAGTAACAAGTATATTCGCTCATCACTACAATTCAGTAATCTTTCTTCCTGGCTGGCCGAACAACAGGGTGTCACGGATCCCAGGGAGGATGCCTTTATCACCCCCCGCCGCTCCCACTAATATGCCATGAACCTGGGTTGTTTGGTTGCTCATTTCTTTTCCGAATGGGATTTATCTATATGCCACTTCCCAGTTCTGGTTTGGAACTTGCAGCTCTCTGGCGCTCCCCTTACTCTCAGGTCAGACAGGGTACTGCACCTAGGATAATTACTTGCCAGAAAAGCTGCCTTACTTTGTACTGGCTAATGGGCACACTGCAACAAGGGCGATATAACTACTCCCACTTAGGCAGGAACAATAATTATCAACGCCGTCCGTCGCTACAAAGTCTCCCAAATGCACAGGACAAATCCAGCAGTACGTTATAGAGCAAGGAGAAACAAAGCGAGTAATTTTATATATTTTACTCCAAAAAAGGTAGGCAGTGTTTGCAGAAGTATAAAAAGGTATTATAAAAGTAGACAAGTAGCGTATATACAGTACAATTACAAATAAAATGGGATTAAAGTTGAAAAACACTTACATTTCATTCATATCATTTCATCTCATGGCTGACCATGTGCTGTGGGGGATAGGCGAACATATATTCAGATGCATTACAGATTTGTCTCGCAGTTAGACCCAGGGCAAAAGACTAGTGAAGACTGAGGTCTCTCTCAGTTATCTACGTGCCCAAAACCAAGGCACTCTCATGTGGTTACCTCACTCAGAGGCTGAATACTCCCCTTTCTTAGAGTTATGACAAGCCATTTCTATACATAACTCGCTGTATGAACCTCGTAGAAAAACAACACAAAGATAATGAGGCTCACCACGTCAGGGGTGTTCGTTTAAGCTTAAACACAGTGTTAGGTGTCACGCTCACGCCCTGACTGGTGGGCATGAGCCAGGGGGTTTGTGACCCCACTGTGCCACGAACCAAACTACCCTGGAAGGGGCATGACTATGACAGCTGCCTTGGTCTTCTCTGGAGCCTCTGATGGTGAGATTAGACTTGTGCGGCAGGCAGCTGCCAAGTGCTACTCCAGGGTGGGGTCTGGCTGTGGCTGCTGATCCCACTTGGAGAACAGGAACACTAGGAAAGGTGCGTGCATCAGGTAGCACTGGCAGATGAGCACGGCTGAAACTCTGACGAGTAGGCTGGCACGGCTGACACACGGCTGGCAGAGACACAGGGCTGGCAGGTATGGCAAAGACAATGGGCTGGCAGGTATAGCAGAGACACAGGGCTGGCAGGTACAGCAGAGACACAGGGCTGGCAGGAACGGCAGAGACACAGGGCTGGCAGGAACGGCAGAGACACAGGGCTGGCAGGTACAGCAGATACACAGGACTGGCAGGTACGGCAGAGACACATGGCTGGCAGGCACGGCAGAGACACAGGGCTGGCAGGCACGGCAGAGACACAGGGCTGGCAGGCACGGCAGAGACACAGGGCTGGCAGGCATGGCAGAGACAGGGCTGGCAGGCACGGCAGAGACACAGGGCTGGCAGGCACGGCTGGGACACAAGGCAGGGAGGCACGGCTGAGACACAGGGCAGACAATATCAAGGCTAGGCAAGGAGAAAAGCCTCTAGAGAAGGAGTAACACAGAGCAAGGCCTGGCAGCTCAGAAGCTAGACACTATCTGAGTTTAGACATTGCACAGGCCCAGTCCACAGGGTGGAGCTGCCCTAAATACTGGAGGCCTCTTGGTAATTGGTCAGGAACACATTAGACAGGTGCGCTCTGATTCTATAAGAACCAGAGAGTTCTGGCGCCGCCCCCCTATGCACACAGCCAGGAAGCATGCAGAGAGCAGGCAGAAAGCAAGAGACACAGAGCATGCTGCCGGCAGCAGACAGACCACAACATGACCTGGAGCAGTGGGTAAGATGGTGCGTGAGGGATGGGAGGCCATGCAGTGATGCCGGCAGAGTTGTTACAGTAGGTATATGACCCGCTTCCGTTTTGCATTTCGTTGGCTTAGATCCTAGAGATTTCAATGAGTTATAGATGTCTCGGTGGATATTCGGAATATGTAACCCTTATCTCGCTATCCCTCATCGGTGCCAGTATACATAACTTTTCAAGAACAAAAGAGTCCAATGCAGTTTGGGAAATGGCTGTACCAGTTTTAACTAGTATCATGCGGGAGGGGGGATGAGAGGTTTAAGGAGAGACTGGCTTTCGCAGCACAGAGCCATAAAAATTTCTCCGTGGAGCTGGCACGCTGGTCTCACATTACAGCTATATAGCAGGGGGGAGGGAGTTGCCTGCAGGCTAAGAGAGAAGAGCTTTCTAGGTAGAGTGAAGAGGGGGGTCGGAAAAGCCCATAGCGTGTGTCTGAATGCCATGGGCCTTTTAGGTATATACTCAAAACATGGCATTTTTTATATATTATCATGACAATTCCACTCTGCAGCCATTATTCCACTATTCTATCATGTGGCTAATGTAAAATGCCCAAACTAGTCAAAGCTCTGCACATGTAAAGCACAGTGATAAGTCCATTAAATCTTCATTAAATGCTCATTTACAGCTAAGAGGCACCTTAGAAGATCAATATCTTATAGAGGGATATTCAGGGCTCCTGCATGATCACATCGGAGACAGGTGCAAACATCTGCAAGGAAGGAGTATAATTCAGCACTGTCATGCAGTACACAGTTCTGTGCTGATGACATTGAGGTAGGACATGATTCTGTGCTGATGACATTGAGGCAGGACACGATTCTGTGCTGATATCACTGAGGTAGACTGTCACGAATCACAGGGGGTTATCTTTATCATTCCCACCGCTCACACCAATATGTCATGAACCGGGGTTGTTTGGTTGCCCTGGTTCTTTTCTGAAGAGGATTTCTCTATATCTCACTAACCAGTTACGGTTTGGAACTTGCCGCTCTCTGGCATCCCCCTACCCTCAGGTCAGACAGGGTACTGCACCTAGGATAATTACTTGCCAGAAAGGCTGCCTTACTTTGTACTGGCTAATGGGCACAATGCAGCGAGGGCGATATAACTACTCCCACTCAGGCAGGAACAATAATTACAATTCCGTCCGTCGCTACCAGGTTTCCCAAAGGCGCAGGACAAATCCGCTGCCACCAGCCCCGATTTCTTAATTAATAACGGGTCCGAAGCCAACCCAATTAGTAGCGTAATTCACTTCAGAGGACGTGGCAGTACATTATAGAGCAAGGATAAATGAAGCTAGTAATTTTATATATTTTACTCCAAAAGTTAGGCAGTGTTTACAAAAGTGTAAAAAGATATTATAAATGGGGCAAATTGTATATATAGAGAACGATTACAAATAAAAAGGGATTAACAGAAGAAAATAAACTTACGGTTCTTTCATATCATGGCTGACCATGCGGTTCAGGGAAAGGGTGACACATCAAGATGCATTACAAATGTTTAAACTGGATATGCTGGGAAATTGGGAGCCAATGAAGGGATTTGCAAAGAGGGGAATCAGGAGGGCAGCGAGGAGAGAGATTAATTAGTCGGGCAGCAGAGTTAAGGACGGACTGGTGGGGTGCGAGAGCGTTAGAAGGTAGGCCACAGAGGTGGCTGTTGTAGGAGTCGAGGCGGGAGATGATTAGGGCATGCACAAGCGTTTTGGTAGAGTGAGGGCTGAGGAAAGGATGTATTCTGGAAATATTTTTGAGCTGCAGGAGACAGGAGCTGGCGAGAGCTTGGATGCGGGGTTTAAAAGACAGGGCGGAGAGAAGGGTTACTCCGAGGCAGCGGATTACCGGGACAGGGGAAGTATGAATTCATTTATTGTGATAGATCAGTTAGGGAAGGTGTGCGAGATGGAGGAAAGATAATTAGTTCAGATTTGTCCACATTGAGTTTGAGGAAGCGAGAGGAGAAGAAGGAGGATATGGCTGATAGACATATGGCTGGGATTCTGGAGAGCAGAGAGGTGACATCTGGGCCAGAGAAGTAGATCTGAGTATCATTGGCATACAGATGGTAATGGAAGCCATAAGACTTTATGAGTTGTCACAGGCATAGGGTATAGACTAAGAAGAGAAGGGGTCCTAGGACAGAGCCTTGATGGACTCCAAGAGAGAAGGGGTGAGATGAAGAGGTAGTATGGGAGTAGGAAACGCTAAATGCGGTTGGTAAGGTATGAGGAGGTCCAGGATAGGGCAAGGTCTTTGACACCAAAGGAAGAGAGGATCTGTAGTAGGAGGCAGTGGTCAACTGTGTCGAAAGCAGAGGACAGGTCTAGAAGGAGGAGTATAGAGAATTGTCTGTTAGCTTTGGCTGTAAGTAAGTCGTTCGTAAGTTTGGTCAGGGCAGTCGCAGTGGAATGGTGGGGAGGGAATCCAGATTGTAGGTTGTCGAAGAGAGAGTTAGATGCAAGGTGAGAGGAAACTTCAGTGTGGACATGCTGCTCAAGTAGTTTGGAAGCAAATGGGAGCAAAGATATGGGGCAGTAGCTGGACATAGCACTTGGGTTAAGGGATGGCTTTTTGAGGATAGGTGTGATTGTGGCATGTTTGAAAGCAGAGGGGAAGGAACCAGAAGTTAGTGATAGATGGAAAGGATGGGTTAGGGATGGGATTAGTGTAGTGGTGAGGTTTGGGAGGAGGTGGGATGGGATGGGGTCAAGTGCACAAGTGGTGAGGTGTGATTTGGAGAGAAGATGAACTGTCCTTCAGTGATTTTGGAGAGGGAAGTTATGGGGTTAGGCCATTGGTCTGGCATACTAAGGGGTTGTGGTAGTCGGACAACAAAGACTTGCCTTGTTTGGTCTAGCTTAGTTTTGAAGTGTGTGGCAAAGTCCTTGGCAGAGATTAGGGAAGTCGGAAAGGGCAGTGGTGGGCGTAGGAGGGAGTTAAAGGTGGTGAACAACTGTTTGGGGTTGTGGGATAGGGAAGATACAAGGGATGTAAAGTAGGCCTGCATAGCAGAGGTGAGAGCTGATTTGAATGCGAGTGTTGTTTGTTTGAGTGCAGTGAAATCACCTTGTGAATGCGTTTTCTTGCAATGCCGTTTTGCAATTCTGGATACTTGCCGAAGCTTTTTAGTGATGTTATTGTGCCAGGGTTGTATATTGATTCGTCGCACTCTGCTATGTATGACAGGGGCGACCGAGTCGATGGCTGATGCCAGAGAGGCATTGTAGAAACTAGTGGCAGTGTCTGTGTCATGGAGTGAAGCTATGGAGGACAGTGGCTGAATAGAGTCAGAAAGTGTGCGAGGGTCTATATGTGCGATGATTCTGCGGGGGTATGCATGTTGCAGGACATGGGTGACAGGTGAGGAGGACAGGGATGAGAAACTGAGTAGATGGTGTTCAGATAGAGGGAGAGGGGAGGTTGTGAAGTTAAATAGGGAGCGGAAATGGTTGAAGACCAGTACTGTACTGATCTCACTGAGGCCGGACATGATTCTGTACTGATCTCACTGAGGCAGTGCATGGTACTGCGCTAATCTCATTAAGGCAGGGCACGCTTCTGTTGTGATGTCATTTGTTAGGGGCTAATCTAGGGAGGTTGATTCGCTAAGGTTAAAGTAAACACACAACCTGAAGGCATTGATGCAGCGTAGCAGTAGAAGCCGGAAGGTCCTTATGTACCTGTAAAGTTGGAAATCGGGGGACCCTTGTTTTTAGAGTATGGCTAGGCTAGTGCACAGGAATAGCAGAGTTGATTAGGTATTTAGGCCCCTCATTAGAGTAGGCAGCACATAAAAACAGCAGGTTTCTTTTCTGGATCTGGATGCTGTGTAGCACTTATGAGCAGCCGAACAGACGATTGGGCACCTGGCTGAGCAGAGTCTATTGACGAGTGTGGTCCTGACAAACACATCACAGCAGTGTGTACTACGACCTGAATATGCAGCTGATGGAAAGTAACCTGAGCCACCATTCTAAACCCTTGGATGATGACAGCAGAAGAGCATGCTGGGTTATCACTAGTATGGAAGGAGCCAGCTGTAGGGAAAGGACGAGCCAGAGCTGGAGTCTGGA
Organism: Ranitomeya imitator; assembly: GCF_032444005.1. Lineage (NCBI taxonomy): Eukaryota > Metazoa > Chordata > Amphibia > Anura > Dendrobatidae > Ranitomeya > Ranitomeya imitator. Next base: position 199,474 of record NC_091285.1, on the reverse strand, counting down.
CAGGTTATTAATATCCTTAAGGCGGTTTCATGCTGGTCCCATTGAGACAGCACATTAGATCGATTTTTCCTGTAACATTGTGTAATAAAATCAGCTGGAGTCACAGTCCGCAACTAAAGCCATGATCACTTTATAAGTATGGATGATGGAGAGACGTACTGTGATGCCCTGAGACACATATATCATCTGCTTGTGGCTTCATACTTGGAAGCTGCCTGTTATTCACAGCATTTTCTCCTCATCAGAGTCTACGTACCGACATCAGACAACTATAGACGATGAAGCAGTTACTATGGAGCTGCTGGACACTGCTGGTCAGGTAAAATATCCATCATCTGCCTTATCAACTAAATTTATTGCTTGACAACCCAAAGTTTTACCTAACAACTTTATGTAGAAATCCATTATATTTTCTGTTTGTTTTAATCAAGAAATGATTGAAAGCTGACCAATGGGAGGTAAGACTCAGCGTGATGGACGGTATTTTCCTACATAGATCTGCAGCTGCCAACCGTGTTTTTCCTGAGCAGCTTGTTACTACCAATATAAGACTTTGAAACCCAATCACATTTTGCAGTCGTCATCCCCAGCATGATGCATCACAACCCTAAATAGTGAGTGGTGTGTCATGACCCTAGAAACCACAACTCCACTACTCCAGGAAGGCGATGGAGTGTTTTTTACCACCCGGGCTGTCTCTCGGCCTTGTAAATTGGAATGATGTGTCTTTCAGAGGCAAAACAGTTCTCTGGAGCTAATGATGCACAAGAGGTTAAGCAATGTCTTAGGCTAGGTTCACATTGCGTTAGGGCGATCCGTTTAACGGATCCGTTACTAAGCGACACCTAAGCTATGTAACGGTTCCATTAACGCACTCATTGCCATCCATAATCGTAATGCACTCTAACGCATGTCAAAATCGGCAAGCGTTAATGATGATGTGTTACTTTGTGACACACCCGCAAACGTGGTCTACCACGTTTTCGGGTGCTTTAGGTCTAACGCACAGCAAACGGACGCGTTCACTGTGCATAGACCTCCATTGCTAACATGCCGAAGCAGTGATACCATCTGCGCATGCGCCAACTGCGGCCATATTCCCAGAGACCACCGCACATGGAACCGTGGAAGTTCTGGGGCTCTGGCCTGTCGCAAAATGTCGGCAGAGCCCCGGGCAGCGCTGGACACCCACGCTGCACCGCTGGGCACCGGAGACATCCGCAGCACAGGCCAGCAACTGCCGGACACTCTGTATACCTTCCACTCACTCTGATAAATGTCTTCTCTTCTGCCGTCTTTATTGCTCTGTAGCTCCTCCTCTTGGTTGGGGCCAGTGAAACGCCCACCAGGGCTGTTGGGTACTCGGTACTACCGGGTCCGGTACTTAAAGGGACATGTCACGGCGGCGGTGACCCGTTCAGTGGCCCTGGGCTCCCGTGTTAAAGGAAAGGTCTTTAAAGGGGTTTTTGAAATAAAGAAAGTTCGTGACACCACCTGTGGTGTTCGGTCAGTAGGGACCGACACTGCTTAAAGGGGTCCTCTGGGGTGATGTTATGGCAGATAGATGGTATAACTTCCAACAGCTGGAGTAGGTCCCCAGGGCTCCCGGTGAATAGATGTAAGATGGTGAGTTGTGCAGTAAAGAACGAAGGACGCAGTTGTGCAGTCTTTTTACCTGGTTTACTGATGGTAGCAGGCAGCCACAGTCCATCGCACCAGATGATAGGTACAGGCAGGGTGCGGCCAGCTTGGAAGCGAGTTCAGAGTCTAGTTTTACCAGGTGGAGTTAAAAGTCTTCCTCTTAGCATGGTGGTATTATAGTCCCTTACTGACTATGGCTTCTAAGCAAGGTCCTCTCAGTTATCTCTGTCCTTTATTGAAGTGGGACACAAACCCATATGACAGGTGCCTCGAGCCTTTTTACAGGGTCTCTATCATGACCCGGGCTCTATGTGCCACTGTGTCTCCTGGGCATTAGGGTGGACAGGTTACATGTAGTCTAGCTGTCCTACCAGTTTCTGCTGTGCCTTCTAGAGCATGACACAACCTCGGTCTTCCAGTTACCGGTATCTGCGCTCTATCAGGGATGTAGCCCAGTTGTAGCTATTCTCCCTTGTTGTCACTCTCCTGTGCTTCGCTCTCCGGCACGTTAGCTAAAGGCTGTTCTTCCTTCTGTATCTCCCTATCTAGGAGCTACAGCACCTCAGGCTGTACGGCCCCTTACCCATTGTTCTGCCTCAGACTGCTCCAGTCTGCTGTCCGGCAAAAACTGTCTAACTCTTCCTAACTGCCTAGCAACTGCCTAGCAACTAACTCCTCCTCCCGACCAGAGAGAGCAGCTTGCCTGAAGTCGGGTGCAGAGCTCCCCCTTCTGGCCTAGAGTCAGAACGGTGTTGTATGTGCTGATTACCTGTTAAAAGGAATCCTCCATCACTTCCAAGTGTGACATCACTCTCCCTGTGAGGCAAGCAATACCACTGTAACAGTCAGGACCCTGGGGCGTCACGCCAGCATCTTTCTATTCTGCACTCATATTTTATTAAATATACTATTGTTTTATGTTTTCTTGAGATCTGATCTCACCGGGATTTGAACACCCAACCTGCATCATTACAGGCAGGAGCATCCTGCTCTGAGATTCCTAGGAGAATATCCTGTACTTGTATTGGATCAAATGGTACATGGAGCTACATCTCTGTACGCCAGTGTATATATACCGTATTTTCCGGCATATAAGATGACTTTTTAACCCCAGAAAATCATCTCAAAAGTCGAGGGTCATGTTATACGCCGGGTACGGCGTGTGCAGGGAGCGGTCCAGTATGGTTCCCAGGATCTGTAGGAGAGACAATAGGTTAAGAGTTCAAGAATATTTATAATAATATGCAGGTAAACAGCTATGACACAGCAGGTTAGTAGCAGACAGAGCTGGATAGGCAGTAAGCACGTGTACAGACTGTGGAAGTTCAAGTATGTCAGGTCCAGAGACCTGGAGACCAGACCAGGCCTCCTAGCAGGGAGCAGTCCAATGGCAGAGATGAGTGCAGAGCAGATCCAGGGAAACAAGTCTTTGCAATGAAGAGATGTAGAACCGGAGACAGACGGGGTATCCCAAAGTAACGAAGAGTGGTGGAAGAAAGAATAGCAACTTTGAAACTCATCAAAGAGAATGAAGACTTTCTAGACAGAACAGAAGCATCTCTACTGGTCACAGAAGGTGCAAAAAGTGTCAGAGAACCTCCAAAAGCAGATGAGTGGAAGCATGTGACCAAAAGAAGCAAGAAGACCATGGAGAAATCACCAACCACACAACTGAAGAACCGATATCAAATCTTTGTAGAGGATGAAGATGGCACACCTAAGAATGAAGCAATACCAGCAAGCAAAAAAGAAAAGGGCACACAGCAACAAGTGACAGCAAAAAGTACAGCCAAGAAGCAACGAAGAGTGGTGGTGGTGGGAGACTCACTACTGAGAGGCACCGAAGCAGCCATCTGCAGACCGGACATAACTGCAAGAGAAGTATGCTGCCTTCCAGGTGCGATGATCAAGGATGTGACCGATAGGATACCAAAGCTCTTCAGCTCCAAGGACGTCCACCCATTTCTTCTGATACATGTTGGCACCAATGACACGGCAAGGAAGGACCTACCGACAATCTGCAAGGACTTTGAAGAGTTGGGGAAGAAAGTAAAGGAACTGGATGCACAGGTAGTTTTTTCTTCTATCCTTCCAGTAGACGGGCATGGCACCAGGAGATGGAACAGGATCCTTGATGCAAACAACTGGCTAAGACGATGGTGCAGACAACAAGGATTTGGATTCCTGGACCACGGTGTGAATTACTGGTATGATGGACTCCTCGCCAGAGACGGACTACACCTCAACAAACCTGGGAAACACAAATTCGCCAGAAGACTCGCTACACTCATCAGGAGGGCGTTAAACTAGAAGAAGAGGGGACGGGAAGAAAAACATTAGACTCGAACAAAGACGACCCAGGAAAACATACTCAGAAGGGAGGTAAGAACATTTCTAAAACAATCCACAGTGAGGAGATTGGAACAAAATAAAATCCTCTAAACTGCATGCTCGCAAACGCCAGAAGCCTGACAAACAAGATGGAAGAACTAGAAGCAGAAATATCTACAGGTAACTTTGACATAGTGGGAATAACCGAGACATGGTTAGATGAAAGCTATGACTGGGCAGTTAACTTACAGGGTTACAGTCTGTTTAGAAAGGATCGTAAAAATCGGAGAGGAGGAGGGGTTTGTCTCTATGTAAAGTCTTGTCTAAAGTCCACTTTAAGGGAGGATATTAGCGAAGGGAATGAGGATGTCGAGTCCATATGGGTTGAAATTCATGGAGGGAAAAATGGTAACAAAATTCTCATTGGGGTCTGTTACAAACCCCCAAATATAACAGAAAGCATGGAAAGTCTACTTCTAAAGCAGATAGATGAAGCTGCAACCCATAATGAGGTCCTGGTTATGGGGGACTTTAACTACCCGGATATTAACTGGGAAACAGAAACCTGTGAAACCCATAAAGGCAACAGGTTTCTGCTAATAACCAAGAAAAATTATCTTTCACAATTGGTGCAGAATCCAACCAGAGGAGCAGCACTTTTAGACCTAATACTATCTAATAGACCTGACAGAATAACAAATCTGCAGGTGGCCGGGCATCTAGGAAATAGCGACCACAATATTGTACAGTTTCACCTGTCTTTCACTAGGGGGACTTGTCAGGGAGTCACAAAAACACTGAACTTTAGGAAGGCAAAGTTTGAACAGCTTAGAGATGCCCTTAATCTGGTAGACTGGGACAATATCCTCAGAAATGAGAATACAGATAATAAATGGGAAATGTTTAAGAACATCCTAAATAGGCAGTGTAAGCGGTTTATACCTTGTGGGAATAAAAGGACTAGAAATAGGAAAAACCCAATGTGGCTAAACAAAGAAGTAAGACAGGCAATTAACAGTAAAAAGAAAGCATTTGCACTACTAAAGCAGGATGGCACCATTGAAGCTCTAAAAAACTATAGGGAGAAAAATACTTTATCTAAAAAACTAATTAAAGCTGCCAAAAAGGAAACAGAGAAGCACATTGCTAAGGAGAGTAAAACTAATCCCAAACTGTTCTTCAACTATATCAATAGTAAAAGAATAAAAACTGAAAATGTAGGCCCCTTAAAAAATAGTGAGGAAAGAATGGTTGTAGATGACGAGGAAAAAGCTAACATATTAAACACCTTCTTCTCCACGGTATTCACGGTGGAAAATGAAATGCTAGGTGAAATCCCAAGAAACAATGAAAACCCTATATTAAGGGTCACCAATCTAACCCAAGAAGAGGTGCGAAACCGGCTAAATAAGATTAAAATAGATAAATCTCCGGGTCCGGATGGCATACACCCACGAGTACTAAGAGAACTAAGTAATGTAATAGATAAACCATTATTTCTTATTTTTAGTGACTCTATAGCGACAGGGTCTGTTCCGCAGGACTGGCGCATAGCAAATGTGGTGCCAATATTCAAAAAGGGCTCTAAAAGTGAACCTGGAAATTATAGGCCAGTAAGTCTAACCTCTATTGTTGGTAAAATATTTGAAGGGTTTCTGAGGGATGTTATTCTGGATTATCTCAATGAGAATAACTGTTTAACTCCATATCAGCATGGGTTTATGAGAAATCGCTCCTGTCAAACCAATCTAATCAGTTTTTATGAAGAGGTAAGCTATAGACTGGACCACGGTGAGTCATTGGACGTGGTATATCTCGATTTTTCCAAAGCGTTTGATACCGTGCCGCACAAGAGGTTGGTACACAAAATGAGAATGCTTGGTCTGGGGGAAAATGTGTGTAAATGGGTTAGTAACTGGCTTAGTGATAGAAAGCAGAGGGTGGTTATAAATGGTATAGTCTCTAACTGGGTCGCTGTGACCAGTGGGGTACCGCAGGGGTCAGTATTGGGACCTGTTCTCTTCAACATATTCATTAATGATCTGGTAGAAGGTTTACACAGTAAAATATCGATATTTGCAGATGATACAAAACTATGTAAAGCAGTTAATACAAGAGAAGATAGTATTCTGCTACAGATGGATCTGGATAAGTTGGAAACTTGGGCTGAAAGGTGGCAGATGAGGTTTAACAATGATAAATGTAAGGTTATACACATGGGAAGAGGGAATCAATATCACCATTACACACTGAACGGGAAACCACTGGGTAAATCTGACAGGGAGAAGGACTTGGGGATCCTAGTTAATGATAAACTTACCTGGAGCAGCCAGTGCCAGGCAGCAGCTGCCAAGGCAAACAGGATCATGGGGTGCATTAAAAGAGGTCTGGATACACATGATGAGAGCATTATACTGCCTCTGTACAAATCCCTAGTTAGACCGCACATGGATTACTGTGTCCAGTTTTGGGCACCGGTGCTCAGGAAGGATATAATGGAACTAGAGAGAGTACAAAGGAGGGCAACAAAATTAATAAAGGGGATGGGAGAACTACAATACCCAGATAGATTAGCGAAATTAGGATTATTTAGTCTAGAAAAAAGACGACTGAGGGGCGATCTAATAACCATGTATAAGTATATAAGGGGACAATACAAATATCTCGCTGAGGATCTGTTTATACCAAGGAAGGTGACGGGCACAAGGGGGCATTCTTTGCGTCTGGAGGAGAGAAGGTTTTTCCACCAACATAGAAGAGGATTCTTTACTGTTAGGGCAGTGAGAATCTGGAATTGCTTGCCTGAGGAGGTGGTGATGGCGAACTCAGTCGAGGGGTTCAAGAGAGGCCTGGATGTCTTCCTGGAGCAGAACAATATTGTATCATACAATTATTAGGTTCTGTAGAAGGACGTAGATCTGGGTATTTATTATGATGGAATATAGGCTGAACTGGATGGACAAATGTCTTTTTTCGGCCTTACTAACTATGTTACTATGAAGAAACCAGCAAGATAGCAGTTCTTCCAGCTTGATCACAAGTCAGGATACAAGATACTCAAGCAATGAGTATATATACAGAGCTCCCTTAAATACACCACAGACAGGAACAAGGAAAATCTGACAGGAAACAAGATGGCCCCCGTGAGGCCAATGGCTCCATCTTAGGTAAGGGCAAAAGTAACTGAACTGAGGGCAAACAGCAAACAGAAACAGATATACAATCCAGGTCCTTACAGATACTCTCCTTCAGGCCCTTGGATCCATATTCATGTAAAAAAAAAGAATAATAAAAAAAAAATATGGGATATACTTACCCTCCGATGGCCCACGGCTCTCAGCGGTGCAAGCGGCAGCCTCCTTTCCTAAGGATGCATTGAGCGAAGGAACTTCGATGACGTCGCGGTCGCGTGACCGGTCGTCGGAGGGTAAGTATATCCCATATTTTTTATTTGTATTCTTTTTTTTACATGAATATGGATCCCAGGGCCTGAAGGAGAGTCTTTTCTCCTCCAGACCCTGGGAACCATCCGCACTGCACACGCCGTATAAGATGACTGGGCGTATAAGATGACCCCCATCTTATATGGCGAGTATATCCCAAACTCCATATTTTATATGGAAAAGTTGGGGGTCGTCTTATACGCCCAATCGTCTTATACACCAGAAAATACGGTACCTGTATTCTACAGTGAAAATAGCTGTAAGATTTTTTTCTTCCTATAAAATTATTACAAAAGTAGAATGGTAGAATGAAAACCAATAATAATAATGTTATTTTTAGAGCACTTTCAAAAATAAAAATCACAAATCAGCGAATTATCCGGACATTTGGTATAACTGAATCTGTAACAACCCGTGCAACCCATCAATCCGATGATATATGGTGATAAGTAAATGGTGGGAGTGTTTCTCATGTGTCACTAGTAGCAGGAATGAATCTGCCGCATCCTGTCAGCATCGCCGTCCCTTTTGCTCCCACGCAGAAATCACAGGTTTCTATTGAAATGTCAGCATCATGTGTCCTTGGGAACAATCAATGGCTTTTTACAGGAAAGTGCACATTTTGTTCTGTCTCCGTGTAATGGAGGAAAGTGCGGCCGTGGGTTGTAAGGTATGGAAACCAGAAATACCTCGCCTGAAGAGAACATGTGAATCTATTCATCACCTGGTGCAATCCGCTGACACATATGGCGCCATCATCACATCTGTGGACACAATTACTGGTGGCAGAATTTGGAGTGACGACAGAACTGAATCTGGAGAGGTTGTAAAATACAGAGAATTTTTACAAGTACCTGGTATAGTAGGGTTATCTACTACCAACTCGCCAAGAAAACATAAAATCTCACAGGAAATAAAGCGCAACATCGGTTCTTCCCACACTAACATTATAGGCAACAGAATGGCGTGAGATTAATTACGCGTCCCATCAAATGCCAACCACAAGATAGAGGAAGGTGGAAGAAGGCCAGAAACAGCTGGAAGGGTGCAGAGATAGAAATCCCCACTACCCATAAACTCCAGGAGGAACACCAGCCGATGGCACCTGCACAATGTTCCAGCTTGGATGAGCCAGTGTTATACCCAGCTGAAGCCTCATACAAGATCATACTGGAAGGCTGCATATTTCAGATGGACCAAGATAGGCAACCTCCGTTATGTGACCACAGAAGGCCAGAAACAGCTGGAAGGGCGCAGAGATAGAAATCCCCACTACTCATAAACTCCAGGAGGAATACCAGCCGATGTGGACTACACAATGCCCCAGCTTGGATGAGCCAATGTTATACCTAGCTGAAGATTCAAGTAACAGCTGGAACGGCACAGAAATAGAAATCCCCAATAACCCATAAACTCCGGGAGGGACACTAGCCGGTTGAGCCAATGTTATACCCAGCTGAAGACTCATTCAAGACCATACTGGAAGGCTGCGTATTCCAGAAGGACCAATATAGACCACCTCCGTTATGTGACCGCAGAATTCAGAAACTTCAGAGTCAGGACTGTGTGATAACCATACCGGACAGTGCCGGGGACCTATTACCTTAGTCTCTGACCCATTTCTTTTATTGGTTGCTGACGATTCATCGAGGATGAGGGGACATCCTAGGGTACCAAAATGCCTTGTCCCGGTCTTGTCTGTTGGGGACAAGCATGACTCTACATGGTACGACACAGTGGGATTGTTTCTTTCTTTTGCCCTGTTTTCCTTGTGCAAGAGTGTAAGTAATCTGGAATAACGAAAGAGAAAACAACTCCACTTGTTGATACTGTCACATGGGACAGTCAGACCGCAGGGACATCGAGTTACTGAAATTGAATATAAATGCAAAGCTTACATGTGTGTCTGACCAAATATATGATGCCTAAAAAACAAACAGCTCATCTCGTACAAAATGACATAAAAATAGTTGTAGAATAAGCATGGTAGGAGTATTGTATAAAATTTGACTTTCAATTTGTATATTAAAATATAAGAAGGCCTCAATCTAATGAGACAAACAGTAAATCACAAAAAACAAACACAAAAAACATGTAAGGTCACATAGAGACCATCACTAATATGTAGTGATAGACAGACGGTTAGAATTTTCAACACCGAGGTAAGGGTATTATTGCATAAAGTAATATCAAATCACATACGAGTTAGTGTTTAACCCAATACCCTTGTGAAAACCAAGGAACAAAGTCTTTGCACACACTGACTGCAATCTGAATCACAAGTGCTAGAGCAGGTGTACCTATGTCCAGGTATGTGACTGTATGGTAGACAAAAAATAAAAAAGGAACAATCTCACCAGTGGTGTTCCTGAATTGAAACTAGACCTCTTCTCTTTACATATAAGATGGGCATGTACCCATCACATTAATCTGTTTAAGTCCCAAGTATCCAGTCTCTATCTCCCCTGATAATTTGACAAATGAAACGTGACAGGAGCAATTCGGGGTTTTATTTGATGGATCCTATGAAGTTTCCTTTGGTGGGGTAATGTGTGGCAAGGATCTACAGCCTTCTCTTCCCTAACTTGATAACAAGGACTTTTTGCAATTTTTATTGAAACACGTTCAAGAAATTGTACCCCAAAAGTTGTTGTGCAATTTGTTCTGTGTATGCTGATACCCCATATGTGGGGGTAAACCACTGTTTGGGTGCATGGCAGAGCATGGAAGGGAAGGAGTGCCATTTGACTTTTCAGTGCAAAATTGACTGGAATTGAGATGGGACACCATGTTGCGTTTTGAGAGCCACTGATGTGCCTAAACATTGAAACCCCCCACAAGTGACACCATTTTGGAACTTATATAGATGTGTGGTGAGCACTTTGACCCACCAAGTGCTACACAGAAGTTTATAACGTAGAGTGGTAAAAATAAAAAATAATATTTTTTCACAAAAATGAACTTTTCGCCCCCAAATTTTTATTTTCCCAAGGGTAACAAGAGAAATTGGACCACGAAAGTTGTTGTCCCATTTGTCCTGAGTATGCTGATACCCCATATGTTGGGGTAAACCCTGTTTAGGCGCACGGGAGAGCTCGGAAGGGAAGGAGCACTGTTTTACTTTTTCAACGCAGAATTGGCTGGAATTGAGATTGGACGCCATGTCGCGTTTGGAGAGCCCTGATGTGCCTAAACAGTGGAAACCCCCAATTGTAACTGAAACCCTAACCCAAACACACACCTTACCCTAATCCCAACCACACCCCTAACCCCAACCACACCCCTAACTCCAACACACCCCTAACCCTAATCCCAACCCTAACCACACCCCTAACTTCAACACACCCCCAACCCTAACCCTAACTTTAGCCCCAGCCCTAACCCTAACTTTAGCCCCAACCATAACTGTAGCCCTAACCCTAGCCCCAGCCCTAACCCCAACCCTAGCCCTAACCCTAGTTCTAACCCTAGCCCTAACCCTAGCCCTAACCCTAATGGGAAAATGGAAATAAATACATTTTTTTTATTTTATTATTTTTCCCTAACTAAGGTAGGGGGGGGATTATTATTATTATTATTATTTATTATTATAGCATTTATTCCATGGTGCTTTACATGTGAGGAGGGGTATCCATAATAAAAACAGGTACAATAATCTTGAAAACAATACAAGTCACAACTGGTACAGGAGGAGAGAGGACCCTGCCCACGAGGGCTCACAATCTACAAGGGATGGGTGAGGATACAGTAGGTGAGGATAGAGCTGGTCGTGCGGTGGTTTGGTCGATCGGTGGTTACTGCAGGTTGTAGGCTTGCCGGAAGAGGTGGGTCTTCAGGTTCTTTTTGAAGGTTTCGATGGTAGGTGAGAGTCTGATATGTTGTGGTAGAGAGTTCCTAAACAGTTTGGCTGCTACCATGTGTCCTCGGTAACCCCTCTCCCCCAGCCTCCAATGCCAGCCGCCTTGGTGCTGCCAACCTTCTTGACCTTGGAGATATGATCCCTTCCGCATACGACTCCTCCTGTTCTTCCTCCTCCTCCTCCTCCTCTTGTTCCACCACCTGACTCCGAACACTGTAAGGTGTGCTCCACCATGTAAATTACCGGAATGGTCATGCTGATAATGGCATCGTCAGCACTAAACATCTTCGTTGCTATTTCAAAACTGTACAGAAGGTTGCATAGGTCCCTCATTTGAGACCACTCCTGCAGCGTGATTTGCCCCACCTCTTGATCTCGTTGGCCCAGGCTATACGTCATAACGTATTGCACCAGGGCTCGTCGGTGCTGCCACAGTCGCTGCAACATGTGAAGAGTTGAATTCCACCGTGTGGGCACATCGCATTTCAGCCGGTGAACTGGCAGGCCCAACGACTTCTGTAGAGATGCAAGTCGTCGAGCTGCGGGATGCGAACGGTGAAAGTGAGCACACAGCGACCCTGCCCTCTGCAGAAGCCCATCTAGTCCGGGATAGTGGGATAAATATTGCTGGACAACCAGGTTCAAAACGTGAGCCATACAAGGCACGTGTGTGACATTGCCCCGGCGAAAGGCCGCACCCAGGTTTGCAGCATTGTCGCACACAGCCTTCCCTGGATGCAGGTTGAGTGGAGACAACCATTGATGGAACTCGGTCTCCACAGCTGACCACAACTCCTCTGCTGTGTGACTCACATTTCCCAGACATTTCAATGTAAACACTGCCTGATGGCGTTGAGCCCTGGTGACAGCATAGTGAGGAGGTGTGCAGGATTCCTCCTGCGCAGTTACAACGCGGGTGGTATTACCAGACAGGCTTTGGGTGCAGGTGGAGGACCGAGAGGAGGTTGAGGAGGCAGAAGCAGTGGAGGAACTTCTAGATACAGAGGATCGACGAGCAACTCGTGGAAACGGCAAGACTTGGACAGCAGCCCTTTCTCCTGATGTCGCCGTAGTTACCTAGTGCCCAGTCACTGACATGTAACGCCCCTGTCCATGTCTACTCGTCCAAGTGTCTGTGGTGAAATGTACCTTGTCATACACAGAGTTTCTCAAGGAAGTGGTGATGTTGTGTGTGACATGCAGGTGTAGCGCAGGCACAGCTTTCTTTGAGAAGTAGTGGTGACTGGGCATCTGGTACTGGGGCACTGTGACGGACATAAGGTCTCGAAAATCCTCTGTGTCCAACAGGCGGAAAGGCAGCATTTCTGTAGCCAACAGCTGCTGGATTAGATGCAGTGAAAATAGAGATACACAGGCGATATAGTTTGTTTCACAGTCGGGCTCCTCTGCTGATGTACAGACACTGCTCCTAGGCCCTAAACTAATAACTGGATTAAGCTATAAATACAATAGTATATGTACTAGCGGCGCTTGTGAGATGGATGGAGGTAGCTGCGGGTATTGCTCCTCACCACACCGAGGAGAAGAGAAGGAGCTATAGAACAAAAAAACTGTATATTACAGTATTTGTACCTGCGCTTAGCCTAATAGGATACTATAGTACACAGACACGATGGGTAATTACCTTGTGGGTGGAAAAGCAGTAGTAAGTCCGTCTAGGGCATGTATAACGAGACTGAGATAGCTGGTGTGCAGGGACTAGAGTGGGAGAGCAATAACGATGTCACAATAAATATATAGATAAAATCACAAATAAAATTACAAATAATAGACCACTAAAAATAAAGTGGAGCGCAAGCAAGGAAGTGTGGGCTATACAGGACTATTGAGTCCCTGAATAGCAAGTCGCTCATATAGAGCATTATAAAAATAAAGGGGGAGGGGGAACTAGTGAACTGACATCCCGGACAGTGCACAACCTAACATAGATAATGCGTGCATATATGAAACTCCAATCGGTGCTTCAGATATATAACCAGTGGAGATCCAGTACCTGTCGTATGATAAGCCACAGGGAGGAAGTTAGGTAAAATGGCACTAAAGAAGTCCGCAACTTGTTGGTAATAGTAGCAAATGGAAGCGTTGCACTTATCTCAATTAAGCGTTATAGTTGAGTACTGGATCTCCACTGGTTATATATCTAAGCGCAGGTACAAATACTGTAATATACAGTTTTTTTGTTCTATAATAACTGGATTAGATGCAGTGAAAATAGAGATACACAGGCGGTGTAGTTTGTTGCACAGTCGGGCTACTCTGCTGATGTGCAGACACTGCTCCTAGGCCCAAATCTATTAACTGTATTAGATGCAGTGAAAATAGAGATACACAGGCGGTGTAGTTTGTTTCACAGGCGGGCTACTCTGCTGACGTGCAGACACTGCTCCTAGGCCCTAAACTAATAACTGGATTAGATGCAGTGAAAATAGAGATACACAGGCGGTATAGTTTGTTTCACAGGCGGGCTACTCTGCTGACCTGCAGACACTGCTCCTAGGCCCTAAACCAGTGGTCCCCAACTCCAGGAATCGAGGGCCGCCAACAGTGCAGGTTTTCAGGATCTCATTAGTATTGCATCGGTGGTAATGTGATCATCTGCACAGGTGATGATTCCAACCAGGGCCGGCTCCAGGTTTTTGAGGGCCCCGGGCGAAAGAGTCTCAGTGGGCCCCCCCTTTAACACATACCACGATTCATGATCGCATATAAACACAGCCATGTAGTATATAACACAGCCCCCATAGTATATAGCAGCCCACGTAGTATATAGCAGCCCATGTAGTATATAGCAGCCAACGTAGTATATAGCAGCCCACGTAGCATATAGCAGCCCACGTAGCAAATAGCAGCCCATGCAGTATATAGCAGCCCAGCCCACGTAGTATATAGCAGCCCACGTAGCATATAGCAGCCCAAGTAGCATATAGCAGCCCAGCCCACGTAGTATATAGCAGCACAGTCCATGTAGTATATAGCAGCCAACGTAGTATATAGCAGCCCACGTAGCATATAGCAGCCCACGTAGCATATAGCAGCCCACGCAGTATATAGCAGCCCAGCCCACGTAGCATATAGCAGCCCACGTAGCATATAGCAGCCCAGCCCACGTAGTATATAGCAGCGCAGTCCATGTAGTATATAGCAGCCAACGTAGCATATAGCAGCCCACGTAGTATATAACACAGCCCAACCAGTATATAAGAGCCCATACCTTGTCCTCCCAGCCAGGCTCTGCATCCCCCCGCAATCCTTTGTTCCAGGTGGCAGGTGCTGCACACTTCCTGTTTGGCAACACTCGGCACATTCTCCGGGCACTGGACGGTCGGAAGTCACTCTGCTCTGCGTATCCATGGCGACGGATTGTGGGCGGCTCTCCAGCAGCTGCAAAAGTCCCAGAGCTCCGTGCTGCCTCTGCCTCCTCTCTTCTAGCATGTACCTCGGACTGCAGATGCCTGCCTCAGGGGCCGCATGTGGGCAGCCTGCCCCTAATGCCAGCCCTGAATGGGCCCCCCTGTCTCGCCAGGGCCCCGGCACTTGCCCGGGTACGCGGGTGCTGACGCTGGCCCTGATTCCAACCCCTGTGGAATACTAAAGAAATCCTGAAAACCTGCACTGTTGGCGGCTCTCGAGGCCTGGAGTTGGGGACCACTGCCCTAAACTATTAACTGGATTAGTGAAAAGAGATACACAGGTGGTGTAGTTAGTTTCACAGGCGGGCTACTCAGATGACTATCAGACAATGCTACTAGCCTAAAAGGATTGGCTGATCTAGATTACACCAAATGCTGTGACAAACACTTGCACAGCACTGGCACAGACCTGCCTGGCAAACAGTGCTATGAACTGCTGTAACCTACCCTGAAAAGGGCTGATATTACAACTAGTCCCGACTCCTACTCACTAAACCTACAGCCGCATTTTAAGCAAATTGTTCGGGTACGTCGAACGACTCGAACACCGCCCAAAACAGCTTGAATTTGAGATTGGTGAACAGTTCGACTCGAACACTGCTCATCTCTAGTTATTAGCTTCTATTAATTTCTCTTTCTTCATGTTTTTTTTTCCAGGAGGACCCTTTGCAGAGGGAAGGACACATCCGCTGGGGAGAAGGCTTTATAATTGTGTATGATATAACTGATAGGGGAAGCTTTGAAGACGTCATGATATTTAAGAACCTCTTAGATGAAGTCAAGAAACCAAAAAATGTGACATTTATCCTAGTGGGAAACAAAGCGGATCTGGGTCACTCTCGTCAGGTTCGCACTGAGGATGGTGAGAAGCTTGCCACAGAGCTGGCTTGTGCCTTCTATGAGTGTTCCGCCTGCACTGGCGAAGGGAACATCACCGAGGTATTTTATGAGTTGTGTCGTGAGATAAGACGAAGGAAAATGATTCAAGGAAAGACAAGAAGAAGAAGCTCTACAACTCATGTTAAACAAGCTCTCAACAAAATGTTAACCAAAATCAGCAGCTGAAAACAGAGGGGAGATGGCAGGAGAGCCACGTCGGCATCTGGCATAATGATGAGTGCTGCCGCCTGTAAAGCCCGTACATTGTAAATATGTATACTTGTAAGGCTGTGCGCAATGGTCACCAATATAAAACCCATTGTAAGAAGCTAGCGTGTCAGCCATTCTGTCCACTCCACTACCCCACATTGACCGCAGGACACGATGATGATGCTATCTTTGTTTCTCTCCTGATTGCCATAATTGAGTCACATTTAATTAATAATGTGATAATCGTGGCCTTCCTATGTTTTTCTATTAGGTCATTACATATTTGCTGTCACCCTAAGTCTTTATACTGAATATTGCACGGCCTCCGTATCTCCATGTATCATCACTAATAAATGCAGGCATTAGATGAAATTCCACTTGATAATGTCTCTTTAATTTTAGGGTTTTTAATGTAAGGCTATGTGCACACGTTCTGGATTTTAGCATTTTTTCTCCTTTTTTCGGAGGTTTTCCGCTGAAAAAACACTTAAAAACGCTTACATTAAGCATCCGCGAAAAGTCTGCAAAAAAAACGTGCAAAAATAACGCAATAAAAATGCAAAAAATACACATGCGGATTTCCTGCAAAAGTAGTCCGGATTCGCTCAGGAAAATTTTACACACTTTCCTGAACGTGTGCATATAGCCTTAATCAGTTGTAACAATGTGAACCGTGGGTTGCAGCAGGAGAGATCCTCTAAATGCTACACGACACCGAACACATCCTCTATATACTACACCAAATGGGACACATCCTCTATATACTACACCACACAGGACACATCCTCTATATACTACACCACACTGGACACATCCTCTATATACTACACCAAATGGGACACATCCTCTATATACTACACCAAATGGGACACATCCTCTATATACTACACCACACAGGACACATCCTCTATATACTACACCACACGGGACACATCCTCTATATACTACACCACACGGGACACATCCTCTATATACTACACCACACAGGACACATCCTCTATATACTACACCACACAGGACACATCCTCTATATACTACACCACACTGGACACATCCTCTATATACTACACCACACAGGACACATCCTCTATATACTACACCACACAGGACACATCCTCTATATACTACACCACACAGGACACATCCTCTATATACTACACCACACGGGACACATCCTCTATATACTACACCACACAGGACACATCCTCTATATACTACACCACACAGGACACATCCTCTATATACTACACCACACTGGACACATCCTCTATATACTACACCACACAGGACACATCCTCTATATACTACACCACACAGGACACATCCTCTATATACTACACCACACGGGACACATCCTCTATATACTACACCACACAGGACACATCCTCTATATACTACACCACACAGGACACATCCTCTATATACTACACCACACAGGACACATCCTCTATATACTACACCACACAGGACACATCCTCTATATACTACACCACACAGGACACATCCTCTATATACTACACCACACAGGACACATCCTCTATATACTACACCACACAGGACACATCCTCTATATACTACACCACACAGGACACATCCTCTATATACTACACCACACAGGACACATCCTCTATATACTACACCACACAGGACACATCCTCTATATACTACACCACACAGGACACATCCTGTATATACTACACCACACAGGACACATCCTCTATATACTACACCACACAGGACACATCCTCTATATATTACACCACACAGGACACATCCTCTATATACTACACCACACAGGACACATCCTCTATATACTACACCACACAGGACACATCCTCTATATACTACACCACACTGGACACATCCTCTATATACTACACCACACAGGACACATCTTCTATATACTACACCACACAGGACACATCCTCTATATACTACACCACACAGGACACATCCTCTATATACTACACCACACAGGACACATCCTCTATATACTACACCACACAGGACACATCCTCTATATACTACACCACACAGGACACATCCTCTATATACTACACCACACGGGACACATCCTCTATATACTACACCACACGGGACACATCCTCTATATACTACACCACACAGGACACATCCTCTATATACTACACCACACTGGACACATCCTCTATATACTACACCACACAGGACACATCCTCTATATACTACACCACACGGGACACATCCTCTATATACTACACCACACAGGACACATCCTCTATATACTACACCACACAGGACACATCCTCTATATACTACACCACACTGGACACATCCTCTATATACTACACCACACAGGACACATCCTCTATATACTACACCACACAGGACACATCCTCTATATACTACACCACACAGGACACATCCTCTATATACTACACCACACAGGACACATCCTCTATATACTACACCACACAGGACACATCCTCTATATACTACACCACACAGGACACATCCTGTATATACTACACCACACAGGACACATCCTCTATATACTACACCACACAGGACACATCCTCTATATACTACACCACACGGGACACATCCTCTATATACTACACCACACAGGACACATCCTCTATATACTACACCACACTGGACACATCCTCTATATACTACACCACACAGGACACATCCTCTATATACTACACCACACAGGACACATCCTCTATATACTACACCACACAGGACACATCCTCTATATACTACACCACACAGGACACATCCTCTATATACTACACCACACAGGACACATCCTCTATATACTACACCACACTGGACACATCCTGTATATACTACACCACACGGGACACATCCTCTATATACTACACCACACGGGACACATCCTCTATATACTACACCACACAGGACACATCCTCTATATACTACACCACACTGGACACATCCTCTATATACTACACCACACAGGACACATCCTCTATATACTACACCACACAGGACACATCCTGTATATACTACACCACACAGGACACATCCTCTATATACTACACCACACAGGACACATCCTCTATATACTACACCACACAGGACACATCCTCTATATACTACACCACACAGGACACATCCTCTATATACTACACCACACAGGACACATCCTCTATATACTACACCACACTGGACACATCCTGTATATACTACACCACACAGGACACATCCTCTATATACTACACCACACGGGACACATCCTCTATATACTACACCACACAGGACACATCCTCTATATACTACACCACACTGGACACATCCTCTATATACTACACCACACAGGACACATCCTCTATATACTACACCACACAGGACACATCCTGTATATACTACACCACACAGGACACATCCTCTATATACTACACCACACAGGACACATCCTCTATATACTACACCACACAGGACACATCCTCTATATACTACACCACACAGGACACATCCTCTATATACTACACCACACAGGACACATCCTCTATATACTACACCACACAGGACACATCCTCTATATACTACACCACACAGGACACATCCTCTATATACTACACCACACAGGACACATCCTCTATATACTACACCACACAGGACACATCCTCTACTACACCACACAGGACACATCCTCTATATACTACACCACACAGGACACATCCTCTATATACTACACCACACAGGACACATTCTCTATATACTACACCACACAGGACACATCCTCTATATACTACACCACACTGGACACATCCTCTATATACTACACCACACAGGACACATCCTCTATATACTACACCACACAGGACACATCCTCTATATACTACACCACACAGGACACATCCTCTATATACTACACCACACAGGACACATCCTCTATATACTACACCACACAGGACACATCCTCTATATACTACACCACACGGGACACATCCTCTATATACTACACCACACGGGACACATCCTGTATATACTACACCACACAGGACACATCCTCTATATATTACACCACACAGGACACATCCTCTATATACTACACCACACCGGACACATCCTCTATATACTACACCACACAGGACACATCCTGTATATACTACACCACACAGGACACATCCTCTATATACTACACCACACAGGACACATCCTCT
This sequence comes from Ranitomeya imitator, assembly GCF_032444005.1. Lineage (NCBI taxonomy): Eukaryota > Metazoa > Chordata > Amphibia > Anura > Dendrobatidae > Ranitomeya > Ranitomeya imitator. The sequence goes on along the minus strand of NC_091285.1, from coordinate 179,505 downwards.
ATATACTACACCACACAGGACACATCCTCTATATACTACACCACACGGGACACATCCTGTATATACTACACCACACAGGACACATCCTCTATATATTACACCACACTGGACACATCCTCTATATACTACACCACACCGGACACATCCTCTATATACTACACCACACAGGACACATCCTGTATATACTACACCACACAGGACACATCCTCTATATACTACACCACACGGGACACATTCTTTATATACTACACCACACCGGACATGCTGATGGAGGGCTGTGTACCTCTTCCGTAAAGCTCTGCCCACCGCCGCGCCTCCTCCGGTCAGCTCCATCTACGTCGGTACGCAGGCCATGCCGATGTATGCTGATGCCTCCACATGCATCATTTTGACGGTGCGGCGACCTGTGCCGCATGCAGCGACTTGCAATTTGGTGCGGTTGCCACACTGTCAAATCGACGCATGCCAAGGCATCCGCATACATCGCCACGGCCTGCCCAATGGTAAAGATAGGGTGCCCATGTCGCATGCAGCCGTAGGCGGAGCTGAATGAAGAGGCGGGGCTTCATGGAGGAACTATGCAGCCCTCCGCAGCCTTGCCGAACGCAAGTGTGAAACTAGTCTAAGTAAGTCACATATCATATATCAGAAATAAAAATCAAAATGATTTAGTTCCAGTTCCTGAGAGTGTGCATATATTTCATAGGTAAAGAAAATCAATGCTGGGTATCACTTGAGCTTGTGGTACAATGGTAAGGATGCTTGCTGCGGACTCTATAAGAAAGCTTTCCTGGGTTCAAATCTCACGTTTGCCTGTTGTTTTTTTTTTTTTAACCCCTCTCTGACCTTAGACGTACTATCCCGTCGAGGTGCCCTGGGCCTATCTGACCCTCAACGGGATAATACGTCATAGCGATCGGCCGTGCTCACGGGGGGAGTGCAGCCGATCGCGGCCGGGTGTCAGCTGCTTATCGCAGCTGATATCTGGCACAATGTGCCAGGAGAGGTCACGGACCGCCCCCGGCACATTAACCCCTGGCACACCGCGATCAAACATGATCGCGGTGTGCCGACGGTACAGGGAAGCGTCGCGCAGGGAGGGGCTCCCTGCGGGCTTCCCTGAGACCCCCGCAGCAACGCGATGTGATCGCGTTGCTGCGAGGGTCTCCCTACCTCACTCCCTGCTCCAGGCCCGGATCCAAGATGGCCGCGGCATCAGGGTCCTGCAGGGAGGAAGGTGGCTTACCAAGTGCCTGCTCAGGGCAGGCGGTTGGTAAGCCTGCACAGCTGTAAGTCAGATCGGTGATCTGACAGAGTGTTGTGCAAACTGTCACATCATCGATCTGTGATGTCCCCCCCTGGGACAAAGTAAAAAAGTTAAAAAAAATTTTTTCCAAATGTGCAAAAAATAAAAATAAAAAAAAACCTAAATAATGAAAAAAAATATGTATTATTCCCATAAATACATTTCTTTAAATAAAAAAACAAACAATAAAAGTACACATATTTAGTATCGCCGCGTCTGTAACGACCCGACCTATAAAACTATATCACTAGTTAAACCCTTCAGTTAACACCGTAAAAAAAAAAAAAAAAAAAAAAAACAGGCAAAAAACAACGCTTCATTCTCATACTGCCAAACAAACAGTGGAATAACGGATATAAATAACCATGGTACCGATGAAAACGTCATCTTGTCCCGCAAAAAACGAGCCACCACACAGCATCATCAGCGAAAAAATAAAGAAGTTATAGTCCTCAGAATAGCGATGCAAAAATAATTATTTTTTCTGTAAAATAGTTTTTATCGTATAAAAGCACCAAAACATAAAAAAATGATATAAATGAGGTATCGCTGTAATCGTACTGACGCGAAGAATAGAAATGCTTTATCCATTTTACCAAACGCGGAACGGTATAAACACGTCCCCCAAACGAAATTTATGAATAGCTGGTTTTTGGTCATTCTGACTCACAAAAATCGGAGTAAAAAGCGATCAAAAAAGGTCACGTGCCCGAAAATGTTACCAATAAAAACGTCAAGTCGTCCCGCAAAAAACAAGACCTCACATGACTATGTGGACCAAAATGTGGAAATATTATAGCTCTCAAAATATTGGTAATGCAAAAATATTTAGGGTTAGGGTTAGGGTTAGGGGAACATGACGCCAATCCCGGTCTCCAAGTAACTTAATGCGACCGATCGAACGTTTTCCCCCTTTCCCAAGTAACTTGCCGAACCAACCCTGGTCTCCAAGTAACTTAATGCGACCGATCGAACGTTTTCCCCCTTTCCCAAGTAACTTGCCGAACCAACCCTGGTCTCCAAGTAACTTAATGCGATCGAACGTGCTATCCCTCCCCTGTTCTCTACTCTAACCCTAACCATTGGAGTTGCAGCCTAAACCTAATCCCAGGAGTTTGCGTTTTCCCCCTTTCCCAAGTAACTTGCCGAACCAACCCTGGTCTCCAAGTAACTTAATGACCCCTGGGGTTAGGGTTAGAGGAGAATCTTAAAAACGCCACCCCCGAGTTAGGGTTAGGGTTAGGGTTAGGGGAACATGACGCCAATCCCGGTCTCCAAGTAACTTAATGTGACCGATCGAACGTTTTCCCCCTTTCCCAAGTAACTTGCCGAACCAACCCTGGTCTCCAAGTAACTTAATGCGACCGATCGAACGTTTTCCCCCTTTCCCAAGTAACTTGCCGAACCAACCCTGGTCTCCAAGTAACTTAATGCGATCGAACGTGCTATCCCTCCCCTGTTCTCTACTCTAACCCTAACCATTGGAGTTGCAGCCTAAACCTAATCCCAGGAGTTTGCGTTTTCCCCCTTTCCCAAGTAACTTGCCGAACCAACCCTGGTCTCCAAGTAACTTAATGCGACCGATCGAACGTTTTCCCCCTTTCCCAAGTAACTTGCCGAACCAACCCTGGTCTCCAAGTAACTTAATGCGATCGAACGTGCTATCCCTCCCCTGTTCTCTACTCTAACCCTAACCATTGGAGTTGCAGCCTAAACCTAATCCCAGGAGTTTGCGTTTTCCCCCTTTCCCAAGTAACTTGCCGAACCAACCCTGGTCTCCAAGTAACTTAATGACCCCTGGGGTTAGGGTTAGAGGAGAATCTTAAAAACGCCACCCCCGGGTTAGGGTTAGGGTTAGGGTTAGGGGAACATGACGCTAATCCCGGTCTCCAAGTAACTTAATGCGACCGATCAAACGTTTTCCCCCTTTCCCAAGTAACTTGCAGAACCAACCCTGGTCTCCAAGTAACTTAATGCGACCGATCGAACGTTTTCCCCCTTTCCCAAGTAACTTGCCGAACCAACCCTGGTCTCCAAGTAACTTAATGCGACCGATCGAACGTTTTCCCCCTTTCCCAAGTAACTTGCCGAACCAACCCTGGTCTCCAAGTAACTTAATGCGATCGAACGTGCTATCCCTCCCCTGTTCTCTACTCTAACCCTAACCATTGGAGTTGCAGCCTAAACCTAATCCCAGGAGTTTGCGTTTTCCCCCTTTCCCAAGTAACTTGCCGAACCAACCCTGGTCTCCAAGTAACTTAATGACCCCTGGGGTTAGGGTTAGAGGAGAATCTTAAAAACGCCACCCCCGGGTTAGGGTTAGGGTTAGGGTTAGGGTTAGGGGTTAGGGTTAGGGTTAGGGGAACATGATGCCAATCCCGGTCTCCAAGTAACTTAATGCGACCGATCGAACGTTTTCCCCCTTTCCCAAGTAACTTGCCGAACCAACCCTGGTCTCCAAATAACTTAATGCGACCGATCGAACGTTTTCCCCCTTTCCCAAGTAACTTGCCGAACCAACCCTGGTCTCCAAGTAACTTAATGCGACCGATCGAACCTTTTCCCCCTTTCCCAAGTAACTTGCCGAACCAACCCTGGTCTCCAAGTAACTTAATGCGATCGAACGTGCTATCCCTCCCCTGTTCTCTAATCTAACCCTAACCATTGGAGTTGCAGCCTAAACCTAATCCCAGGAGTTTGCGTTTTCCCCCTTTCCCAAGTAACTTGCCGAACCAACCCTGGTCTCCAAGTAACTTAATGACCCCTGGGGTTAGGGTTAGAGGAGAATCTTAGGGTTAGGGTTAGGGTTTTAGGGTTAGGGTTAGGGTTTGGGTTTTAGGGTTAGGGTTAGGGTTAGGGTTAGGGTTAGGGGTTAGGGTTAGGGTTAGGGTTAGGGGTAGGGGTTGGGGTTGGGGTTGGGGATGGGGTTAGGGTTAGGGTTAGGGTTAGAGTTCCCCACGTGTCTTAATGCGTTTTCCCGGTTCCCCAAGTGTCTTAATGCGTTTTCCCGGTTCCCCAAGTGTCTTAATGCGTTTTCCCGGTTCCCCAAGTGTCTTAATGCGTTTTCCCGGTTCCCCAAGTGTCTTAATGCGTTTTCCCGGTTCCCCAAGTGTCTTAATGCATTTTCCCGGTTCCCCAAGTGTCTTAATTCGATCGAACATGCTATCCCTCCCCTGTTCTCTACTCTAACCCTAACCATTGGAGTTGCAGCCTAAACCTAATCCCAGGAGTTTGCGTTTTCCCCCTTTCCCAAGTAACTTGCCGAACCAACCCTGGTCTCCAAGTAACTTAATGCGATCGAACGTGCTATCCCTCCCCTGTTCTCTACTCTAACCCTAACCATTGGAGTTGCAGCCTAAACCTAATCCCAGGAGTTTGCGTTTTCCCCCTTTCCCAAGTAACTTGCCGAACCAACCCTGGTCTCCAAGTAACTTAATGCGATCGAACGTGCTATCCCTCCCCTGTTCTCTACTCTAACCCTAACCATTGGAGTTGCAGCCTAAACCTAATCCCAGGAGTTTGCGTTTTCCCCCTTTCCCAAGTAACTTGCCGAACCAACCCTGGTCTCCAAGTAACTTAATGACCCCTGGGGTTAGGGTTAGAGAAGTGTCTTAAAAACGCCACCCCCGGGTTAGGGTTAGGGTTAGGGTTCCCCAAGTGTCTTAATGCGTTTTCCCGATTCCCCAAGTGTCTTAATGCGTTTTCCCGGTTCCCCAAGTGTCTTAATGCGTTTTCCCGGTTCCCCAAGTGTCTTAATGCGTTTTCCCGGTTCCCCAAGTGTCTTAATGCGTTTTCCCGGTTCCCCAAGTGTCTTAATGCGTTTTCCCGGTTCCCCAAGTGTCTTAATGCGTTTTCCCGGTTCCCCAAGTGTCTTAATGCTTTTTCCCGGTTCCCCAAGTGTCTTAATGCGTTTTCCCGGTTCCCCAAGTGTCTTAATTCGATCGAACATGCTATCCCTCCCCTGTTCTCTACTCTAACCCTAACCATTGGAGTTGCAGCCTAAACCTAATCCCAGGAGTTTGCGTTTTCCCCCTTTCCCAAGTAACTTGCCGAACCAACCCTGGTCTCCAAGTAACTTAATGCGATCGAACGTGCTATCCCTCCCCTGTTCTCTACTCTAACCCTAACCATTGGAGTTGCAGCCTAAACCTAATCCCAGGAGTTTGCGTTTTCCCCCTTTCCCAAGTAACTTGCCGAACCAACCCTGGTCTCCAAGTAACTTAATGACCCCTGGGGTTAGGGTTAGAGAAGTGTCTTAAAAACGCCACCCCCGGGTTAGGGTTAGGGTTAGGGTTCCCCAAGTGTCTTAATGCGTTTTCCCGATTCCCCAAGTGTCTTAATGCGTTTTCCCGGTTCCCCAAGTGTCTTAATGCGTTTTCCCGGTTCCCCAAGTGTCTTAATGCGTTTTCCCGGTTCCCCAAGTGTCTTAATGCGTTTTCCCGATTCCCCAAGTGTCTTAATGCGTTTTCCCGATTCCCCAAGTGTCTTAATGCGTTTTCCCGGTTCCCCAAGTGTCTTAATTCGATCGAACATGCTATCCCTCCCCTGTTCTCTACTCTAACCCTAACCATTGGAGTTGCAGCCTAAACCTAATCCCAGGAGTTTGCGTTTTCCCCCTTTCCCAAGTAACTTGCCGAACCAACCCTGGTCTCCAAGTAACTTAATGCGATCGAACGTGCTATCCCTCCCCTGTTCTCTACTCTAACCCTAACCATTGGAGTTGCAGCCTAAACCTAATCCCAGGAGTTTGCGTTTTCCCCCTTTCCCAAGTAACTTGCCGAACCAACCCTGGTCTCCAAGTAACTTAATGACCCCTGGGGTTAGGGTTAGAGAAGTGTCTTAAAAACGCCACCCCCGGGTTAGGGTTAGGGTTAGGGTTAGGGTTAGGGTTAGGGGAACATGACGCCAATCCCGGTCTCCAAGTAACTTAATGCGACCGATCGAACGTTTTCCCCCTTTCCCAAGTAACTTGCCGAACCAACCCTGGTCTCCAAGTAACTTAATGCGACCGATCGAACGTTTTCCCCCTTTCCCAAGTAACTTGCCGAACCAACCCTGGTCTCCAAGTAACTTAATGCGATCGAACGTGCTATCCCTCCCCTGTTCTCTACTCTAACCCTAACCATTGGAGTTGCAGCCTAAACCTAATCCCAGGAGTTTGCGTTTTCCCCCTTTCCCAAGTAACTTGCCGAACCAACCCTGGTCTCCAAGTAACTTAATGACCCCTGGGGTTAGGGTTAGAGGAGAATCTTAAAAACGCCACCCCCGGGTTAGGGTTAGGGTTAGGGTTAGAGGAACATGACGCCAATCCCGGTCTCCAAGTAACTTAATGCGACCGATCGAACGTTTTCCCCCTTTCCCAAGTAACTTGCCGAACCAACCCTGGTCTCCAAGTAACTTAATGCGACCGATCGAACGTTTTCCCCCTTTCCCAAGTAACTTGCCGAACCAACCCTGGTCTCCAAGTAACTTAATGCGATCGAACGTGCTATCCCTCCCCTGTTCTCTACTCTAACCCTAACCATTGGAGTTGCAGCCTAAACCTAATCCCAGGAGTTTGCGTTTTCCCCCTTTCCCAAGTAACTTGCCGAACCAACCCTGGTCTCCAAGTAACTTAATGCGACCGATCGAACGTTTTCCCCCTTTCCCAAGTAACCTGCGAACCAACCCTGGTCTCCAAGTAACTTAATGCGATCGAACGTGCTATCCCTCCCCTGTTCTCTACTCTAACCCTAACCATTGGAGTTGCAGCCTAAACCTAATCCCAGGAGTTTGCGTTTTCCCCCTTTCCCAAGTAACTTGCCGAACCAACCCTGGTCTCCAAGTAACTTAATGACCCCTGGGGTTAGGGTTAGAGGAGAATCTTAAAAACGCCACCCCCGGGTTAGGGTTAGGGTTAGGGTTAGGGTTAGGGGAACATGACGCCAATCCCGGTCTCCAAGTAACTTAATGCGACCGATCAAACGTTTTCCCCCTTTCCCAAGTAACTTGCAGAACCAACCCTGGTCTCCAAGTAACTTAATGCGACCGATCGAACGTTTTCCCCCTTTCCCAAGTAACTTGCCGAACCAACCCTGGTCTCCAAGTAACTTAATGCGACCGATCGAACGTTTTCCCCCTTTCCCAAGTAACTTGCCGAACCAACCCTGGTCTCCAAGTAACTTAATGCGATCGAACGTGCTATCCCTCCCCTGTTCTCTACTCTAACCCTAACCATTGGAGTTGCAGCCTAAACCTAATCCCAGGAGTTTGCGTTTTCCCCCTTTCCCAAGTAACTTGCCGAACCAACCCTGGTCTCCAAGTAACTTAATGACCCCTGGGGTTAGGGTTAAAGGAGAATCTTAGGGTTAGGGTTAGGGTTTTAGGGTTAGGGTTAGGGTTAGGGTTTTAGGGTTAGGGTTAGGGTTAGGGGTTAGGGTTAGGGGTAGGGGTAGGGGTAGGGGTTGGGGTTGGGGTTAGGGTTAGGGTTCCCCAAGTGTCTTAATGCGTTTTCCCGGTTCCCAAGTGTCTTAATGCGTTTTCCCGGTTCCCCAAGTGTCTTAATGCGTTTTCCCGGTTCCCCAAGTGTCTTAATGCGTTTTCCCGGTTCCCCAAGTGTCTTAATGCGTTTTCCCGGTTCCCCAAGTGTCTTAATGCTTTTTCCCGGTTCCCCAAGTGTCTTAATGCGTTTTCCCGGTTCCCCAAGTGTCTTAATGCGTTTTCCCGGTTCCCCAAGTGTCTTAATGCGTTTTCCCGGTTCCCCAAGTGTCTTAATGCGTTTTCCCGGTTCCCCAAGTGTCTTAATGCTTTTTCCCGGTTCCCCAAGTGTCTTAATGCGTTTTCCCGGTTCCCCAAGTGTCTTAATTCGATCGAACATGCTATCCCTCCCCTGTTCTCTACTCTAACCCTAACCATTGGAGTTGCAGCCTAAACCTAATCCCAGGAGTTTGCGTTTTCCCCCTTTCCCAAGTAACTTGCCGAACCAACCCTGGTCTCCAAGTAACTTAATGCGATCGAACGTGCTATCCCTCCCCTGTTCTCTACTCTAACCCTAACCATTGGAGTTGCAGCCTAAACCTAATCCCAGGAGTTTGCGTTTTCCCCCTTTCCCAAGTAACTTGCCGAACCAACCCTGGTCTCCAAGTAACTTAATGACCCCTGGGGTTAGGGTTAGAGAAGTGTCTTAAAAACGCCACCCCCGGGTTAGGGTTAGGGTTAGGGTTCCCCAAGTGTCTTAATGCGTTTTCCCGGTTCCCAAGTGTCTTAATGCGTTTTCCCGGTTCCCCAAGTGTCTTAATGCGTTTTCCCGGTTCCCCAAGTGTCTTAATGCGTTTTCCCGGTTCCCCAAGTGTCTTAATGCGTTTTCCCGGTTCCCCAAGTGTCTTAATGCTTTTTCCCGGTTCCCCAAGTGTCTTAATGCGTTTTCCCGGTTCCCCAAGTGTCTTAATGCGTTTTCCCGGTTCCCCAAGTGTCTTAATGCGTTTTCCCGGTTCCCCAAGTGTCTTAATGCGTTTTCCCGGTTCCCCAAGTGTCTTAATGCTTTTTCCCGGTTCCCCAAGTGTCTTAATGCGTTTTCCCGGTTCCCCAAGTGTCTTAATTCGATCGAACATGCTATCCCTCCCCTGTTCTCTACTCTAACCCTAACCATTGGAGTTGCAGCCTAAACCTAATCCCAGGAGTTTGCGTTTTCCCCCTTTCCCAAGTAACTTGCCGAACCAACCCTGGTCTCCAAGTAACTTAATGCGATCGAACGTGCTATCCCTCCCCTGTTCTCTACTCTAACCCTAACCATTGGAGTTGCAGCCTAAACCTAATCCCAGGAGTTTGCGTTTTCCCCCTTTCCCAAGTAACTTGCCGAACCAACCCTGGTCTCCAAGTAACTTAATGACCCCTGGGGTTAGGGTTAGAGAAGTGTATTAAAAACGCCACCCCCGGGTTAGGGTTAGGGTTAGGGTTCCCCAAGTGTCTTAATGCGTTTTCCCGGTTCCCCAAGTGTCTTAATGCGTTTTCCCGGTTCCCCAAGTGTCTTAATGCGTTTTCCCGGTTCCCCAAGTGTCTTAATGCGTTTTCCCGGTTCCCCAAGTGTCTTAATGCGTTTTCCCGGTTCCCCAAGTGTCTTAATGCGTTTTCCCGGTTCCCCAAGTGTCTTAATGCGTTTTCCCGGTTCCCCAAGTGTCTTAATGCGTTTTCCCGGTTCCCCAAGTGTCTTAATGCGATCGAACATGCTATCCCTCCCCAGTTCCCTACTCTAACCCTAACCCTCGGAGGTTGCAGCCTAAACCTAATCACAGTGGATTGCAGCCTAACCCTAATCAGTGGAATTTGCGTTTACCCCATTCCCCAAGTAACTTGCCGAACCAACCCTGGTCTCCAAGTAACTTAATGACCCCTGGGGTTAGGGTTAGAGAAGTGTCTTAAAAACGCCACCCCCGGGTTAGGGTTAGGGTTAGGGTTAGGGTTAGGGTTAGGGTTCCACAAGTGTCTTAATGCGTTTTCCCAGTTCCCCAAGTGTCTTAATGCGTTTTCCCAGTTCCCCAAGTGTCTTAATGCGTTTTCCCGGTTCCCCAAGTGTCTTAATGCGTTTTCCCGGTTCCCCAAGTGTCTTAATGCGTTTTCCCGGTTCCCCAAGTGTCTTAATGCGATCGAACGTGCTATCCCTCCCCTGTTCTCTACTCTAACCCTAACCATTGGAGTTGCAGCCTAAACCTAATCCCAGGAGTTTGCGTTTTCCCCCTTTCCCAAGTAACTTGCCGAACCAACCCTGGTCTCCAAGTAACTTAATGACCCCTGGGGTTAGGGTTAGAGAAGTGTCTTAAAAACGCCACCCCCGGGTTAGGGTTAGGGTTAGGGTTAGGGTTAGGGTTAGGGTTCCACAAGTGTCTTAATGCGTTTTCCCAGTTCCCCAAGTGTCTTAATGCGTTTTCCCAGTTCCCCAAGTGTCTTAATGCGTTTTCCCAGTTCCCCAAGTGTCTTAATGCGTTTTCCCGGTTCCCCAAGTGTCTTAATGCGTTTTCCCGGTTCCCCAAGTGTCTTAATGCGTTTTCCCGGTTCCCCAAGTGTCTTAATGCGATCGAACGTGCTATCCCTCCCCTGTTCTCTACTCTAACCCTAACCATTGGAGTTGCAGCCTAAACCTAATCCCAGGAGTTTGCGTTTTCCCCCTTTCCCAAGTAACTTGCCGAACCAACCCTGGTCTCCAAGTAACTTAATGACCCCTGGGGTTAGGGTTAGAGAAGTGTCTTAAAAACGCCACCCCCGGGTTAGGGTTAGGGTTAGGGTTAGGGTTCCACAAGTGTCTTAATGCGTTTTCCTGGTTCCCCAAGTGTCTTAATGCGTTTTCCCGGTTCCCCAAGTGTCTTAATGCGTTTTCCCGGTTCCCCAAGTGTCTTAATGCGTTTTCCCGGTTCCCCAAGTGTCTTAATGCGATCGAACGTGCTATCCCTCCCCTGTTCTCTACTCTAACCCTAACCATTGGAGTTGCAGCCTAAACCTAATCCCAGGAGTTTGCGTTTTCCCCCTTTCCCAAGTAACTTGCCGAACCAACCCTGGTCTCCAAGTAACTTAATGACCCCTGGGGTTAGGGTTAGAGAAGTGTCTTAAAAACGCCACCCCCGGGTTAGGGTTAGGGTTAGGGTTAGGGTTAGGGTTAGGGTTCCACAAGTGTCTTAATGCGTTTTCCCAGTTCCCCAAGTGTCTTAATGCGTTTTCCCAGTTCCCCAAGTGTCTTAATGCGTTTTCCCAGTTCCCCAAGTGTCTTAATGCGTTTTCCCGGTTCCCCAAGTGTCTTAATGCGTTTTCCCGGTTCCCCAAGTGTCTTAATGCGTTTTCCCGGTTCCCCAAGTGTCTTAATGCAATCGAACGTGCTATCCCTCCCCTGTTCTCTACTCTAACCCTAACCATTGGAGTTGCAGCCTAAACCTAATCCCAGGAGTTTGCGTTTTCCCCCTTTCCCAAGTAACTTGCCGAACCAACCCTGGTCTCCAAGTAACTTAATGACCCCTGGGGTTAGGGTTAGAGAAGTGTCTTAAAAACGCCACCCCCGGGTTAGGGTTAGGGTTAGGGTTAGGGTTAGGGTTCCACAAGTGTCTTAATGCGTTTTCCCGGTTCCCCAAGTGTCTTAATGCGTTTTCCCGGTTCCCCAAGTGTCTTAATGCGTTTTCCCAGTTCCCCAAGTGTCTTAATGCGTTTTCCCGGTTCCCCAAGTGTCTTAATGCGATCGAACGTGCTATCCCTCCCCTGTTCTCTACTCTAACCCTAACCATTGGAGTTGCAGCCTAAACCGAATCCCAGGAGTTTGCGTTTTCCCCCTTTCCCAAGTAACTTGCCGAACCAACCCTGGTCTCCAAGTAACTTAATGACCCCTGGGGTTAGGGTTAGAGAAGTGTCTTAAAAACGCCACCCCCGGGTTAGGGTTAGGGTTAGGGTTAGGGTTAGGGTTCCACAAGTGTCTTAATGCGTTTTCCCAGTTCCCCAAGTGTCTTAATGCGTTTTCCCAGTTCCCCAAGTGTCTTAATGCGTTTTCCCAGTTCCCCAAGTGTCTTAATGCGTTTTCCCGGTTCCCCAAGTGTCTTAATGCGTTTTCCCGGTTCCCCAAGTGTCTTAATGCGTTTTCCCGGTTCCCCAAGTGTCTTAATGCGATCGAACGTGCTATCCCTCCCCTGTTCTCTACTCTAACCCTAACCATTGGAGTTGCAGCCTAAACCTAATCCCAGGAGTTTGCGTTTTCCCCCTTTCCCAAGTAACTTGCCGAACCAACCCTGGTGTCCAAGTAACTTAATGACCCCTGGGGTTAGGGTTAGAGAAGTGTCTTAAAAACGCCACCCCCGGGTTAGGGTTAGGGTTAGGGTTAGGGTTAGGGTTAGGGTTAGGGTTCCACAAGTGTCTTAATGCGTTTTCCCGGTTCCCCAAGTGTCTTAATGCGTTTTCCCGGTTCCCCAAGTGTCTTAATGCGTTTTCCCGGTTCCCCAAGTGTCTTAATGCGTTTTCCCGGTTCCCCAAGTGTCTTAATGCGTTTTCCCGGTTCCCCAAGTGTCTTAATGCGATCGAACATGCTATCCCTCCCCTGTTCTCTACTCTAACCCTAACCATTGGAGTTGCAGCCTAAACCTAATCCCAGGAGTTTGCGTTTTCCCCCTTTCCCAAGTAACTTGCCGAACCAACCCTGGTCTCCAAGTAACTTAATTCGATCGAACGTGCTATCCCTCCCCTGTTCTCTACTCTAACCCTAACCATTGGAGTTGCAGCCTAAACCTAATCCCAGGAGTTTGCGTTTTCCCCCTTTCCCAAGTAACTTGCCGAACCAACCCTGGTCTCCAAGTAACTTAATGACCCCTGGGGTTAGGGTTAGAGAAGTGTCTTAAAAACGCCACCCCCGGGTTAGAGTTAGGGTTAGGGTTCCCCAAGTGTCTTAATGCGTTTTCCCGATTCCCCAAGTGTCTTAATGCGTTTTCCCGGTTCCCCAAGTGTCTTAATGCGTTTTCCCGGTTCCCCAAGTGTCTTAATGCGTTTTCCCGGTTCCCCAAGTGTCTTAATGCGTTTTCCCGATTCCCCAAGTGTCTTAATGCGTTTTCCCGATTCCCCAAGTGTCTTAATGCGTTTTCCCGGTTCCCCAAGTGTCTTAATTCGATCGAACATGCTATCCCTCCCCTGTTCTCTACTCTAACCCTAACCATTGGAGTTGCAGCCTAAACCTAATCCCAGGAGTTTGCGTTTTCCCCCTTTCCCAAGTAACTTGCCGAACCAACCCTGGTCTCCAAGTAACTTAATGCGATCGAACGTGCTATCCCTCCCCTGTTCTCTACTCTAACCCTAACCATTGGAGTTGCAGCCTAAACCTAATCCCAGGAGTTTGCGTTTTCCCCCTTTCCCAAGTAACTTGCCGAACCAACCCTGGTCTCCAAGTAACTTAATGACCCCTGGGGTTAGGGTTAGAGAAGTGTCTTAAAAACGCCACCCCCGGGTTAGGGTTAGGGTTAGGGTTAGGGTTAGGGGAACATGACGCCAATCCCGGTCTCCAAGTAACTTAATGCGACCGATCGAACATTTTCCCCCTTTCCCAAGTAACTTGCCGAACCAACCCTGGTCTCCAAGTAACTTAATGCGACCGATCGAACGTTTTCCCCCTTTCCCAAGTAACTTGCCGAACCAACCCTGGTCTCCAAGTAACTTAATGCGATCGAACGTGCTATCCCTCCCCTGTTCTCTACTCTAACCCTAACCATTGGAGTTGCAGCCTAAACCTAATCCCAGGAGTTTGCGTTTTCCCCCTTTCCCAAGTAACTTGCCGAACCAACCCTGGTCTCCAAGTAACTTAATGACCCCTGGGGTTAGGGTTAGAGGAGAATCTTAAAAACGCCACCCCCGGGTTAGGGTTAGGGTTAGGGTTAGAGGAACATGACGCCAATCCCGGTCTCCAAGTAACTTAATGCGACCGATCGAACGTTTTCCCCCTTTCCCAAGTAACTTGCCGAACCAACCCTGGTCTCCAAGTAACTTAATGCGACCGATCGAACGTTTTCCCCCTTTCCCAAGTAACTTGCCGAACCAACCCTGGTCTCCAAGTAACTTAATGCGATCGAACGTGCTATCCCTCCCCTGTTCTCTACTCTAACCCTAACCATTGGAGTTGCAGCCTAAACCTAATCCCAGGAGTTTGCGTTTTCCCCCTTTCCCAAGTAACTTGCCGAACCAACCCTGGTCTCCAAGTAACTTAATGCGACCGATCGAACGTTTTCCCCCTTTCCCAAGTAACTTGCGAACCAACCCTGGTCTCCAAGTAACTTAATGCGATCGAACGTGCTATCCCTCCCCTGTTCTCTACTCTAACCCTAACCATTGGAGTTGCAGCCTAAACCTAATCCCAGGAGTTTGCGTTTTCCCCCTTTCCCAAGTAACTTGCCGAACCAACCCTGGTCTCCAAGTAACTTAATGACCCCTGGGGTTAGGGTTAGAGGAGAATCTTAAAAACGCCACCCCCGGGTTAGGGTTAGGGTTAGGGTTAGGGTTAGGGGAACATGACGCCAATCCCGGTCTCCAAGTAACTTAATGCGACCGATCAAACGTTTTCCCCCTTTCCCAAGTAACTTGCAGAACCAACCCTGGTCTCCAAGTAACTTAATGCGACCGATCGAACGTTTTCCCCCTTTCCCAAGTAACTTGCCGAACCAACCCTGGTCTCCAAGTAACTTAATGCGACCGATCGAACGTTTTCCCCCTTTCCCAAGTAACTTGCCGAACCAACCCTGGTCTCCAAGTAACTTAATGCGATCGAACGTGCTATCCCTCCCCTGTTCTCTACTCTAACCCTAACCATTGGAGTTGCAGCCTAAACCTAATCCCAGGAGTTTGCGTTTTCCCCCTTTCCCAAGTAACTTGCCGAACCAACCCTGGTCTCCAAGTAACTTAATGACCCCTGGGGTTAGGGTTAAAGGAGAATCTTAGGGTTAGGGTTAGGGTTTTAGGGTTAGGGTTAGGGTTAGGGTTTTAGGGTTAGGGTTAGGGGTTAGGGTTAGGGGTAGGGGTAGGGGTAGGGGTTGGGGTTGGGGTTAGGGTTAGGGTTAGGGTTCCCCAAGTGTCTTAATGCGTTTTCCCGGTTCCCAAGTGTCTTAATGCGTTTTCCCGGTTCCCCAAGTGTCTTAATGCATTTTCCCGGTTCCCCAAGTGTCTTAATGCGTTTTCCCGGTTCCCCAAGTGTCTTAATGCGTTTTCCCGGTTCCCCAAGTGTCTTAATGCTTTTTCCCGGTTCCCCAAGTGTCTTAATGCGTTTTCCCGGTTCCCCAAGTGTCTTAATGCGTTTTCCCGGTTCCCCAAGTGTCTTAATGCGTTTTCCCGGTTCCCCAAGTGTCTTAATGCGTTTTCCCGGTTCCCCAAGTGTCTTAATGCTTTTTCCCGGTTCCCCAAGTGTCTTAATGCGTTTTCCCGGTTCCCCAAGTGTCTTAATTCGATCGAACATGCTATCCCTCCCCTGTTCTCTACTCTAACCCTAACCATTGGAGTTGCAGCCTAAACCTAATCCCAGGAGTTTGCGTTTTCCCCCTTTCCCAAGTAACTTGCCGAACCAACCCTGGTCTCCAAGTAACTTAATGCGATCGAACGTGCTATCCCTCCCCTGTTCTCTACTCTAACCCTAACCATTGGAGTTGCAGCCTAAACCTAATCCCAGGAGTTTGCGTTTTCCCCCTTTCCCAAGTAACTTGCCGAACCAACCCTGGTCTCCAAGTAACTTAATGACCCCTGGGGTTAGGGTTAGAGAAGTGTCTTAAAAACGCCACCCCCGGGTTAGGGTTAGGGTTAGGGTTCCCCAAGTGTCTTAATGCGTTTTCCCGGTTCCCCAAGTGTCTTAATGCGTTTTCCCGGTTCCCCAAGTGTCTTAATACGTTTTCCCGGTTCCCCAAGTGTCTTAATGCGTTTTCCCGGTTCCCCAAGTGTCTTAATGCGTTTTCCCGGTTCCCCAAGTGTCTTAATGCGTTTTCCCGGTTCCCCAAGTGTCTTAATGCGTTTTCCCGGTTCCCCAAGTGTCTTAATGCGTTTTCCCGGTTCCCCAAGTGTCTTAATGCGATCGAACATGCTATCCCTCCCCAGTTCCCTACTCTAACCCTAACCCTCGGAGGTTGCAGCCTAAACCTAATTACAGTGGATTGCAGCCTAACCCTAATCAGTGGAATTTGCGTTTACCCCATTCCCCAAGTAACTTGCCGAACCAACCCTGGTCTCCAAGTAACTTAATGACCCCTGGGGTTAGGGTTAGAGAAGTGTCTTAAAAACGCCACCCCCGGGTTAGGGTTAGGGTTAGGGTTAGGGTTAGGGTTCCACAAGTGTCTTAATGCGTTTTCCCGGTTCCCCAAGTGTCTTAATGCGTTTTCCCGGTTCCCCAAGTGTCTTAATGCGTTTTCCCGATTCCCCAAGTGTCTTAATGCGTTTTCCCGATTCCCCAAGTGTCTTAATGCGTTTTCCCGGTTCCCCAAGTGTCTTAATTCGATCGAACATGCTATCCCTCCCCTGTTCTCTACTCTAACCCTAACCATTGGAGTTGCAGCCTAAACCTAATCCCAGGAGTTTGCGTTTTCCCCCTTTCCCAAGTAACTTGCCGAACCAACCCTGGTCTCCAAGTAACTTAATGCGATCGAACGTGCTATCCCTCCCCTGTTCTCTACTCTAACCCTAACCATTGGAGTTGCAGCCTAAACCTAATCCCAGGAGTTTGCGTTTTCCCCCTTTCCCAAGTAACTTGCCGAACCAACCCTGGTCTCCAAGTAACTTAATGACCCCTGGGGTTAGGGTTAGAGAAGTGTCTTAAAAACGCCACCCCCGGGTTAGGGTTAGGGTTAGGGTTAGGGGAACATGACGCCAATCCCGGTCTCCAAGTAACTTAATGCGACCGATCGAACATTTTCCCCCTTTCCCAAGTAACTTGCCGAACCAACCCTGGTCTCCAAGTAACTTAATGCGACCGATCGAACGTTTTCCCCCTTTCCCAAGTAACTTGCCGAACCAACCCTGGTCTCCAAGTAACTTAATGCGATCGAACGTGCTATCCCTCCCCTGTTCTCTACTCTAACCCTAACCATTGGAGTTGCAGCCTAAACCTAATCCCAGGAGTTTGCGTTTTCCCCCTTTCCCAAGTAACTTGCCGAACCAACCCTGGTCTCCAAGTAACTTAATGACCCCTGGGGTTAGGGTTAGAGGAGAATCTTAAAAACGCCACCCCCGGGTTAGGGTTAGGGTTAGGGTTAGAGGAACATGACGCCAATCCCGGTCTCCAAGTAACTTAATGCGACCGATCGAACGTTTTCCCCCTTTCCCAAGTAACTTGCCGAACCAACCCTGGTCTCCAAGTAACTTAATGCGACCGATCGAACGTTTTCCCCCTTTCCCAAGTAACTTGCCGAACCAACCCTGGTCTCCAAGTAACTTAATGCGATCGAACGTGCTATCCCTCCCCTGTTCTCTACTCTAACCCTAACCATTGGAGTTGCAGCCTAAACCTAATCCCAGGAGTTTGCGTTTTCCCCCTTTCCCAAGTAACTTGCCGAACCAACCCTGGTCTCCAAGTAACTTAATGCGACCGATCGAACGTTTTCCCCCTTTCCCAAGTAACTTGCGAACCAACCCTGGTCTCCAAGTAACTTAATGCGATCGAACGTGCTATCCCTCCCCTGTTCTCTACTCTAACCCTAACCATTGGAGTTGCAGCCTAAACCTAATCCCAGGAGTTTGCGTTTTCCCCCTTTCCCAAGTAACTTGCCGAACCAACCCTGGTCTCCAAGTAACTTAATGACCCCTGGGGTTAGGGTTAGAGGAGAATCTTAAAAACGCC
This sequence comes from Ranitomeya imitator, assembly GCF_032444005.1. NCBI lineage: Eukaryota > Metazoa > Chordata > Amphibia > Anura > Dendrobatidae > Ranitomeya > Ranitomeya imitator. The sequence goes on along the minus strand of NC_091285.1, from coordinate 161,905 downwards.
ACCCCCGGGTTAGGGTTAGGGTTAGGGTTAGGGTTAGGGGAACATGACGCCAATCCCGGTCTCCAAGTAACTTAATGCGACCGATCAAACGTTTTCCCCCTTTCCCAAGTAACTTGCAGAACCAACCCTGGTCTCCAAGTAACTTAATGCGACCGATCGAACGTTTTCCCCCTTTCCCAAGTAACTTGCCGAACCAACCCTGGTCTCCAAGTAACTTAATGCGACCGATCGAACGTTTTCCCCCTTTCCCAAGTAACTTGCCGAACCAACCCTGGTCTCCAAGTAACTTAATGCGATCGAACGTGCTATCCCTCCCCTGTTCTCTACTCTAACCCTAACCATTGGAGTTGCAGCCTAAACCTAATCCCAGGAGTTTGCGTTTTCCCCCTTTCCCAAGTAACTTGCCGAACCAACCCTGGTCTCCAAGTAACTTAATGACCCCTGGGGTTAGGGTTAAAGGAGAATCTTAGGGTTAGGGTTAGGGTTTTAGGGTTAGGGTTAGGGTTAGGGTTTTAGGGTTAGGGTTAGGGTTAGGGGTTAGGGTTAGGGGTAGGGGTAGGGGTAGGGGTTGGGGTTGGGGTTAGGGTTAGGGTTAGGGTTCCCCAAGTGTCTTAATGCGTTTTCCCGGTTCCCAAGTGTCTTAATGCGTTTTCCCGGTTCCCCAAGTGTCTTAATGCATTTTCCCGGTTCCCCAAGTGTCTTAATGCGTTTTCCCGGTTCCCCAAGTGTCTTAATGCGTTTTCCCGGTTCCCCAAGTGTCTTAATGCTTTTTCCCGGTTCCCCAAGTGTCTTAATGCGTTTTCCCGGTTCCCCAAGTGTCTTAATGCGTTTTCCCGGTTCCCCAAGTGTCTTAATGCGTTTTCCCGGTTCCCCAAGTGTCTTAATGCGTTTTCCCGGTTCCCCAAGTGTCTTAATGCTTTTTCCCGGTTCCCCAAGTGTCTTAATGCGTTTTCCCGGTTCCCCAAGTGTCTTAATTCGATCGAACATGCTATCCCTCCCCTGTTCTCTACTCTAACCCTAACCATTGGAGTTGCAGCCTAAACCTAATCCCAGGAGTTTGCGTTTTCCCCCTTTCCCAAGTAACTTGCCGAACCAACCCTGGTCTCCAAGTAACTTAATGCGATCGAACGTGCTATCCCTCCCCTGTTCTCTACTCTAACCCTAACCATTGGAGTTGCAGCCTAAACCTAATCCCAGGAGTTTGCGTTTTCCCCCTTTCCCAAGTAACTTGCCGAACCAACCCTGGTCTCCAAGTAACTTAATGACCCCTGGGGTTAGGGTTAGAGAAGTGTCTTAAAAACGCCACCCCCGGGTTAGGGTTAGGGTTAGGGTTCCCCAAGTGTCTTAATGCGTTTTCCCGGTTCCCCAAGTGTCTTAATACGTTTTCCCGGTTCCCCAAGTGTCTTAATGCGTTTTCCCGGTTCCCCAAGTGTCTTAATGCGTTTTCCCGGTTCCCCAAGTGTCTTAATGCGTTTTCCCGGTTCCCCAAGTGTCTTAATGCGTTTTCCCGGTTCCCCAAGTGTCTTAATGCGTTTTCCCGGTTCCCCAAGTGTCTTAATGCGATCGAACATGCTATCCCTCCCCAGTTCCCTACTCTAACCCTAACCCTCGGAGGTTGCAGCCTAAACCTAATTACAGTGGATTGCAGCCTAACCCTAATCAGTGGAATTTGCGTTTACCCCATTCCCCAAGTAACTTGCCGAACCAACCCTGGTCTCCAAGTAACTTAATGACCCCTGGGGTTAGGGTTAGAGAAGTGTCTTAAAAACGCCACCCCCGGGTTAGGGTTAGGGTTAGGGTTAGGGTTAGGGTTCCACAAGTGTCTTAATGCGTTTTCCCAGTTCCCCAAGTGTCTTAATGCGTTTTCCCAGTTCCCCAAGTGTCTTAATGCGTTTTCCCAGTTCCCCAAGTGTCTTAATGCGTTTTCCCGGTTCCCCAAGTGTCTTAATGCGTTTTCCCGGTTCCCCAAGTGTCTTAATGCGTTTTCCCGGTTCCCCAAGTGTCTTAATGCGATCGAACGTGCTATCCCTCCCCTGTTCTCTACTCTAACCCTAACCATTGGAGTTGCAGCCTAAACCTAATCCCAGGAGTTTGCGTTTTCCCCCTTTCCCAAGTAACTTGCCGAACCAACCCTGGTCTCCAAGTAACTTAATGACCCCTGGGGTTAGGGTTAGAGAAGTGTCTTAAAAACGCCACCCCCGGGTTAGGGTTAGGGTTAGGGTTAGGGTTAGGGTTAGGGTTCCACAAGTGTCTTAATGCGTTTTCCCAGTTCCCCAAGTGTCTTAATGCGTTTTCCCAGTTCCCCAAGTGTCTTAATGCGTTTTCCCAGTTCCCCAAGTGTCTTAATGCGTTTTCCCGGTTCCCCAAGTGTCTTAATGCGTTTTCCCGGTTCCCCAAGTGTCTTAATGCGTTTTCCCGGTTCCCCAAGTGTCTTAATGCGATCGAACGTGCTATCCCTCCCCTGTTCTCTACTCTAACCCTAACCATTGGAGTTGCAGCCTAAACCTAATCCCAGGAGTTTGCGTTTTCCCCCTTTCCCAAGTAACTTGCCGAACCAACCCTGGTCTCCAAGTAACTTAATGACCCCTGGGGTTAGGGTTAGAGAAGTGTCTTAAAAACGCCACCCCCGGGTTAGGGTTAGGGTTAGGGTTCCACAAGTGTCTTAATGCGTTTTCCTGGTTCCCCAAGTGTCTTAATGCGTTTTCCCGGTTCCCCAAGTGTCTTAATGCGTTTTCCCGGTTCCCCAAGTGTCTTAATGCGTTTTCCCGGTTCCCCAAGTGTCTTAATGCGATCGAACGTGCTATCCCTCCCCTGTTCTCTACTCTAACCCTAACCATTGGAGTTGCAGCCTAAACCTAATCCCAGGAGTTTGCGTTTTCCCCCTTTCCCAAGTAACTTGCCGAACCAACCCTGGTCTCCAAGTAACTTAATGACCCCTGGGGTTAGGGTTAGAGAAGTGTCTTAAAAACGCCACCCCCGGGTTAGGGTTAGGGTTAGGGTTAGGGTTAGGGTTAGGGTTCCACAAGTGTCTTAATGCGTTTTCCCAGTTCCCCAAGTGTCTTAATGCGTTTTCCCAGTTCCCCAAGTGTCTTAATGCGTTTTCCCAGTTCCCCAAGTGTCTTAATGCGTTTTCCCGGTTCCCCAAGTGTCTTAATGCGTTTTCCCGGTTCCCCAAGTGTCTTAATGCGTTTTCCCGGTTCCCCAAGTGTCTTAATGCGATCGAACGTGCTATCCCTCCCCTGTTCTCTACTCTAACCCTAACCATTGGAGTTGCAGCCTAAACCTAATCCCAGGAGTTTGCGTTTTCCCCCTTTCCCAAGTAACTTGCCGAACCAACCCTGGTCTCCAAGTAACTTAATGACCCCTGGGGTTAGGGTTAGAGAAGTGTCTTAAAAACGCCACCCCCGGGTTAGGGTTAGGGTTAGGGTTAGGGTTAGGGTTAGGGTTCCACAAGTGTCTTAATGCGTTTTCCCGGTTCCCCAAGTGTCTTAATGCGTTTTCCCGGTTCCCCAAGTGTCTTAATGCGTTTTCCCAGTTCCCCAAGTGTCTTAATGCGTTTTCCCGGTTCCCCAAGTGTCTTAATGCGATCGAACGTGCTATCCCTCCCCTGTTCTCTACTCTAACCCTAACCATTGGAGTTGCAGCCTAAACCTAATCCCAGGAGTTTGCGTTTTCCCCCTTTCCCAAGTAACTTGTCGAACCAACCTTGGTCTCCAAGTAACTTAATGACCCCTGGGGTTAGGGTTAGAGAAGTGTCTTAAAAACGCCACCCCCGTGTTAGGGTTAGGGTTAGGGTTAGGGTTCCACAAGTGTCTTAATGCGTTTTCCCAGTTCCCCAAGTGTCTTAATGCGTTTTCCCAGTTCCCCAAGTGTCTTAATGCGTTTTCCCAGTTCCCCAAGTGTCTTAATGCGTTTTCCCGGTTCCCCAAGTGTCTTAATGCGTTTTCCCGGTTCCCCAAGTGTCTTAATGCGTTTTCCCGGTTCCCCAAGTGTCTTAATGCGATCGAACGTGCTATCCCTCCCCTGTTCTCTACTCTAACCCTAACCATTGGAGTTGCAGCCTAAACCTAATCCCAGGAGTTTGCGTTTTCCCCCTTTCCCAAGTAACTTGCCGAACCAACCCTGGTGTCCAAGTAACTTAATGACCCCTGGGGTTAGGGTTAGAGAAGTGTCTTAAAAACGCCACCCCCGGGTTAGGGTTAGGGTTAGGGTTAGGGTTAGGGTTAGGGTTAGGGTTCCACAAGTGTCTTAATGCGTTTTCCCGGTTCCCCAAGTGTCTTAATGCGTTTTCCCGGTTCCCCAAGTGTCTTAATGCGTTTTCCCGGTTCCCCAAGTGTCTTAATGCGTTTTCCCGGTTCCCCAAGTGTCTTAATGCGTTTTCCCGGTTCCCCAAGTGTCTTAATGCGATCGAACATGCTATCCCTCCCCAGTTCCCTACTCTAACCCTAACCCTCGGAGGTTGCAGCCTAAACCTAATCACAGTGGATTGCAGCCTAACCCTAATCAGTGGAATTTGCGTTTACCCCATTCCCCAAGTAACTTGCCGAACCAACCCTGGTCTCCAAGTAACTTAATGACCCCTGGGGTTAGGGTTAGAGAAGTGTCTTAAAAACGCCACCCCCGGGTTAGGGTTAGGGTTAGGGTTAGGGTTAGGGTTCCACAAGTGTCTTAATGCGTTTTCCCAGTTCCCCAAGTGTCTTAATGCGTTTTCCCAGTTCCCCAAGTGTCTTAATGCGTTTTCCCAGTTCCCCAAGTGTCTTAATGCGTTTTCCCGGTTCCCCAAGTGTCTTAATGCGTTTTCCCGGTTCCCCAAGTGTCTTAATGCGTTTTCCCGGTTCCCCAAGTGTCTTAATGCGATCGAACGTGCTATCCCTCCCCTGTTCTCTACTCTAACCCTAACCATTGGAGTTGCAGCCTAAACCTAATCCCAGGAGTTTGCGTTTTCCCCCTTTCCCAAGTAACTTGCCGAACCAACCCTGGTCTCCAAGTAACTTAATGACCCCTGGGGTTAGGGTTAGAGAAGTGTCTTAAAAACGCCACCCCCGGGTTAGGGTTAGGGTTAGGGTTAGGGTTAGGGTTAGAGTTAGGGTTCCACAAGTGTCTTAATGCGTTTTCCCAGTTCCCCAAGTGTCTTAATGCGTTTTCCCGGTTCCCCAAGTGTCTTAATGCGTTTTCCCAGTTCCCCAAGTGTCTTAATGCGTTTTCCCGGTTCCCCAAGTGTCTTAATGCGTTTTCCCGGTTCCCCAAGTGTCTTAATGCGTTTTCCCGGTTCCCCAAGTGTCTTAATGCGATCGAACGTGCTATCCCTCCCCTGTTCTCTACTCTAACCCTAACCATTGGAGTTGCAGCCTAAACCTAATCCCAGGAGTTTGCGTTTTCCCCCTTTCCCAAGTAACTTGCCGAACCAACCCTGGTCTCCAAGTAACTTAATGACCCCTGGGGTTAGGGTTAGAGAAGTGTCTTAAAAACGCCACCCCCGGGTTAGGGTTAGGGTTAGGGTTAGGGTTAGGGTTCCACAAGTGTCTTAATGCGTTTTCCTGGTTCCCCAAGTGTCTTAATGCGTTTTCCCGGTTCCCCAAGTGTCTTAATGCGTTTTCCCGGTTCCCCAAGTGTCTTAATGCGTTTTCCCGGTTCCCCAAGTGTCTTAATGCGATCGAACGTGCTATCCCTCCCCTGTTCTCTACTCTAACCCTAACCATTGGAGTTGCAGCCTAAACCTAATCCCAGGAGTTTGCGTTTTCCCCCTTTCCCAAGTAACTTGCCGAACCAACCCTGGTCTCCAAGTAACTTAATGACCCCTGGGGTTAGGGTTAGAGAAGTGTCTTAAAAACGCCACCCCCGGGTTAGGGTTAGGGTTAGGGTTAGGGTTAGGGTTCCACAAGTGTCTTAATGCGTTTTCCCAGTTCCCCAAGTGTCTTAATGCGTTTTCCCAGTTCCCCAAGTGTCTTAATGCGTTTTCCCAGTTCCCCAAGTGTCTTAATGCGTTTTCCCGGTTCCCCAAGTGTCTTAATGCGTTTTCCCGGTTCCCCAAGTGTCTTAATGCGTTTTCCCGGTTCCCCAAGTGTCTTAATGCGATCGAACGTGCTATCCCTCCCCTGTTCTCTACTCTAACCCTAACCATTGGAGTTGCAGCCTAAACCTAATCCCAGGAGTTTGCGTTTTCCCCCTTTCCCAAGTAACTTGCCGAACCAACCCTGGTCTCCAAGTAACTTAATGACCCCTGGGGTTAGGGTTAGAGAAGTGTCTTAAAAACGCCACCCCCGGGTTAGGGTTAGGGTTAGGGTTAGGGTTAGGGTTCCACAAGTGTCTTAATGCGTTTTCCTGGTTCCCCAAGTGTCTTAATGCGTTTTCCCGGTTCCCCAAGTGTCTTAATGCGTTTTCCCGGTTCCCCAAGTGTCTTAATGCGTTTTCCCGGTTCCCCAAGTGTCTTAATGCGATCGAACGTGCTATCCCTCCCCTGTTCTCTACTCTAACCCTAACCATTGGAGTTGCAGCCTAAACCTAATCCCAGGAGTTTGCGTTTTCCCCCTTTCCCAAGTAACTTGCCGAACCAACCCTGGTCTCCAAGTAACTTAATGACCCCTGGGGTTAGGGTTAGAGAAGTGTCTTAAAAACGCCACCCCCGGGTTAGGGTTAGGGTTAGGGTTAGGGTTCCACAAGTGTCTTAATGCGTTTTCCCAGTTCCCCAAGTGTCTTAATGCGTTTTCCCAGTTCCCCAAGTGTCTTAATGCGTTTTCCCAGTTCCCCAAGTGTCTTAATGCGTTTTCCCGGTTCCCCAAGTGTCTTAATGCGTTTTCCCGGTTCCCCAAGTGTCTTAATGCGTTTTCCCGGTTCCCCAAGTGTCTTAATGCGATCGAACGTGCTATCCCTCCCCTGTTCTCTACTCTAACCCTAACCATTGGAGTTGCAGCCTAAACCTAATCCCAGGAGTTTGCGTTTTCCCCCTTTCCCAAGTAACTTGCCGAACCAACCCTGGTGTCCAAGTAACTTAATGACCCCTGGGGTTAGGGTTAGAGAAGTGTCTTAAAAACGCCACCCCCGGGTTAGGGTTAGGGTTAGGGTTAGGGTTAGGGTTAGGGTTCCACAAGTGTCTTAATGCGTTTTCCCGGTTCCCCAAGTGTCTTAATGCGTTTTCCCGGTTCCCCAAGTGTCTTAATGCGTTTTCCCAGTTCCCCAAGTGTCTTAATGCGTTTTCCCAGTTCCCCAAGTGTCTTAATGCGTTTTCCCAGTTCCCCAAGTGTCTTAATGCGTTTTCCCGGTTCCCCAAGTGTCTTAATGCGTTTTCCCGGTTCCCCAAGTGTCTTAATGCGTTTTCCCGGTTCCCCAAGTGTCTTAATGCGTTTTCCCGGTTCCCCAAGTGTCTTAATGCGTTTTCCCGGTTCCCCAAGTGTCTTAATGCGATCGAACGTGCTATCCCTCCCCTGTTCTCTACTCTAACCCTAACCATTGGAGTTGCAGCCTAAACCTAATCCCAGGAGTTTGCGTTTTCCCCCTTTCCCAAGTAACTTGCCGAACCAACCCTGGTCTCCAAGTGTCTTAATGCGATCGAACGTGCTATCCCTCCCCTGTTCTCTACTCTAACCCTAACCATTGGAGTTGCAGCCTAAACCTAATCCCAGGAGTTTGCGTTTTCCCCCTTTCTCAAGTAACTTGCCGAACCAACCCTGGTCTCCAAGTGTCTTAATGACCCCTGGGGTTAGGGTTAGAGAAGTGTCTTAAAAACGCCACCCCCGGGTTAGGGTTAGGGTTAGGGTTAGGGTTAGGGTTCCACAAGTGTCTTAATGCGTTTTCCCGTTTCCCCAAGTGTCTTAATGCGTTTTCCCGGTTCCCCAAGTGTCTTAATGCGTTTTCCCGGTTCCCCAAGTGTCTTAATGCGTTTTCCCGGTTCCCCAAGTGTCTTAATGCGTTTTCCCAGTTCCCCAAGTGTCTTAATGCGTTTTCCCGGTTCCCCAAGTGTCTTAATGCGATCGAACGTGCTATCCCTCCCCTGTTCTCTACTCTAACCCTAACCATTGGAGTTGCAGCCTAAACCTAATCCCAGGAGTTTGCGTTTTCCCCCTTTCCCAAGTAACTTGCCGAACCAACCCTGGTCTCCAAGTGTCTTAATGCGATCGAACGTGCTATCCCTCCCCTGTTCTCTACTCTAACCCTAACCATTGGAGTTGCAGCCTAAACCTAATCCCAGGAGTTTGCGTTTTCCCCCTTTCCCAAGTAACTTGCCGAACCAACCCTGGTCTCCAAGTGTCTTAATGACCCCTGGGGTTAGGGTTAGAGAAGTGTCTTAAAAACGCCACCCCCGGGTTAGGGTTAGGGTTAGGGTTAGGGTTCCACAAGTGTCTTAATGCGTTTTCCCGGTTCCCCAAGTGTCTTAATGCGTTTTCCCGGTTCCCCAAGTGTCTTAATGCGTTTTCCCGGTTCCCCAAGTGTCTTAATGCGTTTTCCCGGTTCCCCAAGTGTCTTAATGCGTTTTCCCGGTTCCCCAAGTGTCTTAATGCGTTTTCCCGGTTCCCCAAGTGTCTTAATGCGATCGAACGTGCTATCCCTCCCCTGTTCTCTACTCTAACCCTAACCATTGGAGTTGCAGCCTAAACCTAATCCCAGGAGTTTGCGTTTTCCCCCTTTCCCAAGTAACTTGCCGAACCAACCCTGGTCTCCAAGTGTCTTAATGCGATCGAACGTGCTATCCCTCCCCTGTTCTCTACTCTAACCCTAACCATTGGAGTTGCAGCCTAAACCTAATCCCAGGAGTTTGCGTTTTCCCCCTTTCCCAAGTAACTTGCCGAACCAACCCTGGTCTCCAAGTGTCTTAATGACCCCTGGGGTTAGGGTTAGAGAAGTGTCTTAAAAACGCCACCCCCGGGTTAGGGTTAGGGTTAGGGTTAGGGTTCCACAAGTGTCTTAATGCGTTTTCCCGGTTCCCCAAGTGTCTTAATGCGTTTTCCCGGTTCCCCAAGTGTCTTAATGCGTTTTCCCGGTTCCCCAAGTGTCTTAATGCGTTTTCCCGGTTCCCCAAGTGTCTTAATGCGTTTTCCCGGTTCCTCAAGTGTCTTAATGCGTTTTCCCGGTTCCCCAAGTGTCTTAATGCGATCGAACGTGCTATCCCTCCCCTGTTCTCTACTCTAACCCTAACCATTGGAGTTGCAGCCTAAACCTAATCCCAGGAGTTTGCGTTTTCCCCCTTTCCCAAGTAACTTGCCGAACCAACCCTGGTCTCCAAGTGTCTTAATGCGATCGAACGTGCTATCCCTCCCCTGTTCTCTACTCTAACCTTAACCATTGGATTTGCAGCCTAAACCTAATCCCAGGAGTTTGCGTTTTCCCCCTTTCCCAAGTAACTTGCCGAACCAACCCTGGTCTCCAAGTGTCTTAATGACCCCTGGGGTTAGGGTTAGAGAAGTGTCTTAAAAACGCCACCCCCGGGTTAGGGTTAGGGTTAGGGTTAGGGTTCCACAAGTGTCTTAATGCGTTTTCCCGGTTCCCCAAGTGTCTTAATGCGTTTTCCCGGTTCCCCAAGTGTCTTAATGCGTTTTCCCGGTTCCCCAAGTGTCTTAATGCGTTTTCCCAGTTCCCCAAGTGTCTTAATGCGTTTTCCCGGTTCCCCAAGTGTCTTAATGCGATCGAACGTGCTATCCCTCCCCTGTTCTCTACTCTAACCCTAACCATTGGAGTTGCAGCCTAAACCTAATCCCAGGAGTTTGCGTTTTCCCCCTTTCCCAAGTAACTTGCCGAACCAACCCTGGTCTCCAAGTGTCTTAATGCGATCGAACGTGCTATCCCTCCCCTGTTCTCTACTCTAACCCTAACCATTGGAGTTGCAGCCTAAACCTAATCCCAGGAGTTTGCGTTTTCCCCCTTTCCCAAGTAACTTGCCGAACCAACCCTGGTCTCCAAGTGTCTTAATGACCCCTGGGGTTAGGGTTAGAGAAGTGTCTTAAAAACGCCACCCCCGGGTTAGGGTTAGGGTTAGGGTTCCACAAGTGTCTTAATGCGTTTGAACGTGCTATCCCTCCCCTGTTCTCTACTCTAACCCTAACCATTGGAGTTGCAGCCTAAACCTAATCCCAGGAGTTTGCGTTTTCCCCCTTTCCCAAGTAACTTGCCGAACCAACCCTGGTCTCCAAGTGTCTTAATGCGATCGAACGTGCTATCCCTCCCCTGTTCTCTACTCTAACCCTAACCATTGGAGTTGCAGCCTAAACCTAATCCCAGGAGTTTGCATTTTCCCCCTTTCCCAAGTAACTTGCCGAACCAACCCTGGTCTCCAAGTGTCTTAATGACCCCTGGGGTTAGGGTTAGAGAAGTGTCTTAAAAACGCCACCCCCGGGTTAGGGTTAGGGTTAGGGTTAGGGTTCCACAAGTGTCTTAATGCGTTTTCCCGGTTCCCCAAGTGTCTTAATGCGTTTTCCCAGTTCCCCAAGTGTCTTAATGCGTTTTCCCGGTTCCCCAAGTGTCTTAATGCGTTTTCCCAGTTCCCCAAGTGTCTTAATGCGTTTTCCCGGTTCCCCAAGTGTCTTAATGCGTTTTCCCGGTTCCCCAAGTGTCTTAATGCGTTTTCCCGGTTCCCCAAGTGTCTTAATGCGATCGAACGTGCTATCCCTCCCCTGTTCTCTACTCTAACCCTAACCATTGGAGTTGCAGCCTAAACCTAATCCCAGGAGTTTGCGTTTTCCCCCTTTCCCAAGTAACTTGCCGAACCAACCCTGGTCTCCAAGTGTCTTAATGCGATCGAACGTGCTATCCCTCCCCTGTTCTCTACTCTAACCCTAACCATTGGAGTTGCAGCCTAAACCTAATCCCAGGAGTTTGCGTTTTCCCCCTTTCCCAAGTAACTTGCCGAACCAACCCTGGTCTCCAAGTGTCTTAATGACCCCTGGGGTTAGGGTTAGAGAAGTGTCTTAAAAACGCCACCCCCGGGTTAGGGTTAGGGTTAGGGTTAGGGTTAGGGTTCCACAAGTGTCTTAATGCGTTTTCCCGGTTCCCCAAGTGTCTTAATGCGTTTTCCCGGTTCCCCAAGTGTCTTAATGCGTTTTCCCGGTTCCCCAAGTGTCTTAATGCGTTTTCCCGGTTCCCCAAGTGTCTTAATGCGTTTTCCCGGTTCCCCAAGTGTCTTAATGCGTTTTCCCGGTTCCCCAAGTGTCTTAATGCGATCGAACGTGCTATCCCTCCCCTGTTCTCTACTCTAACCCTAACCATTGGATTTGCAACCTAAACCTAATCCCAGGAGTTTGCGTTTTCCCCCTTTCCCAAGTAACTTGCCGAACCAACCCTGGTCTCCAAGTGTCTTAATGCGATCGAACGTGCTATCCCTCCCCTGTTCTCTACTCTAACCCTAACCATTGGAGTTGCAGCCTAAACCTAATCCCAGGAGTTTGCGTTTTCCCCCTTTCCCAAGTAACTTGCCGAACCAACCCTGGTCTCCAAGTGTCTTAATGACCCCTGGGGTTAGGGTTAGAGAAGTGTCTTAAAAACGCCACCCCCGGGTTAGGGTTAGGGTTAGGGTTAGGGTTCCACAAGTGTCTTAATGCGTTTTCCCGGTTCCCCAAGTGTCTTAATGCGTTTTCCCGGTTCCCCAAGTGTCTTAATGCGTTTTCCCGGTTCCCCAAGTGTCTTAATGCGTTTTCCCGGTTCCCCAAGTGTCTTAATGCGTTTTCCCGGTTCCCCAAGTGTCTTAATGCGTTTTCCCGGTTCCCCAAGTGTCTTAATGCGATCGAACGTGCTATCCCTCCCCTGTTCTCTACTCTAACCCTAACCATTGGAGTTGCAGCCTAAACCTAATCCCAGGAGTTTGCGTTTTCCCCCTTTCCCAAGTAACTTGCCGAACCAACCCTGGTCTCCAAGTGTCTTAATGCGATCGAACGTGCTATCCCTCCCCTGTTCTCTACTCTAACCCTAACCATTGGAGTTGCAGCCTAAACCTAATCCCAGGAGTTTGCGTTTTCCCCCTTTCCCAAGTAACTTGCCGAACCAACCCTGGTCTCCAAGTGTCTTAATGACCCCTGGGGTTAGGGTTAGAGAAGTGTCTTAAAAACGCCACCCCCGGGTTAGGGTTAGGGTTAGGGTTAGGGTTAGGGTTCCCCAAGTGTCTTAATGCGTTTTCCCGGTTCCCCAAGTGTCTTAATGCGTTTTCCCGGTTCCCCAAGTGTCTTAATGCGTTTTCCCGGTTCCCCAAGTGTCTTAATGCGTTTTCCCGGTTCCCCAAGTGTCTTAATGCGTTTTCCCGGTTCCCCAAGTGTCTTAATGCGATCGAACGTGCTATCCCTCCCCTGTTCTCTACTCTAACCCTAACCATTGGAGTTGCAGCCTAAACCTAATCCCAGGAGTTTGCGTTTTCCCCCTTTCCCAAGTAACTTGCCGAACCAACCCTGGTCTCCAAGTGTCTTAATGCGATCGAACGTGCTATCCCTCCCCTGTTCTCTACTCTAACCCTAACCATTGGAGTTGCAGCCTAAACCTAATCCCAGGAGTTTGCGTTTTCCCCCTTTCCCAAGTAACTTGCCGAACCAACCCTGGTCTCCAAGTGTCTTAATGACCCCTGGGGTTAGGGTTAGAGAAGTGTCTTAAAAACGCCACCCCCGGGTTAGGGTTAGGGTTAGGGTTCCACAAGTGTCTTAATGCGTTTTCCCGGTTCCCCAAGTGTCTTAATGCGTTTTCCCGGTTCCCCAAGTGTCTTAATGCGTTTTCCCGGTTCCCCAAGTGTCTTAATGCGTTTTCCCGGTTCCCCAAGTGTCTTAATGCGTTTTCCCAGTTCCCCAAGTGTCTTAATGCGTTTTCCCGGTTCCCCAAGTGTCTTAATGCGATCGAACGTGCTATCCCTCCCCTGTTCTCTACTCTAACCCTAACCATTGGAGTTGCAGCCTAAACCTAATCCCAGGAGTTTGCGTTTTCCCCCTTTCCCAAGTAACTTGCCGAACCAACCCTGGTCTCCAAGTGTCTTAATGACCCCTGGGGTTAGGGTTAGAGAAGTGCCTTAAAAACGCCACCCCCGGGTTAGGGTTAGGGTTAGGGTTAGGGTTCCACAAGTGTCTTAATGCGTTTTCCCGGTTCCCCAAGTGTCTTAATGCGTTTTCCCGGTTCCCCAAGTGTCTTAATGCGTTTTCCCGGTTCCCCAAGTGTCTTAATGCGTTTTCCCGGTTCCCCAAGTGTCTTAATGCGTTTTCCCGGTTCCCCAAGTGTCTTAATGCGATCGAACGTGCTATCCCTCCCCTGTTCTCTACTCTAACCCTAACCATTGGAGTTGCAGCCTAAACCTAATCCCAGGAGTTTGCGTTTTCCCCCTTTCCCAAGTAACTTGCCGAACCAACCCTGGTCTCCAAGTGTCTTAATGCGATCGAACGTGCTATCCCTCCCCTGTTCTCTACTCTAACCCTAACCATTGGAGTTGCAGCCTAAACCTAATCCCAGGAGTTTGCGTTTTCCCCCTTTCCCAAGTAACTTGCCGAACCAACCCTGGTCTCCAAGTGTCTTAATGACCCCTGGGGTTAGGGTTAGAGAAGTGTCTTAAAAACGCCACCCCCGGGTTAGGGTTAGGGTTAGGGTTAGGGTTCCACAAGTGTCTTAATGCGTTTTCCCGGTTCCCCAAGTGTCTTAATGCGTTTTCCCGGTTCCCCAAGTGTCTTAATGCGTTTTCCCGGTTCCCCAAGTGTCTTAATGCGTTTTCCCGGTTCCCCAAGTGTCTTAATGCGTTTTCCCGGTTCCCCAAGTGTCTTAATGCGTTTTCCCGGTTCCCCAAGTGTCTTAATGCGATCGAACGTGCTATCCCTCCCCTGTTCTCTACTCTAACCCTAACCATTGGAGTTGCAGCCTAAACCTAATCCCAGGAGTTTGCGTTTTCCCCCTTTCCCAAGTAACTTGCCGAACCAACCCTGGTCTCCAAGTGTCTTAATGCGATCGAACGTGCTATCCCTCCCCTGTTCTCTACTCTAACCCTAACCATTGGAGTTGCAGCCTAAACCTAATCCCAGGAGTTTGCGTTTTCCCCCTTTCCCAAGTAACTTGCCGAACCAACCCTGGTCTCCAAGTGTCTTAATGACCCCTGGGGTTAGGGTTAGAGAAGTGTCTTAAAAACGCCACCCCCGGGTTAGGGTTAGGGTTAGGGTTAGGGTTAGGGTTCCACAAGTGTCTTAATGCGTTTTCCCGGTTCCCCAAGTGTCTTAATGCGTTTTCCCGGTTCCCCAAGTGTCTTAATGCGTTTTCCCGGTTCCCCAAGTGTCTTAATGCGTTTTCCCGGTTCCCCAAGTGTCTTAATGCGTTTTCCCGGTTCCCCAAGTGTCTTAATGCGTTTTCCCGGTTCCCCAAGTGTCTTAATGCGATCGAACGTGCTATCCCTCCCCTGTTCTCTACTCTAACCCTAACCATTGGAGTTGCAGCCTAAACCTAATCCCAGGAGTTTGCGTTTTCCCCCTTTCCCAAGTAACTTGCCGAACCAACCCTGGTCTCCAAGTGTCTTAATGCGATCGAACGTGCTATCCCTCCCCTGTTCTCTACTCTAACCCTAACCATTGGAGTTGCAGCCTAAACCTAATCCCAGGAGTTTGCGTTTTCCCCCTTTCCCAAGTAACTTGCCGAACCAACCCTGGTCTCCAAGTGTCTTAATGACCCCTGGGGTTAGGGTTAGAGAAGTGTCTTAAAAACGCCACCCCCGGGTTAGGGTTAGGGTTAGGGTTAGGGTTCCCCAAGTGTCTTAATGCGTTTTCCCGGTTCCCCAAGTGTCTTAATGCGTTTTCCCGGTTCCCCAAGTGTCTTAATGCGTTTTCCCGGTTCCCCAAGTGTCTTAATGCGTTTTCCCGGTTCCCCAAGTGTCTTAATGCGTTTTCCCGGTTCCCCAAGTGTCTTAATGCGATCGAACGTGCTATCCCTCCCCTGTTCTCTACTCTAACCCTAACCATTGGAGTTGCAGCCTAAACCTAATCCCAGGAGTTTGCGTTTTCCCCCTTTCCCAAGTAACTTGCCGAACCAACCCTGGTCTCCAAGTGTCTTAATGCGATCGAACGTGCTATCCCTCCCCTGTTCTCTACTCTAACCCTAACCATTGGAGTTGCAGCCTAAACCTAATCCCAGGAGTTTGCGTTTTCCCCCTTTCCCAAGTAACTTGCCGAACCAACCCTGGTCTCCAAGTGTCTTAATGACCCCTGGGGTTAGGGTTAGAGAAGTGTCTTAAAAACGCCACCCCCGGGTTAGGGTTAGGGTTAGGGTTCCACAAGTGTCTTAATGCGTTTTCCCGGTTCCCCAAGTGTCTTAATGCGTTTTCCCGGTTCCCCAAGTGTCTTAATGCGTTTTCCCGGTTCCCCAAGTGTCTTAATGCGTTTTCCCGGTTCCCCAAGTGTCTTAATGCGTTTTCCCAGTTCCCCAAGTGTCTTAATGCGTTTTCCCGGTTCCCCAAGTGTCTTAATGCGATCGAACGTGCTATCCCTCCCCTGTTCTCTACTCTAACCCTAACCATTGGAGTTGCAGCCTAAACCTAATCCCAGGAGTTTGCGTTTTCCCCCTTTCCCAAGTAACTTGCCGAACCAACCCTGGTCTCCAAGTGTCTTAATGACCCCTGGGGTTAGGGTTAGAGAAGTGCCTTAAAAACGCCACCCCCGGGTTAGGGTTAGGGTTAGGGTTAGGGTTCCACAAGTGTCTTAATGCGTTTTCCCGGTTCCCCAAGTGTCTTAATGCGTTTTCCCGGTTCCCCAAGTGTCTTAATGCGTTTTCCCGGTTCCCCAAGTGTCTTAATGCGTTTTCCCGGTTCCCCAAGTGTCTTAATGCGTTTTCCCGGTTCCCCAAGTGTCTTAATGCGATCGAACGTGCTATCCCTCCCCTGTTCTCTACTCTAACCCTAACCATTGGAGTTGCAGCCTAAACCTAATCCCAGGAGTTTGCGTTTTCCCCCTTTCCCAAGTAACTTGCCGAACCAACCCTGGTCTCCAAGTGTCTTAATGCGATCGAACGTGCTATCCCTCCCCTGTTCTCTACTCTAACCCTAACCATTGGAGTTGCAGCCTAAACCTAATCCCAGGAGTTTGCGTTTTCCCCCTTTCCCAAGTAACTTGCCGAACCAACCCTGGTCTCCAAGTGTCTTAATGACCCCTGGGGTTAGGGTTAGAGAAGTGTCTTAAAAACGCCACCCCCGGGTTAGGGTTAGGGTTAGGGTTAGGGTTCCACAAGTGTCTTAATGCGTTTTCCCGGTTCCCCAAGTGTCTTAATGCGTTTTCCCGGTTCCCCAAGTGTCTTAATGCGTTTTCCCGGTTCCCCAAGTGTCTTAATGCGTTTTCCCGGTTCCCCAAGTGTCTTAATGCGTTTTCCCGGTTCCCCAAGTGTCTTAATGCGTTTTCCCGGTTCCCCAAGTGTCTTAATGCGATCGAACGTGCTATCCCTCCCCTGTTCTCTACTCTAACCCTAACCATTGGAGTTGCAGCCTAAACCTAATCCCAGGAGTTTGCGTTTTCCCCCTTTCCCAAGTAACTTGCCGAACCAACCCTGGTCTCCAAGTGTCTTAATGCGATCGAACGTGCTATCCCTCCCCTGTTCTCTACTCTAACCCTAACCATTGGAGTTGCAGCCTAAACCTAATCCCAGGAGTTTGCGTTTTCCCCCTTTCCCAAGTAACTTGCCGAACCAACCCTGGTCTCCAAGTGTCTTAATGACCCCTGGGGTTAGGGTTAGAGAAGTGTCTTAAAAACGCCACCCCCGGGTTAGGGTTAGGGTTAGGGTTAGGGTTCCACAAGTGTCTTAATGCGTTTTCCCGGTTCCCCAAGTGTCTTAATGCGTTTTCCCGGTTCCCCAAGTGTCTTAATGCGTTTTCCCGGTTCCCCAAGTGTCTTAATGCGTTTTCCCGGTTCCCCAAGTGTCTTAATGCGTTTTCCCGGTTCCCCAAGTGTCTTAATGCGTTTTCCCGGTTCCCCAAGTGTCTTAATGCGATCGAACGTGCTATCCCTCCCCTGTTCTCTACTCTAACCCTAACCATTGGAGTTGCAGCCTAAACCTAATCCCAGGAGTTTGCGTTTTCCCCCTTTCCCAAGTAACTTGCCGAACCAACCCTGGTCTCCAAGTGTCTTAATGCGATCGAACGTGCTATCCCTCCCCTGTTCTCTACTCTAACCCTAACCATTGGAGTTGCAGCCTAAACCTAATCCCAGGAGTTTGCGTTTTCCCCCTTTCCCAAGTAACTTGCCGAACCAACCCTGGTCTCCAAGTGTCTTAATGACCCCTGGGGTTAGGGTTAGAGAAGTGTCTTAAAAACGCCACCCCCGGGTTAGGGTTAGGGTTAGGGTTAGGGTTCCACAAGTGTCTTAATGCGTTTTCCCGGTTCCCCAAGTGTCTTAATGCGTTTTCCCGGTTCCCCAAGTGTCTTAATGCGTTTTCCCGGTTCCCCAAGTGTCTTAATGCGTTTTCCCGGTTCCCCAAGTGTCTTAATGCGTTTTCCCGGTTCCCCAAGTGTCTTAATGCGATCGAACGTGCTATCCCTCCCCTGTTCTCTACTCTAACCCTAACCATTGGAGTTGCAGCCTAAACCTAATCCCAGGAGTTTGCGTTTTCCCCCTTTCCCAAGTAACTTGCCGAACCAACCCTGGTCTCCAAGTGTCTTAATGACCCCTGGGGTTAGGGTTAGAGAAGTGTCTTAAAAACGCCACCCCCGGGTTAGGGTTAGGGTTAGGGTTAGGGTTAGGGTTAGGGTTCCACAAGTGTCTTAATGCGTTTTCCCGGTTCCCCAAGTGTCTTAATGCGTTTTCCCGGTTCCCCAAGTGTCTTAATGCGTTTTCCCGGTTCCCCAAGTGTCTTAATGCGTTTTCCCGGTTCCCCAAGTGTCTTAATGCGTTTTCCCGGTTCCCCAAGTGTCTTAATGCGATCGAACGTGCTATCCCTCCCCTGTTCTCTACTCTAACCCTAACCATTGGAGTTGCAGCCTAAACCTAATCCCAGGAGTTTGCGTTTTCCCCCTTTCCCAAGTAACTTGCCGAACCAACCCTGGTCTCCAAGTGTCTTAATGCGATCGAACGTGCTATCCCTCCCCTGTTCTCTACTCTAACCCTAACCATTGGAGTTGCAGCCTAAACCTAATCCCAGGAGTTTGCGTTTTCCCCCTTTCCCAAGTAACTTGCCGAACCAACCCTGGTCTCCAAGTGTCTTAATGACCCCTGGGGTTAGGGTTAGAGAAGTGTCTTAAAAACGCCACCCCCGGGTTAGGGTTAGGGTTAGGGTTAGGGTTCCACAAGTGTCTTAATGCGTTTTCCCGGTTCCCCAAGTGTCTTAATGCGTTTTCCCGGTTCCCCAAGTGTCTTAATGCGTTTTCCCGGTTCCCCAAGTGTCTTAATGCGTTTTCCCGGTTCCCCAAGTGTCTTAATGCGTTTTCCCGGTTCCCCAAGTGTCTTAATGCGTTTTCCCGGTTCCCCAAGTGTCTTAATGCGATCGAACGTGCTATCCCTCCCCTGTTCTCTACTCTAACCCTAACCATTGGAGTTGCAGCCTAAACCTAATCCCAGGAGTTTGCGTTTTCCCCCTTTCCCAAGTAACTTGCCGAACCAACCCTGGTCTCCAAGTGTCTTAATGCGATCGAACGTGCTATCCCTCCCCTGTTCTCTACTCTAACCCTAACCATTGGAGTTGCAGCCTAAACCTAATCCCAGGAGTTTGCGTTTTCCCCCTTTCCCAAGTAACTTGCCGAACCAACCCTGGTCTCCAAGTGTCTTAATGACCCCTGGGGTTAGGGTTAGAGAAGTGTCTTAAAAACGCCACCCCCGGGTTAGGGTTAGGGTTAGGGTTAGGGTTAGGGTTCCACAAGTGTCTTAATGCGTTTTCCCGGTTCCCCAAGTGTCTTAATGCGTTTTCCCAGTTCCCCAAGTGTCTTAATGCGTTTTCCCGGTTCCCCAAGTGTCTTAATGCGTTTTCCCGGTTCCCCAAGTGTCTTAATGCGTTTTCCCGGTTAGGGTTAGGGTTAGGGTTAGGGTTAGGGTTAGGGTTCGACAAGTGTCTTAATGCGTTTTCCCAGTTCCCCAAGTGTCTTAATGCGTTTTCCCGGTTCCCCAAGTGTCTTAATGCGTTTTCCCGGTTCCCCAAGTGTCTTAATGCGTTTTCCCGGTTCCCCAAGTGTCTTAATGCGTTTTCCCGGTTCCCCAAGTGTCTTAATGCGTTTTCCCGGTTCCCCAAGTGTCTTAATGCGTTTTCCCGGTTCCCCAAGTGTCTTAATGCGTTTTCCCGGTTCCCCAAGTGTCTTAATGCGATCGAACGTGCTATCCCTCCCCTGTTCTCTACTCTAACCCTAACCATTGGAGTTGCAGCCTAAACCTAATCCCAGGAGTTTGCGTTTTCCCCCTTTCCCAAGTAACTTGCCGAACCAACCCTGGTCTCCAAGTGTCTTAATGCGATCGAACGTGCTATCCCTCCCCTGTTCTCTACTCTAACCCTAACCATTGGAGTTGCAGCCTAAACCTAATCCCAGGAGTTTGCGTTTTCCCCCTTTCCCAAGTAACTTGCCGAACCAACCCTGGTCTCCAAGTGTCTTAATGACCCCTGGGGTTAGGGTTAGAGAAGTGTCTTAAAAACGCCACCCCCGGGTTAGGGTTAGGGTTAGGGTTAGGGTTAGGGTTAGGGTTCGACAAGTGTCTTAATGCGTTTTCCCAGTTCCCCAAGTGTCTTAATGCGTTTTCCCGGTTCCCCAAGTGTCTTAATGCGTTTTCCCGGTTCCCCAAGTGTCTTAATGCGTTTTCCCGGTTCCCCAAGTGTCTTAATGCGTTTTCCCGGTTCCCCAAGTGTCTTAATGCGTTTTCCCGGTTCCCCAAGTGTCTTAATGCATTTTCCCGGTTCCCCAAGTGTCTTAATGCATTTTCCCGGTTCCCCAAGTGTCTTAATGCGTTTTCCCGGTTCCCCAAGTGTCTTAATGCGATTGAACGTGCTATCCCTCCCCTGTTCTCTACTCTAACCCTAACCAGGGATTCAAGCTTCAGGAGGCTAATTTGCATATTCCAGGTGCCTTCTGGGAGAAGCGAAGTCTCCCTAAGCTAGAAGATCGTTGGGTACAGCCGGGACCAGCTGCTTCGAAAGCATCACCAAACCAGGGATTCAAGCTTCAGGAGGCTAATTTGCATATTCCAGGTGCCTTCTGGGAGAAGCGAAGTCTCCCTAAGCTAGAAGATCGTTGGGTACAGCCGGGACCAGCTGCTTCGAAAGCATCACCAAACCGCGCGCCGTAATTTTTGCCTGTAGGACATTATTGCAAGAGAGCTTGGCTGAGTAGATTACACAAGAAGGAAAACACACAGCAAGTCAGCAGGATCTAGGAGCAACATGGCAGATGTGACAACCTACATGGTGAGCTGCAGCATGTGCTACATGTTCACAGATCGACCAGAAGAAGAATCCAATTTCACCTGTCAGAAGTGTAGACTAGTGGCCCTTTTAGAAGAAAAGGTGCGGGGTCTGGAAGAAAGAATAGCAACTTTGAAACTCATCAAAGAGAATGAAGACTTTCTAGACAGAACAGAAGCATCTCTACTGGTCACAGAAGGTGCAAAAAGTGTCAGAGAACCTCCAAAAGCAGATGAGTGGAAGCATGTGACCAAAAGAAGCAAGAAGACCATGGAGAAATCACCAACCACACAACTGAAGAACCGATATCAAATCTTTGTAGAGGATGAAGATGGCACACCTAAGAATGAAGCAATACCAGCAAGCAAAAAAGAAAAGGGCACACAGCAACAAGTGACAGCAAAAAGTACAGCCAAGAAGCAACGAAGAGTGGTGGTGGTGGGAGACTCACTACTGAGAGGCACCGAAGCAGCCATCTGCAGACCGGACATAACTGCAAGAGAAGTATGCTGCCTTCCAGGTGCGATGATCAAGGATGTGACCGATAGGATACCAAAGCTCTTCAGCTCCAAGGACGTCCACCCATTTCTTCTGATACATGTTGGCACCAATGACACGGCAAGGAAGGACCTACCGACAATCTGCAAGGACTTTGAAGAGTTGGGGAAGAAAGTAAAGGAACTGGATGCACAGGTAGTTTTTTCTTCTATCCTTCCAGTAGACGGGCATGGCACCAGGAGATGGAACAGGATCCTTGATGCAAACAACTGGCTAAGACGATGGTGCAGACAACAAGGATTTGGATTCCTGGACCACGGTGTGAATTACTGGTATGATGGACTCCTCGCCAGAGACGGACTACACCTCAACAAACCTGGGAAACACACATTCGCCAGAAGACTCGCTACACTCATCAGGAGGGCGTTAAACTAGAAGAAGAGGGGACGGGAAGAAAAACATTAGACTCGAACAAAGACGACCCAGGAAAACATACTCAGAAGGGAGGTAAGAACATTTCTAAAACAATCCACAGTGAGGAGATTGGAACAAAACAAAATCCTCTAAACTGCATGCTCGCAAACGCCAGAAGCCTGACAAACAAGATGGAAGAACTAGAAGCAGAAATATCTACAGGTAACTTTGACATAGTGGGAATAACCGAGACATGGTTAGATGAAAGCTATGACTGGGCAGTTAACTTACAGGGTTACAGTCTGTTTAGAAAGGATCGTAAAAATCGGAGAGGAGGAGGGGTTTGTCTCTATGTAAAGTCTTGTCTAAAATCCACTTTAAGGGAGGATATTAGCGAAGGGAATGAGGATGTCGAGTCCATATGGGTTGAAATTCATGGAGGGAAAAATGGTAACAAAATTCTCATTGGGGTCTGTTACAAACCCCCAAATATAACAGAAAGCATGGAAAGTCTACTTCTAAAGCAGATAAATGAAGCTGCAACCCATAATGAGGTCCTGGTTATGGGGGACTTTAACTACCCGGATATTAACTGGGAAACAGAAACCTGTGAAACCCATAAAGGCAACAGGTTTCTGCTAATAACCAAGAAAAATTATCTTTCACAATTGGTGCAGAATCCAACCAGAGGAGCAGCACTTTTAGACCTAATACTATCTAATAGACCTGACAGAATAACAAATCTGCAGGTGGTTGGGCATTTAGGAAATAGCGACCACAATATTGTGCAGTTTCACCTGTCTTTCACTAGGGGGACTTGTCAGGGAGTCACAAAAACATTGAACTTTAGGAAGGCAAAGTTTGAACAGCTTAGACATGCCCTTAATCTGGTAGACTGGGACAATATCCTCAGAAATGAGAATACAGATAATAAATGGGAAATGTTTAAGAACATCCTAAATAGGCAGTGTAAGCGGTTTATACCTTGTGGGAATAAAAGGACTAGAAATAGGAAAAACCCAATGTGGCTAAACAAAGAAGTAAGACAGGCAATTAACAGTAAAAAGAAAGCATTTGCACTACTAAAGCAGGATGGTACCATTGAAGCTCTAAAAAACTATAGGGAGAAAAATACTTTATCTAAAAAACTAATTAAAGCTGCCAAAAAGGAAACAGAGAAGCACATTGCTAAGGAGAGTAAAACTAATCCCAAACTGTTCTTCAACTATATCAATAGTAAAAGAATAAAAACTAAAAATGTAGGCACTTTAAAAAATAGTGAGGAAAGAATGGTTGTAGATGACGAGGAAAAAGCTAACATATTAAACACCTTCTTCTCCACGGTATTCACGGTGGAAAATGAAATGCTAGGTGAAATCCCAAGAAACAATGAAAACCCTATATTAAGGGTCACCAATCTAACCCAAGAAGAGGTGCGAAACCGGCTAAATAAGATTAAAATAGATAAATCTCCGGGTCCGGATGGCATACACCCACGAGTACTAAGAGAACTAAGTAATGTAATAGATAAACCATTATTTCTTATTTTTAGTGACTCTATAGCGACAGGGTCTGTTCCGCAGGACTGGCGCATAGCAAATGTGGTGCCAATATTCAAAAAGGGCTCTAAAAGTGAACCTGGAAATTATAGGCCAGTAAGTCTAACCTCTATTGTTGGTAAAATATTTGAAGGGTTTCTGAGGGATGTTATTCTGGATTATCTCAATGAGAATAACTGTTTAACTCCATATCAGCATGGGTTTATGAGAAATCGCTCCTGTCAAACCAATCTAATCAGTTTTTATGAAGAGGTAAGCTATAGACTGGACCACGGTGAGTCATTGGACGTGGTATATCTCGATTTTTCCAAAGCGTTTGATACCGTGCCGCACAAGAGGTTGGTACACAAAATGAGAATGCTTGGTCTGGGGGAAAATGTGTGTAAATGGGTTAGTAACTGGCTTAGTGATAGAAAGCAGAGGGTGGTTATAAATGGTATAGTCTCTAACTGGGTCGCTGTGACCAGTGGGGTACCGCAGGGGTCAGTATTGGGACCTGTTCTCTTCAACATATTCATTAATGATCTGGTAGAAGGTTTACACAGTAAAATATCGATATTTGCAGATGATACAAAACTATGTAAAGCAGTTAATACAAGAGAAGATAGTATTCTGCTACAGATGGATCTGGATAAGTTGGAAACTTGGGCTGAAAGGTGGCAGATGAGGTTTAACAATGATAAATGTAAGGTTATACACATGGGAAGAGGGAATCAATATCACCATTACACACTGAATGGGAAACCACTGGGTAAATCTGACAGGGAGAAGGACTTGGGGATCCTAGTTAATGATAAACTTACCTGGAGCAGCCAGTGCCAGGCAGCAGCTGCCAAGGCAAACAGGATCATGGGGTGCATTAAAAGAGGTCTGGATACACATGATGAGAGCATTATACTGCCTCTGTACAAATCCCTAGTTAGACCGCACATGGAGTACTGTGTCCAGTTTTGGGCACCGGTGCTCAGGAAGGATATAATGGAACTAGAGAGAGTACAAAGGAGGGCAACAAAATTAATAAAGGGGATGGGAGAACTACAATACCCAGATAGATTAGCGAAATTAGGATTATTTAGTCTAGAAAAAAGACGACTGAGGGGCGATCTAATAACCATGTATAAGTATATAAGGGGACAATACAAATATCTCGCTGAGGATCTGTTTATACCAAGGAAGGTGACGGGCACAAGGGGGCATTCTTTGCGTCTGGAGGAGAGAAGGTTTTTCCACCAACATAGAAGAGGATTCTTTACTGTTAGGGCAGTGAGAATCTGGAATTGCTTGCCTGAGGAGGTGGTGATGGCGAACTCAGTCGAGGGGTTCAAGAGAGGCCTGGATGTCTTCCTGGAGCAGAACAATATTGTATCATACAATTATTAGGTTCTGTAGAAGGACGTAGATCTGGGTATTTATTATGATGGAATATAGGCTGAACTGGATGGACAAATGTCTTTTTTCGGCCTTACTAACTATGTTACTATGTTACTATGTTACATTGGAGTTGCAGCCTAAACCTAATCCCAGGAGTTTGCGTTTTCCCCCTTTCCCAAGTAACTTGCCGAACCAACCCTGGTCTCCAAGTGTCTTAATGCGATCGAACGTGCTATCCCTCCCCTGTTCTCTACTCTAACCCTAACCATTGGAGTTGCAG